>NW_028318017.1:3257500-3857500 GCF_062004578.1 Staurois parvus
CTGGGATGATTCCTCACTGTTCTCATGATCATTGACACTCCACGAGGTGAGATCTTGCATGGTGCACCAGACCTAGGGAGACTGACACTTGTTTTGTGTTTCTTCCATTTGTGAATGATTGCACCAACTGTTGTCACCTTCTCACCAAGCTGCTTGGCCATAATTTGGTAGCCCAGTCCAGCCTTGTGTAGGTCTACAATCTTGTCCCTGACATCCTTGGACAGCTCTTTGGTCTTTACCATGGTGTAGAGTTTGGAATCTGATTGTTTGATTGCTCCTGTGGACAGGTGTCTTTTATACAGGTAACAACATGAGATTAGCATCACTCCCTTTAAGAGACTGCTTCTAATCTCAGCTTGTTACCTGTATGAAAGACACCTGGTAGCCAGAAATCCTGCTGAATGATGGGGGATCAAATCCTTATTTCTATCATGAACATACAAATCAGTCATCATTTGTTAGACATGCACTTCTGCTGAATTTTTTTGTTGCTATTCTGTCTCTCAGTGTTACAATACACCGAACATTTGATTTTTAGACCGATCATTTCTTTGTGAGTGGGCAAACATTCAAAATCAGCCGGGGATCAAATACACATTTCCTTCACTGTATGGCAAAAAAGGGGAAGGGGAAAATTGAGGAAGCTAGGAAGTCCACAATATTTCACAAAAAATATAGAAGAGGCGCCACCAGAATATCTGGAAGGGTGCCACGTAAACCATATAGCAAAAACAAAGAAAAAAGAAAAAAGGCTGCACACCTAAAAGGCTAACCTCAAAATATGTATATTGTTATAACAGTATACAAAACAACGGAGATCCAGCATTGTCCCAATCACAGAGGGCCCTGACCCCTGAAGTGAAGGACCTCCCCCGTCAGACAAAGTCAATGGTATATGTGTCTACTGGGTGTAAGCCTCCCCGATGGAAAAAAGAACTCCCCCACACACAATCCAAACTACCCCACCACCATTCTCCCAACATAGCCCACCCACCTATACCTCACAACTCCTCCAATCCCCCAATGCTCCTCCCACAATGACCCCCCCCCCCCCCTCTGGAAACAAACAAACCATCACTGGGGAATTGACTCCTTCCTCATTATCACTTTCTGTTTAAGGGTCCAAAGTTGGAGGATGTTATCACATTATTATCACCATGTAAAAGTCTGTGCTCCAATCACATCATCCGATATAAAATGTCCAGCTGGGAGGAAATGGGTGTAACAAAAGAGAATCCATATTATGTGTATATATAGCAGTGGAGGGAGGGGGGAGAGCAGAAGTCAGGACTATGTAATGTACAACATAGAGTATATAGTGCAGGGGTCAGGAGTGTGTAATGTACAACATAGAGTATATAGTGCAGGGGTCAGGAGTATGTAATGTACAACATAGAGTATATAGTGCAGGGGTCAGGAGGATGTAATGTACAACATAGAGTATATAGTGCAGGGGTCAGGAGTATGTAATGTACAATATAGAGTATATAGTGCAGGGGTCAGGAGTATGTAATGTACAATATAGAGTATATAGTGCAGGGGTCAGGAGTATGTAATGTACAACAGAGTATATAGTGCAGGGGTCAGGAGTATGTAATGTACAACATAGAGTATATAGTGCAGGGGTCAGGACTATGTAATGTACAACATAGAGTATATAGTGCAGGGGACAGGAGTATGTAATGTACAACATAGAGTATATAGTGCAGGGGACAGGAGTATGTAATGTACAACATAGAGTATATAGTGCCGGGGCCAGGAGTATGTAATGTACAATACAGAGTATATAGTGCAGGGGTCAGGGGTATGTAATGTACAATACAGAGTATATAGTGCCGGGGTCAGGGGTATGTAATGTACAATACAGAGTATATAGTGCCGGGGTAAGGGGTATGTAATGTACAATATAAAGTATATAGTGCCGGGGTCAGGAGTATGTAATGTACAATATAGAGTACATAGTGCAGGGGTCAGGAGTATGTAATGTACAATATATAGTGTATAGTGTAAGAGTCAGGACTCATAATATTGTTCAATGAGACAAGCTGCAGAGGTTCCACACCGCTGCCTCCCATCTCCTGAGACTGAATCCATTGTTTCTATGTGTTTATCAGATGATGGGGGATCTAGGTGGAGCCTCCGTACTGCTCTCTCCTTTACAATTGTAACCCACTGAACTGTTATTACCTGCAATACACTAAAGTGAACATTCCTGTAGATGTCGGTGGCCTGCTATTCAGGGCTACTCACACTGATAGAACAGCCCTTGGGAACATGTATTTGTGAACAGCAGGACTTGGCTGATAAGCAGAGTGCCTAGGACTACATTTCCCAGAAGAGGTAGTGTGTGGGCGGGGGCATATAAATATCAAAGCCCAGGAGACTGGACAGGAGAGTGCAGAGGGAGATTGAAGGAGAAGGAGGTGTGCTGTTGGATGAAGTGCTGAATTAGGCAGCGGAGCCAGGGTTGGTGGGAGAGAGAGAACAGAAGATATCACTGAGTGTCCGGCCTTCCACGCTGCCAAGCAGGCCATGGAACACCAAGCGTGAACTCAAGGGTCCATGGACTGTCTCTATCCATCGAGAAAGAAAGATTGCCACAATCCACCAAACCATATTGATCAGGTGGGAGAGACTCACACATCCACTAAGAAAGTGAACAGTAATAGTTTGCCACCTCAGTTATCTGCTTGCACATAGTTGTGAACATTTCATCCAGTGCCCCGGTTTGTGGCCTAGTTTTACTGGCACCATTGTTGGAATATATCTGCACTAGTTATCATGTAAGCTGACTGCAGGACATACCATTGCAGTTCAAAATACAGCAGTGCCAACTACTATAAATCAACAAATCCACTTCCCTCTCTGCAGAGCAGGATTACTACTACTGTTCACCTTTTATCTTTGACATTCAGAGGGAGTTGTCTTTCTCCCGAGACATTTATGTCAATTGTTACCATTTACTACTTCAAGCTCAATTCATGATCAGAGCTCTTAAAGGGAACTTTGCACTAATTCTTTACCATTAATCAGGGAAGTGTTGAATCTTCTCCTTTTCCCTTACTATCTCTGATGTGACCATCCTGAGAAACTATCATCCCTCCCTTGATGTAACTTTACACCAACTGGGGCCCCAGCAGGTGTGCTGAAGACATTGTAGAGCTCTTAGAGGGGACATTGCTATTTATAACTGAGAATTCTCTTCATTTCACATTTAATCCTTGTTATCTAGTTTTGAGGACTCACAGCGAGCTTATCTGCTGTTGATAGTCATTCTACAAATGTGATTTATCTGGGTCACCAGAGCACGGTGGTGTCAGCAGAGCCTGGGCTTTCATCAAAAGGTCCAGATTGACAGGGAAACCAAACAATTATTCAGCAATCCCTAAGGGGGTAGTGTTATGCAATAAAGTCTCCTCTTACCTGGTGATGCGAGGGGCGGCTGATTGTCCATCATGATGTCCTTGTAGAGATCCTTGTGTCCTTCTAAATACTCCCACTCCTCCATGGAGAAATAGACAGTGACACCCTGACACCTTATAGGAACCTGACACACACAATGATACAGTCACCATCCAGACACATCCCTTGTCTGTTACTGGAGAATGTCCCAGAATTCCCGGCACCGCTCACCTCTCCTGTCAGCAGCACCATCATCTTCTTGGTGACTTCTAGAATGTTCTGTCTTTTAGGGATCAGGGATGGAGGTGGGGGGATGGTGATGGGATTCTGGATTCTCGAGGATCTTGTGGTCATATGATGAGGTCTCCTCCTTCTGTCGGTCGATTTCTTCATGACTCCTGTACAGTTCTGTGTTATACACGGGGATCAGCACACCAATACAGACAGCTACCAGCAGCTTCCACTAAACAGTACTATAGACCCCCTATGTCCTGACCTGGTGACCCCCCCGTGCCCTGACCTGTTGACCCCCCTGTGTCCTGACCTGATGCCTGGTGACTCCCCTTTGTCCTGACCTGGTGACCCCCTGTGCCCTGACCTGGTGACCCTCCATGCCCTGAGCTGGTGACCCCCCCTGTATCCTGACCTGCTGGCCTCCTGTGCACTGACATGATGACCCCCCCCATGCCCTGACCTGGTGACTCCCCGAGCCCTGACCTGGTGACTCCCCTGTGCCCTGACCTAGTTACCCCCTGTGCCCTGACCTGGTGATCCCCCCATTCCCTGACCTGGTGACCCCCCGTGCCATGACCTGGTGAACCTCATACCCTGACCTGGCTACCCCCCTGCACCCTGACCTGGTATACTCCTGTGCCCTGACCTGTTGACTCCCCCATGCCGTGACCTGGTGACTTCCCTGAACCCTGACCTGGTGACACCACCGTGCCCTGACCTGGTGACTCCCTGCATCCTGACCTGGTGACTCCCCTGCGCCCTGACTTGATGACTCCACTATGCCCTGACCTGGTGACACCCCTGTGCCCTGCCCTGGTGACCCTCCCGTGCCCTGCCCTGGTGACCCTCCCGTGCCCTGCCCTGGTGACCCTCCCGTGCCCTGACCTGGTGACCCTCCCGTGCCCTGACCTGGTGACCCTCCCGTGCCCTGACCTGGTGACCCTCCCGTGCCCTGACCTGGTTACCCTCCCGTGCCCTGACCTGGTTACCCTCCCGTGCCCTGACCTGGTGACCCCCCCGTGCCCTGACCTGGTGACCCCCCCGTGCCCTGACCTGGTGACACCCCTGTGTCCTGACCTGGTGACCCCCGTGTCCTGACCTGGTGACACCCCTGGGTCCTGACCTGGTGACACCCCTGGGTCATAACCTTGTAACCCCCATGTCCTGACCTGGTGACACCCGTCTAATTTCAGTTGAAGATGAAAATTCATGTATACATGTCTAAAGATTGACCTAGAATTTAGCATATGTGCAGAAAAAAATCCAGCTCAAGTATTACATTAACCCCTTGGAGCTGGCACCTCTCGGCCCTTTAAGGGTTTCAGAAGCCGGGAGGCGGGGCTGGGTTTTAGGGTCATGTGACCACCGTGATTTGCCATCATGGAGGTCACATGATCGGGAAAGGTTCCGATCGAAAGAGGAGATCGAGACCTTTCTGTGAGTATCGGACATGTGTGCTGGGAGCGCGCAGGGCGTGTGCTCTCAGCACATATGTTTTTCATAATTGCACACAAATGTGCGGCTGCTCGGCGTCAAGGCACAGATGCCAAGAGGCCGCACATTTGCATTTACAGTTAAGGAAGTTTCATTATTTATTCTATTATTGCTGTTTCTAAAAATAATGATTGTTATATCCACAGCTCTCTGATCACACCGATGTTCTGTGAGCTGTTGATCTAAAAATTTACTTAGGGGTTTCATGAGATCTCAGATTTTTTTGCCAAGGATTCCTGTAAGGCAAAAAGGTTGAGAGACATAGGATGAGCAGAACATCAGAAGACTTAAAGTGACTCTGAATACCTCCCAGTGTACAGCCGAGTCAGATTTAACCCCTTCATTACACTCACCTCTCCAGTCAGCAGGCTGAGGATCTCCAGGGTGAGCTTCAATATCGTCTCATTCCGGGGAAATTCCTTCCTTACAATCTTCCTGAAAGTCTGCTGATTGTCCATCATGACGTCCTTGTAGAGATCCTTGTGTCCTTCTAAATACTCCCACTCCTCCATGGAGAAATAGACAGTGACACCCTGACACCTTATAGGAACCTGACACACACAATGATACAGTCACCATCCAGACACATCCCTTGTCTGTTACTGGAGAATGTCCCAGAATTCCCGGCACCGCTCACCTCTCCTGTCAGCAGCTCCATCATCTTCTTGGTGACTTCTAGAATCTTCTGCATGTTGTGTCTCTCAGGTTTTAGGGAGTCACATGGAGGCACTTTGATGGTCATATGATCATATGACTTCAGAAGAGGAAATCTCTGTATTGAGGAACCAATAGGAATATCATGTTAGAATCCCAGAATCCTCCTCACCTCTCTGGTCAGGTCTGTGTTTTATTAATAGAGATGAGTGATGTCATGTAACCTCCCAGAATCCTCCTCACCTCTCCGGTCAGGTCTGTGTTTTATAAAAGAGATGAGAGTGATGTTATGTGACCTCCCAGAATCCTCCTCACCTCTCCGGTCAGGTCTGTGTTTTATTAATAGAAATGAAAGTGATGTCATGTGACCTCCCAGAATCCTCCTCACCTCTCCGGTCAGGTCTGTGTTTTATTAATAGAGATGAAAGTGATGTCATGTGACCTCCCAGAATCCTCCCTTCCTCTCCGGTCAGGTCTGTGTTTTATTAATAGAGATGAAAGTGATGTCATGTGACCTCCCAGAATCCTCCTCACCTCTCCGGTCAGGTCTGTGTTTTATTAATAAAGATAAGAGTGATGTCATGTGACCTCCCAGAATCCTCCTCACCTCTCCGGTCAGCAGGTAGATGATCTCCAGGGTGAGGTTTAGCATCTTCTCAGTCATGTGACTCCGGTCCTCCTCCATCTTCATTGGTGCCATCATTTGATCTATACAGGTCTCCTTGTAGAGGGATAACTTTGGGAAATGAAAGTAAGAATGATTTGGATGGTATTGGTCACATAATAATAGGATGTGGATGTGAAGTCATTCTCTCATTGGATCACAAGATAGGGTCGTGGAGGGAGGAGCCTGTGCATGGCGCCAAACGGGAGTTCGGTTTAGAGCTTCCAGCACCGGCCCCCTCTGTAGTACCGCTGACAGTGGATGGAGGACAGGGGAGCCACAGATGAGGACAATGTGAGTGCAGTCCCCTAGGATAGAGGAGAGCCCCTAGAGCCTGCCCGTGAGTCTGCCCTGGAGAACCGGGGGCTGAGGAGAGGATATGTGGCTGAGAGGGAGAGCGGAGATCCTTGGGAGGGAACTGGAGCTGAGAGGATGCCGAGCGATCATGTGGCCTGGCGCAGAGGATAACTGGGAGAAGAGAAGCCGGCCGGTGTGGAGGCATGAATGTGAGTCCTGGCTTCTGTCTCCCAAAGAGTCCTAAATAAATCGCTCTGTACCACTATAACAGAGAGTCCACCCCCCCCTTCTTTGAGCACACCTATTACCCGGAGAGTATACTGAGGTCAGCAACCCCAAACCCCTCAAAAAGAAAAGAAAAAGAAGAGAAAAAAGAAAAACCAGGAAAGCTGTCCCACTCAAGAAGAAAAAGGAACTAAGAGGGTGAGTGAGAGCAACAGGAAAATAATATAATGTACTGTATTGATAAATATTAAACCTATGCTGAAGTGAATGTGAAGGAACCTTGGGGGGGGGGGGGTACTGCACCCAGGAGGGACTATTAAAAAGCCTAAATGAGAAGAAGGGAAAAGAGGTTGAATAACTGAGAAAGAGAAATCCGGAAAAGGGACTTGAAGTATAAAGGATTAAAGGACTTTTTTTTGCTCTTTTCTTACATCAGTTCCGCTCAGCTAACTGAACATTCAGAGGAGGAGAACAGAAAAATAGAGAGAAAAAATATAATAAAACAAAATGAAGAATAAAACGGCAAAGGGAGGAGGTTCAAAAGTCTCTCAAACAAGCTCAATTAAAAAATATATACCATCACAGGGAAATAGTACCCTTGAGAGACAAACAGTAATAAATGGTAGTGGTGAGATGAAACATAGCATCGGTGAAAGCTCTAGACTATCCCTGGGAATGGCAAATAGTAGCCAAATTATGGAAGATATGGATATAGAAAGAACAAGGACACAGGAAGATATAGAAGAACAAGAGAAGAGATCTCAATTGCTCACTAAAATTGAAATAGCAGATATGTATAAGAATTAGAAAAATCTATAAAACAAGAAATGGGGAAACTACATAAAGATTTGGGGCAGATATGGCAAGAGTGGAAGAAACGGAGGGAAAATTAGACAAACATGCCCAAGCCATATTTATCATGGAAAAAAAGCTAACGTATATGAGAAAAGAGCAAAGAAATCTGCTATATAAATTGGAAGATCAGGAAAACAGGGACAGAAAACATAATTTACGGATACGAGGTCTCCCGGAGATACCCCAAGGAGAAGATCTGCAGGAAACAAGAAGGAAAGTGTTTGATATAATATTAGAAATAACTTTAACAGCTCCGTTTGAACTTGATGGGGTCTATAGAATAGGAAGGGTCCAAAAACAGGAGGGAAGAAAGAGCAATCCGAGAGACATAACTGTACAATTTCATTATTACCGAGACAAAGAGGAAAAATGGAAATAGGTAAAAGGAAGAGCGATAATAAAATATGGGGAAGTAAATATTCAGATCTTTGCTGATCTTGCAGCAGAAACATTGATAAGAAGAACTTTAAAACCACTTTTAGAACAAATGAGAAAGCAGAAAGTTCAATATAGATGGGGATTTCCCGCCTGTCTGATAGGATGGAAGAATGGTCGATCGGCAAGATGGAGGTTTCCTGAAGATTTGAGAGACTTTTGTGAGAGACTTGAACTACAGAAAATAAATATTCCAGATTGGGAGGAAGGTCAGGAGGAAAGAAGTCAACTGGAAAAAGATAGGTGGCAGGTTTCATAAGTTGAGATAGGGTGGGGTAGTGAGAGAGGGGAGAGAGATGGAGGGGGGACGTTTTTTTTTTTTTTCTTGTCCCCATGCCATACCCACTCTCTTTCTCACTCCCTCCACTTTGAACTCGGTGGGTAGGGGGGAGGGATAAAGCGCATGCCCAGAGCCCCACCTCAGGTATAATCTAAGGTGGAACCAGACCACAAATGATTCATAAACAAATAAAAAACCTAAAGAGGAAGGGGGAGAGTTGGGGAGGAGAGGGGTTAATTATAAGTCTAAAGGGGAGGGGGGGGGGGGTGGAGGGGAGGATGGGAGGGGAGTTGAAGGGTATGGGGAGGGGGTTGGTAGGTTAAAAATCTGCAATATAGCTGGAGATACATCAGTCTGGAGAAGTATTAGAACAAAGGGGAAGGTATCAACAAGAGTGGAGGAGAGTGGGGATAGAGGAAAAGAAAGGAGGAAAAGGGAATAATGTAAGAAATTCACTTTGTGACTTATAATGTTAAAGGTTTGAATAGCCCGGGGAAGAGATTTAGGATATTTAAAGAGATTCGACATAGAATGTCCTCAGTGTTTTTTTTTTACAGGAGACACATTTGGGGCCAGAAACAAATGTGAAATTGAATTTCAGATATTACCCATTGTGGTTTTATGCGGATTCCCCAATTAGAAGAGCTAAAGAAGTGGTAATAGGTTTTGCGAAAAAATATAAGGTTTAAATTGGAGGACAGGTTGGTAGATCCTGAAGGGAGATTTCTGCTTCTGAAGGGAAAGCTACAGGAGATGGATTTCACATTAGCAAATATTTATTGCCCGAACAAAAAAAAAAACGGAGGTATTCCTAAAAAATACTCTGAAAAAATTATTAGATTTCAAAAAAGGCAGTTTAATTGTGGCAGGAGATTTTAACCTTTGTATGGATCCTCAGATAGACACGACGTCTCCTGTGCAGAAAGAGGAAAGTAGATCTCTGAGATCCCTAAAAAAAGTGATATATCAATGCCAACTTGTAGATAGTTGGAGAATTAAGCATATGAAGGACAGAGATTATACGTTTTACTCACATGCACATGAGATGTATTCAAGATTGGATTATATATTGCTGGAACATCAACTCCTTGAGTCCTTGGTCAAAGTAAAAATAGAAGTGATGTCAATATCGGATCATTCTCCTGTCACAATGCAGTTATTATGGGGAAAGGAGCAGAAGGGGGGAAAAGGTTGAAAGTTAAATGAGACACTTCTTCAGGATCAAGAGCCGAATCAGAAAATTAAAAAAGAAATAGAGCAATTCTTTGAAGAAAACGATTATGGGGAAGTGTCGGTGGCAATGGTGTGGGAGGCTCATAAGGCGTATATTAGAGGAATCTTGATAGCTGTAGGAGCAAGGAAAAAGAGGGCAAGGAGAGAAAAAATGAACACGCTTCTAGGGGAACTTTGTGAGCTAGAACAGACACACAAACATAGAGCATCTAAAGAGACTATGCAGAAGGTAACAAATAAAAGGGAAGAATTAAACAATTTGATAAATGATAAGTGAGAGATATAGATGGGGAGACAGGCCAGGAAAGTATCTAATGAGGGCCCTGAGGAAAAAAAAAAACTAGGAATTACATAAAGAAAATAGGGGATCCCAAAGGAGAATCAGTGTATTCAACTAAAGATATACCGTACTTTTCGCTCCATAAGACGCACCTGACCTTAAGACGCACCTAGGTTTTAGAGGAGAAAAACAAGAAAAAAAATATTCTGAACCAATGGACTGCAGACACAGTACAGGGGATGACCAGAGACTGCGGACATAGTACAGGAGATGACCACAGACTGCGGACACAGTACAGGAGAGGACCAGAGACTGCAGACACAGTACAGGAGAGGACCAGAGACTGCAGACATAGTACAGGAGAGGACCAGAGACTGCAGACATAGTACAGGAGAGGACCAGAGACTGCAAACATAGTACAGGAGAGGACCAGAGACTGCAGACATAGTACAGGAGAGGACCAGAGACTGCAGACATAGTACAGGAGAGGACCAGAGACTGCAGACATAGTACAGGAGAGGACCAGAGACTGCAGACATAGTACAGGAGAGGACCAGAGACTGCAGACAAAGTACAGGAGAGGACCAGAGACTGCGGACATAGGACAGGGGATGACCGGATGACCAGAGACGGCGGACATAGGACAGGGGATGACCAGAGACTGCGGACATAGGACAGGGGATGACCAGAGACTGCGGACACAGTACAGGGAATGGCCAGAGACTGCGGACACAGTACAGGGAATGGCCAGAGACTGCGGACACAGTACAGGAGATGACCACAGACTGCAGACAGTACAGGAGATGACCAGAGACTGCGGACATAGTACAGGAGATGACCAGAGACTGCGGACACAGTACAGGAGATGACCAGAGACTGTGGACAAAGTGCAGGAGATGACCAGAGACTGCGGACACAGTGCAGGAGATGACCAGAGACTGCGGACACAGTGCAGGAGATGACCAGAGACTGCGGACACAGTACAGGAGATGACCAGAGACTGCGGAGACAGTACAGGAGATGACCAGAGACTGTGGACACAGTACAGGAGATGACCAGAGACTGCGGACACAGTACAGGAGATGACCAGAGACTGCGGACACAGTACAGGAGATGACCAGAGACTGCGGACACAGTACAGGAGATGACCAGAGACTGCGGACACAGTACAGGAGATGACCAGAGACTGCGGACACAGTACAGGAGATGACCAGAGACTGCGGACACAGTACAGGAGATGACCAGAGACTGCGGACAGTAAAGGAGATTACCAGAGACTGCGGACCTTTGGGGAATTTGACAGGTACCCGGCTCCCACTTCAGCGGAGTTGTCTTTCCTCCTTCTTCCCGCGGCGGCTTCTGTGACAGCCGGGTGCCCACTGCGCATGCGCGAGAAGCGCTGCGCTTTGTGAATGGGACCATTCACAAAGCGCGGTGCTTCTCGCGCATGCGCAGTGGGCACCCGGCTGTCACAGAAGCCGCTGCGGGAAGACTGCAGTGCTGGAGCGAGGAACAGGTGAGGTCCTGCAGGAGAGAAGAGCTGAGCGGCCGGCCCTATATTCTGACATGGTGGCTGCAGAAATACCGGACCGGCCGCTTTACATTCTCTCCATAAGACGCACTGACATTTTCCCTCTTTTTTTGGGGGGAAAAAGTGTGTCTTATGGAGCAAAAAATACGGTAGCTAAATTGTTTAAAGAATATTAAAATAACCTATATAATATTACTCCCCATAGTGCTAGATATAAAGAAGGAGTAGGAAAAATAGAACAAAGACAGATATACTTAAAGGCGGATTTACCGAAAATAAGTGAGGAACAATTAAAATCTCTTGACACAGAAATAACGCAGGAAGAAATAGAAATAGCATTAAAAAGTACAACAGTGGGGAAAAGTCCAGGACTAGATGGATATACTGGGAGGTATTATAAAAAAGATAAAGAACTATTAATACCTAAATTGAGAATATATATGAATGCATTGGGTGGGGAGATGGAATTGAGAAAGGAATCCTTAAAAGCACATGTAGTTCTCATACATAAAGAAGGTAAAGATGAAACTCACTGCTCAAGCTATAGACCGATTTCCTTATTAAACATAGACACTAAACTTTATGCAAAAGTCTTGGCAAATAGGATAAAAGAACATATGTCGGTATGGATCAGGTGGGTTTTCTCCCAGGGAGAGAGGGGAGAGACAATGGATTGAGATCTTTGTTTCTCATACAAAAAAGTAGGAAAGAAAAAACCCCAGTGGCGGTACTTTCGATTGACGTGGAAAAAGCTTTTGATAGAGTAGACTGGGGATATATGATAGAGTAGACTGGGGATATATGATGGATACACTGGAAGTATTGGGGATGGGTCCTAGAATGAGAGAATGGATAAGGAAATTATATAGTCAACCTTCCGCAGCAATCATGGTCAATGGGGAATTATCAGAGTATTTTGGGATGCAAAACGGAACAAGACAGGGTTGCCCTCTGTCGCCACTTTTATATGTGTTGTCATTAAAATCTTTATTAGCTACAATAAGGAATAACATAGATATAAAGGGAATTTGGATAGGAGATACAGAGCATAAGGTGGCAGCTTATGCAGATGATATGCTGTTCTATGTGGGAAACCCAAGGATAACATTGCCAAATTTAATAAGAGCATTGAATGAGTATGGGGAGATATCAAATTTAAAAATTAATCCAACAAAAACAGAGATTTTGAATATAAATCTTCTAAATAGTGAGAAAAATAGATTACAGGAGGAATTTCCTTCATTTGGCGAGAAAAAGAACTAAAATATCTAGGAATAAAACTAACTGTATCTTCCAAGAACTTGTATAAATTGAATTACATCCCATTGTTAAATGAGAATAAGGATGAATTTAGGAAATTAGGAGTGGGTGCCCAGTCATGGATACACCGTATAAATTTGATAAAAATGGTGATTGTTCCAAAAATTCTATATAAATTCCAAATGATACCAATTAAACTACCAGAAGTATATTTTAGAACAATTAAAAAAATGTTAACAAGATTTATCTGGAGGAATAAAAAAACGAGAATAAGCTATCAGATTTTAAGTAGAAATAAAGAGAAAGGTAGATTGGGAGTACCAGACTTGAAAAGATATTATAGTTCGGTAATAATGGTGAGAATTTTTGATTGGACATATAATGCAAAAGGGAAAAGCTGGGTTAAAATAGAAAATACACTAAGTAGTACCAGCTTAAGTAGAATCATATGGTTACCTCCACAATACAGAGGATTAGCAGATAGCACAAGTTTGCTCACATTAAATGTTTTTAGAGTGTGGGATGTTTTACACAAACAGATGGGATGGGAATTTATTTCTTTATTGATGTCCTTAGGGTCCACAGAGTTTTTTTCCCCCCAGGTAAAGAAGGAATCACAGGGAGGTGGATAAAGAAGGAAGATGCACAAATAAGGGATATAATGGTGGGGAAGAAAATAGAATCACTTAAGGAACTGGAGAAAGAGAGAAATTTTCACGAAAATGGATGAGTGGCATTATTTTCAATTGAAACACTTTATAGGAAAGCTTCCAAAGCCTTTAAGAACAAGAGAGGAGTGGAACCTGTTTGAGCATTTGTTAGATACACGGGGTGATGGGAAACACGGAACTTCTAAAATATATAAGATTCTCACTGAAATAAGGCCTCCATTTATAGAAAAATGGGAAAGGGATATAGAAATAATATTGGACACAGAAAAATTGAGGAAAATATATAGAATAATACACGGAAACGTAAATATGCAGGAGGTAGAAATTAATTATAAGTGTTTGGCAAGATGGTATATCACACCATTTGTAGCACATATATTAAATGGAGATAGTTCACCTTTATGTTGGCGTGGATGTGGAGGTAGAGGCACAATGTATCATATATGGTAGGAGTGTCCTAAAATCCAAGAGTATTGGGAGAAAATAGTACGTTTTATTCAAAAAATCTCAGAGGTTGAGGTATTAAAAGACCCAGAGACTTGTCTTTTTCAAGCTTTCAGTCAAAAAATATAAAAAGTCTGGGGTATTGTATTATTTGAACGCAGCAAAAGGATTGATACCCAAGTTCTGGAGGAGACAGGAGGTGCCGAAAATAAAAGATTGGGTGGACTGGGTCGATCAAATATGTAGATTGGAGGAACTTTATCATATGAATGAAGATAAGATGGAGTCATATAAGATGGAACAAATGGGAAGAATTTAAAAAATCAAAAGCTAAATCTAGAGTCTATGGGGGATTAGCACAGAACAATATGGGTGTATTGGCTTCTTACTTTCCTTTGTTTTGATTGAGCTCTCCAGAAAGGAATAGGAAATTGCAGGGGGGAGAAGGGTTGAAGGGGGGATGGGTTGTGTTTAGGTAGGAGGGGAGGGTTGGGGGGGATAAGATGAAAAGAGGAATGTTTTTTTTATACTGTGTTCATGTTTTAGAAGGGATATGTTTGTATAATCTGTTAATTTGAAAAATCAATAAATATTTAAATTATAACAAAAAAAAATAGGATGTGGATGTGAGGGGGAAATAGGAGGGTTGCTGTACATTGAAGAACTACTGCCCCTCCAAGGGAACACATTTACTTTTCACTGTTTAGTGTTTGCTAGGCCTTTCTTGACCTGCCAGATCAGATTTTTTTTTTTCTGTCAATGTCAGGTCATCATGATGTCCAGGAAGGGGAACTTGCTGACTTTTGGCCGGAGTTGCCAGCTACCAGCACTGCCAGAGCCTGTGTCATGGGAAGATATTGGACTGTCTTACAAAGATGTCTAGCACTGACCCCCAACTACCTTTTAGTTGACAGACTTCCTTTAAGAAAAGTGCCCACCAAGGGGTGAAGGACTGCCCTTCTTCATTCCTCTCTGTATCCTGGAAAATTTAATTTGACCAGTGAGATGGTAAGAAGGTGAAAGTTGATTTCCTTTCCTGGCTGGAGTCCTGTAAGGAGGTCTGGAAAGTAAGTGCAGGTGGGAGGATAATCAGAGACCATGAGCCCCCCTGAGCCCTACAGCCTCCTCTTCCCTCAGAGCCGTGCTGCCCACCAAACCTATCAAGGACCCAGAGTCCTTCAGCAACTCTACCCCCGGAAAGCCCATAAACTCCACTACACCCTCAGGGGCCCCAAAGTCTCTCATCCTCAGTAACCTCTGAGAGACCCCTCAAATCCTCTACTTCCCTCAGAACCCTTTGTATTTACCTCCCTCTGACACAAATGATGGAACATACACTATATTGCCAAAAGTACGGACTGTAATGGCCCCCCAGTCTTAGTCTGTAGGGTTCAATATTGGGTTGGCCCGCCCTTTGCGGCTATAACAGCTTCAACTCTTCTGGGAAGGACGTCCACAAGGTTTAGGAGGGTGTCTATGGGAAGGTTGGACCATTCTTCCAGAAGCACATTGGTGAGGTCAGGCACTGATGTTGAGGGAGGAGGCCTTTCCACACACATGACCTTTAATGGCCTTCCAGTCTTAGTCCATTGGGTTCAATATTGAGTTGGCCCCGTCCTTTGCAGCTATAACAGCTCAACTCTTCTGGGAAGGCCATCCACAAGGTTTAGGAGGGTGTCTATGGGAAGGTTTGACCATTCTTCCAGAAGCACATTTGTCAGGTCAGGCACTGATGTCGGGGGAGGAGGCCTGGCTCACAGTCTCCACTCTAATTCATCCCAAAGGTGTTCTATGGGGTTGAGGTCAGGACTCTGTGCAGGCCAGTCAAGTTCCTCCAACCCAAACTCACTCATCCATGTCTTTATGGACCTTGCTTTGTGCACTGGTGTGCAGTCATGTTGGAACAGGAAGGGGCCATCCCCAAACTCTTCCCACAAAGTTGGGAGCATGAAATTCTCCAAAATGTTTTGGTATGCTGATGCCTTAAGAGTTCCCTTCACTGGAATTAGGAGGCCAAGCCCAACCCCTGAAAAGCAACCCCACACCATAATCCCCCCTCCACCAAACTTTACACTTGGCACAATGCAGTCAGGCAAGTACCGTTCTCCTGGCAACTGCCAAACTCAGACGCGTCCATCGGATTGCCAGAGAAGCGTGATTGGTCACTCCAGAGAACACATCTCCACTTCTCTAGAGTCCAGTGGCGGCGTGCTTTATACCACGGCATCCGACGCTTTGCATTGCACTTGGTGATGTAAGGCTTGGATGCAGCTGCTCGGCCATGGAAAACCATTCCATGAAGCTCTCCACGCACTGTTGTGCTCATCTGAAGTCCACACCAAGTTCTCTAGCTATTGACTCTGCAGACAGTTGGTGACTTCTGCGCAGCATGCGCTGACCCCTCTCTGTCATTTTACGTGGCCTACCACTTGGTGGCTGTTGTTCCCAGTTACTTCCACTTTGTTATAATCCCACTAACAGATGAGCGTGGAATATTTAGTAGCCAGGAAATGTCACGGATGGACTTATTGCCCAGGTGACAACCTATCACGGGACCACGCTTGGAGTCACTGAGCTCCTGAGAGCGACCCATTCTTTCACCAATGTTTGTAGAAGCAGTCTGCATGCCTAGGGGCTTGATTGTATACACCTGTGGCCATGGAGGTGATTGGAACAGCTGAATCACATGATTTGGAGGGCGGGCCCAATACTTTTGGCAATAAAGTGTATTCTTCATGGCCGGCTGGGGAATGTTTTCTTCCTCCTTCCCAGCAATGTAAGGGGCTCTATGCTCCATACTCCTGACCCCGGCACTCACTCATTGTGTTGGCTGCATAGTGTAATGATTGCCCATTGGCTGCCTGTGTAGTGTCATCATTGCCCTTTGTAGGCCATGTATGGTCCTTGTCTTGTCTATTTATTGTCAGTGCTGTTTGTTTAGAGGACCATATTACTAGAATTTATCTCCACAATGAGGAGAATGTTCCGGCCCCGGAAGTGGGGGAATGTTGTGCCCCTGAAGGGGTTACATATAGTTACATATAGTTTAATTGGTCATCTGATTACATATAGTTAGTCTGGCTGAAAAAAAAGTCCATCCAGTTCAACCATAAAATAAAAAAAAATTATAAACAGTTGATCCACAGGAAGGCAAAAAACCCACCAAAGCATGATCCAATTTGCCTCCCCCGAGAGGCAATCAGATATTTCCTGGATCAACTTTACCTATAAACGTTATATCCAGTTATATTCTGTGTATCCAAGAAAGAATCCAGGACTTTCCTACAGCAATCCACTGAGCTGGCCAGAACCAACTCTTGAGGGAATCTATTCCACATTTTCACAGCTCTTACTGTGAAGAAACCTTTCCATATTTGGAGATTAAATCTCTTTTCCTCCAGACATCAAGAGTGCCCCCTTGTCCTCTGTGATGACCTCAGGGGAATAACTCTACACTGAGTTCACTATATGAAACACTGATGTATTTATACATGGAGATCATATCCCCCCCTTATGTATTATACATGGAGATCATATCCCCCCTTATGTATTATACATGGAGATCATATCCCCCTTATGTATTATACATGGAGATCATATCCCCCTTATGTATTATACATGGAGATCATATCCCCCCTTATGTATTATACATGGAGATCATATCCCCCCTTATGTATTATACATGGAGATCATATCCCCCCCTTATGTATTATACATGGAGATCATATCCCCCCTTATGTATTATACATGGAGATCATATCCCCCTTATGTATTATCCATGGAGATCATATCCCCCTTATGTATTATACATGGAGATCATATCCCCCCTTATGTATTATCCATGGAGATCATATCCCCCCTTATGTATTATCCATGGAGATCATATCCCCCCTTATGTATTATACATGGTGATCATATCCCCCCTTATGTATTATACATGGAGATCATATCCCCCCTTATGTATTATCCATGGAGATCATATCCCCCCTTATGTATTATACATGGTGATCATATCCCCCCTTATGTATTATACATGGAGATCATATCCCCCTTATGTATTATACATGGAGATCATATCCCCCTTATGTATTATACACGGAGATCATATCCCCCCTTATGTATTATACATGGAGATCATATCCCCCCTTATGTATTATCCATGGAGATCATATCCCCCCTTATGTATTATACATGGAGATCATATCCCCCCTTATGTATTATACATGGTGATCATATCCCCCCCTTATGTATTATACATGGTGATCATATCCCCCCTTATGTATTATACATGGAGATCATATCCCCCCTTATGTATTATACATGGAGATCATATCCCCCCTTATGTATTATACATGGAGATCATATCCCCCCTTATGTATTATACATGGAGATCATATCCCCCCTTATGTATTACACATGGAGATCATATCCCCCCTTATGTATTACACATGGTGATCATATCCCCCTTATGTATTATACATGGAGATCATATCCCCCCTTATGTATTATACATGGAGATCATATCCCCCCTTATGTATTATACATGGAGATCATATCCCCCTTATGTATTATACATGGAGATCATATCCCCCCTTATGTATTATACATGGTGATCATATCCCCCCTTATGTATTATACATGGAGAGCATATCCCCCCTTATGTATTATACATGGAGATCATATCCCCCCTTATGTATTACACATGGAGATCATATCCCCCTTATGTATTATACATGGAGATCATATCCCCCCTTATGTATTACACATGGAGATCATATCCCCCCTTATGTATTATACATGGAGATCATATCCCCCCTTATGTATAATACATGGAGATCATATCCCCCCTTATGTATTATACATGGAGATCATATCCCCCCTTATGTATTATACATGGAGATCATATCCCCCCTTATGTATTATACATGGTGATCATATACCCCCCTTATGTATTATACATGGAGATCATATCCCCCCTTATGTATTATACATGGAGATCATATCCCCCCTTATGTATTATACATGGAGATCATATCCCCCCTTGTGTATTATACATGGTGATCATATCCCCCTTAATATCCTCTTCTCAGTAGAGAATACATTCAGTCCCTCTAATCTTTCCTCATAGCTGATCTCCTCCATGACTCGTATCAGTTTGGTTCCCCTTCTCTGTACTTCCTCCAGTTCCCCAATGTTCTTTATGTGAATTGGAGCCCAAAACTGAACTGCATATTCCAGATGAGGTCTTACTAATGATTTGTACCGGGAAGGGGGAATGATATCTCTCTCTCTGGAGTCTATACCTCTCCTAATACAAGAGAGGATGTTGCTCGCTTTAGAACCCGCAGCTTGGCATTGCTGCCATTATTAAGCCACAACACCCCTAGACCATTCAGAGTATGAATCATTAACCACTACTCTCTGAATATGATCTTTTAGCCAGTTTTCTATCCATTTACATTCAGATTTTTCCAGCCCATAGACTTTACCTTACACATTAGCCGTGTGTGGGGAGCTGTGTCAAACGCTTTTGCAAAATCCAAGTTTACCACGTCCACCGCCACCCCTCTGTCCAAGTATACCACGTCCACCGCCAACCCTCTGTCCAAGTATAGCACGTCCACCGCCACCCCTCTGTCCAAGTATACCACGTCCACCGCCACCCCTCTGTCCAAGTATACCACGTCCACCGCCCCCCCTCTGTAAAAAAGTATACCACGTCCACCGCCACCCCTCTGTCCAAGTATACCACGTCCACTGCCACCCCTCTGTCCAAGTATACCACGTCCACCGCCACCCCTCTGTCCAAGTATACCACGTCCACCGCCACCCCTCTGTCCAAGTATACCACGTCCACCGCCACCCCTCTGTCCAAGTATACCACGTCCACCGTCACCCCTCTGTCCTAGTATACCACGTCCACCGCCACCCCTCTGTCCAAGTATACCATGTCCACAGCCACCCCTCTGTCCAAGTATACCATGTCCACAGCCACCCCTCTGTCCAAGTATACCATGTCCACAGCCACCCCTCTGTCCAAGTATACCACGTCCACAGCCACCCCTCTGTCCAAGTATACCACATCCACCCCTCTGTCCAAGTATACCACATCCACCCCTCTGTCCAAGTATACCACGTACACAGCCACCCCTCTTCCAAGTATACCACGTCCACCACCACCTCTCTGTCCAAGTATACCTCGTCCACCACCACCCCTCTGTCCAAGTATACTACGTCCACCTCCACCCCTCTGTCCAAGTATACCACGTCCACAGCCACCCCTCTGTCCAAGTATACCACGTCCACAGCCACCCCTCTGTCCAAGTATACCACGTCCACAGCCACCCCTCTGTCCAAGTATACCACATCCACAGCCACCCCTCTGTCCAAGTATACCACGTCCACAGCCACCCCTCTGTCCAAGTATACCACGTACACAGCCACCCCTTACAATATTTGTTTCCAGCAAGAACTCATCTATGGGGTCTTTTATTAAACTCTCCAGTATCTTCCCAACTATAGAAGTTACACTAACAGGTCTATAATTACTTGGGAAAGATTTTGTCCCCTTTATAAATATTGGCCCCACATTGGCCTTACACCAATCCAGGGGTACTATGCCAGTCATTAAAGAGTCCCTAACAATGAGAAACAATGGCTGTGAGATGGCAGAGCTGAATCCTTTAAGGCCCCGTGGGTGTATGCCATCCGGTCCAGGGGCTTTATTCACCTTTATTCTGTCTAAATATTTCTGGATCATATCAATTGTGAGCCAATGTGGATCATCTGGGGGGTGTCAGTACCATCCCCCATTATGGACAAGAGCCCCCCCATGTTCCTTTGTATACACAGAGCTGAAGAAGGGATTTCATACATTGTCCTTCTCTTTGTCCCCAGTCACCCCCTCTAGATGGTTCTGTAAAGGGTTAATCTGGGTTCCCACACTATATATGTGTGTATCATCATCTGCTGGAGATAAAAAGACGTCACAGTGACTATGGAGGAAGAGGACGGACATGACTATGGAGGAAGAGGACAGACGTGACTATGGAGGAAGAGGACGGACGTGACTATGGAGGAAGAGGACGGACGTGACTATGGAGGAAGAGGACGGACGTGACTATGGAGGAAGAGGACGGACGTGACTATGGAGGAAGAGGACGGACGTGACTATGGAGGAAGAGGACGGACATGACGGGGGGGGGTTACTGGGTGTAAATAGGAAATAACATCTCATTACCTCCTCTGCTGCCACTTCCACCAACCTCTCCTCTCTTCGTCTTGTCTGTACTGACATCACTTCCTGTTTGTACCTGACATCACTTCCTGCCTGTATTCCTTCAAGACCTTCTGTTTATGTATACCCGAGATCACCATCTTGTGGATTTCTGTGGAACTGCAGCCCCAAGAAACAATTACAATTCCCGTATTATTATTACATGAAAGATCAAAAATAACTAAAACAAAATGTAAGAACAAATAAATCTAGCTCTTATGCAAACAACCGTTTAACAAAATTATTTTAGTACATATAGAAAAATCTTAAAGACACAGAAAACAAGTAAAAACAAAGGTATACCCAATAAAACAGAAACCCCTCCAAAACTGATTATTTTGGTGAAGAAAATGCAAAAATACACCCTAAAGCATAAAATATATATCAATCCACTCATAATGAGGATGTTAGACATAAATGACAAGGATGTAATGGTCACAGAGGAATGGTGGTGGAGATCTCTCAAAGTAAGAACACTTCCTTGAATGGTTCTATAAATAAAGAATGAATCCTGGAGGGAATAAAGCTGTAAAGCAATAAATAATATATAAACTGGGCCATCCACTTCATCCATAAAGACATTGTGATTGAAGATCTTCTAGATCACATAGAAGGAGGACTCATCGATGATTTCATACATTTGTTTGGAAGGATAGAACAATCCTCAGAAGGGAACATGTAGGATGACAGGAAAGGCTCCTGACTGGTGAGATCCTCCAAACATAATGATGACATCCATGAACTGGAGCGAGCTCGTTGGGGTGATAAAGCCAATCTGGAAACACTGTGTAGACATTCTCCAAGAACTCAGCACACTCCAGGTGTGGAGAAAGTCTCCAGGTGGGTTTAGCCTGTCATTTATCATAGGTAGAAATGTCCACACATGGACATTATTATTATTATACAGTATTTATATAGCGCCAAAAAGTTTGCTCAGCGCTGTACATTATAGTGGGGGACAGAACATGAGACAATACAGTAACAATACAATACATGAGGGGTTCGAGGGCCCTGCTCCTTGGAGCTTACAATCTAGGAGGGAGGGGATAGTGGCACAGGAGGAAGTGGCTGTGGGGGATGGAGTGGTAGGAGGAGTGGAGGAGATCGGCTGTTAGGTGAAGTTGGGGTAGGCTTCCCTGAAGAGATGGGTTTTCAAGGTGCGCCTCAAGGTAGGAGGGTAGGTGACAGTCTGATAGATTGGGGTAGTGAGTTCCAGAGGATGGGGGAAGACCTGGAGAAGTCCTGGAGTTGGGCATGGGAGGAGGAGACCAGGGAGCTAGCGAGTAGGAGGTCTTGTGAGGAGCGAAGAGTACGGGTTGGGTGGTATTTGGATATCAGGTCGGTCAGGTAGTTTGGGGCAGTATTATGAATAGCTTTGTACATCAATGTTAGTAGTTTGAATTTTATGCATTGGACAATCAAAAGCCAGTGGAGGGAATGACAGAGGGGGGTGGCAGATACGGAGCGGTTAGTAAGGTGGATGAGTCTGGCCGCTGAGTTCAGGATAGACTGAAGCGGGGATAGTCTGTGATGAGGCAGGCCAGTGAGAAGGGAGTTGCAGTAGTCCAGATGTGAGATAATAAGGGAGTGAACGAGTTGTTTAGTAGTGTCTGGGGTTAGGAACAAATGTATTTGGAGATGTTGCGGAGGTGGAGTCTGCATGAATTTGCCAGAGATTGGACCTGGGGCTGGAAGGATAGATTGGAGTCTAGAGTGACACCTAGGACTTTGGCTTGCGGGGTGGGACTGATGGTGGTGTTGTTGGTCGTGATGGAGAGGATGGGGGAGCACAGGCTGGGGGGAAAACTAGGAGCTCGGTTTTGGACAGGTTTAATTTGAGGAAGTGGAGTGACATCCAGTCTGATATGTCGTTCAGTAGGCAGGCGATTTGGGCAGAGACTGAAGGGGTGAGGTGAGGGGTAGAGAGGTAGATTTGCATATCATCGGCGTAGACGTGGTAGTTGAAGTCGTGGGAGTGTATCAGTTGGCCAAGGGAGGGGAGGAGGTGTAGATGGAGAAGGGGCCTGAGGACAGAGCCTTGGGGGACCCCAACAGAGAGGGGGATAGAGGGGGAGGTGGTAGCGTTATAGGTAACACTTAAGGAGCGCTGGGATAGATAGGAGAACCAGGAGAGAGCGTAGTCCCTGATGCCAAGGGAGTATAGTTTTTTAAGGAAGAGGGGGTGGTCAACTGTGTCGAAGGCCGTGGAGAGGTCGAGGAGTAGGAGGACTGAGTAGTGGCCATTAGCTTTGGCAGTTAGCAGGTTGTTGGTGAGTTTAAGTAGGGTGGTTTCTGTGGAGTGGAGTGTAGGGGACAGAAGCCACACTGTAGGGGATGAAGGAGGTTGTTGTCGGTGACGTGGGAGCTTAGGTGATTATAGACTAAGCGCTCAAGGAGTTTGGATGTAAATGGCAGCAGGGAGATGGGACTAAGGTTGTTCAGGTCGGTGGGGTCCAGGGAGGGTTTTTTGCATATGGGAGTGATGTGTGCGGTCTTTAGGGGGGAGGGGAATGTGCTAGTAGAGAGGGAGAGATTAAAGATGTGGGTGAGGGAGCGTAGAATGGAGGAGGAGGGTGACCGGAGGAGTTGTGTAGGGATGGGATCAAGGGGGCAGGTCGTGAGGCGGGCTTCAGAGAAGATCTTAGGGACCGCTTCAGTGGTAGCAAGGTTGAAGGAGTGGAGTGTTGGGGGTGTTTTAGTGTGCGGAATGTTAGGTTGGGGCAGAGGTCTGGACGGTGGTGAGGTCTAGGGAGAGGGGTGTTGAGTGGGTTTCCATGTGAGGGATGCTAGGTGTAGTGGAAGTCTGAGCAGCGGCAATGTCCCTACGAATTGCGTCGATCTTATTTTGGAAGTGGTTAGCAATCTCGTGGGTGGTGAGTGAGGTACTGGGTGGAGGAGAGTAGGGAGTTAAAACTGGAGAAGAGCCGGAGGAGAGGGTATTGATGAGGGTTACAAAGGAGGATTGTTTGGCAGCGTATGACTACGTCATTTAAGATTTTTGGTGTGGTCATTCTGCCACGGTTGAAGCGGTCGGGGTCGTGGTTAGGGGTGCTAGGGAGTCAAAGCGGCTGACAGCAAGTTGTTATAGGCAGTAGTGGCCAGGTCAGGGCAGGACAGGGTAAGGATACTGTCGTAAAGTCGGTCAGCTGCAAAGTGGAGAGGGGCCGGGTTCAGGTTGCGGAGGTTACGGCTGGTGATGGTTTGACGTTTGGGGGGAGGTGTTTGAGGACGGGGAGATGGAGAACGTAATGAGGTTTTGGTCAGAGAGAGGGAAAGGGGTGTTTGTGAGGTTGTGGGGGGTACAGAGATAAGAGAAAACAAGGTCCAGGGTGTTTCCGTCAGAGTGGGTGGAGGACTGTGTGCACTGTGTGAGTGCAAAAAAAGAGGTTAGGTGGAGGAGTTGGGATAGCCGGGTTATTGATGTTGATAGGGAAATTGAAGTCTCCAAGGATGATGGTGGGTAGCTCTGAGGAGAGGAAGAAGGGTAACCAGGTGGAGATATCATTCAGGAAGCGGGATATGGGTTCAGGAGGCCGATAGATTACTGCAATCCTCAGAGGGGTAGGAGAGAATAGCTGGATGCAGTGGGCCTCAAAGGAGGAGAAGGATAGAGAGGGGGGGTTTGGGAGGACATGGAAGGTGCTCAGTGCTGACAAGAGCATGCCAACCCCACCACCTCTACAACCGCTCGGTCTGGGTGAATGGGTCCAGACGAGACCTCCATAGGAGAGTGCTGCAGAGTCAGTGGCTTGGATCCAGGTTTTGGTGACCACTAGGAGGTTGAGGAAGCGGGAGATAAAGAGGTCATGGATGGCGGTGAGCTTGTTGCAAACCGAACGGGCATTCAGGAGTGCACACGAGAATGGAGGGGTGGTTGTGGGGAGCAGGGGGACAGGTATTAGGTTGAGGGGGTTGCAGCAGTTTGGGAAGTAGGAGGGTGCCTAATGGGTGAGTGAGGTGGTGAATGACCAGGGTTCGGAGAGATGTCCCCGGCGGTTAGGAGAAGAAGAAGGGTGAGAAAGGTGGCATGGGAGCGGGATGTGCAAGAGCGTGTGAGTCTGCTAGTGGTGGCATGTAGGTCGGTGGGAGAGTGGAGTGTTAGGAGGAGCTGGTGAGAGCCGTAGTGGAGAGATGGAAGCAGTGAGGGTGCGATGTATAGTTGTTTTGGAGGAGTAGGGGGGTAAAGAGAGGAGATTTTGGGAATGGAGGAGAGGAGTATGAGGAGGAGGAGTACAGGTGGCATTCTAGGAGGGTAAACAGAGTGGCAGACAGGTGAGGGAGGTGAAAGGTTTCTCAGAGCGCATTGTTGCGGATAGTCCGTCGTGCAGTGGCATATCACGTTGAAGTCGCTTCTTGTAGCAGGAGTTCTAGTGATTAGGATCTGGGTGGATAGAGATCAGTTCGGTAGGTTGTTGTCACAGCTGTGGCGGGTAGCTCTCTAGACCCACAGCTTAGGGTTTCCCAGGGCGTGGGGTCTAAGCCCCAGTATGCTTGTTCACCAGAGCCCCTGATGGTGGGGATGGACTTGGAGCAGGCTGGGACCAGGTCGCGGCCCCCGGTACACCCAGCTGAGGTAGAGAAGACTGCTAGCGGAAGCAGGATACGGGGTGACTGTTATGTACCGGATTGGGGAGCCTGAAATGGAGAGAAGGCGCCCTCTTATGACTCCCGCTTGGAGTCCCTGAAGGTGGGAGCAAGGGTGCAGAGCCAGGAGTGGCGGGAGTGCCGTGCGGATCTTCCAGCTGTCCGTAGGTGTAGCAATATGTTATATGCTGTGTATGGCCTCTAGGGGTCTCACTACTTAGATACTGGTACAACTGTGTTATTGCCTCTCTTTGGTTGTAGTTCTAGGGCAGACACATGTATAATGGCAGCTAGAAGCACCTAATAAAATGTCTCCTGTTAACTACAGTGTGTGAGCATCTGAGCAGGATCCACTAACAGAACATGGTGGCAGCTGGGCACTGAACCTCTGAATAGCAAGTCTTCTGTCTACAAATACAGATTGTGTGACACTGGAACTGTACAGAGAATCAGCAACTGTAAGTACAGAGTCCCTATCAGACTGCACTATGGAGAGTGGCCTGAAACCCCCTCAGAGACTGGATGTCACTTCTTCCAATCTCTCACAGACATGGAGACACTGGAAGGAAGAGTTTACTCTGTATGTGGACCTGACAGTGGCACCCAGAGATGAGCAGAGGGAAGTAAAGCTGTTTTATTACTTGATTGGGGAAAAAGGCAGAGAACTAGCCGAGACCCTGCTCACAGACAGCATGGCACTGACAGACATACTGCAAGCATTTGATAAGCACTGTGACCCCAAAAAGAATGAGACGGTGGAGAGATACAAGTTCTTCTCAAGGAATCAGGAGATTGGGGACAGTGTGGACAGATATGTGACAGAGCTGAGGAGACTGGCTGCAACCTGTGGATTTGGGGACATCAGGGACTCCCTTATCCGAGACAGGATAGTGTGTGGCATCAGAGACTCTCACCTCAGAGAAAGATTACTGAGAGAGGAAGAGCTGGCGCTGGAGAAATGTATACAAATCTGCAGGGCTGCAGAGCTGACTAAAGACAGGCTGAAGATGATGGAGGGCACCAGTGATGCCTCAGTACATGCAGTATCTGTGAAAGGCAGAGCAAGGTCCAGGCTCCCTGTGAGCTCAGTCCAGTGTAAATACTGTGGCAAAAGACATGAAAGAGACAAAGAGAAATGTCCAGCGTATGGGGAGTCCTGCAGGACTTGTGGCAAGATGAACCACTTTTCAGCTGTGTGCAGATTCAAAACCAGCAAACAGTACAGACAAGTCCACACAGTGACCCAGGACACAGACGAGGACAGCACAGAGGGCATCACATGGCTGCAGCTGCAGTCTGCAACAGAGAACATCAATGTAGTCAAACAGCCAGTAGCCAATGATGCAAAGCAGCTCTTTGCCATATTTATGGTGGATGAACAGCCCATAAGATTTCAGCTGGATTGTGGAGCAAGCTGCAATGTCATTCCATTTACTCTGCTTAACAAACAGGTTCCCATTGAGCCCACTGATAAGGTACTGGTCATGTACAACAAAAGTGTTCTGAAACCCATGGGAACATGCAAGCTAAAATTAAGAAATCCACGTAACAGAAAGAGCTACAGAGTGGAGTTTACTGTGTTGCAGGAGGACGATCACATTCCTTTGCTGGGAGTTAAAGCAGTTCAGGCTATGGACTTAATAAAGGTGCAGTCCCATAACATCATGGCTCTGGAAGTTTCTGACAATACTCAAAATCCTAAACAAAAGGCAGAATACATTTTGGATTTTCACCACATAAAAACAGAGTATGCTGATTTATTTGAAGGTGATGGGTGCCTGGAAGGTAAATACAAACTAGAAATTGATCACACAATACTGCCTACAAGAAGAGTACCTGTAGCCTTAATGCAACCGCTTAAAGAGGAACTGCAGGATTTGCACAGCAGAGGTATGATAGCACCAGTACAGGAAAGCACTGCAGGATCTGCACAGCAGAGGTATGATAGCACCAGTACAGGAAAGCACTGCAGGATCTGCACAGCAGAGGTATGATAGCACCAGTACAGGAAAGCACTGCAGGATTTGCACAGCAGAGGTATGATAGCACCAGTACAGGAAAGCACAGACTGGATAAGCAGTTTGGTGATAGGGAAAAAACCATCAGGCAAGTTAAGAATATGCATTGATCCTAAGCCACTGAACAAGGCCCTTAAAAGAAATCACTATCCCATGCCAACAATAGAAGATATTCTACCAGATCTATCAAAGGCTAAAATATTTTCGGTATGTGATGTGAAAAATGGGTTCTGGCACGTGGAACTGGATAAAGAATCAAGTTTATTAACAGCATTTTC
Source organism: Staurois parvus (assembly GCF_062004578.1). Classification (NCBI taxonomy): domain Eukaryota; kingdom Metazoa; phylum Chordata; class Amphibia; order Anura; family Ranidae; genus Staurois; species Staurois parvus. The sequence continues at coordinate 3,285,616 of NW_028318017.1, forward strand.
TTCCCCATTTGGACGCTATAAGTGGCTTAGAATGCCAATGGGAGTAAGCCCGGCTCCAGAAGTGTTCCAACAAAAATTGATGCAAGCTTTGGAAGGACTGTCTGGAGTAAAAATAATAGCAGACGATATACTAATAGTTGGGGAAGGTGATGATCTAGAATCCGCAACAAAGGATCACGATAAAAAGATGATACAATTCTTAGACAGATGTAGAAAAAAACAAATCAAACTGAACCTGGAAAAATTCAAACTAAAAATGACAGAAGTACCATATATTGGACATCTTCTTACCTCAAATGGTGTTAAAGTCGATCCAGAGAAGGTGAGGGCGATACAGGACATGCCGACACCTACAGATATACGTGGAGTACAACGATTCCTGGGCATGGTGAATTATCTTTCCAAATTTTGCAAGCATTTATCAGACATGTGTGAGCCACTGAGACAGCTAACTCACAAAGACGTACTCTGGGAATGGACAGAAAGCCATGAAACTGCTTTTCAGTCAGTGAAAAATGCTATTGCACACGCAGCAACGCTAAAATATTTTGATCCAGATCAAGCAGTGGTAGTACAATGTGATGCCTCAGAAACCGGCCTTGGAGCCACACTAATGCAGGATAAACAGCCAATCACATATGCAAGCAGAGCGTTAACTCTAACAGAGCAAGGATATGCTCAAATCGAGAAGGAACTACTAGCGGTAGTATTTGGGTTAGAGAAATTTCACCAGTACACCTACGGTCGACAAGTGGTGGTGCATTCAGATCACAAGCCTTTAGAAAGTATTACAAAGAAGCCACTACTGAATGCCCCAAAAAGACTGCAGCGTATGCTGTTAAGGCTTCAGAAATATGATTTTAACATTTGTTACTGTCCAGGGAAGGATTTACTGATTGCAGATGCCCTAAGCAGAGCTTACTTACCCATCACAAATGAAGAAGAAAAAGACATTGAAAGCATCAATATGTGTGAATATCTGTCTGTCTCAAAAGACAGACTGAAACAAATACAGACCTGCACAGTGGAAGATAAAACTCTACAGATCCTATCGACTGTCATCTTGAAGGGATGGCCAAAACACAAGCAGCATGCTCCAATGGAGGTTTCTCCATTTTTTCACATAAGAGATGAACTCTCTGTGCAGCATGGAATCATCTTTAAAGGAGAAAGAGCTGTCATACCACAATCACTTAGAAGAGACATTATAGAAAGATCTGCCTGTTCTCCAGAGCAATGACAATGTACGGATTCAGCCAATAGGGAAATATGACAAACACTGGAAAAAAGCGAAGGTTGTACAGAAATTGGGACCACGGTCCTATGAAATTATAACAGAGGAAGGAAGAAGATGGAGGAGAAATCGGAGACATCTGAGAAAAACACAAGAAGGAGATGATACAGGGCCCTGGGAACAGTATATGGACACTCAAAGCGATGAGACTATGAATACCAGCAACAAAGAAACAGGAACTGCTGAGGAGCATAGGGAGGTCTCTAGGCAGAGAGAGACAGTCCCAGAAAATAGACTGCCAGAATCAGAAGAAACCTCATATGTTACGCGAGCTGGCAGAACAATCAGAAAGCCGGCTCACCTCAAGGATTATATCTAATTTATAGCTATGTTCTACTTCACCATTTTGTGTTTGTTATATTTCATTGTTCTTTTATTTAAAAGAGAAAGGATGTAGCAATATGTTATATGCTGTGTATGGCCTCTAGGGGTCTCACTACTTAGATACTGGTACAACTGTGTTATTGACTCTCTTTGGTTGTAGTTCTAGGGCAGACACATGTATAATGGCAGCTAGAAGCACCTAATAAAATGTCTCCTGTTAACTACAGTGTGTGAGCATCTGAGCAGGATCCACTAACAGAACAGTAGGTAGCTGGGAACTCAGAAGATCCGGACACAAGCCAGGTGCAGGTGCAAGAACGTAGGTGCAGCAGCAGGCAGGTGTGGCGGTAGTCTGGATGCAGAACCGTGAGTGCAGCGGTAGGTAGGCAAGATGCAGGTCAGGTACGGTTGCAGACAGAATCATACAGCAGTCAGGCAGGCCGGGTTGGTAACAAGTGGGCAGATAAGTACAAGAGGAGCAGGCAGGAGAATGGTCAGGAATAGCCGGGGTCGGTGCAGGCAGAGTTCTTTCTTAGGCGAGTATACAGAAGAGCAGGTATCAGGATCAGAATCAGCAATTTGAGCACAGGAACGTATCTAGACCAGAAGGCAGTGATTCTTCATTGAAGCAGGTTTAAATAGCCCGCCGGCCGTGACGTGGGCCGCACGCTCCCACGCCTGCCTACTCACTCCGCCGCTACTTGAGGGGATCCGTCACCGTCGCACTGCTGCACGGTGGACATGATCCCTGACAGTTGTAGGTTGCAAGTCCCAGTTTGCGTGAGTCCCAGATTGGAAGGTTATGAGGGGGGTCCTCAGGTGGGACGCAGGTCAGGGTAGGGTTGATCATCCGATGGGCTTCAGGTCAGGGCCGGGTTGATCATCCAATGGGCACAGGAGATCCGGGATGGTAGGCCTCACTGAGGCATGGCTCACCAAGTCTACTTTGGGGGTGGATAGAGGGGCTCCGGGTCAGGGTTGGGTCGCGTATTTGTAGGCTGTGGCATGTCTCGCTACTCACGGGGGTAGGCAGGATGGCCTCAGGGCCGGGTCAGGCCATGACATGGAGGGCTGAGTCGGGTCTCACAGGCCGGGTTCATCTATGGGTTCAGGAGGAGAAGGAGATGGGGACTGGAGACTCACTGTTGTGGGGAGCTGCCGTAGTGGGTCTTAATGATCTTTTAGACTACAGGCTCACTGCTGGGTGGATTGCCGGAGGAGCGTGCAGGGGTAGGCCGCGGTAGGCCTCACCAGGCTGCGTGTTGTAGTTGCCTAGGAGTGGGGGTCTGGGTGACACCGCTCCACCCTCCAGGTGCGGGTGAGGTTGGGGGGGTCTTCACTGCTCACCTTCGATCGTTTTTGGTGCAGTGGGAGAGTGGTGGGCGGCTGGGTCATCTGCTGCAGGCCGCAGTCTTGGATGGAGTAGGCCGCGGCTTGGTAGGAGTGGGCCGTGGCTGGCCCTGTTGGGACGGGTGCTGTAGTGGACTGCTGGAGGTTTAGGGGGGTTATCAGTATCCGCCCCCTGCTGCTGTTGGATTGATGGGCAGATGGCTAGTCGTGGCAGGGCCCGGTGTCTGCAGGTGCTGTAGGCCACTGTAGGCCATGTGGCAGGCCCCGCTCCACCGGATTGGACAGAGCTCCGGGCTGTGTGGTGGCAGGGGCACGGAGGGTGGCTGTGCAGCACATGGCAGGGAGCAGGAAGCAGGAGGCTCTGGGTGCCGATGGCGGTGGCTTCCCCTCACGCGGGAGCGGTGGCCTCCCCTCTTGCGGGAGCGGCGACTTTCCCGCTTGTTGGGCGACCGAAGCTCAGGTCTATGCGGCCACTGCTGCTCCGACATCCACAGGGACCTCCAGTCTACATATAGAACTTGGACAGTGTCCTCAGGTCTCCAGGTGGATTTAGCGTATAATTAATAATGCACAAATATCCATATACAAATTTCTCCAGGGACCAACAATACCTTCTATGCATGACTTGGATGTCACCCATATTACTAGGAGCCCATAAAGCAGAGGACTATAGAAAGATATAAATGTCCACTCACTGTCATGGAACTTCAGGTTAAAGGAACTTCACATAACGACCAAGTTGGTGTTGGTGGATCATTAGCAATAAACATGAACAAGAAGGGAGGGGAATAGAAGAAGAAGGCAGAAGAAGGGATCTTAGTCAAGGAATGGCTATAGAAAAGGGAGAGGAGGAGGAGGGGGAGGGAAGGGAGGTCCTCCACAAATAGGGGTATTCACTGGAGGTGTAACCACACAAGCACGGAGTGGACGGGGAGGCCCCAAGAGACAGGGGAAAGAACAAGATACGCACAGGATGGATACACAATAGACAAAAGTGACTTTACAATCTTTAACCTTTCCACGATGATCCTCTCTGCTGCTCAGAATGTTCTTCTTTCTAAAGGTTTGAGGTTTTGCTCTGTTATTTATTTCAGGTACTTATATAGCGCTGTCAATTTACGCAGCGCTTTACATATATATTGGACATTCACATCAGTCCCTAACCCTCAAGGGGCATACAATCTAAGGTCCCTAACTCACATTCATACATTTACATATTAGGGCCAATTTAGACAGGATCCAATTCACCTACCAGCCTGTCTTTGGAGTGTGGGAGGAAACCCATGCAAGCACAGGGAGAACATGCAAACTCCATGCAGGAGGCACCATGGTTTGGGAATCGAACCCATGACCCATTTACTGCAAGGCAGACATGCTAACCATTAAGCCACTGTGCCGCCCAGTTATGAAAGGTTATGAAAGATGGTCTTGAAAGCCTAGTTACATAGTTAGTCTGGCTGAAAAAAGACAAAAGTCCATCCAGTTCAACTATTAAAAAAAAAGTTATAATCCTACACCCACAGTTGATTCAGAGGAAGGCAAAAAACCCAGCAAAGCACGATCCAATTTGCTCCTGCAGGGAAACAAATTCCTCCCTGATCCCGCGAGAGGCAATCGGATATTCCCTGGATCAACTTTCCCTGTAAATGTTATATCCAGTTATATTCTGTGAATCCAAGAAAGAATCCAGGACTTTCCTACAGCAATCCACTGAGCTGGTGTCAGGAATGGGCTCAGCACAGGTGGTGCTGGGGCTCATCTGCTTTGTGGGCTGCAGTACCAGTGCTGGCCAGCGGGTGCTCTCAGCAGCCAGAATCTCATTCCTGCAATCAAGCCATCACCTGAGGCTGATTGCAGGAGGTGTATTTAAGCAATGGCCAGGCCTGCAGTCAGTGCCTTGGTGTTTGTTTCCCATGAGCCCCGTACCTGAGCCTGCCTGCCTGCCTGTTTCCTCTGCTTGACTCTGACACTGTTCGAACTCCACCTGCACTGACCTCGGCTATTCCTGACCTTTCTCCTGCCTGCTGCGTTTGTACCTTGTCTGCCCGATTGTTCCTGACCCAGCCTGCCTTACCACTCGACCTCTCCAGCCTGACTACGCCTGTCTGTGTTCCTGCACATACTGTCATTAGTTGGAGGTTTGGGTTTTGTTTGTACTTTGCGTTGTATACTTGTGTAGTTCCTAATAAATTATATTCGTATACATCACTCCTGAAGCCTGCGTTTCCCTGTGTCAGTCCACACATCTCTGGTCATACCTGGATCCCTGACAGCTGGCCACAACCAACTCTTCAGGGATTACATTCTAGAAACAATAGATAAGATGATCCTTTTGATGGACTGATTGCAGTTTGGTCCCAGCTCTCCAGAAAGGAGCACAGAGCTTAAAAGTGATTGTAAAGATTTAATTTTTTTAAAATAAAATAACAACAAGTCATACTTATCTAAAACATACATATATTCATTGACTTAAACCCAAAAACCCACAATTATAGTGAAAAAATCAAGACCCAAAGAGATTACCCAAAAATAAAAAATATTAAATATATATAAAAGAACAAAAATAAAATAAAGTCCCAATATGCAAAGTGTCCAAATAATGTGTCCAAACAAAGATCAATTTCTTGATAGGAAGACGCTTCCTACTCCACTGAAGAAGATGCAAATCAGTCACAGGTGCTCTTCAAATACCTCAAAAACAAAATCTCAACATAGTGTATTACCTTTTAAATCCCAGAACTAAAGTGCCACACGTGTATCATGCAAAAAAAACACTCCAGTGTCACAGCACTCATGTGAAAAAAAAAAAAAAATTAAATATCACTGCAAACTATATATAAAGTGCATAATTACCCTAAAACAAACAGATTCCAGCTTGTAATCAACCACATATGCACAGAGTGTCCTTAGATTGGTATCCTCTTGTTCCTCAGGACCTCACAAACAGACCAGGAATCAGTATGTGAATTATAATCATATATAAAATTTATTGTAGCCAATTACATATAAAAACGATAAGATCAGCAAGACAGCATCAAACTCCTCATGCCCAGTATACGATCCCCTTTCCGTGTGTAGAGGGTCTCCCGATCACCAGGTAATTCCCCCTTGCTACTCCTATCCAGCACTATCACTTTGTAGCTCTGGGGGTCACCTGAAGTGCACCGTTACTCTCCAGACCTCCGACACACAGGGATTCCAGAATCCAAAATGGCTGCCGCAGCACTTCCGGGAACGTCACGTGCCCTGGACGCGTTTCGTCTCTTCCGGACTTTGTCAACAAGGATCCTATGCCCTCCTATGTAAGACAATTTGCACCTCCTAAAAGTTTTAAATGATCTGTCGGTGTCATCTTGGCTACATTATATGTAGAGGCATCATATTCCTTTATCCCTCATAAGAAGGTCACAGGGACCGGAACACAGGAGCCGGATGCCGGCATCAGCCGGAGGAGATGGCCGGGGACGCTGCAGGGGACACATCGCGGGAGCGAAGGACAAGGTAAGTGCTGCAGGGACTCCCTATGCAGCGCCGCATGGTAAGCCCGAGTGTAGCTCGGGGTTACCGATTTTGGTACTGACATTTTACCCCGAGCTACACTCGGGAATACCGTTAGGGAGGTTAAGTCTTTGTTGGAAAATAATAAATTCTTGTTTGAAGTCAAATGTTATTGCCAAGCACAAGGTACTGCAATAGGTAAAATAATGTCCACCAGCCTACGCTAACCTTTATGTTGAAGATGGGGAGAACTCTGGAGTTTTTGGTGATGAGGCCTTGTATGTGTACCTGACCAACATCACTGGTTGGTTCAGGTACATCGATGATGTCCTCAAAATTCACATATACCTACGAAGCTAGGACCATTACACTATTGGATTTGACTATCCACAATATGGAGAATGGTACCTCTGTGGGTTGATATTGGATGGCTTTGGGGTGTTTTGTATGTTTAATGTAAAGTACACTCTTTGGGTGCCAGTTTCTGGTGTTTGTTTGCTCCCATGTTCCAGTTTGTTTGTCCCTTTGGGTGCCTTCTCCTCAGGTTTAGCCTGCCTTATGGACCGGTAACTGTCCCTTTTAGCCAATTGGAGTAGTGTGGGAGGTGGCTTCATACTCTGCCCATCATGGTGTCACATACGCATGTATATCACAACATTTTGTATGTAGCAATTTTCTTTTCTGTCATGGTGCTTCTGTGAATGTAATGATGTCACACCACCGATGTGCCTTTGGCTGGCTTTTCCCGGTGGGAGGGATTAGGTTAAACAATGGAATACTCTGTTATTCAGGGAAAAGGGGCAAGAATGCTTTTTGGCATTTTCCACCCCTCTGGGCACCATCTTTACTACCTGGTCTGATATTTAATGGTGGTGCACCCAACTGTGGGCTGGGCAGTCTCTAAGAAAGTTGGGATAGTAACCAAACCAGTCAAATGTCAGTCTTTCCCCATCAGATCCTATGTTGGTGCTCTCTATATCTCTGCATGATGGATACACTTTTTTTCTTACTTGGGTCGAAGGTCCTTTGATCTGAAGTACCATGACAGTGAGTGGACTTTTATATCTTTCTATGCTCATCTGCTTTATGGGCTAATAGTAGTATGGGTGACATCCAAGCCATGCATAGATTGTATTGGTGGTCCCTGTAAAAATTCTTATATGGACATTTTTGCATTATTTTAATATTTTTTTATTGAAATTTTTTGAGAACATAACAGAGCAAGGATATTCGGTTCAATGGTAAACATTTTAGTACATCATAGTATTAAATATATACCCCACCAATTCACTGGGGTTGATAACGGTTTATAAAACATCAATATCAGAGGTATTCTTGATTTCGTGTTGAACCTTGGTAAAGCGTATGGGGTGTTGAGGGGGTATTAAACAGGGAAGGAGTGGGAAGGAGGGTAGGAAGAGGAAGGGGGTATGTGTAACGGGGTTGAAGGAGGGATACTAGTCTAGAGTTGCTACGCAACTCAGTTTGTGTTTAGGTTATCAGAATTGTACAGAGCAGTTCGGATTTTGTGACCAGCTAGTCCATTGGGATATGATTTTGTCTTGGGTGGAATTGTTAAAGGAGGGTCTTTTTTCCATTTCACACTGGAGATTGAGATCTGTAATCAGTGATGAGTGAAGGAGCTTTGGTAGTGTTCCATAATCTGGTATTGATTTTGGCTGCGAAGATCATATGGATAATGATAGTGCGGGTGTTATGGGGAAATTTTTCAATCCCAATGTGCAGAAGTGCAAGTGAGGGGTTTGAGGCTATCAATGTTTTGGATAATTCGGAGATTAGCTGAAAGACACTGTTCCAAAAGGATCTAATTGATTTACAGGTCCATAATATATGTAATGTTGAACCTAAATCACCGCAGTGTCACCAGCAAGAGGAGAAATGTTTTGGGTAGTATATAGATAATTTGACAGGAGTTAGGTACCATTGGTGAAAAAGTTTTACGTATGATTCCCAGTGTGAGCTACACCGGGAGGATTTATGGGTGGTGCTAAATGCTTTTTCCTGTGAATGTGTCTTAATGGGTTCTGAAAGGATTTTCTCCCAGTTAGTTAGGGATGTTGATTGTAGGGCGAATTGTAGGTTTGATATGTATGTGTAGAAAGTAGAAATACCCTTACCTGGGTATTGTGGTTTGGTAAAGAAATGATAGGAGGTATTTGGGATCTTTGTGATTTGGGGTATAATTTTTGTTTGTAGGCAGTGAGCTATTCTTAAGTAGGTAAAATATTCAGTGACAGGGAGACCGAATTGGGTTTGGAGATTCTGAAATGAATTTAAAGTGTGGCCTATAAAGAGGTCTGCTATAGTATTTATACCTTGTTTTTCCCATTGGGTCAGTTCCAGAGAGGGCATAATGAGATGTAATGTGTTAATTGGGGTAGAGATTTGTTTGGTGCCAGTGTATTTAGTGGTTAGAAGTTCATACCAGGCTTGTAAGGCGGCTTGGATACATGGGTGTTTCAGATGGTGATCATTTCGGGGTAAAGGTGATATTAGGAGTAAGTTTTGGTGTTTAAGTGGGAGAAATGGAAGGTTTTCCATCGTGGACCAGGTTTTTTCTCTCGTCGGGTGACACCAGAATAATATTTGGTCAAGAAGGGTAGCATTATAGAAGGATTTTAGGTGGCGGAGGCCTGCACCTCCTTTGGATGTGGAGCATATTAGGAGCTTAGTGGTACATCTAGGTTTTTTGGAGTTCCATAGGAAATTGGCAAGAATTGCCTGTAGTTTGGAGAAAAAGGTGTTGGGGATTGGTATAGGGAGTGTGCAAAATATATATAGAATTTTAGGTAGAATATACATTTTTAAGGTCGCTAATCGGCCAAGTTTAGGAAGTCCTGAGGTGCGAAGGGTGCCAATTCCTTGGGGGATAGTTTGGAGTAGCATCTTTTGGTTTGAAGTGTATAATTGGTCTGTTGTTGCTGTGAGTCTGATTCCTAGATAGGGGATATGGTTTTTCTCCCAGAAGAAGGGGAATTGTTTGGCTAGTAGTACTTGGGTTTGGGATGGTGTATGGAGATTTAGAATTGAAGATTTGGGTTCATTACGTTTGTAATAGGAAACCACCGAGTAGTTTTGGAGGTGTGTGCAAATCATTTGGAGGGATCTAGTTGGATTGGTCACCATCAGTATGATGTAATTTGCAAATAAGCTAATTTTATGTTCTGAGCAGGGGCGGACTGACAACTCGTGGGGCCCCCAGGCAATAAGGGATCATGGGGCCCCTGTGTCCTTACCCAAACTCAAAAAAGCCCATGAAAAAGGTACCAGGGGCATCTCATGGGGCCCCCTACTGACCCCGGGCCCTCGGGCAGTGCCCGAGTTTCCAAATGGTCAGTCCGCCCCTGGTTCTGAGTTAAGGTGTTTGATGCCAGTAAATATTGGGTCTTCTCTACGTTTAGAGGCTAAGGGTTCAATAGGCAGTGCAAATATTATGTGAGATAGCGGGCAGCCCTTTCTAGTTCCATTTTTATTATTGAACGGGTATGATAATGTTCCATCTGTTAGTACTCTGGCTGAAGGGTAGGAGTATAATGATAAAATGGCTGTTAGCATCCATCATGTGATGCCAAATTTTTGTAGGGTCAATTGCATAAATTGCCAATGTATTTCATCGAATGCTTTTTCTGCGTCCAAAGATAAAAGTAGAGAGGTTTGTTTGGCGAGTTCTAGATTGTGGAGAAGGGAAATAATTCTTCTGGTGGCATCGGGTGCTTGGCAGCCTGGGATGAATCCTACTTGGTCTGGGTGTATTACAGTGGGAAGATAGGGGAGGATTCTGCGAGCTATAATTTTTGCGTAGAGTTATATATCTGTATTGAGAAAGGATATTGGTCTGTAATTTTTAATAAATTGTGGGTCTTTGCCAGACTTTGGTATTGTCATTATTATAGACTGCAGCATGTCTTTAGGGAATGTTCCCGTAGTGGTGGCATGTTTAAAAAGTTTGGTCAGATAGGGTGATAGGTCAGGGGCAAGTTGTTTTTAGAATTAATTTGTGTAACCATCACTTCCTTGAGATTTATTGAGTGGGAGTGTTTTGATAGCTATTTCTATTTTTTTGGGAGAGATCGGAATAGATATATCGTCAAGTTGAGATGAGGAGAGTTGGGGAAGTTTAGTTGTGTGTAGGAATTGTATGGATGCAAGTGTTGGTTGGATAGTATCCGGATCGTTTTTGAGATTGTATAGGTGTTGGTAGTAATTCGCAAAAGCGTTGGCTATTTCTTGTGGATTTGTGGTTAAGGTGGTTAAGGTATTGGTGGGTGGGTGGGTGTTGGACGTTTGGATTTTAGGCGTCTTTGATTGATCATTTAAGCTAGTAGAGAATTTGCTTTGTTGCTTAGGGAATAATATTTTACTTTCATTTTTTGGAGATTGAGGTCGTGTTTGTATAGTAAAAGGGATCTGAGTTTGTTTCTTTCTGTGGTGAGGGAGGAAGAGGTTGAGGGGGTCTGGAGATTTTTTGTTTATTTCTTCTTTTGATTTAATTTGGCGAGGAATTTGTCAATTTGTTGGTTTCTCTTTTTAGTAATGCAGGAATTTAATTGTATAAGAATACCTCTCATATACGCTTTATAAGTGGCCCATGGTATGGGTATAGAAATATCAGGTGTATCATTAAGTTCAAAAAATGTATTGTGTGCATCTAGGATGTGTTTCTTGTGGTCTGGATTCTTCAAAAGGGTCGAGTTCAGTCTCCAAATTCGGGGGATCAGAGAATGTTGATTGTGATCGAGAGTGATGGTGATTGCAGTGTGGTCTGGCCACGTTATGGTGCCAATCTTTGAGGAAGTTGCATGTTGTAAAGTCCATTTGTCAGTGATGAAGAAATCAATTCTGGACTAGGATAGGTGCGATGGAGAGTAATAGGTATAATCCTTTTTTGTGCTATGTTGGCATCGCCAGACATCATAGAGATCGTTAGTATGTAAGAAATGGTTAAGAGTGTGTTTGGAGGAGCGTTTGTTGGAGGAGGAGTCCAGGAGGGGATTGCCTATGATATTGAAGTCTCCGCTGATGAGTAGTCTGCCTTTTTTTTGAGAGGAGATGATCGAGTTGAGTTTGTTGTAGAATTGGAGTTGGTTGACGTTTGGACCATAGACGTTGACCAGGGTGTATAGGATTTTGTTGATTTTGCATATAAGAATGTGATAGCATCCTTGGGGTCTGCTGTTTCCAAGATGAGTTGAAATTGAAGCGAGTTTCTTATGGCTGTGATGACACCATTTTTCTTCTTGGGGTTTGTCGCCATATATATTGAGGAGAAGTGATGTATATTGGATTTAGGGATTTTGATGGAGGCAAAGTTGGTTTCTTGTAGAAATAGGACGTCAGCTTCTAGGGAGTGGGCTTCTTTCAGAAGTAGAGATCTCTTGTAAGGGGAGTTGAGGCCACGGATGTTTAAAGATGATATATTAAGCATTTTGCTGAGTGTTGATGAGTTGAGTGGAGTAGCGAAGTTGTTTCTGAGATTTTAAGGAAAGGTACCGTATTTGCCGGCGTATAAGACGACTGGGCGTATAAGACGACCCCCCTACTTTTCCTGCTAAAATGTAGTGTTTGGGCTATACTCACCGTATAAGACTACCCCTCTTCCAATGCACACCAGTGGGAGGAATAGTGCCCCATCATTGATGTCAGTGGGAGGAATAGTGCCCCATCATTGGTATTAGTGGCAGGAATAGTGCCCCATCATTGGCATTAGTGGCAGGAATAGTGCCCTATCATTAGTATCAGTGGAGGAATAGTGCCCCATCATTGGTGTCAGTGGGAGGAATAGTGCCCCATCATTGGTATCAGTGGCAGGAATAGTGCCCCATCATTGGTATCAGTGGGAGGAATAGTGCCCCATCATTGGTATCAGTGGGGGGAATAGGTGCCCCATCATTGGTATCAGTGGCAGGAATAGTGCCCCATCATTGGTGTCAGTGGGAGGAATAGTGCCCCATCATTGATGTCAGTGGGAGGAATGGTGTCCCATCATTGGTGTCAGTGAGGGGTGGAATAGTGCCCCATCATTGGTGTCAGTGGGGGGTGGAATAGTGCCCCATCGTTGGTGTCAGTGGGGGGGGGGAATACTGCCCCATCATTGGTGTCAGTGGGGGGGAGGAATAGTGCCCCATCGTTGGTGTCAGTGGGAGGAATAGTGCCCCATCATTGGTATCAGTGACACCAATGATGGGGCACTATTCCTCCCACTGAGACTTGCTGACCCTGTTCTCGTATGGTGCTGCTGCAGCCAGGATATGTGATTGCAGCAGCACCTCTACACAGAACACTTACCTGCTGCTCCGGCACTCAATTTTCGCGGGGCCGCTCGGCTCCGCCCCCTCGCCGGTGATTGGCCGCCTGTGTGCCTTTCCTGAGCTACAGTTCTGGCGGCCAATCACAGGTGAGGAGGCGGAGCCGAGCAGCCGCACGAACATCCAGTGGCCGAACTGAAGGAGACGCCGCGCTTCCTGGACCGGATCGTCGTGGGACTGGATCCAGGTAAGAGACATCAGCCCCTGCAAACCCCTGTACTTAATGCAGCAGCCCCCCTAAACATGTGTACCGGCGTATAAGACGACCCCCGACTTTTGAGAAGATTTTCAAGGGTCAAAAAGTCGTCTTATACGCCGGCAAATACGGTAGGTTTTCTTCTGTCGTAGGTGGTGAACTTTTAGAAGCATAATGTTGTAGACTTAGTTTGGTCACTGGTTTGAGGAAGGTTTTCCATCTTATGGTGGGGGTCTTTGAGGAGAGAAAAATTGGTTTGATTGACTGGTGGTACGTGAGAGGGAAGAGGGTAAAAAACACAAGTGACATGTGTAGCACACTTTGCTACTGAATAATGGGGAGGTTTGAACAAGCATGACTCATGAGAGATGTCATACTGGAAGAAGACTTGGGGTCTGAAGATGATCGGATAAGGGCCGTCTGCCAGCCTTTAGTGGTTTGTGGAATAATGCCCAGCTTGTTGGGTGATTAGTGATGCAAGTAGATTTTAGATCATGACCATTCTGCATCCATTTGTTGTGGACGATTAGAGGTGGGTTGGTGGGAGTCCACTGGTATGATGTTCCAGGTTTTCAGGAGGTCGATGCCTGCTTCCAGGGTTCTGATCATGTAGAGCCTTCCTTGATGTTTGATGGTAAGTTTCGTGGGGAAACCCCATTGGTATCCAATTCCATGATTCCGCAGTGCTTTCGTTATAGAGACAAGCTTCTTGCGGTTGAGGAGTGTAGCTTTTGAGAGGTCAGTGAATAATTTCATATTCGCTTGGGATGCTGGAATTGAAGTAGAATTCCTAGCAGCTATCATTATTTTCTCCTTCACGTGATAGAAGTGTATACGCGCTAAGGTGTCTCTGGGTATTGCAGCCGGTAGGAATGACAGCTTAGGAATTCTGTGTGCGCGATCTATGGCAAGCTCTACGTCTGTGAGTGAAGGAATAAGGTGCTTCATAAATTGTTGGATGTAAGGAACTATGGCGTCCATAGTGATAGATTCAGGGATACCACAGAATTTGATATTATTCCATCTGGAGCGGTCTTCTAGATCTGCCAGTTTAAGATTTTTTTGTTCTATGTTGGCTTCATGGTCTGCATGTCCATCTATTAGATCGTTGTCTGCCGTGAACATCTCTCCCATTTTGTTCTCAATGTGGCGAATACGGTAATCTTGTTTTTGTACCGTGTTTGAGATTTGGGATAGTGTTGCTGTCAGATCATTGTGCAGTGTTTGTCGCAGAGAAAGAAGCATATTTTTCATAGAAATTTCCATGATAGGTTGGTCAGAGGCAGGAAAGGTTTCAATTAAAGATGGAGAAGTATTTGCAGTAATTGTAGTTGGAAAGGAAGGCTGTGTGTCAGGAATGATGTCTGTGTCCAGTCTGGGTCTGGATTTGGCAGGACTGCTGGTAAAGGGAGACAGGGGAGGAGAGGACTCACCTGGGTCTCCTTGGTACAGTGGTGCCTTGAGCCTGGGGTTTGTGGCCTGTGATGTATTCTCCTCTGCCTGTGTGAGGAGACTGCTTTTCATGCAGCCAGCGCCATCTTGGCTGCAGGGGCTGAGAGCTGGGAAGAAGCTTGTCAGTTTCCCTGGGTGCCCTGAAGCTTTGCGGTGGCTGGTCATAGTGCTGGAGGGTGCTGTGACCCTTTATGTTTCCTGTGTGAGCCGTTGAGCCGCTGGGTCCAGTGTGTGCAGGTTTCTGGCTGGTGGTGAGACGGAGCTCTATTCACTGAGCGTCCATCCCTGGAGCCGGCCGCGCATGCGCCCCACATTTTTTGTATTATTAATTACAAGCTAAACCCACCTAAAGACCTGGGGATATTGTAGAAGTTATATACTGTATGTAGTATCGGTGGCCCCTGTGGAAGTCCCTGTGCGGACATTCCTACCTATGATAAATGACAGACTAATCCCACCTGGAGACTTTCTCCACACCTGGAGTGTGCTGAGTTCTTGGAGAACGTCTACACAGTGTTTCCAGATTGGCTTTATCACCCCAACGAGCTCGCTCCAGTTCATGGATGTCATCATTATGTTTGGAGGATCTCACCAGTCAGGAGCCTTTCCTGTCATCCTACATGTTCCCTTCTGAGGATTGTTCTATTCTTCCAAATGTATGAAATCATCGATGAGTCCTCCTTCTATGTGATCTAGAAGATCTTCAATCACAATGTCTTTATGGATTCTGGCTGGTGGTGAGATGTAGCTCTATTCACTGAACGTTTGTTAGGGATCCGGGTATGACCAGAAATGTGTGGACTGACACAGGGAAACGCAGACTTCAGGTATAGTGTGAATAAGACAATTTATTAAGACTAAACAAAACAAAAACACAGTGCAAACAAACCAACCCAAACCTCCAACAGATAACAATAGAAACAATACTAATCGTAGTCGGGCGGGCCGGGTCGGTAGCAAACGGGCAGGCAGGGCACAAGGAGCAGGCAGAAGAGTAGTCAGGAATAGCCGAGGTCAGGACAGGCAGAGTTCATTCAGAGTCAGGGATCGAAGCAGAATCTGGATCAGGCAGAAAGTAGACAGGATGCAGGTACAGGGGCCCATGGGAAACATACACCAAGGCCCTGATCACAGGCCTGGCCATTCCTTAAATACACCTGCTGTAATCAGCCTCAGGTGATGGCTCATTGCAGAAGTGAGCCTCTGGTTGCTGAGAGCACCCGCTGGCCAGCCCTGGCACTGCAGCCCACAAGGCAGGTGAGTCCCACCACCACTGGCAAGTCCATTCCTGACAGTACCCCCCCCCCCACAAGGAGCGGCCCTTAGGACGCTCCGAACAGTCCGTAATGGCCCAAATGTTCCACCGCCTCGGTCCGGCAACTGGCTGGACATCCCACTGCTGGAATCAAGTGATTGGATGGGTCTCCTGCTGATAGGCCTATCTTTTTGTAGGAGACTGCAGGAAGGCAGATTGCTGGACACAGGATTTCCAGAAGCAGGATGGGCATCAGGAGCTGGTATGTCAGGCTGGGCAGCAGGCAGAGGCACGTCAGGCTGGGCAGCAGGCAGAGGCACGTCAGGCTGGGCAGCAGGCGGATGCACGTCAGGCGGAACAGCAGGCAGAGGCACGTCAGGCTGGGCAGCAGGCGGATGCACGTCAGGCGGAACAGCAGGCAGAGGCACGTCAGGCTGGGCAGCAGGCAGAGGCACCTCAGGCTGGGCAGCAGGCAGAGGCACGTCAGGCTGGGCAGCAGGCAGAGGCACGTCAGGCTGGGCAGCAGGCAGAGGCACGTCAGGCTGGGCAGCAGGCAGAGGCACGTCAGGTGGGACAGCAGGCAGAGGCACGTCAGGTGGGACAGCAGGCAGAGGCACGTCAGGTGGGACAGCAGGCAGAGGCACGTCAGGTGGGACAGCAGGCAGAGGCACCTCAGGCTGGGCAGCAGGCAGAGGCACGTCAGGCTGGGCAGCAGGCAGAGGCACGTCAGGTGGGACAGCAGGCAGAGGCACCTCAGGCTGGGCAGCAGGCAGAGGCACGTCAGGCTGGGCAGCAGGCAGAGGCACGTCAGGTGGGACAGCAGGCAGAGGCACGTCAGGTGGGACAGCAGGCAGAGGCACGTCAGGTGGGACAGCAGGCAGAGGCACGTCAGGTGGGACAGCAGGCAGAGGCAGCATTAAATACCTATTTGGCCTTCTCTACTTCCATAAAGCTTTTCTGATTGGAACTTTGTCTGTTTCCTCCTCTGTCTGGTGAGCATGTGTCTCTAGAAAATCCTAGCAGGGAGTTTTACACAGGCATAAATGTGAAACTGGCGGGACAGCAGGCGGAAGCACGTCAGGTGGGACAGCAGGCAGAGGCACGTCAGGTGGGACAGCAGGCAGAGGCACATCAGGTGGGACAGCAGGCAGAGGCACGTCAGGTGGGACAGCAGGCGGAGACACGTCAGGCTGGGCAGCAGGCGGAGGCACGTCAGGCGGGACAGCAGTGTGGCAGGTGCAGCACCCTTTGGTGCCTAGTGCGCTGTGGCATTAGAAAAATTATGCAATTGCTGTTTCTTTGTTTGATTAGACTGACTTTACTCTGTAATTCCTCCAATGCCGCTCTATGGATGCAGTAGGTTTAAAGAGCACACCGAATACTTTAGTTAACTTCTTTAATAACTTCAATCTTCTTCATATAACACTGCTTACAATGGCTTGTTTTGTTTCATATTACAATGGTTTAATTCGTATTACATTGGGTTGATTCGATAGCTTATCTCGATAGATTTGATAGGTTCGATAGATTCGATTGGATTATGATTACTCTACAGTGACTTGATTCGTAAGTTCGGTGGAACTACAAGTAAACACATACAACAGATTTTAGACACAGATCTACCTGCACTGTTAAACAATAGAGGAACACACAAGTGCATTAAATACCTATTTGGCCTTCTCTACTTCCATAAAGCTTTTCTGATTGGAACTTTGTCTGTTTCCTCCTCTGTCTGGTGAGCATGTGTCTCTAGAAAATCCTAGCAGGGAGTTTTACACAGGCATAGATGTGAAACTGGCTGGGATTGGTTAAGGCTCTGTACAGTGTGAGGCTGTCTGTGATTGGCTCACCTTATACTAACTCTTAAAGGCATATTTTTCTTTTCTGCTTCTGCTAACACAATGAATATAGAAATGTCATATAACAATCAAAGACATAAATCACAGCAATGATTCTGCTTTTGGCTTTAGCATATACACATATACACTGTACTGAGGTTATTGGCAGGTTTGGTATACACATATATGTGAACTATATTAACAACCTAGGACTGGTCTTAGCTGGCCAGCTACAAGCAGGCAGAGGCACGTCAGGTGGGACAGCAGGCAGAGGCACGTCAGGTGGGACAGCAGGCAGAGGCACGTCAGGTGGGACAGCAGGCAGAGGCACGTCAGGTGGCACAGCAGGCAGAGGCACGTCAGGCTGGGCAGCTAGGCAAGGCAGCGGGCACCGGGCCATCAGGCGGAGCAGCGGGCACTGGGCCATCAGGCGGAGCAGTGGGCAGGGCAACGGGCACCGGGCCATCAGGCAGGGCAGCGGGCACCAAGTCATCTGGCAGAACTGCGGGCACTGGGTCACCAAGCTCAACAGCGGGTACCGAGTCATCTGGCAGAACCGTGGGCACTGGGTCACCAGGCGGAGCAGCAGGCATCGGGCCATCAGGCGGAGCAGCGGGCACCGGGCCATCAGGCGGAGCAGCGGGCACTGGACCATCAGGCGGAGCAGCGGGCACCGAGTCATCTGGCAGAACCGCGGGCACTGGGTCACCAAGCTTGACAGCGGGCACCGAGTCATATGGCACGACAGCGGGCCCCGAGCCATCTAGCAGAACCACGGGCACCGGGTCATCAAGCTCGACAGCGGGCACCAAGTCATCTGGCACAACAGCGGGTACCGAGTCATCTGGCAAGACCGTGGGCACCGAGTCATCTGGCACGGCAGCGGGTACCGAGTCATCTGGCAAGACAGCGGGCACCGAGTCATCTGGCAAGACCGTGGGCACCGAGTCATCTGGCAAGACCGTGGGCACCGAGTCATCTGACAAGACAGCGGGCACCGAGTCATCTGGCAGAACAGCGGGTACAGAGTCATCTGGCAGAACCGCGGGCACTGGGTCACCAAGCTCGACAGCAGCCACCGAGTCATCTAGCAGAACCGCGGGCACTGGGTCACCAAGCTCGACAGCGGGCACCGAGTCATCTGGCAAGACAGCGGGTACCGAGTCATCTGGCACGACAGCGGGTACCGGGTCATCTGGCACGACAGCGGGCCCCGAGCCATCTAGCAGAACCACGGGCACCGGGTCACCAAGCTCAACAGCGGGCACCAAGTCATCAAGGTCCTGATCACAGGCCTGGCCATTCCTTAAATACACCTGCTGTAATCAGCAGGTGGTGATGGCTCATTGCAAGAGTGAGCCTCTGGTTGCTGATAGCACCCGCTGGCCAGCCCTGGTACTGCAGCCCACAAGGCAGGTGAGTCCCACCACCACTGGCAAGTCCATTCCTGACAGCGTCCATCCCTGGAGCCGGCCGCGCATGTGCCCCCATTTTTGCATTATTAATTACAAGCTAAACCCACCTAAAGACCTGGGGACATTGTAGAAGTTGTATACTGTATGTGGTATCGGGGGTCCCTGTGGAAGTCCCTGTGTGGACATTTCTACCTATGAGAAATGACAGACTAATCCCACCTGGAGACTTTCTCCACACCTGGAGTGTGCTGAGTTCTTGGAGAACGTCTACACAGTGTTTCCAGATTGGCTTTATCACCCCAACGAGCTCGCTCCAGTTCATGGATGTCATCATTATGTTTGGAGGATCTCACCAGTCAGGAGCCTTTCCTGTCATCCTACATGTTCCCTTCTGAGGATTGTTCTATCCTTCCAAACAAATGTATGAAATCATGGATGAGTCCTCCTTCTATGTGATCTAGAAGATCTTCAATCACAATGTCTTTATGGATGAAGTGGATGGCCCAGTTTATATATTATTTATTGCTTTACAGCTTTATTCCCTCCAGGATTCATTCTTTATTTATAGATCCATTGAAGGAAGTGTTCTTACTTTGAGAGATCTCCACCACCATTCCTATGTGCAATTTATGTTTAGCATCTTCATTATGAGTGGATTGATATACTGCATATTTTTATGCTTTAGAATATATTTTTGCATTTTCTTCACCAAAAGGTTCTGTTTTTGGGGTATCTGTTTTATTATGTATACCTTTTTTTAACTTGTGTTCTGTGCCTTTAAGAGATTTCTATATGTAATAAAATAATTTTGTTAAACAGTTGGTTGCATAAGAGCTAGATTCATTTTTTCTTATTTTTTTTTGTTATTTTTGGACTTACGTAGTAGGTAGATATGGCTATTTTGAAATGTTTCTCAGGGCTGCAGTTCCTCTGAACCCCACTAGGTGGAAATCTTACTTGTACACAAACAGGAAGTCTCTATGGAATACAGAGAGGAAGTGATGTCAGGTATAGACAGGAAGTGATGTCAGGCACAGACAGGAAGTTCCGGGTGAGAGGTGAGCTGGGAGGAAGAAGAGAGGAGACGTTGGTGGAAGTGGCAGCAGAGGAGGTAATAAGATGTTATTTCCTATTTACACCCAGTAACCCCGTCATGTCCATCCTCTTCCTCCATAGTCACGTCCGTCCTCTTCCTCCATAGTCACGTCCGTCCTCTTCCTCCATAGTCACGTCCGTCCTCTTCCTCCATAGTCACGTCCGTCCTCTTCCTCCATAGTCACGTCCGTCCTCTTCCTCCATAGTCACGTCCGTCCTCTTCCTCCATAGTCACGTCCGTCCTCTTCCTCCATAGTCACGTCCGTCCTCTTCCTCCATAGTCCTGTCCGTCCTCTTCCTCCATAGTCACGTCCGTCCTCTTCCTCCATAGTCACGTCCGTCCTCTTCCTCCATAGTCACGTCCGTCCTCTTCCTCCATAGTCACGTCCGTCCTCTTCCTCCATAGTCACGTCCGTCCTCTTCCTCCATAGTCACGTCCGTCCTCTTCCTCCATAGTCACGTCCGTCCTCTTCCTCCATAGTCCTGTCCGTCCTCTTCCTCCATAGTCCTGTCCGTCCTCTTCCTCCATAGTCACGTCCGTCCTCTTCCTCCATAGTCACGTCCGTCCTCTTCCTCCATAGTCACGTCCGTCCTCTTCCTCCATAGTCACGTCCG
This sequence comes from Staurois parvus, assembly GCF_062004578.1. Classification (NCBI taxonomy): domain Eukaryota; kingdom Metazoa; phylum Chordata; class Amphibia; order Anura; family Ranidae; genus Staurois; species Staurois parvus. Next base: position 3,306,274 of record NW_028318017.1, read on the forward strand.
TCCTCTTCCTCCATAGTCACGTCCGTCCTCTTCCTCCATGGTCACGTCCGTCCTCTTCCTCCATGGTCACGTCCGTCCTCTTCCTCCATGGTCACGTCCGTCCTCTTCCTCCATGGTCACGTCCGTCCTCTTCCTCCATAGTCATGTCCGTCCTCTTCCTCCATAGTCACTGTGACGTCTTTTATCTCCAGCAGATGATGATACACACATATATAGTGTGGGAACCCAGATTAACCCCTTCAGGGGCACAACATTCCCCCACCCCCACTTCCGGGGCCGGAACATTCTCCTCATTGTGAAGATAAATTTTAATAATATGGTCCTCTAAACCATTGCTCTCCAAACTGGGGGGCGGATGCGGCCCTTTCCTTGCTTTTATCTGGCCCTTGGAGCACTATTTCATCCACTGACACCAAAGAGGCATAATTTCCCCCACTGACACCAAACTAAGGGGCACAATTCCTCCCAATGACAACAACTATAGGCCACAATTCCTCTCAATAACAACAACGATGGGGCACAGTTCCTCTCGCTGACGCAAACAATGAGTCACAATTCTTCCCACTGACACCAAAAATGGGGCATTGTCTATTCCCACTGATGTCGGGACATTTTCTACTCCCAGTAGCCACAGTTTGAACACCCTAAAGTCTGAAGGACAGTAAACTGGCCCTTTGTTTAGAAAGTTTGGAGACCCCTGTTCTAAACAAACAGCACTGACAATAAATAGACAAGACAAGGACCATCCTGACCATACATGGCCTACAAAGGGCAATGATGACACTACACAGGCAGCCAATGGGCAATCATTACACTATGCAGCCAACACAATGATGGAGTGCCGGGGTCAGGAGTATGGAGCATAGAGCCCCTTACATTGCTGGTCAGGAGGAAGAAAACATTCCCCAGCCTGCCATGAAGAATATGTTCCATCATTGGTGTCAGAGGGAGGGAAATACTGAGGGGTCTGAGGGAAGTTGAGGGGCTGTGAGAGTTTAGTAATGCTGAAAGACTTTTGGGGCCTTTGAGGGGATAGTAAGGCTGAAGGACTCTGAGGGAATAGGGGGATGGAGGGCTCAGGGGACTCTAAGGAAGGGAGGGGAGGTCTCTGGGTCTGTGATGGCCCTCCCACCCTACTTGCCCTTATTTTTCAGACCTCACAGAACTGGCAATCTTAACCACCTCTGTCAAGTGATTTGTTCTGGAATATCAAGTAAGATGAAGAAGGGCATTCCTCACTTGTTCTTAGAGGAGTTCTGTTTCAGTTGCAAACCAGTTTAAAAAAAAAACCCAACAGAGAAAAGGGAATATCTGATCTGGCAGAACAAGAGGGTCCCAGGTCCTCCAAGATGTATAAAACACTAAACAGTCCAAATGAAATGTGTTCCAATGGGGGCAGTCCTTCATTGTATAGCTACTTTCCTATTCCCCCCTCACATCCACATCCTGATATTGTGTGACCAATACCATCCAAATCATTCTTACTTTCATTTCCCAAAGTTATCCGTCTACAAGGAGACCTGTATAGATCACATGAAGATGAAGGAAGACCTGAGTCACATGACTGAGAAAATACTAAACCTCACCCTGGAGATCATCTACCTGCTGACCGGAGAGGTGAGGAGGATTCTGGGAGGTCACATGACATCATTCTTCTCTCTATTAATAAAACACAGACCGGACCAGAGAGGTGAGGAGGATTCTGGGATTCTAACATGATATTGCTATTGGTTCTTCAATACAGAGATTTCCACTTCTGAAGTCAGGTGATCATATGACCATCACAGTGCCTCCATGTGACTCCCTAAAACCTGAGAGACACAACATGCAGAAGATTCTAGAAGTCACCAAGGAGATGATGGGGCTACTGACAGGAGAGGTGAGCGGTGCCGGGAATTCTGGGACATTCTCCAGTAACAGACAAGGGATGTGTCTGGATGGTGACTGTATCATTGTGTGTGTCAGGTTCCTATAAGGTGTCAGGGTGTCACTGTCTATTTCTCCATGGAGGAGTGGGAGTATTTAGAAGGACACAAGGATCTCTACAAGGACGTCATGATGGACAATCAGCCGCCCCTCACATCACCGGGTAAGAGGAGAATGTATTGTGTAACACTACCCCCTTAGGGATTGCTGAGTAATTGTTTGGTTTCCCTGTCAATCTGGACCTTTTGTTGAAAGCCCAGGCTCTGCTGACACCACCGTGCTCTGGTGACCCAGATAAATCACATTTGTAGAATGACTATCAAAAGCAGATAAGCTTGCCATGAGTTCTCAGAACTAGATAACAAGGATTAAATGTGAAATAAAGATAATTCTCAGTTATAAATGGCAATGTCCCCTCTAAGAGCTATACAATGACTTTTGCGCACCTGCTGGGGCCCAGTTGGTGTGAAGTTACATCAAGGGAGGGATGATAGTTTCTCAGGATGGTCACATCAGAGATAGTAAGGGAAAAGCAGAACATTCAACACTTCCCTGATTGATGGTAAAGAATTAGTGCAAAGTTCCCTTTAAGAGCTGTGAGCATTAATTGAGCTTAAAGTAGTAAATGGCAACAACTGACCTAAATGTCTCGGGAGAAAGAAAACTCCCTCTGAATGTCAAAGATAAAAGGTGAACAGTAGTAGGAATCCTGCTCTGCAGAGAGGGAAGTGGACTTGTTGATTTGCAGTAGTTGGCACTGCTGTATCTTGAACTGTAATGGTATGTCCTGCAGTCAGGTTGCATGATAACTACTTCAGATATATCCCAAAAATGGCGCTGCTATGGACGTCATGATGGACAATCAGCCGCCCCTCACATCACCGGGTAAGAGGAGACTTTATTGTAAAGGAGAGAGCAGTACGGAGGATCCACCTAGATCCCCCATCATCTGATAAACACATAGAAACAATGGATTCAGTCAGTGTGTGTGTTTCCTACAGATGGATCCAGTCATGGGAACCCACCAGAGAGATGTCCCCGTCCTCTGTATTCCCGGGATTCCACACAGGAAGGTCACACCATCCCTCACCATCATCAGGTAGATGTTTGACAATTATTGGTAGTTGTGATTTATACACAGCATGTTTGTTACAATGAATGTTTTATTATATCTTTCAGAGTGGAATCCTCGGGGATGAGAATATTGTTGTTAAAGAAGAGTATAAAGAGGAGGATGAGGAGTATGGAGTGATGGAGGAGTTTTCAGAAGGACACAAGGATATGATGGAGCCACCTAATACCAGGAACCCACCAGAGAGATGTCCCCGTCCTCTGTATTCCCGGGATTCCACACAGGAAGATCACACCATCCCTCACCATTACAAGGTTGGTGGGATGGAGCATCTAAAACATGGACTTGTGGAGACAATATGTGGATTTTTTATGTGATGTCACAATTTTAAAGCTTATGTCTCACAGATGTTATTCACCCCTTGCTTTAGGGTGAAGATATGATAGATATAAAAGTTGATGTTAAAGTAGAAGAAGAAATGTATGTGAGGGATGATCAGCAGTCTATGGAGGAGGATGGAATAACAGGGACTTCAAAAATCAGCACAGGTGGGTCATTAACACTAAATACACTACATAGTTCTGACCCCTGCACTATATACTCTGTTGTACATTCCATACTCCTGACTTCTGCTCTCCCCCCTCCCCCCACTGCTATATATACACATAATATGGATTCTCTTTTGTTCCCCCATTTCCTACCAGCTGGACATTTTATATCGGATGATGTGATTGGAGCACAAACTTTTACATGGTGATAATAATGTGATAACATCCTCCAACTTTGGACCCTTAAACAGAAAGTGATAATGAGGGAGGAGTCAATACCCCAATGATGGTGGTCTTCAGGATCAGTCCAGTCTTCATCTTGGTTGTTCTCCCCCCATCCTCACTCTCTGACCTCTGGTGGGGCTCAGCCCCGCTGTTCTTCATGACTAAATCATGGACTAAATAAGGAAGTGCAGTACTTCTTGTGTTGGGAAGATGGCGAAGAGTGATAGAGGGGGTGGGGACCCTCGTCCTATAATCCCCTCATCACTGTCCCTCCTATAAAAGACAGTTCTGGTTGTTTCCTCACTCTCTGACTAAGGTCCATGAATAAAGAAATGACCTGGTAGGAGATCAGAGGAGCCATTTCCTAGTTCCCTTGAGGGTGGAATTGTAAGCTCCTCAGAGACCAAGCTGCCTGATGTGGGCGGGGTCCTGATTTGGGGGAACCAATCAGCTCCTGTCTAGTAATCCTCTTTGTCTTTGTATTTTAGTCCATGGCCGAAAGATGAGGAAAACCTCCGAGGATTGTCTCACTTTGACTCCAGACTGGAAAGTAGAAGATGAGGACATCACACAGTATAGTCCAGGAGAAAACCCGGCTCCCTCCAATGTCCATCTGGCACCACCCAGTGTAGATGGACCATCGGATTCCTTGTATCCTGAGGAACCTCAGACTGTGCGGGACTGGGCCGGCCTTCCAACAGGGAAGAGCTTCTCCTGTAGTGAGTGCGGGAAGGGTTTCCGTTCTAAATCCAATTTTAATGTGCATAAAAGAATTCACACGGGGGAGAAGCGATATTCCTGCTCTGACTGCGGAAAATTGTTTTCACGAAAATCTAATCTTCAAATACATCAGAGGCTCCACACAGGTGAGAAGCCATATTCCTGTCTTGAGTGTGGGAAATGTTTTTCAGTCAAGTCGCATCTTGACATACATAGGAGGTTTCACACGGGGGAAAAGCCATATTCGTGTTCTGAGTGCCGGAAATGTTTTTCAGTCAAGTCGCATCTTGACATACATAGGAGGTTTCACACAGGGGAGAAGCCGTATTCTTGTTCTGAGTGCGGGAAATGTTTTTCAGTGAAGTCCAGTCTTTCATCACATCAGAGATTGCACACGGGGGAGAAGCCATATTCCTGCCCTGAGTGCGGGAAATGCTTTTCATTCAAAGCCAGTCTTCACACACATCAGAGAACTCACACGGGTGAGAAGCCATATTCCTGTCCTAAACGTGGGAAATGTTTTTCAGTAAAATCCAGTCTTTTGCAGACATCAGAGATCTCACACGGGGGAGAAGCCACTTTCCTGTCCTGAGTGAGGGAAATGTTACTCACTGAAGTCCTGTCTTCCTGTACATCAGGGGTCCCACACAAGCCTCGTGGTGTATTAGTGCCTTGAGTGTGGGAAATGTCTCCTAGATGAATGTTGCTGGACATCCCAGCTCTCTTGTGGGGAAGAAGCACACCCTGATATACACCTCAGATATACTCCATGGCTGATCCTCAACATTCAATAAAATTTATACTGTCCAGCTATATATGTACATGTCAAACGTGAGTATTCTCCTGCTACTCACTCCCCCCAGACTCTTACCAAATTTTCTCACATATATCAAAATGGGTCTGATATAACTTTACAACACCCCCATCTCTGTGTCCTCTGATAAAGTCTATGGGTGAAGCATGTCAGGAATTGATGTCTAATAGTGACCTTGGAACTAGAAGTGCCCATTCCGTGATCTTCAGTATTGGAAACATGCACCTTTTTACCTATGTGAACATTTTGATGGAAAATAAACCATTTTTACTTTCAATCATTTTTACTGAGAAATTTGAAATCAGATAGAGATAGGGGACACCCCTGTCTAGTACCTCTAGCGATTTGATAGGGTCGGAATGGAAGCCTTACCTTCACTACTGGGTTTGCATAGAGCATTCGGAAAAAGGTAAGAAAGTTGGTTCCAAAACCACATTCTTCCAACAGCCCAAAAAGGTATGGCCAAGAAACAATCACAAACCTTTTGAAGGTCAATAGATAAAAAGTATACCAGTTTGGGTCTGTTCCCCGGCCCACCCTGATTGCAATATAGAAGTAAGATTAGGCAAACGTCAAACCTGGTCTGGACCCTGTCTACAAGGGATAAACCCCACTTGGGCCTTATGGTTATAGGTGTTTATAAATGATGCAAGTCTGTTGGCCAAAATTTTGGTAAGCAACTTGAGACCATTATTAAGGAAATTGGCCTATAGTTTTTGACCTCATCGGGGTCTCTCCCCAGTTTCGGGATCACTGAAATAAATGCAGTATTCATGTCCAGGTCGAGGTAATGACCGGCCCAGCAGGGAGTTAGAAGAACCTCTCCAAATCGGAAGCTGGAGTGTTAGCAAATTATTGGTAGTATACCGCAGAGAACGCATAGGGGCCAGATGCCGAGGCAGTGTCAGGGATGCGGGTGTGACCAGAAGTGTGTGGACTGACACAGGGAAACGCAGGCTTCAGATATGGTATAAATAAGACAATTTATTAATACTAACAATACAAACATAAACGCAGTGCACCAAACCCCAAGCTAACACAAATACATACAACAAGGTGAAACAAACCCAAACCTAAACTGATATAGATACACAGGTACATACACATATAGAGCACAACATAGTCAGGCAGGCCGGGTCGATAACTATCGGGCAGGTAGGTACAGGAGTAGCAGGCGGAGAGTAGTCAGGTCACGAGCCGGGTACAGCAACTAACGGACAGGTAGGTACAGGGGGTCAGGCAGAGAATGGTCGGGGTCACAAGCCAGGGATCAAACAGGAGAAGTCAGCAGAGGTCAGGATCAGGCAGGGTCGGCAACAAGTCAGGCAGGAACAGGAATGCAGGTTACAAGATACAGGGGCCCATGGAAAAACACACACCAAGGCACAGACTGCAGGTCTGGCCATCCCTTAAATACACCACCTGCAATCAGCCCCAGGTGATGGCTAATTGCCGAAGTGAACCTCTGGTTGTTGAGAGCACCCGCTGGCCAGCCCTGGTACTGCAGCGCACAAGGCAGGTGAGTCCCTCCACTATTGGCAAGTCCATTCCTGACAGGCAGGCTTCACCGGCTTAATGGCCTGGAGGACTTCTTTTGCTGTGATGGGTGAGTCTATTAACTCCTTGTGGGTTGCGGCTAGTTTTGGGATCTGGATCAAAGAAAGAAAAGACAGCTGTCCTAGTCTACAGGAGTAATAGACTGATAGTGTTTGGAATAAAATCTGTGAAACTCTACCAGAGCCTTCTGCAGATGTTGGGTATATGCACCAGACAAGCAATGTATTTTGGAGGGTGCAGACAGTGGTATTTTAGGGCTGAGTTTTGCGGCTAACATAGATCCAATGCAGTCTTTCCTACACTGGAGTAGAGGAGAGACCGGGTGATCAGCTCTTTCAATTCACATGTCTAGTTCAGAATCATCAATCAGGAATAGTCTTCATATGGCTGATAAATATTACTGTCCCACCTGAAGTAATTCCAACCACATTCTCAGAATCCATTAGTCACCCCGTGCCCCTAAGAGACACAGGGTGATTTGAACATAAGAGGGATAGGGGAAGCTGAGACGGGTCTCCCAACCTCAGCAAAGTAAGCTGGGTTCCATGGGCCCTCCACCCAAAGTGACTCCCGTCACAGACTCTACTCACTGGTAAGCGCTACCCTGAGCTAAATAACCCCCAAATATTACACAGTCCAAAAAGATCCAAGGCAATGGGGAAAACCCCAAAGTCCCAAAAAACAAGGTAGGGGGTTCAGTTAAAAGTAAACAAAAAATCAGGTATTTGGGAAGTCCAGAAATATTCAAGTAGGATGACCAGCCAAGTTCTCCAATGAAATAACATTGTTGGGCAGCAGCAGGATTTCAACGTGGACAGGCATTCCTGGAGCAGCTAGTGCCTTGTGATCACCAGAGTGGAGAGATCAGACAAGGATTTGGTGCATCATCAGTGGGCACATATGACGGACCTTGCGAGGAAGCAGATTGAGGGTCCAGTGAGTTGACCCCGAGATGGAGCAGCAACTTCTCCCCTTCCTGAAAAGTAGAGCAGGCATGGGACTTATTCTGGTATGAGAAATGAAGGTGCAGTGGAAAGGTCCACCAGTATATGACATCTTTGCAGGTAATTGCTTGTAGAAGGGGTTTTAAGGCATGCCACTTCTATATAGTGCAAGTCAAGATGTCAGCGAAGATTTGTACCTTGTGTGCATGGATGAGCAGGGCCTCAGCAGATCTAAAGGCTTTCATGATAATATCACGTGGGAGGCCATCAGAGCGTGGAGCCTGAAGAGCTCTGTGCACCCTATCCAGCAACCAGTGGTCAGGAAAACAGGTCATGAAGGAAGGAGTGGACAACTCATTCAGTGGGTATCCCACGAATCCAAAAGTTATAATGCCTGGAATGATTCTCCAGGTCGTCCTGAATACATTGCATATGCTGATTAGTACAGGTAATGGTCAATTGCAGCTTTGTCTCAACAGCCTCGACCCTGGTACCTAACTGTCAGGGCAGGAGCGGGGGAATGGACAGGCAGGCCTTATGGTAAGGTCACGCACCGACTGGCGACAGCCACCACCCACAGACCGGAGTCCCTCAGGGCGCGGAGTCTAAGCCCCAGGCTGCCTTTCACCAGGGCCCCTGATGGTGGGGATGGACTTGACGCAGCCTGAGACCAGGTTGTAACCCAAGCTGCAGTAACGGCTGCCGCTAATGGTGTATAGCTGGTGGGAGCCAGATGGGAAGATGTATAGCGTGGTCGGACGGGCCGGGTCGATAACAGCGGAGCAGACAGTACAAGACGGTAGGCAAGAATACTCAGGTCACGGGCAGGGTTCAGCAACGGGAGGTCAGGTAATGGGATAAGGCAGAGAAATGTCTTGACAAAGCTGGGTCAGTTTCCAGTAGAGCAACGAGAGCTGAACAAGAGCTTGCTGCAAAGGAACATACAGGGCACGAATGCAAGGAGCAGCTGCAGACAGCAGGCTTGAATGTGATAAGCCACACCCTTCTGGAGGAGGAGCCACAGAGTCCTGAAAGCATAAAGGCTTCCACCATGCTTTGCAGAAACCTAAGATGGATGCCAGCACATGGAGCAGCAAGCTCTGAGGAAAGGTAGGACCTTGACACTAAACCCTGGATGTCTGCCTTAATGTCAGCAGTTACTTGCTAGGCTAGGCCTTGCTGCAAGAGTTCAGAAAATTTAGAGAGCAGCAATTGATACCTCAGGTCTACCATGGAGGCATAATATGTCTGCCATGTCAGGGCTGGTTGGTTGTATACCAGGTTGTGGATGCTGGTGAGTCCCTGGGAGGTAAAGGAGCGCTGACAGGGGGAGAGTGTGCTGTACAGCATTCTGAGGTGTTCTCACCTTCACCGTCTGGAGCACATGCCAATCCTTCTCCTGGCTGGCCCTGTGTTGCGGCAACCATCTTGGAGTTAGGCTGTGTGGATCGGCTTGCTGGTGGCAGTCGGGACTGTGCTTGACGACCCACTCCACTTGCCATAAAGAGAGCAGGAGGGTCCTAGTAGACCCAGTGAGAGGTGAAGAGAATCTGCACTGGAATAGGCCAGTGTTGGCAACAGAGATTCTTGGCTAAGCAGCAATCCTTCCAGAAGCATCTGTAGAGCCATCCAGCCTGCCTTGCAGCAACCCAACCTAATAACAGACTCACACAGTTACCATGGATCACACCACAAAAAATTTACCTACATTAACACTAGTAGCACACTAGAGGGTGCTACATATGCTATTACACCTAGGGGTCACTTGCTAACATTTTTGAGTAGCTCTGCCAGGCTGCCATACCTAATCTCTATTTTGCTTACCAATTGCTATCTTATCATGATTAAGATTCTGTCCTTGGTAATGGTTTAAACTCTAACTACAAATGACATCTGACACTTCAGAAGTAGAGATGAGCGAATTATTCAAAAATTCGATTCAGCTGATTCGCCGAATTTGAGGAAGAAATTCGATTCGATGCAAATTAATTCGCTACGAATTTAACTTATTAAAAGGGTTTCTAGGCTTCAGAGAGCCTTTAAATTAGTGCAGAACACTGCACCTTTAATTTAAATGCCCTTGAAGATGAGGAAGGAGAAGGAGAAGGATGAGAAGAAGGAGAAGGAGAAGGATGAGAAGAAGGAGAAGGAGAAGGATGAGAAGAAGGAGAAGGATGAGAAGAAGGAGAAGGAGAAGGATGAGAAGAAGGAGAAGGATGAGAAGAAGGAGAAGGATGAGGAGAAGGAGAAGGATGAGGAGAAGGAGAAGGATGAGAAGAAGGAGAAGGATGAGAAGAAGGAGAAGGAAACAAATAGATACAATGTTTCAACCGCTGTATGGAGGGAATGTCACAGAACTGTCAGAAATAGCGGAGCTCTGCAGATACACTTAGCGGAGCTCTGCAGATACACTTTTTGCCGGCTTGGAATTCTTCTTATTTTCATCCTACTTCTTCTTCTTCTTCATCCTCATCCTCTTCTTCTTCTTCTGAGGATGAAGAAGAAGAAGAAGTAGGATGAAAATAAGAAGAATTCCAAGCCGGCAAAAAGTGTATCTGCAGACCTCCTCTATTCTGCAGATACACTTAGAGGAGCTCTGCAGATACACTTTTTGCCGGCTTGGAATTCTTCTTATTTTCATCCTACTTCTTCTTCTTCTTCATCCTCATCCTCAGAAGAAGAAGAAGAGGATGAAGAGGAAGAAGAAGAAGAAGTAGGATGAAAATAAGAAGAATTCCAAGCCGGCAAAAAGTGTATCTGCAGAGCTCCTCTAAGTGTATCTGCAGAATAGAGGAGCTCTGCAGATACACTTTTTGCCGGCTTGGAATTCTTCTTATTTTCATCCTACTTCTTCTTCATCCTCATCCTCAGAAGAAGAAGAAGAGGATGAGGAGGAAGAAGAAGAAGTAGGATGAAAATAAGAAGAATTCCAAGCTGGCAAAAAGTGTATCTGCAGAGCTCCTCTAAGTGTATCTGCAGAATAGAGGAGCTCTGCAGATACACTTTTTGCCGGCTTGGAATTCTTCTTATTTTCATCCTACTTCTTCTTCTTCATCCTCAGAAGAAGAAGAAGAGGATGAGGATGAAGAGGAAGAAGAAGTAGGATGAAAATAAGAAGAATTCCAAGCCGGCAAAAAGTGTATCTGCAGAGCTCCTCTATTCTGCAGATACACTTAGAGGAGCTCTGCAGATACACTTTTTGCCGGCTTGGAATTCTTCTTATTTTCATCCTACCTCTTCTTCTTCTTCTTCTTCTTCATCCTTATCCTCTTCTTCTGAGGATGAGGATGAAGAAGAAGAAGTAGGATGAAAATAAGAATAATTCCAAACCGGCAAAAAGTGTATCTGCAGAGTTCCTCTATTTCTGACAGTTCTCTGACTTTCACATTTACAGCGGTTGAAACATTGTATCTGTTTCCGAATAAAAACATCTGTATCCTAAATGGAAACAAATAGATACAATGTTTCAACCGCTGTACATGTGAAGGAACTGTCAGAGAACTGTCAGAAATAGCGGAGCTCTCTGCAGGGACACTTTTGCCGGCTGATCGGGAAAAATCCGATTCGCGCACCCGAAGTAGGCTAATATTCGGATTCGACGCGAATCGAATTTTTCCTGAAATTCGAATCGAATTCCACTTCGCCTGGTTCGATTCGCTCATCTCTATTCAGAAGATCTGGAGCGGACATCATTTTTGTACAGGAGACTCATTTAGATAAAAGCGGTACACTCACATTTGCATCCTGACCAGGGGCGGACTGACCATTTGGAAACTCGGGCACCGCCTGAGGGCCCGGGGTCAGTAGGGGGCCCCATGAGATGCCCCTGGTACCTTTTTCATAGGCTTTTTTGAGTTTGGGCAAGGACACAGGGGCCCCATGATCCCCTTTTGCCCGGGGGCCCCATGAGTTGTCAGTCCGCCCCTGATCCTGATATTACTCACATACTTATCAAGCTTCAAACAGGAGGAAACGGGAGGGAGTTACCATCCTTGTCAAGTGAGGCCCTCAGTTTGTGGATTTGACCACAGATTCTAGGGGCCATTATATTATCCTGAGGGGTATTTGGTCAACCCATGAAATAACCGTGTAGCTTATATGCACCCAATGTCAATCAAACTGATTTCCTCTCTCAAGTTTATAATCACCTGTTTCACACGGAGCATATGTTGATGATGATAAGAGAAGGGCTATATTCTACTTTTTCAATGGTGGTGAATAGACTTGCCTTGGGCAGTCAAACCCCGCAATCTAAAAAGCTTCAAAAAGCTCTCAACTAATTTGCCAACTTACCAGACAAGCTCTTTTCGACTCTTGGTGTGTATTACAATGACAGTTTATGCATTACTCCCACCCACAGTTACTTAATTCATGCCTACATTATTTTTTTCTAAATAACCCCACATTACGAATGCTCAAGATGGCTACCATTTTGCTCATATGTTGACCTATCCTGCTGACTCTGTCCCTTGATGCTACCAAACTGAAAGCCTTTCACTGGCAACTTAATGATTTTTTTCTCAAACACATACCTTCCAAAGTAGAATTATAATCAACAATATGGACTTGTTTTGTTGAGAATCTTAGCCTGAATGTTTCAGTAATATTGTCTGGGAAGCACATAACCTGGTCTTTTGGGGTCAATGCATTTCTCTTTTGTCTGCTTTGAAGAAAAATGCTAATGCGCTCAGACAGAGCAGAAAATATGGGCTCTTTAAGCACACCTACATATATCCTTGTTACTGCACAAACTTTGAGAATTGGTAGACCTTTGTGCCACCCTTAAAGAATTTGCCTTAGGAAAAGTTGAGAAAACTCTTACTCGTTTACGGCAAGTCTACTACAATAAAGCCCATTTCTTTTTGGCCAATAAACTGAAAGACAAAATTCATTCTTCAGCACAGCAAGCAATTAAAGACAAAGACAAGACATTTCATTTGCACCCAGCCTCAATTGTAAGACTATTCAGAGACGTTTATTCCCTGTTGTACAATAATGGAGATATCCCACATAACCCACCAGCTTTGCCTCTACAACATTTGGCAGAGAGCAGTATGTCCAAAGTTACTCCCCAACCATAAGGCAGCTGGACCAGATGGTTATGAGTATTAGAAGACCTTCCTTACTATCCCGCATATGGTCTGATTGCTCAATGGCTTTCTACATAAGAGCCTTATCTCTCTGGACATGCAGTGTTCCTTTCTTACCTTGATACCCAAGCCAAAGACCATACCCTTTGCACCAACTACAGGCCAATCTCCTTATCGAATTCAGATTTAAAGATCTTCATTAAGTTGCTTTCTATAGGATTAAATGGAGTCCTTCCTTCACTAATACATGAAGACCAGGTGGGCTTTGTTCCATTCCAACAGATGAGTGATTGATCTATTTGACGTAGCCAACAGAGACATCCGTCTAACTCTTTTGCTTAGATTGTCTTAGCTGGCCCTTTCCCTTCAAGACTCTTAATTATTTGGGTTTCAAAAGCCCCTTTTTAAGGGTAATCCAACACCTATATACCAGCCCAGCGGTGCAAGTTAAAACACCCTATGCACTATCGTCACCATATGAGCTATCGCCACCTTTCCTGCCCACCTTAAAAAACAGGATGCAACAAGTATGCCCTCTCTATCCTTAATTATCCTTAATCCACCCCTCTGTCCAAGTATATCACGTCCACCACCACCCCTCTGTCCAAGTATACCACGTCCACAGCCACCCCTCTGTCCAAGTATACCACGTCCACCACCACCCCTCTGTCCAAGTATACCACGTCCACAGCCACCCCTCTGTCCAAGTATACCACGTCCACACCTACCCCTCTGTCCAAGTATACCACATCCACAGCCACCCCTCTGTCCAAGTATACCACAGCCACCCCTCTGTCCAAGTATACCACGTCCACCACCACCCCTCTGTCCAAGTATACCACATCCACAGCCACCCCTCTGTCCAAGTATACCACAGCCACCCCTCTGTCCAAGTATACCACGTCCACCACCCCTCTGTTCAAGTATACCATGTCCACCACCACCCCTCTGTCCAAGTATACCATGTCCACAGCCACCCCTCTGTCCAAGTATACCACATCTACCACCACCCCTCTGTCCAAGTATACCATGTCCACAGCCCCCCCTCTGTCTAAGTATATCATGTCCACCGCCACACCTCTGTCCAAGTATACCACGTCCACCGTCACCCCTCTGTCCAAGTATACCACATCCACCACCACCCCAATGTCCAAGTATACCACATCCACAGCCACCCCTCTGTCCAAGTATACCATGTCCACAGCCACCCCTCTGTCCAAGTATACCACTTCCACCCCTCTGTCCAAGTATACCACGTCCACAGCCCTCCCTCTGTCTAAGTATACCACGTCCACCACCACCCCTCTGTCCAAGTATATAATGTCCACAGCCCCCCCTCTGTCTAAGTATATCATGTCCACCGCCACCCCTCTGTCCAAGTGTACCATGTCCACCGCCACCCCTCTGTCCAAGGTTTTGCTCATCTCCTCATGAAAAGAAATCAGATTTGTTTGACAACTTCTGTCTATCATGAATCCATGCTGTGTGTTGTTTAAAATATTTGTTTCCAGCAAGAACTCCTCTCTGTGGTCTTTTATTAAACTCTCCAGTATCTTCCCAACTATAGAAGTTCCACTAACAGGTCTATAATTACTTGGGAAAGATTTTGTCCCCTTTATAAATATTGGCCCCACATTGGCCTTACACCAATCCAGTGGTACTATGCCAGTCATTAAAGAGTCCCTAAAAATGAGAAACAATGGTTTTGAAATGACAGAGCTGAATTCTTTAAGGCCCCCGTGGGTGTATGCCATCCGGTCCAGGGGCTTTATTCACCTTTATTCTGTCTAAATATTTCTGGATCATATAAATTGTGAGCCAATGTGGATCATCTGGGGGGTGTCAGTACCACGCCCAATATGGACAAGAGCCCCCCATGCTCCTTTGTATGCACAGAGCTGAAGAAGGGATTTCATACATTGGCCTTCTCTTTGTCCCCTTATTGGAGAGCGGTCCACCAATTGCTACAACTATTTGACTCCACCTTTCCTTTAACCCCCATACTATTTTTTTGCTAGGTTTGCTCTCCCCGAATCTTTCCACACCACAGTATGTGAATGTATGAATGTGAGTTAGGGACCTTAGATTGTACACCCCTTGAGGGTTAGGGACTGATGTGGATGTACAATATATATATATAGCGCTGTGTAAATTGATGGCGCTATATAAGTACTTGAAATAAATAAATAAATATACTCAAAGCGGCTAAATGCTTAATAGGACTTAAGTGGAAAAAGAGAACGCCTCCTTCTCAGGTGGTGTTATACACTAGAATTAGAGATGTGGAGCTCATGGAAATGTTGAACGCTCATCTCAGGGATACATTGGAGATATATAACCAGGTTTGGGACCTCTGACATTCACAAGAAGTCTTCTCTTAGTGGACCCCCAGGTTTGTTATTGATCATTCGTTTCTTTGGGTAGTTTGTGGATCTGGACGGTGGAGAGACACAGGCTTATTTCCTCTCTCTTCCATTCTTCTGTTCAATTTCTCTCCTTTTCTTTTCCATAATATTTCATTTCGGTTTGTTGCCTAGCTAAAATGTCACTCACCTGACCTATGTTGTCACTGGGGTAGGCATTCTATATAGCACTTGGAAGGTCTCCATAGTACCAGACATTATTTTTGGCTACGGCACTCTACTTTCCAATCAGTTATTTTATGACAATGTCTGACAAGCTGTTGTTATCTCATTTCTACATGGAAGCTTAAAGTTAGAGATGAGCGAAGTATTCAAAAATTCGATTCGGCTGATTCGGCGAATTCCAGGAAGAAATTCGATTCGATGCGAATTTATTCGCTACGAAGATGACTTATAAAAAGGGTTTCTAGGCTTCAGAGAGCCTTTAAATTAATGCAGAACACTGTACCTTTAATTTAAATGCCCTTGGAGATGAGGAAGGAGAAGGAGAAGGAGAAGGATGAGAAGAAGGAGAAGGATGAGAAGAAGGAGAAGGATGAGAAGAAGGAGAAGGATGAGGAGAAGGAGAAGGATGAGGAGAAGGAGAAGGATGAGAAGATGGAGAAGGAGAAGGATGAGAAGAAGGAGAAGGATGAGAAGAAGGAGAAGGATGAGAAGAAGGAGAAGGAGAAGGATGAGAAGAAGGAGAAGGATGAGAAGAAGGAGAAGGATGAGAAGAAGGAGAAGGATGAGAAGAAGGAGAAGGATGAGAAGAAGGAGAAGGATGAGAAGAAGGAGAAGGATGAGAAGAAGGAGAAGGATGAGAAGGAGAAGGATGAGAAGAAGGAGAAGGATGAGAAGAAGGATGAGAAGAAGGAGAAGGATGAGAAGAAGGAGAAGGAGAAGGATGAGAAGAAGGAGAAGGAGAAGGATGAGAAGATGGAGAAGGAGAAGGATGAGGAGAAGGAGAAGGATGAGAAGAAGGAGAAGGATGAGAAGATGGAGAAGGAGAAGGATGAGGAGAAGGATGAGAAGAAGGAGAAGGAGAAGGATGAGAAGAAGGAGAAGGATGAGAAGAAGGAGAAGGATGAGAAGAAGGATGAGAAGAAGGAGAAGGATGAGAAGAAGGAGAAGGAGAAGGATGAGAAGAAGGAGAAGGATGAGAAGAAGGATGAGAAGAAGGATGAGAAGAAGGAGAAGGATGAGAAGAAGGACAGTTCTGTGACAGTTTCTGTCTATTTCTGACAGTTCTGGGACATTCACTCCATACAGCGGTTGAAACATTGTATCTATTTGTTTCCATAAATGGATCCATTTATGGAAACAAATAGATACAATGTTTCAACCGCTGTATGGAGTGAGTGTCCCAGAACTGTCAGAAATAGACTATTTCTGACAGTTCTGGGACATTCACTCCATACAGCGGTTTCAACCGCTGTATGGAGGGAATGTCATAGAACTGTCAGAAATAGACTATTTATGACAGTTCTGGGACACTCACTCCATACAGCGGTTGAAACATTGTATCTATTTGTTTCCATAAATGACATTCTGCAGATACACTTAGAGGAGCGCTGCAGATACACTTTTTGCTGGCTTGGAATTATTCTTATTTTCATCCTACTTCTTCTTCTTCTTCATCCTCATCCTCTTCTTCTTCTTATGAGGATGAGGATGAAGAAGAAGAAGTAGGATGAAAATAAGATTAATTCCAAGCCGGCAAAAAGTGTATCTGCAGAGCTCCTCTAAGTGTATTTGCAGAATGTCATTTATGGAAAAAATGACATTCTGCAAATACACTTAGAGGAGCTCTGCAGATACACTTTTTGCCGGCTTGGAATTAATCTTATTTTCATCCTACTTCTTCTTCTTCTTCTTCATCCTCATCCTCAGAAGAGGATGAGGATGAGGATGAAGAAGAAGTAGGATGAAAATAAGAATAATTCCAAGCCGGCAAAAAGTGTATGTGCAGAGTTCCTCTATTTCTGACAGTTCTCTGACAGCTTCTTCACATGTACAGCGGTTGAAACATCTGTATCCTAAATGGAAACTAATAGATACAATGTTTCAACCGCTGTACATGTGAAGGAACTGTCTTAGAAATGTCAGAAATAGCGGAGCTCTCTGCAGGGACACTTTTGCCGGCTGATCGGGAAAATTTAGATTCGCGCACCCGAAGTAGGCAAAATTTCGGATTCGCCGCGAATCGAAATTTTTCTGAAATTCGTATCGAATTCCGGTTCGCCTGGTTCGATTCGCTCATCTCTACTTAAAGTATAACTAAAGGTAAAACTTTTTTTTTAGTTTTGGATAGAGAAGAGATGGATTGGAAAGCTGGCCAGTTTATTTGCTGTCTGTGCCCCCGTTAGGGAGATTCCCCCCTCTCTATTTGTCCTGTTTACCATTATCATTGAAAGTAAAAGACCGAGCTCAGGCCCACACGTTACGCCACCAACCCATGTGGCTTCGTCAGGGATAGGACCTTATGTTCATAATCAGGAGATGCTTTATGGGGTCACATTTATTCTCACAGAGTATTGCAACACCATGCATCACTAGTGATTTTCATGCCTGATTGTCACATACAGCACAATTTACTAACTTTTCATGGTCATTTCAAAATGACTGCACTACATAAATTTATTATTTTTGGGGGGTGTACAGGTGATGAGATGAAGATTGTTGTGGAAGATGTGGAAAACCTGAAGGGAAAGCACTATTAAAAGGAACAGAAGACACGGAGATGGGGGGTTGTAATGCTTTATTAGACCCACTTTGATACATATGGATCAGAAAATCAGGTAAGAGTCCGGGGAAGTGAGTGTCAGGAGAGTACTCTCCTCTGACACTTATTATATTCCGGAGGTGCTGGACAGTTGGATTTTTATTGAACTTTGATATGTCAGGGGGGCATTGGTGTTCTGTTCAGCTGCTGGGGTTTGACATTGGGGGCACTCAAGTGCTAGTGGACATCTAAATTATTTTCTGATCTTCATCATGGAAGAAACAGTTCATAAGGAGATCAGACGTCACCAAAAACACGGATGAAGTGTGGGACCGGGTTGGCCATTGATAGCAGGAGAAGAATAAAAATGGAGTCATTACCTTTCATTGGCTGAGTACATGTTGTGCTGTAAGCTTTCACAAACAGGTGTATTTAAAAAAAAGAAAAAGTTTAGTGAATGTAGCCAGCAGTCACCCAGTTGTGATAAATATTGCCTGTATTTATTTCATAGACCGATTTCCTTGGTTATATCTAGTGGCCATAATGCAGTATTGTGCTATTTTTACTAATAGAGATACACTATATTGCCAAAAATATTAGGACACCCCCTCTAAATCATTGGATTCCGATGTTCCAATCCCCTCCATGGCCACAGGTGTATAAAATCATCACCTAGGCATGCAGGCTACTTCTACAAACATTGGTGAAAGAATGGGTCGCTCTCAGGAGCTCAGTGACTCCAAGCGTGGTCCCGTGATAGGTTGTCACCTGTGCAATAAGTCCATCCGTGACATTTCCTGGCTACTAAATATTCCACACTCATCTGTTAGTGGGATTATAACAAAGTGGAAGCAACTGGGAACAGCAACTCAGCCCCCAAGTGGTAGGCCACGTCACATGACAGGGCGGGGTCAGCGCATGCTGAAGTGCACAGTGTGCAGAAGTCACCAACTGTCTGCAGAGTCAATAGCTAAAGACTTCCAAACGTCATGTAGTCTTCAGATGAGCACAACAGTGTGTAGAGAGCTTCATGGAATGGGTTTCCATGGCTGAGCAGCTGCATCCAAGCCTTACAA
Organism: Staurois parvus; assembly: GCF_062004578.1. Taxonomy (NCBI): domain Eukaryota; kingdom Metazoa; phylum Chordata; class Amphibia; order Anura; family Ranidae; genus Staurois; species Staurois parvus. The sequence continues at coordinate 3,325,373 of NW_028318017.1, forward strand.
CACCAAGTGCAATGCAAAGCGTTGGATGCCATGGTGTAAAGCACACCGCCACTGGACTCTAGAGCAGTGGAGATGTGTTCTCTGGAGTGACCAATCATGCTTCTGTCTGGCAATCTGATGGACTTGTCTGGGTTTGGCAGTTGCCAGGAGGGTACTTGCTTGACTGCATTGTGCCAAGTGTAAAGTGTGGTGGAGGGGGGATTATGGTGTGGGGGTTTTTTTCAGGGGTTTGGCTTGGCCCCCTAGTTCCAGTGAAGGGAACTCTTAAGGCGTCAGTATACCAAGACATTTTGGACAATTTCATGTTCCCAACTTTTAGGAACAGTTTGTGGATGGCACCTTCTTGTTCCAACATGACTGCACACCAGTGCACAAAGCAAGGTCCATAAAAACATGGATGAACCAGTTTGGGGTGGAGGAACTTGACTGGCCTGCACAGAGTCCTGACCTCAACCCCATAGAACACCTTTGGGATGAATTAGAGTGGAGACTGCGAACCAGGCCTCCTCCCCCGACATCAGTGCCTGACCTGACAAATGTGCTTCTGGAAGAATGGTCCAACCTTCCCATAGACACCCTCCTAAACCTTGTGGACGGCCTTCCCAGAAGAGTTGAAGCTGTTATAACTGCAAAGGGCGGGGCCAACTCAATATTGAACCCTACGGACTAAGACTGGAAGGCCATTAAAGTTCATGTGTGTGGAAAGGCAGGCAGCCCAATACTTTTGGCAATATAGTGTATTTCAGGAAAAATATCCCATTATGGCCACTAGATAGAGCTGAAAATCATAGGAAACCACTGTGTTAAATAAAATACGGCTAGAGTTTGTAACGGCTGGATGAATGCTGGTCACTTTCGTCCAATGAATTTTCTATAAGTAGACCCCTTAATTTACTTCAGCATGCATGGTTTCATATTAACAACCAGTGGTGTATTTAGGTTTTGTGCTGCCCTAGGCAACACAAAAATTGTCTGCCCTCATGGACACCGACCAACACAACCTCCCCTTCCCCCTCCCATGGAAAGAGCCTAACATTGACCAACAACACCTCTGCCCCCCCACCCAGGAGAGCCTTCCACTACCCCCACACCGGTGATAGACACTCATCCTCCCTGCTCTGGACATCCCTGGGAATAACAGCCAGGCTCTACATACACCATCAAGCAGCCCACAGCCTCTCTCAGATCCCACCTGGTTCCCATGGTGCACGTGTCCCTTCTTCCATCCTTTCTTCTGGGGGAGGTGCTGCCCCCCTGAAAAATGCCGCCCTAGGCAAGTGCCTTGTTTACCTTGTGGTAAATACACCCCTGTTAACAACTGAGATGATACTCGTGCACTTATGAGTACGGGAGATATTGAACGATATAAATTAATTAAACCAACAATCAGGGCCGCCGATAATGGGGGTATCACCGGGTTTCCAGTAGGGGGCCCCAGACCTGTCACTTAACAGGGGGGCCTGGCCAGCCAGCTGTCATTATACATACTGCAATATATTAAGCCCTCTTCACTCCCATACCTTTGTTTCTGGTAAATTTCTTTCATTTATTCTGGGCTCATTTTGCTCCTGCTCCATTACCCTTCCATGTGGTTGCAGCCACCAGATTGTGTGTAAAACCCTCCGCTGTCAGGTCCTGATGGAACTGGCAGCAAAGGGTTAAAGAGGTCTGTTCTCATCTGAAAAAAGTATTCCTTTTGGATAATCAAATTTACTGTATAAAGAAAAATATCCCGTAGCCTCCATGGTGGTATTCCCGAGTGTAGCTCGGGGTAAAGTTTCAGTACCAAAAGCAGTAACCCCGAGCTACACTCGGGCTTACCATACAGCGTTGCTCCGGGATCTGTTCTTCACTTACCTTGTCCTGCGCTCCCGCGATGTCCCTCCTGCAGTGTCCCCTGTAATGTCCTCCGGCGGATGCCGGCATCTGTCATCTGGGTTCCATCCCCTGCAACGTCGGGATGTACGGGGGTTGGAACTGGCGGGAAATTTGAAAATGACAAAAAGTGTCATTCACTAAATACACTAAAATCACATAGTATAACATTCCTGTATCAAAGCATTTCACATACATTTTGTCCCGAGTGCTTTGTCCTGTGCCCTGCCTGCATTTTTACTGTTCTTTCTGCCTGGAAACTGAGAAACGTCCATGGCGTCCAAAAAGCGTCCCTTTAGGTCAAAAGCGGTTTTAGACCGGCTAGAGAACAGCGATAGTAAATCAGAACCACTTGCAGAATTGAGTGATAATGATTCGTGGGGGAAATTCCTTATCAGACACTGAAAACGATTCTGCGACTTTGCTCAGCGATGTGCGAACTTGGCGCCCTATTTCACATTTCAGTGTTTTTGGTTTGATTATATTATTGAATTAAATTTATTATTATATTATTATTTTTTAGGATTATTTATTAAATTATAATTTAGGATTTCGTGTTTCAAATTTTATCCTACCCGGGATGTTTACTAGACTCTTGTTCGGACAGATTTCAGGGAGTTATTCCTAAAAATTACAGGCGTACAATAAAAAAAATACATATTTCCATGCAAAAAAATGTACCGCTTTGAGCACAGAAATATGGACATAATCAGACCGCTAGGGAGGTTAAAGACAAATCTGCATTGGGTGGGGTCAGGGTTGGGTGCCCGTTAGGTAGGCTTTACGGGGCCCGATGATTTCTAACAGCAACACTGCCAACAATATTAAACCAGGCATGGATATAAAATGGTAAAAACTGCATTTGGTCTTTAGATGGTGTCAATTATAGAAATTAGAACCAATTGATAGCCAAATGTGGTACTTTCTATTTTAACAATTTCAATACCGGACACTTTCATCCCCTTCCAGCCCAGACCAATTTTAAACTTTCAGCTCTGTCGCACTATGAATGGCAATTGCACGTTCATGCAACACTACCCGTATGAACATTTTATCATTTTTTCAAACAAATTGAGCTTTTGTTTCACATTTAATCACCAGTGGGTGTTTTATTTTTTGCTAAATAAAAAAAAGACCAAACATTTTGACAAAAAACTAATTTTTATTTGTTTCTGTTATACAATTTTGCAAATAAATATTTTTTCTTTAGAAATTTAGGCTGGCCATACACACTATACAATTTTCTGTCCAATTTCTTTTAGATTTACCTTCAGCTATGCAGTGCAAGGGCCTGCCTAATTGGGTGCAATTGAAAGTGTCATTTAGGTTTGACCTCATATTATATGTTTTTTGGTAAATCTAAACCAAAAATCTCAAGAAAATTGTATAATGTATGGCCAGTCTTAGTCTCTGACCAATCTCACGGGTTGGATGGACTTTCTCCTTTTGATTATTTCCAGGTGAACATGAATTAGAGTTCCAATATCTCCCCGATGTTCTGCAGACAGATATACATTTCACGATGACTTATGTTGTACAGATTCCTCGTGTTCCCCGATATGAGCTCATACATTGGACTTGTTCAACTTTCCAACCAGGAGTGAATGGACTTGGATACTCTCCCCATGTGGCCTGGTATGGTTCTGGAGGTGGGGGAAGGGCATGCATGTCCTCCCCTTTCGTGGCCAGGCAGGCTGCAGGCTTGGATGTGGGTTTAGGATGGATTTTGTGGAGGAACCTATACTTTGTTTCTTTTAAAAGTGCCATGTATGAGTTTCTGTGGGGTCCCCTTTGAAATCCAAACTAAACCTGAAAGGTCTTTTGAACCCAAATCCCATCAGACTCAATTGGAGCAAAATCAAAAGTGCCCATTTTCTGGGCTAATAGGCAAGTAGTTGTTAAAAATAGCAACCCCCAGGAGGCAGTCAGCTATTCTCTGGATCAACTACCCCTGGTGTTATTACCTATAACTGTTAGTATCCAGTTATATTCTGTGTATCTAGGAAAGAATCCAGGACTTTTTTTTAAAGCAATCCACTGAGCTGGCCACAACCAACTCTTGAGGGAGTCTATTCCACATTTTCACAGCTCTCACTGTGAAGAAACCTTTCCGTGTTTGAAGATTAAATTTATTTTCCTCCAGAGGTAAAGAGTGCCCCCTTGTCCTCTGTGATGACCTCAGGGTGATAGCTCTACACTGAGTTCACTATATGAACCACTGATGTATTTATACATGGAGATCATATCCCCTCTTATGTATTATACATGGAGATCATATCCCCCCTTATGTATTATACATGGAGATCATATCCCCCCTTATGTATTATACATGGAGATCATATCCCCCCCTTATGTATTATACATGGAGATCATATCCCCCCCCTTATTTATTATACATGGAGATCATATCCCCCCTTATGTATTATACATGGAGATCATATCCCCCCTTATGTATTATACATGGAGATCATATCCCCCTTATGTATTATACATGGAGTTCACATCCCCCTTATGTATTATACATGCTGATCATATCCCCCCTTATGTATTATACACGGTGATCATATCCCCCCTTATGTATTATACATGGAGATCATATCCCCCCTTATGTATTATACATGGAGATCATATCCCCCCCTTATGTATTATACATGGAGATCATATCCCCCCTTATGTATTATACATGGTGATCATATCCCCCTTTTGTATTATACATGGAGATCATATCCCCCTTATGTATTATACATGGAGATCATACCCCCCTTATGTATTATACACGGAGATCATATCCCCCCTTATGTATTATACACGGAGATCATATCCCCCCTTATGTATTATACATGGAGATCATATCCCCCCTTATGTATTATACATGGTGATCATATCCCCCCTTATGTATTATACATGGTGATCATATCCTCCTTATGTATTATACATGGAGATCATATCCCCCTTATGTATTATACATGGAGATCATATCCCCCCTTGTGTATTATACATGGTGATCATATCCCCCCTTATGTATTATACATGGAGATCATATCCCCCCTTATGTATTATACATGGAGATCATATCCCCCCTTATGTATTATACATGGAGATCATATTCTCCTGTGTTCTCAGCAGCAGACCTAACTAATCAATAGTAGGCACGCTGGTTACTGGTAAGGCAAGCCAAATTTAATTAACCAAAACACACACAGCTCTACTGAACACAACCAGCACTAAACCTAAATAATCCTAGCACCTATCTTTATTCTGTCTATTTCTGGATCATATCAATTGTGACCCAATGTGGATCATCTGGAGCTGTGTCAGTACCACCCCCCATTATGGACAAGAGCCCCCCCATGCTCCTTTGTATACACAGAGCTGAAGAAGGGATTTCATACATTGTCCTTCTCTTTGTCCCCAGTCACCCCCTCTAGATGGTTCTGTAAAGGGCCTACATGCTGGGACCGGACCTTTCTACTAATTAATAGATCTGAAGAATTTTTTGGGGTTGGTCCTGCTATCTTTTGCAATCTGTCGTTCATTTTCAATTTGTGCACCTTTATTTCCTTTTTACATATTCTGTTACAGTTAGTTTCTTTGTAATGTTTAAATGATGATAGCGTTCTTTGATTATTATATTTAAAAAAAAAACACTATTTTAACTTTGGCCGTAAGCCACATAGGTTTGGTTTTTAGCCTTTTATACTTGTTGCCCATGGGAATATATTTTGCAGTGTGGTCATATACAGTCTTTTTGAAGAACTCCCATTTCTGTGTTGTGTTCAATGATGCCAATATCTCCTTCTAGTCTAAGTCTTGGAGAGCAGCTCCCAATCTTGGAAAATTTGCTCTCTTTAAGTTGAGCATTTTTATTTTGCCCGTATGTGCTCGCTGTTTACAGGTAACAATAAATGAAATCATGTTCTGGTCACTGCTACCCAGATGTTCTTTTATATGGACACTAGTAATAAGCTCTTCATGATTTGAGATGACCAGGTCCAGCAGAGCATCATTCCTAGTTGGGGCCTCTATGAACTGTACCATAAAATTGTCCTGTAGTAGGTTTATACATTTTTGCCCTTTAACTGTTCCTGCAGTACCATTACTCCAGTCACTTTCCGGGTAGTTACCATCCCCCATTATTATCACTGTCCCAGCCCTTGCAGCCCTTTCCATCTGTGCAAGCTAAGTCTCCACCTCCTCATTAACACTGGGAGGCCTATAACAAACTCCAATGATGACCTTTGTAGTACTTCCCCCCATGTGCAGTTCCACTCGTAATCCTTCAGCCTCATCACACTCTCCATCAACTAGGTCCTCTTTCACACTCGCTCTGAGATCACTTCTCACATAGAGACAGACACCACCACCTTTCACCTTTCCTATTTCCCCCGTCTCTCCGAAAGAGAACCTAGCCAGGAATATGAATGGCCCAGTCATGTGAGGAATGAAGCCAAGATTCAGCAATACCAATTCAATCCTAGTTCTCTTCATGCACCAAACCTTCCAACTCACCTATTGTACTGGGCACACTTCTGGCATTGGTGAACAAACACATTAATTCATTGTCACTTTTGGTTCTTGTGTTTTTCACTGTGAAACAGGAGTGCGGACCCGCAAGAGGGCGTTATGGAAAATCATGTCCCTCCTGCCGTAGGTAGCACATTGGCAGGTGGTTTAGTTTGGCAACTCTGAAGTTGGGAGGAAGGGGGACAGATGAGAGGCCCCAGTTGTGAAGATGCTTAATAGTCTTCTTTTGGCCTTAGTGGAGGCACAATCTGATTTTGGTAGGTAGTCAGGATTTTTGTGTGGGGTACCCCCATTTGTAGAATATGTTTGAGTGATGGGAGCAAACTCTTTCCTTTACTGCGCTGTGGTGGCTGAAAAATCAGCGTAGTGAGAAGTGTGTATGAGGCTCAGGTAAATTACAAGATCTGGCTGCTGCGAGGAGTTGTTCTTTGAGGTGGGAAAAGTGTACCTGGGTCAAAACATCTTGAGGTATTGAGGTCTGTAGATGTTTTGGTTCGATGTGCACAATTATGATATCGATGTGAGAGAGAGAAGGGAGGTGTGCATGAAATAACTGCTGCACATACATTGTTAAATCAGCGGGTACGATAGATTCGGGAATTACCTTAATTTTGATATTGCTTCATCTAGAACACGGATGTCAAACTGGTGGCCCCCCAGCTGTTGCCAAACTACAAGTCCCATGAGGCATTGCAAGATTGACAGTTAGAAGCATGACTCCCAAAGGCAGAGGCATGATGGGACTTGCAGTTTCACAACAGCTGAAGTGCCACCAGTTTGACACCCCTGGTCTAGAGTGATCCTTTAAGTCAGCTATCTTGTTTTTTAGAAACTAAATCTCCTCTGTATGCTCCATCATCTTATTATGAGCTGCTGTGTACTTCCCCATTTGTCATTCAACATGAATAGTGCGTTCATTAATATTACATAGTTAGTCTGGCTGAAAAAAGTCCATCCAGTTCAAACATTTAAAAAAAAAAAAAAGTTATAATCCTACACCCACAGTTGATCCAGAGGAATCGAAAAAAATCCAGCAAAGCATGATCCAATTTGCTCCTGCTAGGAAAAAAAATCCTTCCTGATCCCCAGAGAGGCAATCGGATATTCCCTGGATCAACTTTACCTATAAATGTTATATCCAGTTATATTCTGTGTATCCAAGAAAGAATCCAGGACTTTCCTACAGCAATCCACTGAGCTGGTCACAACCAGCTCTTGAGGGAGTCTACCTTTTCACACCTCTTACTGTGAAGAAACCTTTCCGTGTTCAGAGATTACATTTCTTTTCCTCCAGAACCAACTCTTGAGGGTTGATCGGTTCGGCACTGGATATGTAAAATGGCGGTACACAATTCCCTCTGTAAGCCATTCTGTAAAGACCGGAGCATATTCTTCAAAGTATGTTCAGAGGCTGGGCAATCAAATGCAGGCATAGCCATGCAATCATCCTCAGGAGCCTCAAGTGTCCTCAGCCTCAGCCCAATGTTGTCTCTTACTCACCGGAGGTTTTATAGGTGGAGCCGAAGAAGCTCCACTTTTCTTGGTCTGAGAGGAGGTGGCAAGGGGCTCTGATTCTGTTTCCTCCATGTCCAGGTACTCCTCAGCACTCTCAGGCAGCTACAGCGGGGAGGAGGGAGCGTAGTGTCCTGGGCCAACACCATCTTGCTGTGCCATGTCAGCAGAGGAGAAGAAGTCATTAAGCGGGGCCCTTGGTTTTGGTTCTTCATGCAGGACATAGTCCAGAGTGTGTCAAGCGGTTACCCAGCAGCAGTTTGTATCGCAGCGGGAGGGGATGTATGTCCAGTGCGAACGTGCTTCCTGGCAGAGCACAGATATAGACTCACGTGGCCATCTTGTTCTGCTGCCAAGCCATGCTCACCGACAGTCCAACTTCTGAGTATTTTTCACGGAGGTGTTGTCAAGTGATTGGAAGAGATTTCTGCACTTAACTGGGACAACTGATGAACTGGAGTGCACCATTTTATGGACACCTAGACTGGTTGTTGGTGGATATGACTGCTGAAAGGGATTATTAAAGGATTTATCATTGGAGGATCAGAACACTCGAAATATATATATCTTCCTTGTCTGGGGGGTAAGTTGCTTCCAGTTACTGGGGGTTATTTCTGTATATAACACTTTAGAGGACTTGTCCTGAGCGCTATATAAATTCATGATGGCCGGATGAATGCTTGAAACATTTGTCCTAAAATTTTTTTTTAAAAATGGACCTCTAGTTACAAAATTTTCCACCACAAAATGTATTCAGTCACTGAAAGGTGATGATTTTTATTCTTCTCCTGCTATCAATGGCCAACCCGGTCCCACACTTCATCCATGTCTTTGATGACCTCTGATCTCCTTATGAACTGTTTCTTCCATGATGAAGATCAGCCATGGAGTATATCTGAGGTGTATATCAGGGTGTGCTTCTTCCCCACATGAGAGCTGGGATGTCCAGCAACATTCATCTAGAAGACATTTCCCGCACTCAAGGCACTAATACACCTCCAGGGTTGTGGGGGATCCCTGATGTACAGGAAGACAGGACTTCAGTGAGGAAGATTTCCCTCACTCAGGACAGGAAAGTGGCTTCTCTCCCGTGTGAGATTTCTGATGGCTATAAAGATGAGACTTCTGTGAAAAACATTTCCCGCACTCAGAACAGGAATACGGCTTCTCCCCTCTGTGAGATCTCTGATGTCTGTAAAGGTGTGAAGTTCGTGAAAAACATTTCCCACACTCAGCACAGGAATACGGCCTCTCCCCCGTGTGAGATCTCTGATGTGTATCAAGATGGGACTTCCGTAAAAAACATTTCCCGCACTCAGGACAGGAGTATAACTTCTCCCCTGTGTGAGATCGCTGATGTCTGTGCAGATTGGACTTCCGTGAAAAACATTTTCCGCACTCAGAACAGGAATACGGCTTCTCCCCCGTGTGAGATCTCTGATGTGTGTAAAGAGTGGATGTCTGTGAAAAACATTTCCCGCACTCAGAACAGGAAAGTGGCTTCTCCCCCGTGTGAGATCTCTGATGTATGGAAAGACTGGACTTGTGTGAAAAACCTTTCCCGCATTCAGAACAGGAATGTAGCTTCACACCCACATGAGATCTCTGATGTACGGTAAGTCTTAATTCAGAGTCAAAACTTTTCCCACATTCAGGACAGGAAAGTTTCTCCTCCCCCTGAATTCCAGCCCCATCCCTCCCAGTAGGAGGTTGCTCAGGGTCAGAGGGATTTGATGGTCCATCCACACTGTGAAGTCCACCATCCATAGCTGAGCTCATTGTCTTTTCTCCGGCACAACCTCTTGTGATGTCCTCATCTTCCATTTTACAAACCGGAGATAAAGTGAGATGATCCTTTGAGGGTTTCTCCATGGCGTGTCCTGGAAAATATAAAAACACGATCAGTAGATATGAGAGAGTGAGTTCACATAAATCAAGATTCCATCTGGATCAGGTAGGTTTTAGTGAGCACATGATCTCTGTAGATGTCCCAACCAGCTGGGACTTCCCCTCTTCAGTAAAAGGTCCTTTGGTCCTCCCCCCAGGTCACTTCTACATTTCCTCAGCCTTGCCAGAAGAGCAGGAACCAATAGGGACTGGGAGGGACATGCTCTTCATACAACCACAAGGCTAGGCACTGGGTCATGTGATCTCTGATAATCAGGAGGTTCAAAGTTCAGACTTGTAGACCCTTTACCATAGAACAAGTGACCATAGGCCTAGTCTTCTAGTGAGAAGCAGCACTGGAGGGGGCTTGGAGAAGTACTTTTGGGTGCAAAGATAAGCATTTCGAACAACCTCAGACCCATCTCCCTGCTCCCATTTACATCTAAACTCCTTGAGCGCCTCGTCTACACCTGCCTAAGCTCTCAGCTCAATGACAACCACCTCCTCGATCCCCTACAGTCCGGCTTCCGTCCCCTACACTCCACCGAAACCGCCTTACTCAAACTCTCCAACGACCTGCTAACCGCCAAAGCTAATGGCCACTATTCAGTGCTCCTACTCCTTGACCTCTCTGCGGCCTTCGACACAGTCGACCACCCCCTCCTCCTCAAAATACTACACTCCCTCGGCCTCAGAGATTCTGCTCTCTCCTGGCTCTCATCCTACCTGTCACAACGCTCTTTCAGCGTTACCTATAATGCTACCACCTCCCCCTCACTCCCCCTCTCTGTTGGGGTCCCTCAAGGTTCTGTCCTCGGGCCCCTTCTCTTCTCCATCTACACCTCCTCCCCTGGCCAACTCATACACTCTCACGGCTTCAACTACCACCTCTATGCCGACGACACACAAATCTATCTCTCAACCCCCCACCTCACCCCCTCAGTCTCTGCCAGAATCACACACCTACTGAGCGACATATCAGACTGGATGTCGCTCCACTTCCTTAAACTGAACCTCTTCAAAACCGAGTTTCTTGTCTTCCCTCCAGCCCGGAGCCCACCCCCCATTGACTTCTCCATCACATCCAACAACGCCACCATCAAACCCGCCCCGCAGGTCAGAGTACTTGGTGTCATTTTGGACTCCAACCTATCCTTCCAGCCCCAAGTCCAATCTTTAACAAACTTGTGCAGACTCCACCTCCGCAACATCGCCAAAATCCGCACGTTCCTAACCCCAGAAACCACTAAACAGCTCATTCACTCCCTCATCATATCACGACTCGACTACTGCAACTCCCTCCTCACTGGCCTGCCTCACCGCTGGCTATCCCCGCTTCAGTCCAACCTGAATACGGCTGCCAGACTCATTCACCTTTCCAACCGCTCCGTTTCCGGCACACCCCTCTGCCAATCCCTCCACTGGCTTCCGATTGCGCAACGGATCAAATTCAAAATCCTAACACTGACGTACAAAGCTGTCCACCATACTGCCCCGAACTACATCACCGACCTAATATCCAAGTACCGCCCAACACGCACACTCCGCTCCTCACAAGACCTCCTTCTATCTAGTTCCCTGGTCTCCTCCTCCCATGCCCGCCTCCAGGACTTCTCCAGGGTGTCACCCATCCTCTGGAACTCCCTGCCCCAACCCATCAGATTATCACCTACTCTCCTCTCCTTTAGGCGCACCCTGAAAACCCATCTCTTCAGGGAAGCCTACCCCACCCCCTGCTAACTTGCCGACCTCCTCCACTCTTCCTACCACTCCATCCCCCACAGCTATCTCCTCCTGTACCACCATCCCCTCCCTCCTAGATTGTAAGCTCGAAAGAGCAGGGCCCTCGATCCCCTCATGTTTTGCATTGTATTGGTATTGTTCTGTCACATGTTCTGTCCCCCTTTGTAATGTACAGCGCTGAGCCAACTATTGGCGCTTTATAAATACTGTATAATAATAATTACTATTTTCCTCTTTAATTTTCATCCCAAGAGTTTTATGATGACCTTTCGCTATAAGTCAACTCAAAGAAGAGGGACCAATCTAAGATGGTGCTACTGTAACTAGGATTGCTGCCAGATGCACCCCAGAATCTACATGAATAGGGATGAGAGTGTGAGTAGGGGTTCTATCCCACCTATTTGTATTTTTTCTGTGTTGTATTGAACTGAATCAGGTTACTATTGTTTTATATATGCTGACATCTAGTGGTGGTTTGGGGCTATTACAACTTCTTTACAGATAGGATCTACTTTCTCTCCTTGTCCTCCCCTCCTGTTTAGTGCAAGTTAGCTCAGTTCTAGCAGTTTCTTCCATGTTTCCTCAGTTAATGTTAGCTGGGCACAGAGACATTGCTTGGGAAACTCATTGTCTTCTTACACTTTATACTCTGATTGCCAAGTCAGCAGGTGACTACACTGTCTGGACAGCTTGGATGGTATATCGATGCATAATGCAGCATTTGGATAAGAAGAGTAGGGGTACTTTTTATTCTATAGTCATTCACATCAAGAAATGGGATCTGAGGGCTCCATATTTTTAAAGGGTATTTCCAGATTCCAATAACCCTCTGCCTACAGATCTCCACAACCAACAGGCCAGGTTTGTGAGGAATAAGACCTTGTCCTAATCAAGGACAAGGTTCTCCATCAGAGAGGATAGAGTTCTGGTACGGATTTTTAGGAGGAACCCATTCACATCTATACAGGACCTTAATCTGGGGTTATAAGGATTTGGTGTAGATGAAGGGAATCCTCGGCTGTTTGTTTACAAAGAGAAGTAAGGGGTCAAAAGCTGTCATTTACCAGCAATTTAACTGCTTCCCGACCACCCTATAGCAGAAATACTGCTACAGGATGGCAAGGGTGCGCATAATCACGTTTATATAAGTGATTTAGCATTTCTGGGTAGGGGGTGTATGCGAGCCCCATTCACGCCCTGACAGCCACGGCTGTCAATCACCAGGTCCCGGCTGGTTATTACCCGCCGGCACCTGGTCATTGCCATCGGGGAGGAGGACTGTTTTGTTTACTAACAGTCCTCCTCCCTGTCAGCTCGGGCACACTGCACAGCACAGCCATCCAGAGCAGTGCGCTTACAGTGAAGCACCAACACACCGCCCCCATAGTAAAACACTCCCTGCACACAGTTAACCCTTTGATTGCCCATCATGTTAACCCCTTCCTGCCCAGTGCCATTAGTACAGTGTCAGTGCTTTTTTTCTTTTAGCACTGATCACTGTATTGGTGCCACTGCGAATGTCAGTGACATCAAGTCAGTTCCCCCCCCCAGTGTCAGAATGTCCACCGCAGTCCCGCCATAAATCGCTGATCGCTGCCATTACTAGTAGAAAAAAAAATCCCAGTATATATACCTCCATTTGTAAACACTATAACTTTCACATAAACCAATTAATTTAAACACATTGGGATTTTTTTTAGCAAAGACACAGAGCAGAATACATTTTGGCCGAAATTTATGACAAAATTTGATTTTAATACTGAACATGTTTAATAGCAAAAAGACAAAAATATTGTTTTTTTCTCAAAATTGTCTTTTTTTTTTGTTATAGCACAAAATATTAAAAACACACAGCCGATCAAATACCACCGAAAGATGTACCCAAAGAACCCCAGTGGGACTTTAATGCAGCAATAGGATCATACATACCACTAAAAGAAAGCTTAATTAGTGGGAAAAAAAGGGATGTAAATTTCATTTGGGTGCAGAGTTGTATGACCGCGCAATTGTCAATTAAAGTAACACAGCGCCGTATCACAAAAAATGGCCTGGTCAAGAAGGAGGGGAAATCCTCAGCAGTTACAGTGTCCCTGATCACCACCAAACCAGTTACAGTGTCCCCAATCACCGCCACACCAGTTACAGTGTCCCTGATCACCGCCACACCAGTTACAGTGTCCCTGATCACCACCAAACCAGTTACAGTGTCCCTGATCACCCCCACACCAGTTACAGTGTCCCCGATCACCCCCACACCAGTTACAATGATGGGGCACTATTCCTCCCACTGACACCAATGATGGGGAACTATTCCTCCCACTGATACCAATGATGGGGAACTATTCCTGCCACTGATACCAATGATGGGGCACTATTCCCCCCACTGACACCAATGATGGGACACTATTCCTCCCACTGACACCAATGATGGGACACTATTCCTCCCACTGATACCAATGATGGTGCACTATTCCTCCCACTGACACCAATGATGGGGCACTATTTCTCCCACTGATACCAATGATGGGGCACTATTCTTCCCACTGATACCAATGATGGGGCACTATTCCTCCCACTGACACCAATGATGGGACACTATTCCTCCCACTGACACCAATGATGGGGCACTATTCCTCCCACTGACACCAATGATGGGGCACTATTCCTCCCACTGACACCAATGATGGGACACTATTCCTCCCACTGACACCAATGATGGGACACTATTCCTCCCACTGATACCAATGATAAGGCACTATTCCTCCCACTGATACCAATGATGGGGCACTATTCCCCCCACTGACACCAATGATGGGGCACTATTCCTCCCACTGACACCAATGATGGGACACTATTCCTCCCACTGACTCCAATGATGGGGCACTATTCCTCCCACTGACACCAATGATGGGGCACTATTCCTCCCACTGATACCAATGATGGGGCACTATTCCTCCCACTGATACCAATGATGGGACACTATTCCTCCCACTGACACCAATGATGGGGCACTATTCCTCCCACTGATACCAATGATGGGACACTATTCCTCCCACTGACACCAATGATGGGGCACTATTCCTCCCACTGATACCAATGATGGGGCACTATTCCTCCCACTGATACCAATGATGGGGCACTATTCCTCCCACTGACACCAATGATGGGGCACTATTCCTCCCACTGACACCAATGATGAGGCACTATTCCTCCCACTGACACCAATGATGGGACACTATTCCTCCCACTGATACCAATGATGGGGCACTATTCCTCCCTCTAATACCAATGATGGGGCACTATTCCTCCCACTGATACAAATGATGGGACACTATTCCTCCCACTGATACCAATGATGGGGCACTATTCCTCCCTCTAATACCAATGATGGGGCACTATTCCTCCCACTGATACCAATGATGGGGCACTATTCCTCCCACTGATACCAATGATGGGGCACTATTCCTCCCACTGACACCAATGATGGGACACTATTCCTCCCACTGATACCAATGATGGGGCACTATTCCTCCCTCTAATACCAATGATGGGGCACTATTCCTCCACTGATACCGATGATGGGGCACTATTCCTCCCTCTAATACCAATGATGGGGCACTATTCCTCCCACTGATACCAATGATGGGGCACTATTCCTCCCACTGATACCAATGATGGGGCACTATTCCTCCCTCTAATACCAATGATGGGGCACTATTCCCCCCACTGATACCAATGATGGGGCACTATTCCTCCCACTGATACCAATGATGGGGCACTATTCCTCCCACTGATACCAATGATGGGGCACTATTCCTCCCACTATTACCAATGATGGGACACTATTCCTCCCACTGATACCAATGGTGGGGCACTATTCCTCCCACTGACACCAATGATGGGGCACTATTCCTCCCACTGATACCAATGATGGGGCACTATTCCTCCCACTGATACCAATGATGGGGCACTATTCCTCCCACTGATACCAATGATGGGGCATTATTCCTCCCACTGATACAAATGATGGGGCATTATTCCTCCCACTGATACCAATGATGGGACACTATTCCACTGATACCAATGGTGGGGCACTATTCCTCCCACTGACACCAATGATGGGGCACTATTCCTCCCACTGATACCAATGATGGGGCACTATTCCTCCCACTGATACCAATGATGGGGCACTATTCCTCCACTGATACCAATGATGGGGCACTATTCCTCCCACTGATACCAATGATGAGGCACTATTCCTCCAACTAATACTAATGACTTGACACTATTCCTCCTTCTACTGACTACAAGCACTATGTAATTTTCTTTTTACTCCTACTGATGCTGGGACATTTTCTACTTCCACTGGGTACTCTGGAACTCAAAAAATCTGAAGGACAGTAAATGGGCCCTTTGTTTAAAATGTTTGGAGACCCCTGTTCTAGACCTGTGTTTCTCAACCATTTTTTATGGACAGTCCCGAGGCACCCTTTAAAATTATGGACAGTCTTGGGGCACCCCATTCTAAAATGTGAAAAGCTATTCTAATAGTTGTATATAATGCAGCAGTATCCACACGTGTAGGACACCCAATGTTAGAGGTGATTTATTCTTCCAAAGCAAATACACTTTTGCACACTGGTACTGACTAGTATTCCAATGTTTCTCTTCTCCATCACTGAGCTAATGAGACCCCAGCACTGCCGGAGAGGGGCAGGGGAGGGTCAAAATAGGATGCTATGCAGGCAGCTGACATCCTCCTTAACAACTGATGATGTCATTGGTTGTCAGGACACCGGCCGCTAGAAGGTCGTAATGGTGCACAATGAAAACCTGTGACTTTGTGTAACAAAAAGGCCGGCTCGTTCCACCTTCTGGTTTGTATACAAGTTTTGGGATATTTTTAGACATTCTTCCAAGGCACCCTAAAGAAACCTGAAGGCACCCTGGTTGAGAAAGGCATATCTAGACCAACTAGTGTGCCATAAGAGAGCAGAGATAACAGAATATATTGTGGCTCACCTGTGCTGATCTCTGTAGGAGTGTCCTCCTCTTTCAATGTCCTCGTCATTCCAGCCTCCTCCATAGACTGCTGATCATCCCTCACATATGTCTCTTCTACTTCACCCTCAACTTTCATCTTCATCAGATCTTCACCCTAAACCAACAGAATGGCAGAAAATAACATCTGTAATATAGAAGGATTTATGATGTGAGATCACATAGAAAATATCATCTTGTAGAGTCCACACATCGTCTCCACATGTCAGAGAGTTCCATCACTTTATGTTCCAGACCCTCAACTCCACCGACCTGATGATGGGGAGGGATGGTGTGACCTTCCTGTGTGGAATCCCGGGAATACAGAGGACGGGGACATCTCTCTGGTGGGTTCCTGGTATTAGGTGGCTCCATCATATCCTTGTGTCCTTCTGAAAACTCCTCCATCACTCCATACTCCTCATCCTCCTCTTTATACTCTTCTTTAACATCAATATTATCATCCCCGAGGATTCCACTCTGAAAGATATAATAAAACATTCATTGTAACAAACATGCTGTGTATAAATCACAACTACCAATAATTGTCATCATCTACCTGATGATGGTGAGGGATGGTGTGACCTTCCTGTGTGGAATCCCGGGAATACAGAGGACGGGGACATCTCTCTGGTGGGTTTCTGTAGCTGGATGACTCCACCATGGTGTCCTGGTACAGATCTTTGTGTTCTTTTAGAAGCTCTGACTCCTTCATCACCCCATCCTCATCCTCCTCCTCTTTTTTCTCTTCTTTAACCTCAACTTTAGGATCTCTCAGGTTTCCACTCTGAATATATAATAAAAATGCCATCAATGGTAACAATGCAGATAATGTACAGATCCTAATGATACTATCAGTGATTGTTCCTCATCTACCTGATGATGGTGAGGGATGGTGTGACCTTCCTGTGTGGAATCCCGGGAATACAGAGGACGGGGACATCTCTCTGGTGGGTTCCCATGACTGGATCCATCTGTAGGAAACACACACACTGACTGAATCCATTGTTTCTATGTGTTTATCAGATGATGGGGGATCTAGGTGGATCCTCCGTACTGCTCTCTCCTTTACAATAAAGTCTCCTCTTACCCGGTGATGTGAGGGGCGGCTGATTGTCCATCATGACGTCCTTGTAGAGATCCTTGTGTCCTTCTAAATACTCCCACTCCTCCATGGAGAAATAGACAGTGACACCCTGACACCTTATAGGAACCTGACACACACAATGATACAGTCACCATCCAGACACATCCCTTGTCTGTTACTGGAGAATGTCCCAGAATTCCCGGCACCGCTCACCTCTCCTGTCAGCAGCTCCATCATCTTCTTGGTGACTTCTAGAATCTTCTGCATGTTGTGTCTCTCAGGGTTTAGGGAGTCACATGGAGGCACTGTGATGGTCATATGGTCACCTGACTTCAGAAGAGGAAATCTCTGTATTGAGAAACCAATAGGAATATCATGTTAGACTCCCAGAATCCTCCTCACCTCTCCGGTCAGGTCTGTGTATTATGAAAAGAGCTAAGAGTGATGTCATGTGACCTCCCAGAATCCTCCTCACCTCTCTGGTCAGGTCTTTGTTTTATTAATAGAGATAAGAGTGATGTCATGTGACCTCCCAGAATCCTCCTCACCTCTCCGGTCAGGTCTGTGTTTATTAATAGAGATAAGAGTGATGTCATGTGACCTCCCAGAATCCTCCTCACCTCTCCGGTCAGCAGGTAGAGGATCTCCAGGGTGAGGTTTAGTATCCTCTCAGTCATGTGACTCCGGTCCTCCTCCATCCTCATTGGTGCCATCATGTGATCTATACAGGTCTCCTTGTAGACGGATAACTTTGGGAAATGAAAGTAAGAATGATTTGGATGGTATTGGTCACACAATATTATGTGGATGTGAGGGGGGAATAGGAGGGTTGCTGGACAATAAAGGACTACTACCCCCATGCGAACACATTCAGTTTAGACTGATTAGTGTTTTATACCCTTTCATGAACCCAGAACTCTCTTGACCTGCCGGGTCAGAAATCCCCTTTTCTCTGTTGGGTTTATTTGGTCTCTGAACTGGTTTTGATGAGTTTTAGATCTGCAGACAAGGAATGATAAATATGATCCTTTCTTTGACTTGTTTGCTCTGAGGCAGTGCTGTGAGGTCAATATCGGGTCATCATGATATCCAGGAAGGGCAACTTGCTGACTTTTGATTGGACTTTCTGGCTAATCAGGATAATTGGCAGAACTCCGGCTGCAAACCTCAAATCTCCAGCAGCCTGCTGACTGACAGGAGTGATGTCACTGTCACTCTCTGCAGTAAGAGATGGGATTGAATAGCAGGAGGATGCTGCTGGTGAAGTACACAGCTGTGGGGGAGGGGCCTGTTCTATTCCTTCCAATGGCAGCCCAGTGTGGGTAGGAGGAGGACAGCAGGGAGGAGGGGTTTGTTTTCTTGGTTGCCAAATATACTCTAGTACCCAGGACATTGTACAGAGTGGTGGTGGGTTCCTGGGGCTCTGAATTTTAGCACTGGGCACTGCCAGAGCCTGTGTCATGGGAAGGTATTGGACTCCCCAGATGCAGTGCACTGACCCCTTACCTCCTGTTAGGTAATGCTGCACAGATAGACCTCCTCTAAGAATAAGTGCCCACCAGGCCAATGAAGGACTGTCATTCTTTCCATTTGGTATTCTGGAACACATTACTTGACCAGTGAGATGGTAAGAGGTTAAAGGTTGCCTTCATTTCCTGGCAGAAATTCAGTAAGGTCTGAAAAGTGCAGGTGGGAGGATCATCCTAGAGCCCCCTTCCCTACCTTAGAGTCCCCCAGAGCCCTACAGCCTCTTCTTCCCTCAAAGTCCTTCTGCCTTTCAACCTTGTCAAAGGCCCAGAGTCCTTCAGCTACACTATTCCCTCAGAAATACTGAGCCCCGCTACTCCAAAAGGGGTCCCTAAAGTCCATCAGCTACCCATTACCCCTCACAGTCCCTCAGCTCCTCTACTTCCCTCGGAAACCTCAGTATTTCCCTCCCTCTGACACCAATGATGGAACATATTCTTCATGTCCGGCTGGGGAATGTTTCCTTCCTCCTGACCAGCAATGTAAGGGGTTCTATTCTCCATACTCCTGACCCCGGCACTCCATCATTGTGTTGGCTGCATAGTGTAATGATTGCCCATTGGCTGCCTGTGTAGTGTCATCATTGCCCTTTGTAGGCCATGTATGGTCAGGATGGTCCTTGTCTTGTCTATTTATTGTCAGTGCTGTTTGTTTAGAGGACCATATTACTAGAATTTATCTCCACAATGAGGAGAATGTTCCGGCCCCGGAAGTGGGGGAATGTTCTGCCCCTGAAGGGGTTCATCTGGGTTCCCACACTATATATGTGTGTATCATCATCTGCTGGAGATAAAAGATGTCACAGTGACTATGGAGGAAGAGGACGGACGTGACTATGGAGGAAGAGGACGGACGTGACTATGGAGGAAGAGGACGGACGTGACTATGGAGGAAGAGGACCGACGTGACTATGGAGGAAGAGGACCGACGTGACTATGGAGGAAGAGGACCGACGTGACTATGGAGGAAGTGGACGGACGTGACTATGGAAGAAGAGGACGGACGTGACTATGGAAGAAGAGGACGGACGTGACTATGGAAGAAGAGGACGGACGTGACTATGGAAGAAGAGGACGGACGTGACTATGGAAGAAGAGGACAGACATGACAGGGGGTTACTGATTGTAAATAGGAAATAACATCTTATTACCACCTCTGCTGCCACTTCCACCAACGTCGTCTCTCTACTTCCTCCCCACTCACCTCTCACCTGGAACTTCCTATTTATACCTGACATCACTTCCTGTCTTCCATAGAGACTTCCTGTCTGGGTAGTGAGATCCCCACCTTGTGGAGCTCAGAGGAACTGCAGCCCCGAGAAGCGTCTGGTAGTGTGACCCCGGCCTTGTGCTGGGTGTGTATGGACTGTATGTCCTTATAGAGGGGTCACCTCCACTCCCACATATTTCCTATTACTATCACTGCTAAATACAATCACATGCTCACTCCCCTTTCTTGGCCAGGCAGGCTGCATGCTCGGACTAAGGATTTGGTATGGATTTCCTGGTGGACCTCAAAGGACAACCCCCAGGAGTAGGACACCCCCCCAGGATTAGGACATTCCCCAGGATTAGGACACTTCCCAGGATTAGGACCCCCCAAGCATGTTATTTAAAGGAATTGGATATTTTTAATGTTTTGCTTTAAGCTTTGAAATATTCTCTGTTCCTGGCCAAATGGAATGTTTGAACATTTTTTTGCATTGGTACATGTTCCTCAGGGCAGGGACCAGCATGTTTTTACACCACCTATTAGCTCAGTAAATGGATATTTTTAATTTGACAGTCTCAGCCCAATGGTGTTCAGGTTTGGCCTCTGAGTTTCTTTGAAGTTCACTGATCCTTCTCACACCAAACCCTGGGTAGTTCAGCTCATCTCTGTTGGAGAGTCCATGGCCAGAGGCATCCTACCAGCCAGTGACACATACCTACTCCATTCAGCCATTAGTCGGTCATTCTGCAGGTGAATGTTTAATAAAGGGGCATTAAGCCAATCTTTTCAGAAGTGACCTAATCCTCATACATGGCACATTCTATCTGTTCATGAACTGGGTCATTGCAGGTCTCTTTGTGTCCAAAGGGTCATGGTGAAATGAAGGAGAGTCAAGTGGCATAATGCCAAGTCTTTGGGGGACAGAGACATTAGTAAGCATGTTGTATGACACTTCTTTTTCAGCATAATGACAATGTGGGGGGGAATCCTCCCCCCCTTCCTTCAGTACGGCATCCATATCCTCTTGCTTCCCTTCTGCCTCTGCATCCTCTAGCACCAGCCACCGGCATATCGGGATCTGACTCCAGATGAGAAACTGAAGTGGAAGAAGAGGCGGGGGGGGGGGGGGGGGTTTAGAGCTCTGGACAAGTTTGGCTGTATAAGGCCATAATATGCCCAAGGAATGGTACAGAAAATTCTGCTTTTGTCAGGTAGTCCCCAAGTTGTGATCCTGAGATAGAACCAGATATGGACATTGGTGTTAAAACCGGGTTCTGCTCTGGTGCAAGGGATGCATTGTCACTCTGAGTCAATGTTTACCTGTGATTTCGAATTGGCTCCCTTTCTCCTGGTCTCCACCATAGCTACAAGTGAGGGAATTTCGCTGTGGGGTACTCATGGAGTGGGGTGCAGGGGATAGGGTAAGTGTGTCTGGAAGGTGTACATGGTAACCCAGGTGTAGACCATCCTGGACAAGTCGTGAAAGGGTGGCAGGAAGCACTTGAGTACCTTATAAGGGCTCTAGGTGGAAGTGGCATTAAAGTATAGGGCCAGTGGTGTCTTGTAACACATGGTCATCCACCTGATACTGAGCTCTGACTGGTTGAATTTTAGCCCCAAGTTTGAAAAGCTTATGCCGTAAGGTGAATACGTTCCAAGCATAGTAATGGTTTATACAGTATTGGTCAGAAGCATGCAGAGTGACCCTGTATTATCTGTCCAGAATTCTATACTGTATATAAAGTCAATTCTTTACCCATCATGATGGGCATACCTTCAAAGGGGTCTTCAGGGACTGGGTTCCATAGCAATGAACCACCACCCTGGCCCTGTATAGCTCCCTGTGGCTAACTCCACACATTGCACCAAGTGCCAAAGAACAGGATCCAATGCCTGAAGAAACATTATAGGGCATTCCCAGAGCATGGGGGTCATGGTACGGCTCCCAAGGTTTTACCAAGGTTGTACCAATCAGGAGACACTGCTTCTGGTAGACAGTAGAAGACAGTGAGGATTGATTGAAGAGTCAGAAGATAAATTAATAAGGAAAAATTAATAAACCAGTGAAGATAAACCCTAGGTGGGTCCAAATTATTCTGCCCACACAATGGGTGCAAGTCCAGCTGCTCACTGAAGCATCCAAAGAAACTAGAATGGACAACCACACTCCAGGAAAATACTTCTTTATGATAATAAATCCAGAAATGACATCAAAACAGGAGAGATGGGACGGTCAACGTGTTTCAGACTACAAGAACTTAATCATAGCAAACCCCCCATACTGCTTCCTCTACATTTACATATACAGTGGGGCAAAAAAGTATTTAGTCAGCCACCAATTGTGCAAGTTCTCCCACTTAAAAAGATGAGAGAGGCCTGTAATTGGCATCATAGGTAGACCTCAACTATGAGAGACAAAATGAGAAAAAAAATCCAGACAATCACATTGGCTGATCTGGAAAGAATGTATTTGCAAATTATGGTGGGAAATAAGTATTTGGTGAATATGAAAAGTTCATCTCAATACTTTGTTATATATCCTTTGTTGGCAATGACAGAGGTCAGACGTTTCCTGTAAGTCTTCACAAGGTTGGCACACACTGTTGCTGGTATGTTGGCCCATCCTCCATGCAGATCTCCTCTAGAGCAGTGATGTTTTGGGGCTGTCGCTGGGCAACACGGACTTTCAACTCCCTCCAAAGGTTTTCTATGGGCTTGAGATCTGGAGACTGGCTAGGCCACTCCAGGACCTTGAAATGCTTCTTACGAAGAAACTACTTCGTTGCCCGGGTGGTATGTTTGGGATCATTGTCATGTTGGAAGACCCAGCCACGTTTCATCTTCAATGTCCTTGCTGATGGAAGGAGGTTTGCACTCAAAATCTCACGATACATGGCCCCATTCATTCTGTCCTGTACATGGATCAGTCATCCTGGTCTCTTTGCGGAGAAACAGCCCCAAAGCATGATGTTGCCACCCCCATGCTTCACAGTAGGTATGGTGTTCTTTGGATGCAACTCAACATTCTCTCTCCTCCAAACAGGACGAGTTGTGTTTCTACCAAACAGTTCTATTTTGGTTTCATCTGACCATATGACATTCTCCCAGTCCTCTTCTGGATCATACAAATGCTCTCTAGCAAACTTCAGACGGGCCTGGACATGTACTGGCTTAAGCAGGGGGACACGTCTGGCACTGCAGGATCTGAGTCCCTGGCGGCATAGTGTGTTACTGATGGTAGCCTTTGTTACGTTGGTCCCAGTTCTCTGCAGGTCATTCACTAGGTCCCCCCCCCGTGTGGTCCTGGGATTTTTGCTCACCGTTCTTGTGATCATTTTGACCCCACGGGGTGAGATCTTGCGTGGAGCCCCAGATCGAGGGAGATTATCAGTGGTCTTGTATGTCTTCCATTTTCTAATTATTGCTCCCACAGTTGATTTGTTCACACCAAGCTGCTTGCCTATTGCAGATTCAGTCTTCCCAGCCTGGTGCAGGTCTACAATTTTGTTTCTGGTGTCTTTCGACAGCTCTTTGGTCTTCACCATAGTGGAGTTTGGAGTGTGACTGTTTGAGGTTGTGGACAGGTGTCTTTTATACTGATAACAAGTTCAAACAGGTGCCATTGATACAGGTAATGAGTGCAGGACAGAGGAGCCTCTTAAAGAAGAAGGTACAGGTCTGTGAGAGCCAGAAATCATGCTTGTTTGTAGGTGACCAAATACTTATTTTCCACCATAATTTGCAAATAAATTCTTTCCAAATCAGCCAATGTGATTGTCTGGATTTGTTTTCTCATTTTGTCTCTCATAGTTGAGGTCTCCCTATGATGCCAATTACAGGCCTCTCATCTTTGTAAGTGGGAGAACTTGAACAATTGGTGGCTGACTAAATACTTTTTTGCCCCACTTTACAAAATCAATTAGCATGCTACTTGACAAGATGAAGTATAGGTAGGTAGTTTTGGGCTGGATTTTTGAGGTGAAGGTAAGTTGGCCGTTCGTGTGTTCGACAAACACATGAATGTTAAGGGTATTCAGCGGGCTGTTCACCAGCCTAGTGCCTCACAATGCACTGTGCTCTTACAGTGCATTATGAGAGCAATGATTGGCCAAAACACTGCACCTGACCACTTTGGTGACTTTGGCCAATCATGGCTCACAGCTAAGCCCACGCCCCACACTATACAAGGCCACTTACACTGCAGCCTTATGCAATGTGTTGCTGGACACTATCCCTGGAAAAAAAAATATCATTACCAAAGAAAAATTTAAAAAACCAGCGTGCCCCCCCAATCCTTTCCAGACCTTCTAGGTCTGGTAGAAAGATTACAAGGGACCCCACAGTAAAACAATTAAAAATAATTCACTTGAGGTTTCCCCTAAAAGCCATATCAAGCCCTTTAGGACTTTTAAGGGGAACCCCTACCTCCAAAAAATGGAGGAAAAAGTGTGTGGGGTTCCCCCTTAAAGCCATACCAAGCCCTTTAGGGTCACCTTTAGGTTGTCAATACAATGCCGACTCACTGTAATAAAAAAAAAAACCCAGATGCCCACCAACCCGTTCGCATCCACCGAGCAATCGCCGCAATATGACAGGTCTGACAGTTGCTGGTCAGATGTAAACAATTGGGCGGAGCTAGCAGTGACATTGGCGGTGATAGCTCCACCCAATTGTTTACATCTGACCTGCAAATGTCAGGTTGTGGCAAGTGCTCGGGTCAGCGGGTGTAAGGTTTTTTTTCTTTTGCCAAGATGTCATTGTCGTGACAACACTGGACGCTGTGATTGATGATGGATTACAACAATGGAACCATTTTTTGGCTTTTTTTTAGCCAATTGCCCTCCAGAGGATTTACCCCCTTCCTGACAAGGCCATTGTTTGAGACACGGCACTGCATTACTTTAACTGAAAATTGCACGGTCACGGAACGCTGTACATAAATGACATTTATGTCCCTTTTTCCCATGAATAGAGCTTTCTTTCAGTGGTATTTGATCACCTGTGCGGTTTTTATTTTTTGCGCTATAAAAAAAAAGTCTGACAATTTTGAGAAAAAAAACTATATTTTTGACTTTTTGCTATTAAGTTTGAATTTAGAATAGAATCCCTTCCTGCACTCAGTACAAGAGAGCCTCTTCCCTGTTGGAAGGCCGGCCCGGTCCCGCACAATCTGAGGTTCCTCAGGATACGAGGAATCCGATGGTCCATCTACACTGGGTGGTGTCGGATGGACATTGGAGGGAGTCGGGTTTTCTCCTGGACTATACTGTGTGATGTCCTCATCTTCTACTTTCCAGTCTGGAGACAAAGCGAGACAATCCTCGGAGGTTTTCCTCATCTCCCGGACATGGACTAAAATACAAAGAGGATTACTAGACAGGAGCCGATTGGTTCCCCCAAACCAGGACTCCGCCCACAAAAGGCAGCTTGGTCTCTGAGGAGCTTACAATTCCACCCTCAAGGGAACTAGGAAATGGCTCCTCTGATCTCCTACCAGGTCATTTCTTTATTCATGGACCTTAGTCCATTTATAGATTATAATTGTATATATCATGGTTTGTATATTATGTATGTAGGGGAGGAAATGAATCCTATCTGTGACTGCTGTAACCTGCTGACTTGCATCTCCTCTGAACCCTGACACTTGCACAGTGAGGGATTTCAGCCCCTCCCTTCTCCTCTCAGACTGTAATAGAGAGAGAGCCAATCAGAAGAGCTATTAAAGGAGCCAATGACAGGGACTTTCTCAAGCAGGAGGTGCAGCTGCAAAGCATTGTGGAATATGCAGTCTTGAACAGAAATGGCCTGATAGGCTTATATGAGGAATGGAACTACAGAGACCAGAATACCTGGTGAGAGCAGAGTGAAGGACTCCATCTTGTTTTTCCTGAGGGGAGGCAGTCTGCATGTGGCAGGAGACAGTCTGGACCTGGCAGAGAAGTGCTCAGGGTCAGTTCACTCCATGTTTAGGTATCTGCATCAGTCAGGGAACATCCAACCTGAGAGATGTGGCCTACAGTACAGTGCCTACACCGACAGTGTGAAGGGCTCATCGTGAGGTGACAACAGGAGCCGGTCATTTCCAGGACCATGGTTTGGGCCTTAGTCCCAGGATCTGGTGAGAGGGATTTTGCCCCCTGGCAGATGACAGGAACACGGCACACAGAGACATGACACTTCTCCCATACTCACCAGGCACTGGGTTGTGTAGATGGCTCTGCTATACAGACACAGTGTTTGCTTTGCTATACAAATCCTGCCACGGGATTACAATGATACTTTACCATAGGAGTGTAAGTGCACCAATGAAAGTGTCTCGCTGAAGATCCCAACATTCATCCTGTTACCAAGAGACTGACGTTACTGGTGCCATACGGGCACGCTCATGCGTATTCAGGCCTCTATATTGCATGGTGTGGGAGGGAATAGCTCTACCTTGGAAAGTAGCTATTAAGCATCAGTTGGGCGCAGTGTTTGCCTATTGGGCTTGTGGTGTCGGGGGTTAGGAGGGAGAAGTCTGACACCAGATCCCCTTGTGCTCACTTTGGGTGTTAGCATGATATCCCCCTAGCAGAGTGAGATCGGAGCAATATATCTATGCACAGGTCTACAGGAAAATGGCACTGGAGACCATGGGACGGTCTACGACAAAATGGCGCCGATTCAGATGTTTTGCATTGCAATTAGTGTATGGGTATATACGGGAGGCTTGACATCCAATCGGCTACTCCTGATGAAGTCACATGACGTAGCGCGTAGGGTACGCTGATGACATCAAGCCGCATCCCCGAAGTGCACGTGCCACCATTTTGGAAAATGGATTCCTGCACATACTGTATAGTGAGTTTTACCCTGTAGTGACCCAGGTGGACACTTTTAAATGTGAGTTTATTTTGAGCATTTTAATAAAGTCGGTTTTAATACACAATATTACACTATATGTAGTATTTTTCCTATGTCTGTTGAGCATTCTGGAGAGTTTAAAATGCTGACGGTGGTGAAGATCTATGTACCAGTATACCCTTCCCTTAAAGGGAAAAGCGTAGTCTGACCTGGCATTACGGGTCAAATGTGATGGTGAGCGCAATAGTGTGCCAGAGGTGGATGTACACTAAAGGGTGACACAGGAGCACAGCATCTGTGTATGCAGTAGTGTGATTACACTGATTCACCCGGAGTACAGCGGACTTAAAGGAACGGTTCACCATTTGCTTGGAGATTTTTGTTGCTGATGTAATTGGAGCAGGATATATAGGAGACACATCGCACAAACACACGTGAAGATTTCTGAGATTTAAAGGGACAGTTCACCATTATATATCATTTGTTTGATTGGTGTATATATTCATTTAACAACTTGTATGTGCAAGTCAATGGTGATTTATGTGCATGTGTGAAGAATACATTGGATGTAGCACATATTTTCTGTCACGCACACAAGTTTTGTCCACACTCTTTGTATTATGAGCACCATTTGAGTTTATATTGCTGCGCTGCAATTTCTATACTGATTTACGGTTTACATGTGGGAACACATTATATGCTAGCTGCACAATTTATTTTGTAGGAATTGCATTGCGCTGAGGTTTTTTAACACATAAATCCATATTATGTGTATATATAGAAGTGGGGGGAGGGTGGAGAGCAGAAGTCAGGACTATGGAATGTACAATATATTGTATAAGATACAACAGAGAGGACTCTATAGTATCAGAATGATGTAATGTATAACATAGAGTATATAGTGCAGGGGTCAGTAGTATGTAATGTACAACAGAGTATATAGTGTAGGGGTCAGTAGTATGTAATGTACAACATAGAGTATATAGTGCAGGGCTCAGGAGTATATAATGTACAACATAGAGTATATAGTGCAGGGGTCAGGAGAATGTAATGTACAACATAGAGTATATAGTGCAGGGGTCAGGACTAATAATATTGTTATTCAGCAATCAGTGGTGGCCTAAATGTTCACATGAGACAAGTTTCAGAGGTCCCACACTGCTGCCTCCCATCTCCTGAGTCTGAAACCATTGTTTCTGTGTTTATCAGATGATGGGGGATCTAGGTGGATCCTCCGTACTGCTCTCTCCTTTACAATAAAGTCTCCTCTTACCCGGTGATGTGAGGGGCGGCTGATTGTCCATCATGACGTCCTTGTAGAGATCCTTGTGTCCTTCTAAATACTCCCACTCCTCCATGAAGAGATGGTCAGTGACACCCTGACACCTTATAGGAACCTGACACACACAATGATACAGTCACCATCCAGACACATCCCTTGTCTGTTACTGGAGAATGTCCCAGAATTCCCGGCACCGCTCACCTCTCCTGTCAGCAGCTCAGTGATCTCTCTGGTGACTTCTAGAATCTTCTGCATGTTGTGTCTCTCAGGTGTCAGGGAGTCACATGGAGGCACTGTGATGGTCATATGATCACCTGACTTCAGAAGAGGAAATCTCTGAACCAATAGGAATATCATGTTAGAATCCCAGAATCCTCCTCACCTCTCCGGTCAGGTTTGTGTTTTTTTAATAGGGATAAGAGTGATGTCATGTGACCTCCCAGAATCCTCATCTCTCCGGTCAGGTCTGTGTTTTATTAATAGAGATAAGAGTGATGTCATGTGACCTCCCAGAATCCTCCTCACCTCTCCGGTCAGGTCTGTGTTTTATTAATAGAGATAAAGAGTGATGTCATGTGACCTCCCAGAATCCTCCTCACCTCTCCAGTCAGGTCTGTGTTTTATTAATAGCAATATGAGTGATGTCATGTGACCTCCCAGAATCCTCCTCACCTCTCCGGTCAGGTGTGTGTTTTATTAATAGAGATGAGAGTGATGTCATGTGACCTCCCAGAATCCTCCTCACCTCTCCGGTCAGGTGTGTGTTTTATTAATAGCAATAAGAGTGATGTCATGTGACCTCAGCGCTTCCTCTTTCCCCTTTTCACCCTACAGCCCTCCTCTTCTCTCCCTTTTCTCCTGCTTCACGCCCCTGTCCCCAGCTTCACCCCCTTCTATTCCCTGTACTCCTGTTCACCCCACTGTCCCCCAACACTCCCTCTTTCCCCTTTCACCCTACAGCCCTCCTCTTCTCCTGCTTCACCCCTATCCCCTTCTTCACCCCTTCTATTCCCTGTACTCCTCTTCACCCTACAGCCCTCCTCTGCTGCTTCACCCCATCCCCTGCTTCACCCTCTTCTATTCCCCATACTCTTATTCACCCCACTGTCACCCCAACACTACCTCTTTCCTCTTTTCACCCTACAGCCCTCCTCTTCTCCTCCCTTTCTTCTGCTTCACCCCCTGTCCCCCTCTTCCATTCCCCGTACTACTCTTCATGCCACTGTCCCCCTAGCACTCCCTCTTTCCCCTTTTCACCCTACAGCCCTCCTCTTCTCCTGCTTCACCCCCCTGTCCCCCTCTTCACCATCTGCCCCTCTTGTAGCACCTGTGAGGCATGGCGGTACCCTCCAGAGACAGGGTGGGCTGACATTTCACCTCAAGGGTAAGTCTCTTAGGTCCACAGATGGGTGCCAGTCACTTTTAGGTAAAAAAGTGGCAGAGAGGGTTATGGTTGCAGATGCTCAGAATGAAGACAGAGCTCCAGCACTCCAGGCAGCCCATCACAGGGACCAGAGCTTTTAAGTTGGGAACAACATTCCTGTGATAGGATTCTCTATTATTCTCCAGTGGTAGCAGTTTTGATCTTCTGCAGGAGTTTCAACCAGCCTCCATAGGACTCCATCTGACCTTCAGTGAAGATCGGCATCACCTAGAAACCTCATCACTGCCCAGGACTCCCAAGGCAGGCCTAAATCAGCAGCTCCATCACGAAAAACCCTCCCCTGGCCACAGCCAGGGAGGAAGAGTGCTTGCATCAGCCAGACCCATGTATTTATACCCTTCCCCATAATGCACCTATGACTGTGCCACCTAGAGACAGAAGGAAGAACTGACAACCAGGCTGGACTTAGGGGAAACTGTACAAATCACAGACTACATGCATTGGCTGACTACAGCTATGCAGAACTAAATGAGGTACTCCTGCTTAAGACAGGGTGACTACACACTTTTCACCCCTCTTTGTGCAGTGGTCCAGACTTTTCATTGTTAATAAACATGGTGGTATATTGCCTCCTGTCAACCGCTCTCTGAAAATCGATCCACGGCAAATCACTTTTCAAAGGGATGGCAAGGTCTGCTAAACTTGTGAACGAGCCCTAAAAGCAGTAACTAGATAACTAGATACATAAATCATTTCACTAATCAACAAGACCTTCTTGTCTGTGTGATCAGGGATACTAACTGGTGACAGCATGTAAACAAATAATAATACTTTATTACATTTTTTTACTATTTTTCAAGATTTTTTTTTTACATTTTTTTTTACATAGTAGTGACATTGTGTACTACTGTTTTTGGGTGATTGTTTTCACTATTATTGCTTGTAAGAGTGATGATCACTGTTGTAAGCAATAGTTTTAGGCATCGTGAATGGCTATCGTTAATGACAGCTTGCTTACTATTGTGATCTGTGATTGGCTATAGCTAATCACATGGTACAGGCTGCTATGATTGGCCCAGGCACCATGTGATAATTCTGGGACAATCACAGCATCACAACAGTAAACAAAACAGTCACGGATGGAAGCTATTCATGACGGTTTTGCTTACATGCAATCGTCTGATCGCATGATCATCCGACACAGCAGCAGTCACAGGGGGGCACATCAGTTTGCATATGTGCCACGTCTACCAGCCCTCTCGAAGTAAAAGTACCCTTCTGACAGCTGAATGTCAAAAGAATTGCCCAACAATTATTTTTTTTTAATGATGTGCAGTCCCCCCTACCATCCATACCAAGCACTTCGGGTCTGGTATGGATTTTGAGGGGAACCCCCATGCCAAAATTTTTTAAAAATGGCATAGGGGTCCCCCCAATCCATACTAGAACCTTATACAGGCATGCAGCCTGGCAGGTCAGGAAAGAGGGGGACGGGCACAGGCCTTTCCCATCTAAACCATACAAGGCCACATGCCCTCAACGGGGGGGGGGGGGGGGGGGGCTTCTCCCCATGTTGATGGGAACGAGGGCTTCTTCCCCACAACCACAGCTCGGGTTTTTAGGGAAGAAGCCCTTGTCCCCATCAACATGGGGGCAGGAGACTTATTGGAATCTGGAAGTCCCCTTTACCAAGGGGGTACCCAGATCCCACCCCCCCATGTGAATATGTATGCGGTACATGGTACAACTCCCCATTCACAAAAAAAAGGTGTAGTGTAAAAAAGACAGGAGTCTTTTATTAAAAATTTAAAAAATGTCCCCAGAAATAGATCCAGTGTCAGTTACGATGCCCACCGCCACCGCTACCCGAAACCCCCCCCCCCCCCCCAAAACGCTCCGCCTGCGATGCCGGCTCTGAGCAAGCTGACAGCTTAAATACTGGCATGACATCACAAGGGGCGGAGTGAACCCCTTTTGACGTCATCTTGTGCTGTGGTCAGGTGCATTGCTTTGACCAATTCAAAAATTATTCTAACGGAATGAAGAGTTGCGTGTCCATATTGGAAATGTCTTTTTCAGCAAAATTTTCACAGTGCGTTTGTTGATCACTACTCGTCACCATAGCACAGCTCAGAATTTATTGCAAAGTATTTTATTATTTTCTAATCTCTTCTATTCTTTTCTAAATTTTATATTCTATTCTAATGTACTCTGTTCGAATTCTAATTGCGGAAGGCAGTTGTATTCTTTCTATTTTATTTTATTCTTATGTTTTTCTATACCATTTTATTCTTTGATTCTCTATTCTAATCTTTTCTATTTTTGGATTTTCTGTTCTATTCTAATCTTTTCTTTTCTAGTTTATTCTATTCCTTTATTTTCTGTTCTATTTTGCTCTGTTTTACTTTATCATTTTCTATTCTATTCTTTGATTTTTTTTATTCTAATTTTTTTCTATTCTATTCTAATTGAGTCTATTTTTTTCTTTTCTATTCTTTGATGTTCTATTCTAATTGTTTCTATTGTATTCTAATGGATTACATTTTTTTCTATTCTATTTTGTTATGTTTTACTCTATTATTTTCTACTGTATTCGGTTCTATTCTCTTATTTTCTGTTCTGTTCTTTTTTTCCTCTATTCTTTTATATTCAATTCTTTTCTATTTCTTTATTTCTGGGCAGGAGACTCATGAGGGCTCTGAAAGACACCTGATGTCTCATTAAAGAGAACCCGTCACAACAATATGCTTTCATATGGGGGCTATTAGTTAGTTATGTGATAGTAATAAAGTTAAGTGAAAAAAAGAAAAAAAAATATTACACTCAAACACTTAAAACCCCGCCGTAAAATATTTGAGTCCCCAAGTACATACAAGCATTAAAACAAAAACATTGATTGCACCACACGCATTACATCACGCCATGCGTGCCAGAGTGAGAGCAATCATTCTCCATCCATTATTAAGGGTTACCTCGAATCTGAGGACCAGGAAAGGTTTTTTAACCCCTTGGCGCCTCCCAGCCCTTTAAGGGTTTCAGAAGCCGGGAGGCGGGGTGAGGTTTAGGGTCAGGTGACTGCCATGACACACCGTCATGGCGGTCACATGATCGGGAAAGGTCCCAATTGAAAGAGATTGGGACCTTTCTGTGAGTACCGGACATGTGTGCTGGGAGCGCACAGGGCGTGCTCCCAGCACATATTTTTTTTTTAATAGAATGCAAATGTACGGTCGCTCAGCGCCTAGGCCCAGATGCCAGGAGGCCTCACATTTACGTTCGGCCGGCGCCAAGAGATTCAAGTATCACCTATGGGCCATTATTGAGTACCGAAGTTTGTCATAATTTCATCAGCAAACTCCATTTTAAGGCTGGACATGTTGGGTATCTAGTTACTCGGCAAAATCTCATCTTTTATATTTTACCAAAAAAAATGTGAAGAAAATTGCACTTATGTGCTCTAAAGCTGCAATTAATGTGTTTTCTTACTGAAATTTACTATTGGTGAAATAATGAGTTATTAACATGTGACATAAAAAAAAAATGAAAGTAGCACTATTTTATTCTCCAGGGCCTCTGCTTTCAGAAAATATATTTGGGGGTTTCAACTAATCTTCAGACCTAAAATGTGCAGTTTAACAGAGCTGCTACATACATCCCCAGACCCTGCATTCACTATATCTGGTCTCCCCAGACCCTGCATTCATTATATCCACTCTCCCCGGACCCCGCATTCACTATATCCACTCTCCCCGGACCCTGCATTCACTATATATGGTCTCCCATACCCTGCATTCACTATATCCGCTCCCCCCGGACCCTGCATTCACTATATATGGTCTCCCATACCCTGCATTCACTATATCCGCTCTCCCCGGACCCCGCATTCACTATATCTGCTCTCCCCGGACCCCGCATTCACTATATCTGCTCTCCCCGGACCCCGCATTCACTATATCCACTCTCCCCGGACCCCGCATTCACTATATCCGGTCTCCCCGGACCCTGCACTCACTATATCTTCTCTCCCCGGACCCCGCATTCACTATATCTGGTCTCCCCAGACCCTGCATTCACTATATCCTCTCTCCCGGACCCTGCATTCACTATATCTGCTCTCCCCGGACCCCGCATTCACTATATCCGGTCTCCCCAGACCCTGCATTCACTATATCCACTCTCCCAGAACCCTGCATTCACTATATCCGGTCTTGAACCCTGCATCCACTATATCCGCTCTCCCCGGCCCCCGCATCCACTATATCCGCTCTCCCCGAACCCTGCATCCACTATATCTGGTCTCCCCAGACCCCACATTCACTATATCCGCTGTCCCCGGACCCTGCATTCACTATATCCGCTTTCCCCAGACCCTGCATTCACTATATCCAGTCTCCCCGGACTCTGCATTCATTATATCCACTCTCCCCGGACCCCGCATCCACTATATATGGTCTCCCATACCCTGCATTCACTATATCCGCTCTCCCTGGACCCCACATTCACTATATCCACTCTCCCCGGACCCCGCATTCACTATATCTGCTCTCCCTGGACCCCACATTCACTATATCCACTCTCCCCAGACCCTGCATTCACTATATCCTCTCTCCCGGACCCTGCATTCACTATATCTGCTCTCCCCGGACCCCGCATTCACTATATCCGGTCTCCCCAGACCCTGCATTCACTATATCCACTCTCCCAGAACCCCGCATTCACTATATCCGGTCTTGAACCCTGCATCCACTATATCCACTCTCCCCGGCCCCCCCATCCACTATATCCGCTCTCCCCGAACCCTGCATCCACTATATCTGGTCTCCCCAGACCCCACATTCACTATATCCGCTGTCCCCGGACCCTGCATTCACTATATCCGCTTTCCCCAGACCCTGCATTCACTATATCCAGTCTCCCCAGACCCTGCATTCATTATATCCACTCTCCCCGGACCCCGCATTCACTATATCCGCTCTCCCCGAACCCTGCATTCACTATATCCGCTCTCCCCAGACCCCGCATTCACTATATCCGCTCTCCCCAGACCCCGCATTCACTATATCCGCTCTCCCTGACCCCGCATTCACTATATCCACTCTCCCTGAACCCCACATTCGCTATATCCATTCTCCCCGGACCCTGCATTCACTGTATCCGCTCTCCCCGGACCCCGCATTCACTATATCCGGTCTCCCCGGACCCGGCCTTCACTATATCCGGTCTCCCCTGACCTTGCATTCACTATATCCGCTCTCCCCGGACCCCGCATTCACTATATCCGCTCTCCCCGGACCCCGCATTTACTATATCTGGTCTCCCCTGACCCCGAATTCACTATATCCGCTCTCCCCAGACCCCGCATTCACTATATCCGCTCTCCCTGACCCCGCATTCACTATATCCACTCTCCCTGAACCCCACATTCGCTATATCCATTCTCCCCGGACCCTGCATTCACTGTATCCGCTCTCCCTGGACCCCGCATTCACTATATCCGGTCTCCCCGGACCCGGCCTTCACTATATCCGGTCTCCCCTGACCCTGCATTCACTATATCCACTCTCCCCGGACCCCGCATTCACTATATCCGCTCTCCCCGGACCCCGCATTTACTATATCTGGTCTCCCCTGACCCCGAATTCACTATATCTGCTCTCCCCGGACCCTGCATTCACTATATCCGCTCTCCCCGGACCCCACATTTACTATATCCGGTCTCCCCGGACCCGGCCTTCACTATATCCGGTCTCCCCTGACCTTGCATTCACTATATCCGCTCTCCCCGGACCCCGCATTCACTATATCCGCTCTCCCCGGACCCCGCATTTACTATATCTGGTCTCCCCTGACCCCGAATTCACTATATCCGCTCTCCCCAGACCCCGCATTCACTATATCCGCTCTCCCTGACCCCGCATTCACTATATCCACTCTCCCTGAACCCCACATTCGCTATATCCATTCTCCCCGGACCCTGCATTCACTGTATCCGCTCTCCCCGGACCCCGCATTCACTATATCCGGTCTCCCCGGACCCGGCCTTCACTATATCCGGTCTCCCCTGACCCTGCATTCACTATATCCACTCTCCCCGGACCCCGCATTCACTATATCCGCTCTCCCCGGACCCCGCATTTACTATATCTGGTCTCCCCTGACCCCGAATTCACTATATCTGCTCTCCCCGGACCCTGCATTCACTATATCCGCTCTCCCCGGACCCCACATTTACTATATCCGGTCTCCCCGGACCCTGCATTCACTATATCCGCTCTCCCCGGACCCCGCATTTACTATATCTGGTCTCCCCTGACCCCGAATTCACTATATCTGCTCTCCCCGGACCCCGCATTCACTATATCCGGACTCCCCGGACCCCGCATTCACTATATCCGCTCTCCCCGGACCCCGCATTTACTATATCTGGTCTCCCCTGACCCCGAATTCACTATATCCGCTCTCCCCAGACCCCGCATTCACTATATCCGCTCTCCCCAGACCCCGCATTCACTATATCCGCTCTCCCTGAACCCCACATTCGCTATATCCATTCTCCCCGGATCCTGCATTCACTGTATCCGCTCTCCCCGGACCCCGCATTCACTATATCCGGTCTCCCCGGACCCGGCCTTCACTATATCCGGTCTCCCCTGACCCTGCATTCACTATATCCGCTCTCC
Source organism: Staurois parvus (assembly GCF_062004578.1). Taxonomy (NCBI): domain Eukaryota; kingdom Metazoa; phylum Chordata; class Amphibia; order Anura; family Ranidae; genus Staurois; species Staurois parvus. Next base: position 3,361,969 of record NW_028318017.1, read on the forward strand.
CCGGACCCCGCATTCACTATATCCGCTCTCCCCGGACCCCGCATTTACTATATCTGGTCTCCCCTGACCCCGAATTCACTATATCCACTCTCCCCGGACCCCGCATTCACTATATCCGGACTCCCCTTACCCCGCATTTACTATATCAAGTCTCTCCGGACCCTGCATTCACTATATCTGGTCTCTCACAGTACACACAGAATATGGAAATGCAATTATTTTAGTAAATATAAACTGCTAAACCCTTTTTCTCATCATCAGTATACAGCAGTCTTGTGACTTCAGCAGAGCACTGGTTAAAGCTTGTAGGAGGAGTTTTATTTCTTCTCTAGGAGGATGTGAAACCCCTGACCTCTGTCTGGACATTGCTGATGGGCCCTGTGCTGATCACATGCACCCTCACAATAAAAAAAAAAAAACAACCCCTCTAGCAATACACACCAAACTGAGCATGTGCATGTGACTACGAATTCAGTCTGTATGAGGTGGTCATTTCAACAAGAGGAGGGGCAGAGAAGACAGGATCCAACAGCCTTTTTTACACAATGCAGAGGATTAACCCCTTAGGTCCTACAGTGAGTAAAACACACAACACTGCATCTACAGACTGATTTCACTGTTGTGGGTTTAGTAACACTTTAAGCTCTGGAAAGTTTTACCCCCTTCATGACCAGGGCACGTTTTGCTATTCAGCACTTTGTTACTTTAACTGACAATTGCTTCATCATACAAAACTTTACCCAAGTGAAATTTATATCATTTTTTCACACAAATAAAGCCTTCTATTGGTGCCCTTTGATCACTAGATTTTTTTTATTATATAAACAAAAAAAGACTGAAAATTTTGAAACAAAAAACTGATATTTTCTATTATAAAACATAAAAAAATCAAATTTCTTCACAAATTTCAGCCAAAATGTATTCTGCTACGTTTTTGGTAAAAAAAAAAAAATCCCAGTAAGTGTCTTTTAATTGGTTCGTATGAAAGGTATAGAGTCTACAACTGGCCAGCTCAGTGGATTGCTGTAGGACAGTCCTGGATTGTTTCTTGGATACACAGAATATAACTGGATGTAACATTTATAGGTAAAGTTGATCCAGAGAATATCTGATTGCCTCTCGGGGGATCAGGAAGGAAGTTTTTCCCAGCAAAAGCAAATTGGATCATGCTTTGCTGGGATTTTTTGCCTTCCTCTGGATCAACTGTGGGTGTAGAATTATAACTTTTTCTTTTTAATGGTTCAACTGGATGGACTTTTGTCTTTTTTTAGCCAGACTAACTATGTAACTACAAACTATGGGATATACACTGGAATTTATGCAGCCATGATGCTATACTGGTAATGGCGGTGATCAGCGACTTATAGTGTGGCGGGCAATCTGGCACTAGCTGATGCTGGCTGGGAGGGGACACTAACTGACATCAATAGTGACATTATTACAGTGATCACTGATAATACTTTACACTGTCACTGTACTAATCACACTGGCTGGGAAGGGGTTACCATTCAGGGCGATCAAAGGGTTAACTGTGTGCCTAACAATGTGTCCTATGTGCTGCCTTTACTAAAAGATGGGGCTAATTTCTCTCCCTGCTTCGTAGGGAGAAAAAACAGCCACATTGCTGCTCTGTGTACAGAGCCCTGTGTTGTTAGTAAACACAGAGCTTGCTACTGGGATTTGCTAAGCAGGTCCTGCCATAAATCACACCACAGATCTGGTGGGGAAAGATATATATATATTACTGGAAATGCTGGATCATGTACATGATCCAACGCAGCTGTGCTACCCCTGTGCGCAATCCAGAAGCGTCTAATAGTGTTGGTTATAATGAACGTCTATCCGTCAGTGTGTTCTGTACTCACAAGTGATGAGTATGACCTCAGCTGTCTGTATGAATCCATGCCTGATGAAGGAACTAAAGGGTCCACTTATAGAACATTCATTGGACGAATGTGACAAATATTCATCCAGCCATTAAAAATTCTGGTCGTATTTGAATTAACACAGTGATTTCCTATGACTGCCAGCTCCATCTAGTGGCCATGTTACAGTATGTTTCCTAAAATATACCTTCTTCAGTAAAAATTAGTGCAATACAGCATTATAGCCAGTAGATGGTGCCAATGATCATAGGAAATAAAAAGACAGCCAAAATTCTTCACAGCTGGGCGAATGCCGGTTACATTTGATCAACTAATTAAAAAAAAAAAGACCTTGCAAATGAAGGTGAAGACTTAATTTTTATTCTTCTCCTGCTATCAATGGCCAACCCGGTCCCACACTTCATCCATGTCTTTGGGGACCTCTGATCTCCTTATGAACTGTCTCTTCCATGATGAAGATCAGCCATGGAGTATATCTGAGGTGTATATCAGGGTGTGCTTCTTCCCCACATGAGAGCTGGGATGTCCAGCAACATTCATCTAGAAGACATTTCCTGCACTCAAGGCACTAATACACCTCCAGGGTTGTGTGGGACCCCTGATGTACAGGAAGAAAGGACTTCCGAAAGGAACATTTCCCTCACTCAGGACAGGAAAGTGGCTTCTCCCTCGTGTGACATCTCTGATGTCTGGAAAGACTGGACTTTACTGAAAAACATTTCCCACACACAGAACAGGAATACAACTTCTCACCAGTGTGAGATCTCTGATGTTTAAAAAGTGTGGACTTCTGTGAAAAACATTTCCCACACTCAGGACAGGAATATGGCTTATCCCCCGTGTGCAATCTCTGGTGTGTGTAAAGATGAGATTTCCGTGAAAAACATTTCCCACACGCAAGACAGGAGTAGGGCTTCTCCCCTGTGTGAGACATTTGATGTGCAATAAGATTTGATTTTTGTACAAAACATTTACCGCACTCAGAACAGGAAAGTGACTTCTCCCCTGTGTGCAGTCTCTGATGTCTGTAAAGATCAGATTTTTGTGAAAAACTTTTCCTGCACTCAGAACATGAAAGTGACCTCTCCCCCGTGTGAGATCTCTGATGTCTGTAAAGATCAGACTTCTGTGAAAAACATTTCCTGCACTCAGGACAGCAATAAGGCTTCTCCCCCGTGTGAGACCTTTGATGCTTAACAAAATCTGTTTTTGTTGCAAAACACTTCCCACACTCAGGACAAGAAAATGGTTTATCCCCCGTGTGAGATCTCTGATGTCTGTAAAGACTGGACAAATGTGAAAAACATTTCCCGCACATGGAGCAGGAAAGTGGCTTCTCCCCTGTGTGCGATCTCTGATGTGTGTAAAGATGGGAGATCTGTGAAAAACATTTCCCACACTCAGGACAAAAATATGGCTTCTCCCCTGTGTGAGATCTCTGATGTGTGTAAAGATCGTACTTCTGTGAAAAACATTTCCCGCACTCAGGACAGGAATACGGCTTCTCACCCGTGTGAGACCTTTTATGTCTATTAAGATGGGATTTAAAATGGAAACATTTCCTGCACTCAGGACAGGAGAAGCTCTTCCCTGTTGGAAGGCCGGCCCGGTCCCGCACAGTCTGAGGTTCCTCAGGATACGAGGAATCCGATGGTCCATCTACACTGGGTGGTGCCGGATGGACATTGGAGGGAGCCGGGTTTTCTCCTGGACTATGCTGTGTGATGTCCTCATCTTCTACTTTCCAGTCTGGAGACAAAGTGAGACAATCCTCGGAGGTTTTCCTCATCTCCCGGCCATGGACTAAAATACAAAGACAAAGAGGATTACTAGACAGGAGCTGATTGGTTCCCCCAAACCTGGACTCCGCCCACATCAGGCAGCTTGGTCTCCGAGGAGCTTACAATTCCACCCTCAAGGGAACTAGGAAATGGCTCCTCTGATCTCCTACCAGGTCATTTCTTTATTCATGGATCTTAGTCAGAGAGTGAGGAAACAACCAGAATTGTCTTTTATAGGAGGGACAGTGATGAGGAGATTATAGGACGAGGGTCCCCACCCCCTCTATCACTCATCGCCATCTTCCCAACACAAGAAGTACTGCACTTCCTTATTTAGTCCATGATTTAGTCATGAAGAACAGCGGGGCTGAGCCCCACCAGAGGTCAGAGAGTGAGGATGGGGGGAGAACAACCAAGATGAAGACTGGACTGATCCTGAAGACCACCATCATTGGGGTATTGACTCCTCCCTCATTATCACTTTCTGTTTAAGGGTCCAAAGTTGGAGGATGTTATCACATTATTATCACCATGTAAAAGTCTGTGCTCCAATCACATCATCCGATATAAAATGGCCAGCTGGTAGGATAGGAGTGACAGTGATGAGGGGACTATAGGACAAGGATCATATCCCTCCACCTGGCACAGCCAGCAGACAACAGAGTAAATAACCTTGGGAGAATTGCTGTCATAGATTTTGCTTGGCCTAGGTATAGGACAGAAGACTCAAGGTACATACCCCAACTACCTAGGTCTAGCAATGTCTATGGTAAAAATCAACATTTTGCTGCCAGCTGAACCCCAGAATCTCCATAAATCCAGTCTAGATACATAAATTGTGTCTGCAGCACAGAGAAGGAAGATTATCCGAGAGAAATCCAGGAATACAGGACGGGGAACACAGCTCAGGAAAGTGACCAGGGGATTACAGGCTGATATCACCCAGTCCCCGCCCTACTCTGGACCAATCAGTGAGCAGTATGGGTGGAGGAATGGATTTAGTGTTCATGACCCACCTGTGCTGATCTCTGTAGGAGTGTCCTCCTCTATAAATGTCCCCGTTATTCCATCCTCCTCCATAGACTGCTGATCATCCCTCACATACGCCTCTTCTTCTGATTTAACCTCAACTTTTATATCTATCAGATCTTCACCCTAAACCAAGAAAAGGAAATACAATTTCATTTGTAAAATATAAAATCACATTAAATATTCACATATCATCTCTACAAATCCATGTTCTAGAAGTTCTGTCCCACCAACCTTGTAATGTTGAAGGATGGTGTGACCTTCCTGTGTGAAATCCCAGGAATACAGAGGACGGGGACATCTCTCTGGTGGGTTCCTGTAGCTGGATGACTCCACCATGGTGTCCTGGTACAGATCTTTGTGTTCTTTTAGAAGCTCTGACTCCTCCATCCCCCCATCCTCATCCTCCTCCTCTTTTATCTCTTCTTTTATCTCAACTTTAGGATCTCTCAGGTTTCCACTCTGAATATATAATAAAAATGCCATCAATGGTAACAATGCAGATAATGTACAGATCCTAATGATACTATCAGTGATTGTTCCTCATCTACCTGATGATGGTGAGGGATGGTGTGACCTTCCTGTGTGGAATCCCGGGAATACAGAGGACGGGGACATCTCTCTGGTGGGTTCCCATGACTGGATCCATCTGTAGGAAACACACACACTGACTGAATCCATTGTTTCTATGTGTTTATCAGATAATGGGGGATCTAGGTGGATCCTCCGTACTGCTCTCTCCTTTACAATAAAGTCTCCTCTTACCCGGTGATGTGAGGGGCGGCTGATTGTCCATCATGACGTCCTTGTAGAGATCCTTGTGTCCTTCTAAATACTCCCACTCCTCCATGGAGAAATAGACAGTGACACCCTGACACCTTATAGGAACCTGACACACACAATGATACAGTCACCATCCAGACACATCCCTTGTCTGTTACTGGAGAATGTCCCAGAATTCCCGGCACCGCTCACCTCTCCTGTCAGCAGCTCAGTGATCTCTCTGGTGATTTCTAGAATCTTCTTCTTCTTTCTCTCTTCTATCAGGGAGGGAGGTGGAGGCAATGTGATGTCATATGATCTCCAGTAAATGTGTATATAGACCGCCCTGCCAAAAATGTAAATCAAGATTCCTAAACAGTTTGCCACATGTAAAAGTGTAAAAAATAAATAAATAATCAGCACCAGAAAATACAACTAATGTCTAATGTATCAAATTAGTGTTCAAAGTCCCATTCAAATAATAGTGCTTGACAAACAAAAGGTGCTGGTGCCATTAGCAACAGATAAACACGTGACCACTTCCAGGTGACCCCCACATGGATGTACACTCAACATGGACCTTCTATTACTTGTTAGGTCTCTTTCTTGGTTGGACCCACTGTGTTTTGTCACCAATGTAACCATTCATATATACCACAATGTGTTTCCTTTCCAAGCCATACACCACCACTTTCCCCTACTATTAAAGTGGTATAATCCATTAGTATAGACTGATGAGGTGAGAAGGTGACCCATCTCCACAATGAGGAGAATGTTCCGGCCCCGGAAGTGGGGGAATGTTGTGCCCCTGAAGGGGTTAATCTGGGTTCCCACACTATATATGTGTGTATCATCATCTGCTGGAGATAAAAGATGTCACAGTGACTATGGAGGAAGAGGACAGACATGACCATGGAGGAAGAGGATGGACATGACTATGGAGGAAGAGGACGAACGTGACTATGGAGGAAGAGGACGGACGTGACTATGGAGGAAGAGGACGGACGTGACTATGGAGGAAGAGGACGGACGTGACTATGGAGGAAGAGGACGGACAGGACTATGGAGGAAGAGGACGAACGTGACTATGGAGGAAGAGGACGGACGTGGCTATGGAGGAAGAGGACGGACGTGGCTATGGAGGAAGAGGACGGACGTGGCTATGGAGGAAGAGGACGGACGTGGCTATGGAGGAAGAGGACGGATGTGACTATGGAGGAAGAGGACAAACGTGACTATGGAGGAAGAGGACGGACGTGGCTATGGAGGAAGAGGACGGACGTGGCTATGGAGGAAGAGGACGGACGTGGCTATGGAGGAAGAGGACAGACATGATGGGATGTTACTGGGTGTAAATAGAACATAACATCTTATTACCTCCTCTGCTGCTACTTCCAGCAATGTCTTCTCTCTACTTCCTACTACAAGAAACTTCCTGTCTGTCTCTGACATCACTTCCTGTCTGTACTTAACAGCACTTCCTGTTTTCCATAGAGACTTCCTGTCTGGGTAGAAGTGAGATCCTCACCTTGTGGAGCTCAGCAGAACTGCAGCCCAGAGAGCCGTCTGGTAGTGTGACCCCGGCCTTGTGCTGGGTGTGTATGGACTGTAGATCCTTATAGAGGGGTCACCTCCACTCCCACCAAGGGGGACAGAAATATATGACTGCCTAGTCCAGCCTTTCTCAGCCAGGGGTCCTCCAAAGGTTTCTAGGGGCTCCTGTCTAAATCTGTCAAATTACACATCCCCATTATCTAGGTAAGGGGGTGGCAAAAAAATAGGTTGGCAGTGACATCTTCAAATCTAAAAAAGAGTTTGAACTTGCCGGCAAATGACAATTCCCTGCTGGATTCCTTTTTAAAAACAAAAAAAATCACACAGACCCCCAAAATACATAGCAGGCCACTTATGTATTGAGGGGGATCTCTGAAGGTGTCTGTGGGTGTTTATTTTATTTTTATGTTTTTTGCAGATGGTGAGACCCCCCCACACACCGTGATAATGGAGGGTCCTCCCGTACTCCACGGTAATGGTGGGCCCTCCTGCAAACACCCTGGAAATGCTGGGTCCCCCCACACACCCCAGTAATAGTGGGCCCCCCTGCACACACCCTGGTAATGATGGGTCCCCCCACACACCTTGGTAATAGTGAGTCCCCCCTGCACACCCTGGTAAAGGTGGGTCCCCCTACACACCCCCGCCATGGGCCCATCTGCAGACCTAGGATTGGCATAGAAGGTGATGCCAATTAGAGGGGAGGGAAGTCAGTGAACATTTTCTCCTGGATCTCCCCTTCCTTTATTGTCCATTTCCCATGGTGAACATTCACTCCTGGATTTCCCCTTCCCTGGATGAGCTTTCGCTCCTGGATCTCCCCTTCCTTTAGTGAACATTTGCTCCTGCATCTCCCCTTGCTTCAGTGAACATTCCCTGCAGGATGTCAGAGGTCAGAGGAGACATCAGAGGTCCATCAGCTTCATCAGAGGACAGGAGAAATCAGAGGTCCATCAGCTTCATCGTAGGACAAGGGAGACATCAGAGGTCCATCAGCTTTGTCGGAGGACAGGGAAGACATCAGAGGTACATCAGCTTCATTGTAGGATAAGCAAGACATCAGAGGTTCATCAGCTTCATCAGAGGACAGGAGAGACATCAGAGGACAGGAGAGACATCAGAGGTCCATCAGAGGACAGGAGAAACATCAGTGGTCCAACAGCTTCATCAGAGGATAGGGGAGACAACAGAGGTCCATCAGCTTCATCAGAGGACAGGGAAGACATCAGAGGCCCATCCGCATCATTGTAGGATAAGGAAGAAATCAGAGGTCCATCAGCTTCATCAGAGGATAGGGGAGATATCAGAGGTCCATCAGCTGAATTGTAGGATAAGGGAAACAGAGGTCCATCAGCTTCATTAGAAGACAGGGGAGACATCAGAGGTCCATCAGCTTCATCAGAGAACAGGGGAGAAATCAGAGGTCCATCAACTTCATCAGAAGACAGGGAAGACATCAGAAGTCCCTCAGCTTAATTGGATAAGGGAAACATCAGAGGTTCATCAGAGGACAGGAGAGACATCAGAGGTCCATCAGAGGACAGGAGAAACATCAGAAGTCCATCAGCTTGATCAGAGGACAGGGGAGACATCAGAGGTCCATCAGCTTCATCAGAGGACAGGGGTGACATCAAAGGTCCATCAGCTTCATCAGAACACAGGGGAGAAATCAGAGGTCCCTCGGCTTCATTGTAGGACAATCAAGACATCAGAGGTCCATCAGCTTCATCAAAGGACTGGGAAGACATCAGAGGCCCATCAGCTTCATTGTAGGATAATCAAGACATCAGAGGTCCATCAGCTTCATCAGAGGACAGCAGAGAAATCAGAGGTCCATCAGCTTCATCAGAAGACAGGGGAGACATCAGAGGATCCTCAGCTTCATTGTAGGATAAGGGAGACATTAGAGATTCATCAGAAGACGTGGAGACATCAGAGGTCCATCATCTTCATTGTAGGATAAGGGAGACATTAGAGATCCATCAGCTTCATCAGAGGATAGGGAGATATCAGAGGTCCATCAGCTTCATCAGAGGAAAGGGGAGACATCAGAGGTCCATCAGCATCATGAGAGGACATGGGAGACATCAGGGATCCCGGAGGTCTCACCAATCATCACATTAGACATTTTGTCTCCTCTGAGATGAATAGTTTAGTAAAATTATAAAAAACTAAAATTCCACCCAACCATTTAAAATCCCCCTAAAAAGATGTCTTTAACTCCCCCCCCCACACACACACATACACGAATGAATGCAAATATGCACATTGGGGGCACCTTCAAACAAAAATAGCAATCATCCCACACATATCACCTATCAGTGCACACTCCGGAGAGATGACAATAATTATGAGGATATAGGGGACTACATTCTGTCACCACAATTCTCAGCCTGGACATATTGGGGATCCATGAATTTGGTTATATATTGCGTCTTCTAGGGAAATGGGTGCAAACAGACAGTAGGAGATCTGCTGAGACATAGAGAGGGAAATGGGAGCTAATAGGCTGCAGAAGATCTGCTGAGACATAGAGAGGGAAATGGGTGCTAATAGGCTGCAGGAGATCTACTGAGACATAGAGAGGGAAATGGGAACTAATAGGCTGCGGGAGATCAGCTGAGACATAGAAAGGGAAATTGGTGCTAATAGGCTGCAGGAGATCTGCTGAGACATAGAGAGGGAAAAAGGCACTAATAGGCTGCAGGAGATCTGCTGAGACATAGAGAGGGAAATGGGAGCTAATAGGCTGCAGGAGATCCACTGAAAAAGGGAAAGGGCAGTGGTGTCACTAGAGTTGGTGTCACCCAGTGTGTTAAAAGTATGTTGTCACCCCTCTAGACTATGGACCTACTTCACTGAAGCTGATTGGATCCGATGACGTAATCACATGACTTGGGCATTTAAGTTCCTTGCGATTTGTTGTGCGGACGTTAGATTCGATCACATGCGCAGTTCCTTCCTGTTCCTTAATCCCGCTTATTATTCGTTTCATCTGATCAATCCAGGATTTGGCGCCACTGCCCTACAAAGCACGTGGAGAGGGTCCGGCCCAAATATAAGTTTTGCTCAGTCGAAATTACATTTTTTCATTTTGGTGTCACCCCTCTGTCACGATCGCGGCGTCAGACCCCAGACCTTCTCACCAAACTCGTGACCGAAGGACTAGCCGATCTAAAACCGCAATGTGACATGCGGAACAATGCCACACCCAGCAGCACCCTGCACAACAATTTTCCAGCTAATGGACCACAATCGATGTACCGGCAGCGTGGGCGATTGTTATTGGGTCTGGTTAATTACGCAATTAACCCTTCACACTGCCACCACCTCCTTTTTGTACAGAGAAAGAGGAAACTCGGCGATATCAGCTAAAACACTACAATGGTTCAGATAATCATCTGCACAATACGGTCACCGCAGGCCGATTATGCAGAGTTAAACAAACACAGTAGCATTCTCTTTAGAGGCAGGAATTCGTAAATTGCAATACAGAACTATAAAAACAGTTCAACACTTTCAGAAGGAAAGATTTATTACTAAAAGGTCAAACGGGTGCAATAAAAATATTTACAGAAGCAAGATGTAACTAAGATATATGTATACATATACAAAGAACCATAGCACAGCAAAGAGATATCAGAGAGAGTTGAAAGGGTTAAGGTACTTGCCAAAGTCCTGGGTTAGCAGATCCAAGTTTCAGAGTGAAAGGGCACGGGTCTCCCCAGGTGGTATTGATGTTAAAATGGGAGATGTCTTCAACTCACACTCTTAGGCCTGACAGCCTATTTTGTGTTCCCCAGCAGGGGGTATCTCTGAAGTCAAAGACCAATACCCCATGTAGGGTGTGGAGGTATGGGTGGATACCTCAACTAGAGCTAAAATCTCCTGTAACTCATATTTTGGCCCATAACTTTCCATCTGCACAAGTGACATTCCACCCGCGGGTAGATTATTATGCAGACAAGTCTGAGGATTGATTAGATATGAAATATGAAATTATACACTGAACGGTTCACAAGATCTATTTTTCTGCTTTCCAATGTGTCCGAGACAAGGTGAGTGACCTATCAAAATGTTCGCCTGCTCATTGTTCATCTGACGATATGTCCGGTTTTTATGTAAGTCTCTCATATTCCAAGATATGAGACATAGGGGAAAGATGGATTTTAACAAAGTTTATCTGATTCTGTCACCTACGCTGAGTTAGGTTTATTAGGTTGGAATCTCTTTCAACTCCTGGGAAAGCTTGCCTTATCTCTTCCGAGGTGTTACAATTTGCAGGTTCTTTGGACAGGGAGGCCCCAGCTCCCTTGGGGGGCTTTATAGCTCCTATGACCCTTCTGTGACATTCCTAACTCACACACATCTGGCCAAATGTTGCTGGGACTCTCTAAGGAGGGTGGGGGGAAGAATGAGGGAGAAATATATTTGTCAGGATGATTAATCCCTTTGCCAAGATGGAGGTTGAAGCCAAAATGGTTGAACCTCGTCCATCTCTGGGTATACGCTGTTACACCCCCCCCTATGATGGTGCGATAGGTGTCACCCGGTGTGGCCTGCACCCCCCGCACCCACCTAAGGACGCCACTGGGAAAGGGATATTAATAGATTACAGGAGATTGGCCTACAAAACAGAAAAAAAGAAAAATGGGCGCTCATTGGATATAGATTTGCTGAGACAAAGAAAGGAAAAAAGTGCTAATAGAATGCAGGAGATCTGCTGAGAAAAACAAAAGAAAATGGATGCTAATGAGCTGCAGGAGATCTAATTTTAACCACTTCCTGTCTGGCCCATGTATATAAACGGCTGAACAGGAGCAGTGCAGGGGCGGGTGGCTGTTTATAAACGGCCTCCCCCCTGCTTGTGCGTGCTCCCTGGGAGTGTGCAGCACCTCAATCCGGTGCCCACTGTGTCCTCCGGACACATTGGAACACAAGTTGTTGTACGGGACCTCTGTGCGAGATCCCAATCATGTGATCATTGATTGGCCAATCAGTGATCACATGCAGAGTAGTAAGCAAGATGTCACTTGTGACATCATTGCTTACTACTTGAGAAATCTGCGAATGATCACAGAGGTCACATGGTACAGGGCTATTCACAACAGCCTTGTACCATGTGACAAGCTGTGACCAATCACAGCTCTCACAGTATTTCTCAATGGCTGCAAGAATGCAGCCAGAGAGAAGGAGAAATTATTGCTTTTACAGCCTTTATGGGTGTAAAAGTAATCAGTGTAAAAAAAAAAAAAAAATCTTCATCACCCCCCACAAGTAGTACAGTGTCACTATGGTGACACTGTACTGCTAGGGTGACAGTATGTAAAAAAAAAATATATAAAAAATTAAAATAAAAATGTAAAACAAAATTTTTTAAATTATAATTTTTGGTTATAAACTTAATTTGGGTTATTTTTTTTTTTTACTAAAAAGATAACTGAATACATTTTGGCCAAGATTTATGAACAAAGATTATTTATTTGCAAAACTTTATAAGAAAAACACATTTTTCAAAATTTTTGGACTTTTTCATTTATATAGCCGAAAAAAAAAAATCCCAGTGGAGAATAAATACCACCAAAATAAAGTTTTATCTGTCTCAAAAAATGCTAAAAAAATTCATATGAGTACAGTGTTGCATGACCGCGCAATTGTCATTCAAAGTGTGATAGCGCTGAAAGCTGAAAATTGGCCTGGACAGGATGGGGGTGAAAGTGTCCGGACAGGAAGTGGTTAAAAAAGGGAGCTGGTTGAAGCGTATCTCCTAAAGCTTTCCCGCCCCCCCCCCACCCCTTTCTTCCGCAGATCTCCTGCAGCCTATTAGCATCTGTTTCCTTTGCTGAGAATAAAATGGTGGTGAAATTAATTTTTTCTTTATTTCATTTTTATTTTTCGTAGTAAGTTGTGCGTTTGTGTGCTACCCACCATCACATTGTGACCGCCTACCTGAACTGTAGGACCGCCCACCCGAACAGTATGACGACCCGTCATCGCATTGTGACCGCCCACCTGAACTGTAGGACCGCCCACCAGAGCAGTATGACGACCCGTCATCACATTGTGACCATCCACCTGAACTGTAGGACCGCCCACCAGAACAGTATGACGACCCGTCATCGCATTGTGACCCCCCCCACCTGAACTGTAGGACCTCCCACCAGAACAGTATGACGACCCGTCATCGCATTGTGACCCCCCCCACCTGAACTGTAGGACCTCCCACCAGAACAGTATGACGACCCGTCATCGCATTGTGACCGCCCACCTGAACTGTAGGACCTCCCACCAGAACAGTATGACGACCCGTCATCGCATTGTGACCGCCCACCTGAACTGTAGGACCGCCCACCCGAACAGTATGATGACCCATCATCACATTGTGACCCCCACCTGAACTGTAGGAACGCCCACCAGAGCAGTATGACAACCCGTCATCACATTGTGACCACCCACCTGAACTGTAGGACCGCCCACCAGAACAGTATGACGACCCGTCATCGCATTGTGACCCCCCCCACCTGAACTGTAGGACCTCCCACCAGAACAGTATGACGACCCGTCATCGCATTGTGACCCCCCCACCTGAACTGTAGGGCCGCCCACCAGAACAGTATGACGACCCGTCATCGCATTGTGACCGCCCACCTGAACTGTAGGACCTCCCACCAGAACAGTATGACGACCCGTCATCGCATTGTGACCCCCCCACCTGAACTGTAGGACCTCCCACCAGAACAGTATGACGACCCGTCATCGCATTGTGACCCCCCCACCTGAACTGTAGGACCGCCCACCAGAACAGTATGACGACCCGTCATCGCATTGTGACCCCCCCACCTGAACTGTAGGAACGCCCACCAGAGCAGTATGACGACCCGTCATCACATTGTGACCACCCACCTGAACTGTAGGACCGCCCACCAGAACAGTATGACGACCCGTCATCGCATTGTGACCACCCACCTGAACTGTAGGACCGCCCACCAGAACAGTATGACGACCCGTCATCGCATTGTGACCCCCCCCACCTGAACTGTAGGACCTCCCACCAGAACAGTATGACGACCCGTCATCGCATTGTGACCCCCCCACCTGAACTGTAGGGCCGCCCACCAGAACAGTATGACGACCCGTCATCGCATTGTGACCGCCCACCTGAACTGTAGGACCTCCCACCAGAACAGTATGACGACCCGTCATCGCATTGTGACCCCCCCACCTGAACTGTAGGACCTCCCACCAGAACAGTATGACGACCCGTCATCGCATTGTGACCCCCCCACCTGAACTGTAGGACCTCCCACCAGAACAGTATGACGACCCGTCATCGCATTGTGACCCCCCCACCTGAACTGTAGGACCTCCCACCAGAACAGTATGACGACCCGTCATCGCATTGTGACCCCCCAACCTGAACTGTAGGACCTCCCACCAGAACAGTATGACGACCCGTCATCGCATTGTGACCGCCCACCTGAACTGTAGGACCTCCCACGAGCTTTGGCTGTGGTCATGGGACAGCATGGGCACCCTGACTGTTCTGCATCTACACAGCCCCATACACAACAAACTGCAATTAACATTTTTTTTTTTTTTGCTTTCAGCTCAACTTCAGGGACAACATGTTCACTCACTGCCTAATGCAGGCCATAGATGAGTCAAACATCGGCCGATTTTTTTTTTTTTTTTTTAAATAAAACATCGGTCGTTCGATCGGCCAGCATTACCACCGTTAAAAAAAATATATAATAGCGGACTGGAATTCTTATTATTCTTCTTCTTCTTTTTCTTCTTGGAGGTCACAGCTCATGCTCAAATTTTTTATTGGTAAAACGATCGATTGATTTGCCCATCATTGCCAGGAAAATCAGCTGATCGTCAAAATTGGCCGCAAATTTTCCAACATGCCTGAAAAAAATGTGCGAAAAACGGCCGACCAATTAACCCACTAATGGTGCAAAGATTCGGCCGATTTTCAACCTGTCTATGGCCGGCATTATATATCCCCCCACTTTCAGATGCCATTGTAATGAGATAATCAGTGTTATTCACTTCACCTGTCAGTGGTCAGAATGTTATGGCTGATTGGTGTACAGTCCATACACAGCACAGCACAAGGTCGGGGTCACATTACCAGACGCTTCTCGGGGCTGCAATTCCTCTGAGCTCCACAAGGTGGGGATCTCACTTCTACCCAGACAGGAAGTCTCTATGGAAGGCAGACAGGAAGTGATGTCAGGAACAGATAGGAAGTGATGTCAGGTACAGACAGGAAGTCTCTATGGAAGACAGGAAGTGATGGCAGGTATATATAGGAAGTTCTGGGTGAGAGGTGAATGGGGAGGAAGTAGAGAGAAGATGTTGGTGGGTTTTCCAGCAGAGGAGGTAATTATATGTTATTTCCCATTTCTTTCAGGTACTTATATAGCACCATCAATGTATGCAGCACTTTACATATATATTGTACATTCACATCAGTCCCTAACCCTCAAGGGGCGTACAATCTAAGGTCCCCAACTCACATTCATACATACACATATTAGGGACAATTTAGACAGGATCCAATTAACCTACCAGCATGTCTTTGGAGTGTGGGAGGAAAGTGGAGTACCCGGAGGAAACCCATGCAGGCACAGGGAGAGCATGCAAACTCCAGGCAGGTGGGACCATGGTTGGGATTTGAACCAGCGACCCTAGCACTGCCACTGCTGTTACCCTTGAAGGTGTGCTCAGACAGCAGGACTGTGAAGAATGGGGGACTGGAGGACTCAGGGAGATGCTGAGGGGCATCTTTGGGTCTGTGATGGCCCTCCCATCCACACTTATTTTTCAGACCTCACAGAACAGGCAATCTTAACCATCTTATTATTTCACTGGTCAAGTGATTTGTTCTGAACTATCAAGGCCATTCCTTCACTCGTTGGTGAGCACTTGTTCCTAGAGGAGTTCTGTTTCATTTGCAAACCAATTAAAAAAACAAAACAAACCCAACAGAGAAAAGGGAATTTCTGATCCGACAAGCAAAGAGGGTTATGGGTCCTCCAAGATGTCACAAACACTAAGCAGTCCAAACTATATGTGTTCCCATGGGGGCAGTAGTCCTTAAATGTCCATCAACCCTCCTATCCCCCCCTCACATCCACATCCTATTATTGTGTGACCAATACCATCCAAATCATTCTTACTTTCATTTCCCAAAGTTATCCGTCTACAAGGAGACCTGTATAGATCACATGATGGCACCAATGAGGATGGAGGAGGACCGGAGTCACATGACTGAGAAGATACTAAACCTCACCCTGGAGATCCTCTACCTGCTGACCGGAGAGGTGAGGAGGATTCTGGGAGGTCACATGACATCACTCTTAGCTCTATTAATAAACACAGACCTGACTGGAGAGGTGAGGAGGATTCTGGGAGGTCACATGACATCACTCTTATCTCTATTAATAAAACAAAGACCTGACCAGAGAGGTGAGGAGGATTCTGGGAGGTCACATGACATCACTCTTAGCTCTTTTCATAATACACAGACCTGACCGGAGAGGTGAGGAGGATTCTGGGATTCTAACATGATATTCCTATTGGTTCTTCAATACAGATTTTTCCTCTTCTGAAGTCAGGTGATCATATGACCATCACAGTGCCTCCATGTGACTCCCTAAAACCTGAGAGACACAACATGCAGCAGATTCTAGAAGTCACAGAGAAGATGATGGAGCTGCTGACAGGAGAGGTGAGCGGTGCCGGGAATTCTGGGACATTCTCTAGTAACAGACAAGGGATGTGTCTGGATGGTGACTGTATCATTGTGTGTGTCAGGTTCCTATAAGGTGTCAGGGTGTCACTGACCATCTCTTCATGGAGGAGTGGGAGTTTTTAGAAGGACACAAGGATCTCTACAAGGACGTCATGATGGACAATCAGCCGCCCCTCACATCACCGGGTAAGAGGAGACTTTATTGTAAAGGAGAGAGCAGTACGGAGGATCCACCTAGATCCCCCATCATCTGATAAACACATAGAAACAATGGATTCAGTCTCAGGAGATGGGAGGCAGCAGTGTGGGACCTTTGCAGCTTGTCTCGTGAACATTTAGAACGGGTCTCCAAACTTTCTAAACAAAGGGCCAGTTTACTGTCGTCCAGACTTTAGGGGGGCCATTGGGAGTAGAAATTTTCCTGGTATCAATGGGCGTAAACAGTGCAGCTTTGGCATTAGAGAGAGGAAAACTGCACTATTGTTGTCAGTGGGAGAAATACTGCTTTGTTGATGTCAGTAACAGGAATTATGCCCCATTGTTGGTAGCAGTGGGAGGAAGAGTGCCCCGAGGGCCTGATAAAGGCAAGCAAAGGGCCACATCCTGCCCCCAATCTGCAGTTTGGAGACCACTGATTTAGATTATCACTGATTGCGGAATACCAATATTATGAGTTATGATCCCTGCATTGTATACTCCATGCTGTACATTACATACTCCCGACCCCTGCACTATATACTCTGTGTTGTACATTACATACTCCCGACCCCTGCACTATATACTCTGTGTTGTACATTACATACTCCCGACCCCTGCACTATATATACTATGTTGTACATTACATACTCCTGACCCCTGCACTATATACTCTGTGTTGTACATTACATACTCCTGACCCCTGCACTATATACTCTGTGTTGTACATTACATACTCCTGACCCCTGCACTATATACTCTATATTGTACATTACATACTCCTGACCCCTGGACTATATACTCTATATTGTACATTACATACTCCTGACCCCTGGACTATATACTCTATATTGTACATTACATACTCCTGACCCCTGCACTATATACTCTATGTTGAACATTACATACTCCTGACCCCTGCACTATATATTCTATATTGTACATTACATACTCCTGACCCCTGCACTATATATTCTATATTGTACATTACATACTCCTGAGCCCTGCACTGTATACTCTATGTTGTACATTACATACTCCTGACCCCTGCACTACATACTCTCTGTTGTATATTACATAGTCCTGACTTCTGCTATCCCCCCACTGTTTTATATATACACATATTATGGATTATCTTTGGTTACACCCATCACAGACTTTTACATGGTGATAATAATGTGATAACATCCTCCACCTTTGGACCCTTAAACAGAAAGTGATAATGGGGGAGGAGTCAATACCCCAATGATGGTGGTCTTCAGGATCAGTCCAGTCTTCATCTTGGTTGTTCTCCCCCCATCCTCACTCTCTGACCTCTGGTGGGGCTCAGCCCCGCTGTTCTTCATGACTAAATCATGGACTAAATAAGGAAGTGCAGTACTTCTTGTGTTGGGAAGATGGTGATGAGTGATAGAGGGGGTGGGGACCCTCGTCCTATAATCCCCTCATCACTGTCCCTCCTATAAAAGACAGTTCTGGTTGTTTCCTCACTCTCTGACTAAGGTCCATGAATAAAGAAATGACCTGGTAGGAGATCAGAGGAGCCATTTCCTAGTTCCCTTGAGGGTGGAATTGTAAGCTCCTCAGAGACCAAGCTTCCTGATGTGGGCGGAGTCCTGGTTTGGGGGAACCAATCTGCTCCTGTCTAGTAATCCTCTTTGTCTTTGTATTTTAGTCCATGGCCGGGAGATGAGGAAAACCTCCGAGGATTGTCTCACTTTGTCTCCAGACTGGAAAGTAGAAGATGAGGACATCACACAGTATAGTCCAGGAGAAAACCCGGCTCCCTCCAATGTCCATCCGGCACCACGCAGTGTAGATGGACCATCGGATTCCTCGAGTCCTGAGGAACCTCAGACTGTGCGGGACCGGGCCGGCCTTCCAACAGAGAAGAGCTTCTCCTGTATTGAGTGCAGGAAATGCTTTTCATCTAAGTCAGGTCTTTCTCTACATCAGAAATCTCACACAGGGGAGAAGCCACTTTCTTGTCTTGAGTGCGGGAAATGTTTTTCAAGTAGGTCAAATTTTAAGGTACACCAGAGATTTCACACAGGCGAAAAGCCATATTTCTGTCCTGAGTGTGGAAAATGTTTTTCACAGAAGTGCAATCTTAACAGACATCAGAAATGTCACATAGGGGAGAAGCCGTATTCCTGTCCTGAGTGCAAGAAATGTTTTTCACAGAAGTACCATCTTAGCAAACATCAGATTGTCTCCCACATGGGGAGAAGCCACATTCCTGTCCTGAGTGAGGGAAATGTTCCTCACTGAAGTCCTGCCTTCCTGTACATCAGGGATCCCACACAACCCTGGAGATGTATTAGTGCCTTGAGTGTGGGAAATGTCTTCTAGATGAATGTTGCTGGACATCCCAGCTCTCATGTGGGGAAGAAGCACACCCTGATATACACCTCAGATATACTCCATGGCTGATCTTCATCATGGAAGAAACAGTTCATAAGGAGGTCAGAGGTCACCAAAGACATGGAGGAAGTGTGGGACCAGGTTGGCTATAATGTAATGTTGCACAATTTTAACTGATTAAAGTATTTCAGGAAAAATACCTGATTATGATCACTAAATGGAGATGTCATAGGAAATCACTGTGTTAAATTACGGCCAGAAATTGTAATGGCTGGAAGAATGATTGTCATATTCATCCAACAAATCATTTTTTTTTCTTTTAGTTTCCTTCTTCAGACATGGTGTCATACAAATACCTGGGTAAGGCATGCACGTGGGTAGGGGGCATGCGTGACCTACCCACGCCGCCATTCACGGCCGCAGCTGTCAATCACCAGGACCTGACCGGTACTTACTCGCCGGCGCCTGGTGATTTCCGACAGGGAGGAGGACTGCTTTGTTTACTAACCGTTCTCCCTGTCAGCTCGGGCACACTGCTCTGGATGGCTGCGCACAGTACAGCCATCCAGAGCAGTGTGCTTACAGTGAAAGACACCTTCCCCCCCCCCCCCCCCCCCCCCGCGCACCCTAGTAAAGCACACCCAGCACACAGTTAACCCTTTGATCACTCCTCATGTTAACCTTTTCCTGCCCAGTGCCATTAGTACAGTGTCAGTGCTTTTTTCCCCTTTCATCTTTCAGGCCAGCACCTTGAGAGACCTCGGCTCCTCCCCATCTGAGGAAACACCTCCACCCTAAAATAAAAGAGCTCCACTCCCCTCTGACCTCAGTTCAGGTGTTTCCTCCGGTGGGGAGACACGAGGAGGCGCAAGGTGCGGCAGACGACGGGAGCCGAGGGCCGGATATCCGGCTGTGAGGCTCGGCGCAGCCGGGAGTGAAGGCCGGAGTGTCCAGCTGCATATCCTCCCAGGGCAGGCTGCGGTGCAGTGGGCACGCATCCCGGGTGACGGGACTGAGCACGTACCTGCTCTTCGCCCCCCGACCCTCTCCGGCGAGGGGGGGGCATCGGGGTGGCTGTGGTGAGATCTGGGGAGGATCGGGGGAAATTCCCCTCCTTCCCACGCTGGCGGTCTGAGGACTTTGCCGGGCTGGATGTCGGGAGACGGCGGTTTCCGCTTTCGGTCGCAACCCTCACACCACGGTGGCGCAAATTTTAAAAAGGAGGTGCGGTGCACAGCGGCCTGGGGGACAGGCCAGCACCAGGCGACCACCCTCCTGAGCGAGATGTCAGAGGCACCGGGACCAGGAGATGCCAGCACCAGCCAGACACAGGTAGCTTCTGTGAGTCACAGGGAACCCCTCGTGACTGGGGAGGAACCAGTGGGGGATTCCCGGTCTGAAGAGGAGCAGAGAAGGCAGGGGCCCCTCCCGGTACAAATTGACCCTAGAGGAGGTAGATGAGCTCCTGGGGGCTATATGCGAAACCCTGGACATTAAGGAGGAGGTTAAGGCCTTATCTCTCCATGACCAAATGTATCAAGGGTTGGAGGAGCACAAGCACAGAATATTTCCTGTGCATGACATTTTGGTGGACACTATTAGGAAGGAGTGGCAGGACCCGGAAAGGAAGCCGTTCTTCTCTAAGGCGTTGAGAAGGAGGTTTCCGTTTTCGGAGGACCCGGAGGCAGTCTGGAACAAGAGTCCTAAGCTAGACATGGCCTTTTCCCAAACGACCAGTAGGACAGATCTGGCGTTTGAAGACATGGGGGTCTTACCAGACTTATTAGACAGAAGGGCGGAGTCTCTCCTTAGGAAGGCCTGGGACTCAACCCTGTACAACCTGAAGCCGGCCATGGCTACAACGGTGGTAGCCAGAAACTTAAGAGTACTGGCTTACACAATTAGGCCCATATTGTGGCAGACTCTCCCAAGGAAAAAATCTTGGCCTCTTTGAGACCCTTTTGCAAGGGGTTGGATATATCGCGGGCGCTTCCGCAGAGTCGGTGAGGTTGGGAGCCAGGTCTGCTGCCCTGACCAATTCAGCTAGAAGGGCGCTGTGGTTGAAACCGTGGCAGGGGGACATCACTTCTAAAATTAGGTTGTGCGGCATCCCCCTCACAGGAGACTGTCTGTTCGGCCCAGGGTTGGAGGAATTATTGGACCGGACTGCTGACAGGAAGAAGTCCTTCCCCCTCAAGAGGAAAGTGCAGGAGGGAGGGACACGGAAGGCCCGCCCGGCAAAGAGGCTGAGCCTGCGGCCAGCAGGTCAGGGTAGGTCTGCTGGGCAGAGAGGTAGGGGGGGTGATTTTTCGCCCTCCTGAGCAACCCCAGAAACCGAGGTGACTCTGTTCCTCCTGTGGGAGGGAGATTGGCGGCCTTCCTCCCACAGTGGGAAGCCGTGGTCGCCAGCCCCTTCATTTTGGATATCATCAGAAGGGGTTACCGGTTGGAGTTTATAGGGCCGCCATCCGAGACATTCCTTGTGACGACCCGTCCAAAGGATCCGGCGAAGGCCGCTGCTCTGGTGGATGCCTTGGAGGTTCTAGAGTCCCAGGGGGTCATCACCAGGGTCCCGGAAGAGGAACGAGGGAAGGGGGGTTTATTCCCATGTGTTCTTGGTTCAAAAGCAGTCTGGGGCGTTCAGGCTGATTTTGAACCTAAAACCCCTGAACAGGTCAGTGCGTTACCGGAGGTTCCGCATGGACTCCATTTTTACAGTCAGGTCCCTAATCCCGCCAGGTGCTTTCATGGCATCCATAGACTTAAAGGACGCCTACCTGCACGTGCCCGTGGCGGAGGCCTCTCAGCGGTTCCTCAGGTTGGCAATAGGGGGAGAGGGAGGAATTCGACATTGGCAGTTCAGGGCTCTTCCATTCGGACTTTCCTCCTCGCCAAGAGTATTCACCAAGGTTCTGTCTGAGGCACTGATTTCTATTCGCTTAAGGGGGATTTCAGTGGTAGCCTATCTGGACGATCTGCTGCTCTTCGCAGATTCAGAGGCTCACCTGCGGCAGGATCTGGTTATAGTGAGGGGCCATCTAGAAAGCTTGGGGTGGATTTTGAATCTAGAGAAGTCCTGTCTGGTGCCTTCTCAGAG
Source organism: Staurois parvus (assembly GCF_062004578.1). Taxonomy (NCBI): domain Eukaryota; kingdom Metazoa; phylum Chordata; class Amphibia; order Anura; family Ranidae; genus Staurois; species Staurois parvus. The sequence goes on from NW_028318017.1 coordinate 3,384,400, forward strand.
AGTGGTTTACTTGGGCTACACTCTAGATTCAGTAAATCAAAAGACCAGCCTGACTTCAGAGAAGATCACCAAGTTGGAGGCAGGGATCAGATTACTGCTAGGGAGCAGGTCGATATCAATAAGGCAGGCCATGTCAGTACTTGGATTACTGACAACGTCCATTCCAGCAGTTCAGTGGGCAGGTCTGCATATGCGTCCCCTCCAGTTGTGGGTCCTGAGAGTTTGGGACAGGAGGAGTCACTCCCTAGAAAACCGGGTCCTGGTTCCCCCCAGTGTGAAGAGGTCTCTGTGGTGGTGGAGGAGATCGTCCAGCATAACTCAGGGGCTGTTGTGGTGCTTTCCGGTATCCAGGGAGGTCACTACGGATGCCAGCTCCAAGGGATGGGGAGCCCACCTGGGAGACTTAGTGGCTCAGGGGGAATGGTCCTTAGTGCAGAAGGGCGAATCCTCGAATTGGAAGGAATTGAGGGCACTGGGGGAGGCTCTGCACTCCTTCCAAGCGTGGGTCACGGGCCAGCATGTGCGTGTCCTAACGGACAATGCCACGGCAGTGGCTTATGTAAACAGGCAGGGAGGAACAAGGAGCAAGGCCCTCGGAGCCTTAGCGGCAACGCTGTTGTCCTGGGCAGAGGTGAACTTGGCGTCCCTGTCTGCGATATACTTGAGAGGGGAGCTGAACCAGAAGGCAGACTTCCTGAGCAGGACTCAGCTCAGGGAGTCGGAATGGGCCTTGAACCCCGAGGTCTTTCAGGAGATTGTGCGGAGGTGGGGATCCCCGGATGTGGACCTTTTTGCCTCGGGAAGGAACAACAAGGTCCCAAATTTCTTCTCTCTATCCCACAGGGATGGGTCAAAAGCGGTGGAAGCATTAGGTCAGAGGTGGGACTACCGGCTTTGTTACGCCTTCCCCCCGGTTCCTTTGCTTCCCCTGGTCCTAAGGAAGTTCAGGACAGAGGGGACCTCGTTAATCCTGATAGTTCCCTTCTGGCCGCGGCGGGCGTGGTTCATGACCCTAAAAAATTTAGCCTCTCGTCCACCCTGTGGGCTGCCACCAAGGGAAGATTTGTTAACCCAGGGGCCGGTTCTTTGCCCCAGCGTGGGAAGATTGAGGCTAACGGCCTGGTTTCTGAGCAGCAGCTCCTCTTAGAGAAAGGGTTCTCGCCTAGGGTAGTGGCGACATTACTGGCCAGTAGGAAGGAGGAGACCCAGGCCATTTATGGTAGGGTCTGGGGTTGCTTTACAGCCTGGTGTGACCAGGCATCAGTGGCAACCCATAGTTTGGTTTCCGTGTTGGAATTCCTGCAGACGGGGACAGACAAGGGGTTGTCTGTCAGCACGCTCAAGGGCCAGGTCTCGGCCCTCAGTGTGTTCCTAGAAACGCCCCTGGCCAGGGAGGCGTTGGTGAGTAGGTTTTTTAAAGCTCTGGTGAGGCAGAGGCCTCCAAGGTCCAGACCGTTTCCGGTGTGGGATTTGGCCAAGGTGCTCGGAGGGATGACTAGGGCTCCGTTCAAGCCCCTGGAGTCCTGCCCAATTAGTGAGCTCACCATTAAGACGGCTTTTCTGGTGGAAATTACCCAGGCAAGGAGGGTATGTGAACTGGAGGCCCTATCGATCAGAACACCTTATCTCCGTATTTTTTTGGACAGAATAGTTTTCAGGACGGACCCGTCCTTCGTTCCGAAGGTGGCCCAGAGCTTCCAGAGGGAACAGGACATTGTCCTTCCCTTGTTTTTTCCTGACCCGGTGGGGGTAGTTCAGGAAAAACTTCATTGTTTGGATGTAAGAAGGTGCGTACTCCAGTATCTAGAGAAGACTAGGGAGTTTAGGAGCACCAAATCCCTTTTTGTTTTTTTCAAGGGGGCTAGAAGAGGCAAGAAGGCGTCTAGAAGGACGCTGGCCAGCTGGCTGCGGCTGGCAATTGCAGGAGCGTATCAGGCTGAGGGCCTGAAGGCCCCGGAGGGTATCAGAGCGCATTCCACCCGAGCGGTGGCAGCTACCCAGGCAGAGCTAGCAGGGGCTTCCCCAGGGCAGATCTGCAGAGCGGCAACATGGTCCAACTATGACACATTTGCCAAGCATTACAGACTGGACCTGTGCAGGAGCAGGCCTTTGGTCGTAAGGTCTTGCAAGCAGTTAGCCCGCCCGAGGGGTGAGTACTTGCTTATCCTCTCAAGGTGCTGACCTGAAAGACGAAAGGGGAAAAATCAAGTTACACTTACAGTAACGTCTTTTCCAGGAGGCTTTCAGGCCAGCACCGGTTTCCCACCCAGTGTTGATATTGGTTATGTGAAGATGGCTTATTACGATTATGTTGTCTCGCATTGTGTCTCCCCAGGTGACCGGAAGATGCTTGGAGAACTGAGGTCAGAGGGGAGTGGAGCTCTTTTATTTTAGGGTGGAGGTGTTTCCTCAGATGGGGAGGAGCCGAGGTCTCTCAAGGTGCTGGCCTGAAAGACTCCTGGAAAAGACGTTACCGTAAGTGTAACTTGATATTTTTTTTTTTTTTTTTTTTTTTTTTTTAGTATTGATCACTGTATTGGTGTCACTGGGGATGTCAGTGACACCAAGTCAGTCCACCCCCTCAGTGTCAGAATGTCTGCCACAGTCTTACTATAAGTCGGTGATTGCCGCCATTACTAGTGGGAAAAAAAATCCTTGTACACATACCACCATTTGTAAATGCTATAGCTTTCACATAAACCAATTCATTTACACATATTGGGATTTTTCTTTTTTTTTAATTAGCAAAGACATTTCGCAGAATACATTTTGGCCTAAATTTATGAGGAAACTTGATTTTTTTTATTTTTTTTTTTACTGGACATGTTTACTAACAAAAAGATATAGATAGATCTATATATGTGTATATGTGTATATATGTGTGTGTGTGTATATATGTGTGTGTATATATATATGTGTGTGTGTGTGTGTATGTATATATGTGTGTGTGTGTGTGTATATATGTGTGTGTGTGTGTGTGTGTGTGTGTGTGTGTGTATGTATATATGTGTGTATATATATATATATGTGTGTGTGTGTATATATGTGTATATATATATGTGTGTGTGTGTGTGTGTGTGTGTGTGTGTGTGTATATATATATATATGTGTGTGTGTGTGTGTATGTATATATGTGTGTGTGTGTGTGTGTGTGTGTGTGTATGTATATATGTGTGTGTGTGTGTGTGTGTGTGTATGTATATATATATGTGTGTGTGTGTGTGTATATATGTGTGTGTATATATATATATATATGTATATATATATGTGTGTGTATATATATATATATATATATGTATATATATATATATGTGTGTGTATATATATATATATATGTATATATATATATATATGTGTGTGTATATATATATATGTGTGTATATATATATGTGTGTGTATATATATATATATATATGTATATGTGTGTGTGTGTATAAAAAACGCACAGTAGATCAAATACCACCGAAAGAAAGCTCTATTTGTGGGAAATAAAGGACGTAAATTTAATTTGGGTGCAGCATTGCATGACCGCGCAGTTGTCGGTTAAAGTAACGCAGCGCTGTAATGCAAAAAATGGCCTGGTCCGGAAGGGGGGGGGGAATCTTCGGGGGGGAGGGGTTAAAAAATGAAAATAATACTATATTTGGGCTTTAGACAACGCTAAGTATAATAGCAATTATCTCCATCTAGTGGCAAGTGTGTGTGTTTTTTTTTTTTTTGTTTTTTTTTTTTTAAAAGCAATGGTAATTATTCAACCAGCAAATAGCAAATAATATCCAACCCTCTTCCCCCAATGCACACAGAAGGAATGTACATGCACTTTTTACATTATATTTTCCCTTCTTTTAGGACAGCACCTTGAGAGACCTTGGCTCCTCCCCACTTGAGGAACCGCCTCCACCCAAAATAAAAGGCCTGCCTCTCCCCTCACAATCTGTTTTTGGTGTTTCCTCCGGTGGGGAGACGCGCTTTGGAGGCCTGTCCAGGTGAGCTCAGAGGACCGGGAGGGCCTGGTGGAGAGAGAGAGGTGCTTCTGTGGGGATGTGTGGGCAAGAGAGCTGGTTTCTACCCCCCATGGTTGCGCAGTGACAGGCGGACCCCATCCATAGGAGACGGGGGGCTGCGCTTACCTGTCAGGTTTCAGCCCGCCCCCCACTGAGAGAGGTGTTGGGGAGTCAGGCGCCATTGTGTCCGGTGTCAAGAGGGACCTGGGGGGAGTCCTGCTGTCCCGGCATCGGAGCCGGGGCTGGGCCTGATGACGGGCAATGTCATTTCTGGTGGAAGAGGTGGGACTTCTCCAGGGACATGGCTTCAGGCTGTGGCCTAAGAGGACACGAGGGGCAGCATCTACAGTGGTGTGAGTGCTGTATCCTGCAGAGGCAAGCAACACAGCACTCAGGCGACCACCTTTCTGATGATGTCCGGAGCAGAGGCACTGGGACCAGGCAAGGCCAATACCAGCCAGTTACAGGTAGGTGGCACAGTGGAGCTCTTTTCCCTACCTGTGGGCCCCTAGCTCCAAGGGGTGTTCCCAGCCCTCTGGTGGTCAGAGGTGCCAGGGTGGGGGGAGAGCCCAGGTTTGTAGCTCCCACTCCCTACCAGGAAAAAAGGGTGGGTGGGGAGGTCATAGCATTCCCTAAAGGTAATGGGTCCCCTGGGTCTCCTCTTCTCTTTATGCAGGAGAAAGTCCGTGAGATGCCCAAGACACACCAGGGGTCTGAGCGGAAGTGCCCTTCATGCAAAGTGACCCTCAAGGACTCTTGGAAAAAGGTGCTGTGTGGGTCCTGTATCAAAGGGCTGGTTAGGGAGGAGATTACTTCACAGGGGGACCTGGTTAAGTCGGATAGAGAGCTGACGAGTACCTTTTTGATTCCTTTAAGTCTCTGGTTGAGAACTTTGCCTTGCCCCAAGCGTGTACCACACCCCTTCCCCCAACACACTGAGGTGGTCTCTTCTACTAGAAGAGGGACTGGAGGCCAGGGGTGTGAGGCGACTGAGGGTGACCCATCCCTGGGCTTGAATTCGGAAGAGGATTCAGATGGGGAGGGACCCTCAGACAAACCTATAGGCCCCTGTAGATATAAGTTGTCCCTGAAGGAGGTTGACGACTTGCTCGGAGCAATTCACGCCACCCTGGACATTAAAGAGGATAAGAAGCCCCTGATGATACATGATCAAATGTATCAGGGCATGGAGGAGCAGAAACGTAGGGTTTTTCCTGTCCATGAGGTGTTGGTGGAGACTATTAAAAGGGAATGGCAGGACCCCGAAAGGAAGCCTTTCTTTGCCAAATCCCTCAAATGCAGGTTCCCATTTGACGAAGACCCGTCTGCATTGTGGAATAAGAGCCCCAAATTAGATGCTGCGTTTTCTCAAATAGCCAGGAGAATGGACTTGGCCTTTGAAGATATGGGGGTCCTGTCAGACACTATGGACAGGAGGGCAGATTCCCTCCTTAAGAAGCCCTGGGACTCTGGAGTATTGGCTTACGCAACTACAGGCACATATCGTGGCTCAATCCCCAAAAGAGAAGATTTTAGCCTCCTTTCAGACTTTACTGCAGGGTGTGGGCTACATAGTGGACGCTTCTGCAAAGTCGGTTAGAATGATGGCTAGGTATTCAGCCCTTTCTTATTTGGCCTGTAGAGCCCTCTGGCTCAAAATGTGGCAAGGAGACCTTGCCTCCAAGGTCAAACTCTGGCATCCCATTCACAGAGGGATTTCCTTTTTGGCACAGGGCTATAGATGGTACTTGATCACACAGCAGACAGGAAGAAAGCATTTTCTCTTAGGAGGAAGCTGCAGGGGGTGAAAAAGTTTCATCCCCAAAAGAAAATGCAGGTTCTTAGGCCAGAAATGCAGAAAAAGTCCTGGGGCAGAGAGGAAGGGGCAAAGGAGGAGCGATTTTTTTTTTTTTTTTTTTTTTTTTTTTTTCCCCCCCCATCCTGAGCAGCCCCAGAAGCTGCAATGACTTTGTTCCCCCAGTGGGAGGAAAATCGGGGGGTCTTCCTCCCACAGTGGGAAGCGAAAATCTCCAGACCCTTTGTCCTGAATATAGTGAGGAGGGGGTACCGCCTGGAGTTTTCAAGGCCACCGCCACAAAGGTTGTTGGTTATGAACCTACCAAAGTGCGCACAAAAAGTGGCAGCCTTACTTGCTTCTCTACAGGAGTTAGAGGAGTAGAACGTTGTGGTCAGAGTCCCTGCTGCGGAGGTCAGCAGGGGTTTTTACGAATGTCTTTGTCATCTGAAAATCCTCGGGATCTTACAGGTTGATTCTAAACCTGAAGAATTTGAACAAGGCCATCAGGTACAAGAGGTTCCGGATGGATTTGATCTTTACGGTCAGATATCTTCTCTCCCCCTACTCTTTTCTAGCATTGATAGACCTAAGGGACGCTTATTTGCATGTTCCCATTGCGGAAACCTGTAAAAAAATTTCTCAGATTAGCAGTTCAGGGTCCGGGGGGGACACGTCAACTGCAATTTTGGGCTTGCCCTTTGGACTTTTCTCCTCTCCAAGAATCTTCACAAAGGTCATGTCTGAGGCCCTAGTGCCAACTTGGCTGAAGAGGGTCTCCAATAGTGGCCTACATGGATGACCTCCTGTTGTTCTCGAGATCAGAAGAACAGTTGTTGCAGGACATAGCCATTGTGAGGAGGCATTTGGAGGATCTGGGCTGGCTGATAAACCTGGCCAAGTCCAGTTTGGTCCCGACCCAGAGGATGGTATACCTGGGCTACGAACTAGATTCCACCTGTCAATTAACCTTTCTGACTCCAGAGAAGATCCTGAAGTTATACAGGGGAATCAGACGGTTGCTAGGTAGCCAGGTGGTATCTTTATGGGAAACCATGTCAATTCTGGGTCTTCTAACCTTGTCCATTCCAGCGGTACAATAGGCAGGGTTACATCTACGGCCCCTCCAGCTGTTCATTTTGAGGATCTGGGATCGTCGGCAGGCAACTTTAGACTCCTTGGTATGGATACCCCCTCAGGGTGAAGAGGTCCCTCTGATGGTGGAGGAAAGCAGCCAATTTAACCCAAGGGTTGCTGTGGGTCTTCCCCCGTTGCCAAGGAAATTTCAACAGATGCAAGTGCCCAAGGGTGGGTAGCACACCTGGGGGAGTTCGTGGTGCAGGGCTCTTGGTCTCCAGAGGAGAGGAAGGAGTCCTCAAACTGGAAATAACTCAGAGCAGTTTGGCAGACCCTTTTTTTCCTTCCAGGAATTGATACAGGACCAATGCAAATGTGTCCTCTCGGACAATATGACCCTGGTGGCATATGTGAACAGGCAGGGAGGGACTCGAAGCAGGACCTTATGGGTCTTGACCGTGAGGTTGCTCTCCTGGGCAGAGACAAATCTAGCCTCCTTGTCTGCCGTCCACCTGAAGGGGGATTTAAACCAGGTGGCCAATTTTGTCAGCAGAAGGCAGCTGAGGGAATTGAAATGGGTATTTAATGGGGAGGTCTACCAAGCCATCGTAAGGGAGTGGGGGTTTCTATCCATAGACCTGTTTGTGTCAAGCCAAAACACCAAGGTTCCATTTTTTTTTTTCTCGCTAAATCGGCAGAACGGGGCATTGGCAGTGGATACTGTAGCACAGCAGTAGGATTTTCCAATAATGCTTTTCCCCCAGTCCCTTTGCTGCCAGCATTGTTAAGGAAATTCAGAGCTGAGCAGACCTTCCTGATCCTAATAGCTCCATCTTGGCCCTGACGAGTGTGGTTTTTGATGCTGGCGGACCTGGAGACACACCCATCTTGGATATTGCCAGTTCGGAAGGACCTGCTATCTCAGGGCCCAGTCCTGTGTCCCAGGGTAGACAGATGGAACCTGTCAGCTTGGTTTCTGAGGAACAGCTCTTGTTAGCCAAAGGGCTCTCAGGTAGGGTAGTTGCCACACTCCTGAATAGTAGGAAGGAAGAGACCCGGGCGATCTATCAGAAGGTCTGGAAATGCTTCAATAGATGGTGTACCCAGACCTCGGTGCACATTTATAGCTTGGTGTCGGTCCTGGAGTTTTTGCAGGCAGGGGCCGACAGGAGTTTGGCTGTCAGTACACTAAAGAGCCAAGTATCGGCTCTAAGTTTGTTCTTGAATTCCCAGTTAGCCAAAGAGGTACTTGTAGCTAGATTTTTTTTTTTTTTTAGGTCCTTGACCAGACAAAGACCAGCAGGGGGTAGACCATTTCCCAAATGGGATCTGACAACGGTTCTTAATTTACTGATGGATCCCCATTTGAACCTCTGGATTTGAGCTCCCTAAGGTCCCTGACTCTCAAGACTGTCTTTTTTGTAGCAATTACAACTGCAAGAAGAGTGAGTGAACTAGAAGCTCTGTCAATTAGAGCCCCTTTTTTCAGGTATTTACAGATAGGGTTACATTCAGGACGGACCCTGCCTTTGTACCAAAGGTGGCCTTGAGATTTCATAGAGGTCATGATATTATTTTGCCTTTTTTTTCTAATCCCTTGTGAGACCAGGAGGTAAGGTTTCCCACACTGGATGTGAGAAGATGTGTTCTCCTATATTTAGAAAAGCCTAAAGAGTTCCGGAAGTCGGATTCATTTTTTGTTTCTTTTTCGGGTGTAAGGAAGGGCCAGAAGGCTTCCAGATGCAATTTAGCTAGGTGGCTAATACTAGCAATCAGAAAGGCGTATCTGGCTGAGGGCCTGGAGGTCCCGGAGGTCATCATGGCACATTCTACCTGTGCCATGGCGGCCACACAGGCTGAGCGTGCCAGTGCTTCCCCAAGGGAAGATCTGTAGAGCTGCGACTTAGTCCGGTTACGGAACCTTTGTCAGACATTGCAGACTCAACCTGGTCTTGGTGCAGGAGCAGGCCTTCGGACATAAGGTTCTGCAAGCAGTGGTCCTGCCCTACGGGTGAGTGCTCACTTATCCTCTCAAGGCGCTGTCCTGAAAGATGAAGAGTGGGGGGGAAAGGCAAAGTTACACTTACGGTAATGCCTTTTCCAGAAGTCTTTCAGGACAGCACCAGTTACCCACCCTCTGTTGCATGGTTTTCATGAGATAAGTTTTATTTGTGTCTTATATTGTCTCCCCAGGTGATCAGAGGTGCTTAATCCTGAACTGAGGTCATGAGGGGATAGGAAAGCCATTTATTTTGGGTGGAGGTGTTTCCTCAGGTGGGGAGGAGCCGAAGTCTCTCAAGGTGCTGTCCTGAGAGACTCCTGGAAAAGACGTCACTGTAAGTGTAACTTTGCTTTTTTGCACAAGATTTTGGGCCTGAAGATGAGATAAACCCCCAAACATCTATTCTGTGACATCAGAGGCCCTGGAGAATAAAATGGTGGTGATTGTTAAGGTGTTCCCCGTACACAGATTCCCCTTCATATCCAGCTTTATTTCCTTATTTTCCCCCATTTTCTATGTTGAGGTCTTTTCTACAATACTTTGTTATAATAATAGGACACATTGTGTATTGTATTGCACACCAATAATAATAATGACTAGGGATGCAATGAAATTTCAGTGGCCGAAACGTCTCGGCCAAAAACACCCCTTCGACCATAGGCCGAAATGGGGAAAAAAAAAGCACCAGTACAAGTGCCGAGAAAACCCCAACACTTGCTGCTGCTGCCACCGACCGCCGCTCGGTAGTTCAGTTTTACCTGAGAAACCAACGATCCCGATGCTGGGCATAGAGATAAATGAAGGAAAGATGGCCACCACAAATCTCTATGCCCTTGGAGGACCGGAGTGAAGTCACTTCTTGTTCCAGCCATTTTTTTTAAAGCACTAGATCAATGCTTTTTTTTTTTTTTTTTTTTTTTTTTTTTTTTTGATCCAATGCTTTACATTGTAGAAGTAGGTTGTGGGGTCTTACTGACCCCATATCTCTCCATAAAGAGGACCTGTCACTAATCTATCACAAGGGATGCATGCATTTCTTGTGATAAGAATAAAATTGATTCCATTTTTTTTTAAAGGAACAGTGCAAAAAACAAAACATTAAATACATAATTTTTTTACGTATAAAGTCCCCCCCCCCTCGTGCTTGCACGTAGTGGTGAACACGTACGTAGGCCACGCCCACATATGTAAATGGTGTTCAAACCACACATGTGAGGTATCGCCACGAACATCAGAGCAAGAGCAAAAATTCTCGCACTAGACCTCCTCTGTAACTTTACACTGCTAACCTGTAGAATTTTTAAAACATCACCCATGGAGATTTTTAAGTATCGCAGTTTCACGCCATTCCACGAGCGTGTCCAATTTTAAAGAGTGACATGTTTGGTATCTATTTACTCGCCGTAACATCCTCTTTCATATTTTACAAAAACATTATATATACCCCAATCAAAGTGCATTATTTTTAAAAAATATATATTCATTTTTAAAAACTGAGCATTTTGGTTTTCAGCCAAGTGCATTTTGAATTTTCAGTTTCGGCACCAGAATTTTCATTTCGGTGCACCAAATAACTTCTCCACCTCCACATTCCAGACATGGGATCTTCCTGACCAATTGGATTTCTACCTTTTTTTACTATTTCCTGATTTTATGACTGCAATCTTGTTAAAAGAAAAATGTTATTAACTTTATTGTATGAAAAAAAATTGTGTGCCGTTGCAATGATGACCGTATCCAAAAATTGCATTAAAATAACTGGGGGATTTTAAAGGTAAAAAAATACAACAAAGAACATGTATGAAAAAGAGTTTAACAACTTTTATTAGTTACTATATGAATAAATACAATACTACTGAGAATAATGATGGGAACTTGGCTTTATCACTGCGCTATGGAGAAGTGAAATTTCCCTACATGTTTCACCCAACAAGGGCTTCTTCAGGGGCAGAAGTATTTCAACCACAGTACAGTCTACAGTATATGAAAAAAAATAATATACATCAAAATAGGATTACAGCATCGGTCAAATATTTTTATTACAATTAGTATACTGTTCAAAACGGCAAATAATTCCCCAGCTCACCCTATGTGTCAAGCTCACAGAGCTATTGAGGCGTATATTGATGTATATTATTTTTTTCATATATCGTAGACTGTACTGCGGTTGAAATACTTATTTCCCTGAGGAAGCCCTTGTTGAGCGAAACGTAGGGAAATTTCACTTCTCCAAACCTCAGTGAAACAGCCAATCTCTCATTTTTCGTCATTATTGTATTAATTTTTTTTATAAAGTGACTAATAAAGTTGTTAAACTCTTTTTCATACATGTTTTTTGTTGTATTTTTTCACCTTTTGTAAAAACCCACTTTTTTTTTAGCTCTATATTTTCATTGAGAGGGATGTGGTGCTACTTGCATACTGTCACCCACTCGTCACTTTCCTTTCTCTGATGCATTAAGTCTGCACGGGTCATCAGTTTGTAATTACCTGCGAATAATGGCCCAGAGTGCAGTGGTCAGGAGTATATCATATACAGTCCAGCACAGAGTGTAGTGGTCAGCAGTATGTCATATAAAGCCCAGCATACAAAGTGTAGTGGTCAGGAGTATTTCATATACAGCCCAAGATAGAAAGTGTAGCGGTCAGGAGAATATTATATACAGACCATGGTACAGAGTGCAGTGGTCAGAAGTATATCATAACCTCAGCTACAGAGTACAGCAGTCAGGAGCATATCATATACAGCCCAGGGTACAGAGTGCAGTGGTCAGGAATATATTATAGACCAACATGCAGAGTGCAGGGGTCAAGAATACAGTGAAGGAAATGTGTATTTGATCCCCTGCTGATTTTGAATGTTTGCCCCTCACACAGAAATGATCAGTGTAAAAATCGAATGTTCGGTGTATTGTAACACTGAGAGACAGAATAGCAACAAAAAAATTCAGCAGAAATGCGTCTTGCAAATGATGACTGATTTGCATGTTCATGAGAGAAATAAGTATTTGATCCCTTCACAAAACATGACTTAGTACTTGGTGGCAAATCCCTTGTTGGCAATCACAGAGGTCAGACGTTTCCTGTAGTTGGCCCCCAGGTTTGCACACATCTCAGGAGGGATTTTGGCCCACTCCTCTTGGCAGATCCTCTCCAAGTCGTTCAGGTTTGGTAAATGATGTTTGGCAACTCTAACTTTCAGCTCCCTCCACAGATTTTCAATCGGATTAAGGTCTGGAGACTGGCTAGGCCACTCCAGGACCTTAATGTGCTTCTTCTTGAGCCACTCCTTTGTTGCCTTGGCCGTGTGTTTTGGGTCATTGTCATGTTGGAACACCCATCCATGACCCATTTTCAATGCCCTGGCTGAGGGAAGAAGGTTCTCACCCAAGATTTGATGGTACATTGCTCCGTCCATCGTCCCTTTGATGCGGTGCAGTTGTCCTGTCCCCTTAGCAGAAAAACGCCCAAAGCAGAATGTTTCTACCACCATGTTTGACAGTTGGGATGGTGTTCTTGGGGTCATAGGCAGCATTCCTCCTCCTCCTCCAAACATCCTCACGTGTAGTTCTGGGATGATTCCTCACTGTTCTCATGATCATTGACACTCCACGAGGTGAGATCTTGCATGGTGCACCAGACCTAGGGAGACTGACACTTGTTTTGTGTTTCTTTCATTTGCAAATTATTGCACCAACTGTTGTCACCTTCTCACCAAGCTGCTTGGCCATAGTTTGGTAGCCCAGTCCAGCCTTGTGTAGGTCTGCAATCTTGTCCCTGACATCCTTGGACAGCTCTTTAGTCTTTGCCATGGTGGAGAGTTTGGAATCTGATGGTTTGATTGCTCCTGTGGACAGGTGTCTTTTTATACAGGTCACAAAATGAGATAAGCAGCACTCACTTTAAGAGACTGCTTCTAATCTCAGCTTGTTACCTGTATGAAAGACACTTGGTAGCCAGAAATCCTGCTGAATGAACGGGGATCAAATACTTATTTCCCTCATGAACATGCAGATCAGTCATCATTTGTTAGACATGCATTTCTGCTGAATTTGTTGTTGCTATTCTGTCTCTCAGTGTTACAATACACAGAACATTCGATTTTTAGACCGATCATTTCTTTGTGAGTGGGCAAACATTAAAATGCAGCAGGGGAGCAAATACGCATTACCTTCACTGTATTTTTTTTCTGTGGTTGAACTGGATGGACTTTTTGTCTTTTTTTCAGCTGGACTAACTTTGTAACTATGTATATCCTATATAGCCCAAGGTACAGAGTCCAGTGCTCAAGTGAATGCCATATAGGGCCCAGCATACAGAGAGCAGTGGTTAGAAACCTATCTAACCAGCATACATAGTGTAGTGGTCAGAAGTATATCTTTTACATGTCTGTGTAGAGGGTGCTGTGGTCAGGATTATACAGCTCAGAATGCAGAGTGTAGTGGTCAGGAAGATGTCATACAGCCCTTTGTATAGAACATGTCATATACAGCCCAGGGTACATAGTGCCATTGCCAGGAGTATGTCATATACAGCCCTGTGTATAGAGTGCAGTGTGTGTCTATTCCTATCTTTATCCAGGGTGATTGATGATGTCATATGCTGATATTATGTGGTCTACATGCCCCCCCCCCCCCTTTGGCTTCTGTAGGATTTTTTGAAAGAGGTAAGGATGTATATTATTTGCTTCCTTGCTCTTGCTTGAAATGGTGATCCACAGTCAGTACACATCTGGGCCTGGTATAAATTTATGGGGACACCATGCTGTTTATTTTTTTTTTTTTTTGTGTGGGCTCCCCTTTGAAACCCACATGGAACCTGGAGGGCCCAGTAAGGGTTTAGGGGAGGCACCCTACACGACCCCTTTGTTTGCATTCACCCAGGAATCACCATCTGACAGCTGAATGAGCAGGGATGCATCACTGGTTGTCAGGATGCCTGTACTCTCTACTGCTGATGAGCTGAACTTCCCTGTGTTTGGACTGAGCAGGGTTCAGGGAACTTCAAAGACATTCAAATGCTGAACCCCATTGAATTAAAAAATGGAGCAGAATCAAAAATGCCCATTTTCTTGGCTAATAGGGAAGATGGTGTCAAAAACAGAATGGGAGGGGAACATGTTCTAATGCAAAAACAAATTAAGAATTCCATTGGATTGGAGCAGTGACATAATAATGATCAATTCCTTGGGGGTGGGGGGGGATGTCCAAAATGTTGACCAGGACAGTTGTGTGTTAGAGGAGCTCTGCTGCCATGTTGGTTCTTTATCTGTACTATTTTTAAAACTACTACTTCATGACCTGTTTTTCTGCCTACTGAAGATGTCAAGAGGCAGACTACACGCTGGAGACCTGCAAAATGCGGATAGTGAAGACAACTTGGTGGGAAAACAGGCAAATGGCCTCACCAACATTGTAACCCAAATGGAGGATTGTGATCTGACTGTTGTGTTGGAAGACAACTTTAATGCTCTTATGCAGGCAATCTCCAGCTGCCATTCGACACTTGTCTCTAACATAGACCTACTCCAAACTGATATCAGACATGGATAAATTCCCTCACTGCATGGCTGAGGCAGAATGATGAATAGGCAACTGCGATGACACTCTAAATCAGGGGTCTCCAAAATTTCTAAACAAAGGGCCATTTACTGTCCTTCAGACTGTAGAAGGGCCAGAGTGGCAAGTGGGAGTAGAAAATGTCCCAGCATCAGTAGGAGTTAACAAAATGACATTAGTGCTTGTCAGTGGAAGGAGAAATAGTGTCCAGTCATTGTTATTAGTTGGAGGAACAGTGCCCCATCATTGGTGTCAGTGGGAGGAACAGTGCCCCATCATTGGTATCAGTGGGAGGAATAGTGCCCCATCATTGGTATCAGTGGGAGGAATAGTGCCCCATCATTGGTGTCAGTGGGAGGAATAGTGCCCCATCATTGGTATCAGTGGGAGGAATAGTGCCCCATCATTTGTGTCAGTGGGAGGAATAGTGCTTCATCATGGGTGGCAGGGGGAGGAATAGTGCCCCATCACTGGTGTTAGTGGGAGGAATAGTGCTTCATCACGGGTGGCAGGGGGAGGAATAGTGCTTCATCATTGGTGTCAGTGGGAGGAATAGTGCCCCATCATTGGTGTCAGTGGGAGGAATAGTGCCCCATCATTGGTGTCAGTGGGAGGAATAGTGCCTCATCATGGGTGGCAGGGGGAGGAATAGTGCTTCATCATGGGTGGCAGGGGGAGGAATAGTACCCCATCACTGGTGTTAGTGGGAGGAATAGTACCCCATCACTGGTGTCAGGGGGAGCAATAGTGCCCCATCACTGGTGTCAGTGCGATGAAGAGTGTCCCACTATCGGTATCAGAGGAAGGAATCGTGCCCCATCCTTGGTATTAATTGGAGGAATAGTGCCCTATCCTTGGTATTATTTGGAGGAATAATACCTAATTATTTAGATCAGTGGGAGGAATTGTGCCCCATCATTGATGTTGATGGAAGAAAAAATGCCTCGCAGTTGGTGTCAGTGAAAGAAATGGTGCCTCCTTGTTGGTATCAGTGGGAGGAATAGTACCCTGATTGCCGGATAGAGACAAGCAAAGTGCTGCATTCGGCCCATGGGCCACAGTTTGGAGACTGCTGCTATAAGTGATCACTCTGCTCTGACATGTACCCTGTAAACTAAGGTCAAATCTCTTGATTCCAGATGCAGAAAATCACAACAGGCAGAACCATCTCAGTATCCTGCGGCTACCCCTATATTCCCACAGGCACAATTCTCCAACTTTATTACAGTTGAGCGGGCTCATAGGATATTGGCAACCAGATATCTCCCAGGAGCCGCTCTGCATTCATGCATCTTTTTGATGCTGAATTTCCATGACTGTGATCCATAGGATCCCTGAACATAACTGATTTCTCCAGTGGTAAGGACACATGCCGGGCCAATTGCCATGAAAACCTCATCTACACCTGGTGGGTCAAAAACTAGCATCTGGAGAGGGCATGCAATAAAATTTTGAGTCTTTTTAGCAAATTCGGTCTTTTTATCCAGTTTCTCCAACCCCATCATCAATTCTTTAATTTCTGGAAAGACATGGAAGGCAGGTTACCTTTTTTCAGGTTAGGAAGAAAACCTGTGGATCTTTTGTGGCAGAAGTGACTCTTGCTCCCAATCCAGGTCCTCCTTGATTGCTTCCACAAAGGGGCCTACCAGATCATAATCAAAGGTCACAGGCCTAGTATCTTCTGGGTTCAAGGATACATCTGATGCAGTCTCTTCAGGTGAGGTGTGAGATGTCTTGGGCTATGTAGGCCTATGGGAAGAGTGTCTTGTTGGGAGTCACCATGTTCTGGAGGCTCTCTTGTACTTCCTCATGGATATATTCTTTAATTAATTTTGCACCCTCCTCTGTCTGCTACCACCTCCCTAAGGCGGCTCTTGCAGATAAGCTTTCCTTGTAAGGCAGGGAGTTTGCAGGCCCAGCCTGTGCAGGATGTTGCACTTGTGTGTGTGCTGAGGTGGATGCCTGGACACCTAGTTAATGCAGGTCAGGATGCCACAGAGACACAGAACGTTGGACTTGTGCTTTGACGAGCATCTATGCTTTGGGCTTTGGCTCCTGCAAAGCAGTCGAGACAACAACCTTGAGCAAGTAGAAATCACTCTTCACTGCTATCCAACGCCAACCCCTCATACCTTTCTTTAGATCTTTATTCCTCTAACGTCTGCAATGTGGACTACAGGCGGTGGAATTTTTCTGGACTACTTTTATCACAATGTGGGACCACAGAATGAGTTGATCCTTGATCTGCTTGATTTTGCACTGAAAAATAACTTATTTCTCAGGTCGATCAGGGATACTTCGATGGAGCACTGTGAGCACAAGCCAATGCATGCCTCCATCTTGGTATGTGGGAGGAGCAGGAAGTATACACCTCACCAATGTACCTGTGACACATTCTTGAGTGGCTAAGGTATATTGACGATTTGTTCCTTTTTGTGGAGAGGGGAAATTGACACCTTTCATCAGTTTATGGAAATTTTGAATCAAAATGACAGAAACCTCCAAATGACCTATACCTTTGACAGAAAACAGATCCCCTTCCTCGATCTATTGATATCCTTAGAGGATTATATCCTCATGACTCAAACCTACTGAAAAAAAGATAGCAGCCAAAACCCTGCTTAGAGCAGACAGCCATCATCCTGACTGGATAAAAAATGGCATACCAGTGGGTCAATTCCTCTGGATAAAACGCAATTGCTCAGAGAATAGCGATTTTAGAAAGTAACAGAAATAACTTTATTCAAAATACAGAGAAAGAGGCTACTCACACCTACAATTTGGTAAAGCAAAGTGTACAGTAGCTGATTATGATCGAGCCTTTTTGGAAAAAATAATGAGCATAGGAATGAAGTGATAGCCCTGGGCCCAATATGTTTAAATACCACCTTTGGGGCCCAGTGGGGAAAAAGTGAGAGGAACCCTGAATCATTGGGGAATACTTGCCGATAGCCCAAAACTAGCTGAAATTGTAGGGGACTCCCCCAAAATGGTAGTCTGAAGGGATTTAAATCTTGGTGATACATTTATACACTCAGAAGTCACGAAAACCCTGAAATCTTATTGGTTATCAAAATATCTCATAACAAAAGGAATGTATCCCTGTGGAAAGTGCCAGATGTGTCCATTTGTGGACAGGCCAAAGGTATTTTTGGACTCGCAAAAAAGAAAAACTGTTCTTGATCAAAGATCTCATATTGAGAGTGATATACAAGCTCACCTGCCTATGCAATAAAATATATTGAAAATATTCAAGAGATTAAGGAAAAGAAACTGCTAGCTAAACA
Source organism: Staurois parvus (assembly GCF_062004578.1). Taxonomy (NCBI): domain Eukaryota; kingdom Metazoa; phylum Chordata; class Amphibia; order Anura; family Ranidae; genus Staurois; species Staurois parvus. The sequence continues at coordinate 3,402,123 of NW_028318017.1, forward strand.
CTTCCATGAAGGCAACATGGAAGGAATGAAAATAAAGTGCATGTATGCACTGATTTGCCACCTAGGAGAGGTGACATCAGTACAGTCCTATTGAAGGAAAAATGGTGGATTTATCAGTTGAAGTCACTAATTCCACAAGGTTAAACACCAACATGAACCTACAGATATTTATGGAAGGATAAAGAGAACACCTTTTGGCTTATGCTTGCCAAATGATTAGATTTTTTTTATCTTAACTAGAACACTTTTGAACTCTCTAGTGCAGTGGTTCTCAACCTTCCTAATGCCATGACCCTTTAATACAGTTCCTCATGTTGTGCTGACCCCCAACCATAAAATTATTTATGCAGTAATTATAATTCATGAAGTGTTGTTTTACCTCCAATACAGCTGCTTTCAACACAGTAGTTGCTTTCAACAGAGTAGCTGCTTTCAACACAGCAGCTGCTTTCTACGTAGTAGCTGCTCTTTACACATTGGAAATATGTGTTTTCTGATGGTGTTTGACCCCTGTGAAAGGGTCATTTGATCCCCAAAGGGGTTGCGACCCACAGGTTGAGAACCGCTTCTCTAGAGGCACCCTTGTCTGTCCATTGTTTATAGTATTGTTTATACAAAGTTAAAGTGCCACTGTCTTTCACTTGGTTATTAGGCATCATGTCCCTTTTTAATTTAGGCTCGATTGCCTTTAAAAATAGTGACAGATGGTGGTAAATGGGGATTTACCATAAATATTGGACGGTACAATGTCACTATAAGAAACAAGCAGAGGGTGGACATTGAGTCCACCCAGTAAATAGAGGTAATAGTAAGCCACTCCTGGTCCTGATGAAGCTACGCTTTGCTAAACACGTTGGCATCACATGACGTCATGTAGTTAAACCCCTTCATCTAACCCTGGCAGCACAGGACATTCGAAGCAACATTGGAGGGCAGACTCAACAGCACAGTGACTCCATAGGACTGAAAGTCATCTCATGATATTCCATGGGAAAGAAGTGAAAGTCTTTGAGGTGTGGTAAGATCAACATATACAGTATATGTGGACTGTGGTTATGAAGGAAGGAATGACACCACACTAACCCGCTCCAGATAAAAGCTTGCAGCAAGGTAGGGTAGAGCTTGGGTCATGGATAAATTGAGCGGTTTATGATTTATGTGCGCATCTTCATTGATAGTCTCACGAGTTGAGCTCAGCTGAAGACCTATATTGGGCTTGGCTGCTATCTGCATTTCAAATCCTAAGACCTGTGCTTTCTATATGTCTCTTCCCATGTCAAGGCCTGTGCTTACTATATTCCTCTACCCATGTCAAGGCCTGTGCTTACTATATGCCTCTTCCCATGTCAAGGCCTGTGCTTACTATATGCCTCTTCCCATGTCAAGGCCTGTGCTTACTATATGCCTCTTCCCATGTCAAGGCCTGTGCTTACTATATTCCTCTACCCATGTCAAGGCCTGTGCTTACTATATGCCTCTACCCATGTCAAGGCCTGTGCTTACTATATTCCTCTACCCATGTCAAGGCCTGTGCTTACTATATTCCTCTTCCCATGTCAAGGCCTGTGCTTACTATATTACTCTACCCATGTCAAGGCCTGTGCTTACTATATGCCTCTACCCATGTCAAGGCCTGTGCTTACTATATGCCTCTACCCATGTCAAGGCCTGTGCTTACTATATTCCTCTACCCATGTCAAGGCCTGTGCTTACTATATGCCTCTTCCCATGCCAAGGCCTGTGCTTACTATATGCCTCTACCCATATCAAGGACTGTGCTTACTATATTCCTTTTCTCATGTCAAGGCCTGTGCTTACTATATGCCTCTTCCCATGCCAAGGCCTGTGCTTACTATATGCCTCTTCCCATGTATGATCTTACCTGGTAACCTTAATGAATAATGGCTGGAAAGTGAACAAGCCCAGTGAAAAAGCCATCCCCCTGGAAGGTGGATCACACAACTGCTGATACTCTTCAGATCTTTTCCTGACTGCTTGCTGCTGTGCTGCTCCAATCCTATGCTGCTAAAGTGCAACTTTCAAATTTGTGAAGGCTATATGTATCCCCAAAATGAGTCTTTAAATGGACTCTAGTCAGTATACCCCCTGAATATGGTACTTTGTTGAAAAGTGACACTATTACCTTAAAGAGTTTGAGTGCATCTGCCATCTTGCTGCTGGTTGGATTCATGCCCATAACTTTTCAATGCCTCGTCTCGTGGACTTTAGAAGATATCTTGTGTTGCTCTAGTTAATATCCAACCTGAATGCAATAATCCAATCAAGAATCCTGTATCCGAATAGGCTTGGCATAGGCAGATAACGATATACAGTTGCAAGAAAAAGAATGTGAACCCCTTGGGATTACGTGGAGTTTTGCATGAATTGGGCATAAAATGTGCTCTGAATGTCATCTAAGTCACAACAATAGAAGAACACAGTCTGCTGAACATAATACTACACAAACATTAGATGTTGCCATGGTTTAATTGCACATAACATGTAAACATTCACAGTGCAGGGAGGAAAAAGTATGTGAGGCCCTAGCTTAATGACTTCTCCCAGAGCTAATTGGAGCCAGGAGTGAGCCAACCTTGACTCCAATCAGTGTGATGATATTGGATGCGTTGCTGACAGCTGTCCTGCCCTTAAAAAACACACACCTGTTTTGGGTTTACTGGTTTCAAGAAGCACTGTCTGATGTGAACCATGCCTCGCAGAAAAGAGCTCTCAGAAGACCTACAATCAAGAATTGTTGACTTGCATGATGCTGGAAAGGGTTACAAAAGTATCTCCAAAAGCCTTGATGCTCATGTGTCCACGGTAAGACAGACTGTCTACAAATGGAGAAAGTTTAGCACTGTTGCTACTCTCCCTAGGCGTGGTCGTCCTGTAAAAATGACTGCAAGAGCACAGCGCAGAATGCTGCATGAGGTAAAGAAGAATCCCAGAGTGTCAGCTAAAGACCTACAGAAATCTCTGGCACATGCTAACATTTTTGTTGACACATCTACAATAAGGAAAACATTAAACAAGAATGGAGTACATGGGAGGACACCACGGAGGAAGCCATTGCTGTCCAAAAAGAATATTGCAGCACGTTTGAAGTTTGCAAAAGAGCACCTGGATGTTCCACAGCACTACTGGCAAAATATACTGTGGACAGATGAAACCAAGATTGAGTTGTTTGGGAAGAACACACAACACTATGTGTGGAGAAAAAAAGGCACAGCACACCAACATCAAAACCTCATCCCCACTGTGAAACATGGCGGAGGGAGCATCATGGTTTGGGGCTCCTTTGCTGCCTCAGGGTCTGGATGGATTGTTGTCATTGATGGGAAAATGAATTCCAGAGTTTTTCAAGACATTTTGCAGGAAAACGTACGACCATCTGTCCGCCAACTGAAGCTCCGCAGAGGATGGGTGATGCAACAGGACAACGACCCAAAGCATACAAGTAATTCAACAAAACAATGGCTGCAACAGCACAGAATACGCCTTCTGGAGTGGCCCAGAGTCCTGACCTCAACCCAATTGAAATGCTGTGGCATGACCTTAAGAGAGCGATTCACACCAGACATCCCAAGAATATTGCTACACTGAAACAGTTTTGTGAAGAGGAGTGGTCCAAAATTACTCCAGATCGTTGTGCTGCTCTGATCTGCAACTACAGGAAATGTTTGGTTGAGGTTATTGCTGCCAAAGGAGGGTCAACCAGTTATTAAGTCCAAAGGTTCACATACTATTTCCTCCCTGCACTGTGAACGTTTACATGTTATGTGCAATTAAACTATGGCAACATCTAATGCTTGTATAGTATTATGTTCAGCAGACTGTGTTCTTCTATTGTTGTGACTTAGATGACGTTCAGAGCACATTTTATGCTCAATTCATGCAAAACTCCACGTAATCCCAAGGGGTTCACATACTTTTTCTTGCAACTGTAGTCTCCAGGGCCACTATGAAACTGTAAGGGAATTCCTGTATGGTGACTGGCGCATAGAAGTACGCAACATCGCACATAGAAATGAGCACGGGCACATTGTTAATAAAAATGAGCATAGGCTTTTGCATGTGCGCAAGAACGCACGCACACGGGAGCATGCACACCGTTTCTGTCGCAAGACAGACTATTTAAAGGAAGCTCTTACTCTCTGTCAGTGCTGACTGGTCTACAGCTAATTCCCAGTGTCCTGCTGTATCCTGGGTGTATCCGTTACTGACCCGGCTTGCCATTGACCTGCTCTTGGATCCTGTTTATGCTTCTGCTCATCGGTTTCTGATCCTGGCTTCCTCCTGACCTTGTCCCTGTCTGATGTTCCGGTACCTCATCGCCTGCTCGTTGCTGACCCTGGTTATTACTCTGACTATGCTTCCGCCTCCAGTTTGGCTCTACAGTCCTGTCAAGAGCTTTTCCTGGCTATCCATTATATCAGCTCAGGTTGTCACAGTTTGTTCCGGCCTCATGTTTATCAGAAGTTCCGGCAAGCCACATACGCAGATCTTGCAGTTCCAGTAGAGTGCTTCCTTAACCTCAGCTGGCCGTTCCGGCATCTCTGTTCCTGCCTGGATGCCCTGCTTGACTTACCGAGGTTACACCTCCAGCCGCAAGTTCTGCAATTAATATCCACAGGTACTCGTGTTTCTCCTGTCACTCAGCACCATCTGTTCCACCTTCAGTGGGGCCTGGGTTGGAGATACAACAGAGGCTGACCTTGTCAATTCAGATTTCTATCAGGTATCAGGTGATCATTTTATAGCTGGCTAATCATAGTTACCTAAGGGAAAGTGGTGTCTGTCTGCACTATAATTTTGTGTTACATAGTTCTCAATTGGACTTCCGGACATCATAATAGTTTACATTGATTTTATGTGTAATTTTTTTGCTGTTTGGTTGAGGTGAACCCAGCACTGTGTGTTTTATAATTTAGAGATCATGTAAGAATTGTTATCTCTTTTTGATACATTGAAATAAAATACATTTTTACTATTCACTCTCCCTCTCCCCTCACTGAAGAACTCAATAGACTCCTCCACAGCGCTACAGACGCTCTGCTTCACCATCCCTGACCTGCACCCCTTCACCTCCCACGGCGCTACAGACACTCTGCTTCGCCATCCCTGACCAACACCCCTTCACCTCCCCCGACCTTTCCAGCACCCCGCTCACCCCAACATGCCGTCCGCACTCCTCCTCCTCGTCCTCCTCTCCTCCATCCCTAAAACCGCCTCCCTCTACCCACCTACCCCCGCTAAACAGCTCTATATCGCCCCCTCACTTCTCCCCTCTCCCCCACTACGGCACCCACCCCCTCCTCCTGTTACTCCACTTCCCCACTGACCCACGTGCCACCACTATCAGACCCACACGCTCCTTCACCTCCCGTTCCCATGCCACCTTCCTCACCCTCCTCCTTCTCATATCAGCTGGGGACACCCTACTGAACCCTGGCCCCTCACCACCTCACCCCCACCCCTAGAGACCCCCCTGCTCACGCCAGCCGACGCAACCCCCTCAACCTCATACATGTGCCCCTCCTCCCCATATCTATCCCCCCTCTCTCGGTTGCACTCCTGAATGCCTGTTCGGTTTGCAACAAGCTTACCGCCGTCCATAACCTCTTCATCTCCCGCTCCCTCAACCTCCTAGCAGTCACCGAAATCTGGGTACAGGCCACTGACTCCACTTCCCCTGCGGCACTCACCCATGGAGGTCTCATCTGGACCCATTCGCCAAGACTGAGCGGTCGCAGAGGTGGTGGTGTGTCGGCTTGCTCCTATCACCGCTGAGCACCTTCCTGGTCCTCCCTAACCCACCCTCTCTATCCTTCCCCTCCTTTCAGGCGCACTGCATCCGACTCTTCTCACCCACCCCCCTAAGGATCGCTGTGATCTACAGACCTCCTGGGTCCATACCCCTCTTCCTGGACAACTTCGCCGCCTGGCTTCCCTTCTTCCTCTCCTCTGAGCTACCGACCATCATCCTCAGGGACTTCAATATCCCCATCAACGACAACAACCCGGCTACTTCCCAATTCCTCCACCTAACCTCCTCCTTCGCGCTCACACAGCACACGCAATCCTCCACCCACATCGAAGGGAACACCCTGGACCTCGTCTTCTCCCACCTCTGTACCCTCAACCAGTTCTCTAACACCCCCTTCCCTCTCTCCGATCACCACCTCATCACGTTCTCCATCTCCCCTTCCCCCAACCCCCCCCCCCCCAAAAACGCCAAACCATCACCAGCCGCAACCTCTACAACCTGAACCCGGCCACCCTCCACTCGGCCGCCGACCGCCTACATGACAGCATCCTCTCACTGTCATGTCCTGACATAGCCACCACCTTGTACAACGTCTCACTGTCAGCTGCCCTAGACTCTCTGGCACCCCTAACCACACACAACATCTAACCTAGACCGCTCCAACCATGGCAGAATGACAGCACTAAATGCCTCAAATGTCGCAGTCGCGCACTGGAGAGACTGTGGCGCAAAACCAAGTCCCCTCATGCATGTTCCCTCTACAAATCTGCCTTCCTCACTTACACCTCCTCCCTCCACGCCGCCAAGCAGACCTACTTTGTTAACCTGATCAACACTCTCTCCTTCTGCCCTCGCCGACTCTTCTCCACCTTCAACTCCCTGCTCTCTCCCCCCCCTCCTCCACTCAGTACCTCACTCACCGCCCACGAGATTGCCACCCATTTCCACAACAAGATTGACGCTATCCGTAAGGACATTGTCAACTCGCAATCTACCTCCCCACCTAGCCTCCCCACCCTCGTCACCCCCTCATCTCCCCCCTCCTCTGCCCTCACAACCGCACTGCCCCCCACCTCTCCCAAGGCCCCGCCCACCGTAACCCCCCCTGCACTGCACTCCCTCAGCCCTGTCACCACTGAGGAACTCGCCAAGGTCCTCTCAGAAGCCCGCCTCACTACCTGCCCCCTGGACCCTATCCTCTCTCAACTCCTCCGGTCACCCCCCTCTTCCCTCATCCGCTCCCTCACTCACATCTTCAATCTCTCCCTCTCTACTGGCGCATTCCCCTCCCCCCTAAAGCACACGCATATCACCCCCATCCTCAAAAAAGCCCTCCCTGGATCCCGCGGACCCCAACAACCTCAGACCCATCTCCCTGCTGCCACTCACCTCCAAGCTCCTTGAGCGCATAGTCTACGATCGCCTAAGCGCCCACCTTACTGACAATAACCTCCTTGACCCACTACATTCTGGCTTCCGTCCCCTACACTCCACTGAAACTGCCCTCCTCAAAATCACTTACGACCTACTAAACGCCAAAGCCAAGGGCAACTACTCTGTCCTCCTTCTCCTGGACCTCCCCCTCCTCCTTAATAAACTACTCTTCCTTGGCATCAGAGATACCGCTCTCTCCTGGTTCTCATCTTACCTATCCCGACGCTCCTTCAGCGTCACCTACAACGGTGCCACCTCCCCCTCCCTCCCCCTCTCTGTTGGGGTCCCCCAAGGCTCTGCCCTTGGACCCCTTCTCTTCTCCATCTACACCTCCTCCCTGGGCAAACTCATACACTCCCACGGCTTCAACTATCACCTCTACGCTGATGACACTTAAATTTACCTCTCCACCCCTCTCCTCACCCCCACTATCTCCGCCCGCATCACTCACCTCCTAAATGACATCTCAGACTGGATGTCGCTACATTTCCTCAAGCTTAACCTCTCCAAAACCGAGCTCCTCGTCTTTCCCCCTGCCCACACCCCCTCCCCCCATCCTATCCATCATCACCAACAACACCACTATCATTCCCGCCCCGCAAGCCAAAGTCTTTGGCATCATTCTTGACTCGAACCTCTCCTTCCAACCTCATGTCAAATCACTTCCAAACACATGCAGGCTCCACCTCCGCAACATTGCCAAGATACGCACCTTCCTTACCCCAGACACCACTAGACTACTCGTACACTCCCTGATTATCTCACGCCTTGACTACTGCAACTCCCTCCTCACCGGCCTACCCCAGTGCAAGCTCTCCCCGCTTCTGACCATCCTGAACTCAGCGGCTAGACTCATCCACCTCACCAACCGCTCCACCTCTGCCACCCCCCTCTGCCTCTCCCTCCACTGGCTCCCGATTGCCCAACGCATCAAATTTAAACTTCTAACCCTGACCTACAAAGCCGTTCACAACACTGCCCCTGACTACCTCTCCAACCTGACCTCCAAGTACCGCCCTACCCGTACCCTTCGCTCCTCACAAGACCTCCTTCTATCCTGCTCCCTGGTCTCCTCCTCCCATGCACGACTGCAAGACTTCTCCAGGTCCTCCCCCATCCTCTGGAACTCACTGCCCCAATCCATCAGACTGTCGCCTTCCCTCCTCACATTCAGGTGCTCCCTCAAAACCCATCTCTTCAGGGAAGCCTACCCCACCCTCACCTAACGGCCATTCTCCCTCATTCCTCCCACCACTTCAATCCCCTCAGGCCCCTTCCTACTGTACCACTACCCCCTCCCTCCTAGATTGTAAGCTCGAAAGAGTAGGGCCCTCTTACCCCTCGTATTTTGTTTGTTATTGTTGTACTGTACCATGTATTGTCCCCCCTCTATTGTACAGCGCTGAGCAAACCCTTTGGCTATACCCTATATATTACCCTATATAAACTCAATGTAGTAATAATAATAATAATAATAATATTCTTTACTCCATGTAAGCCCCTTCGCCATTAATAACCTCTTTCTGTCACCCTACCCTGGGGCTTTTCCCCAATGGACTGAAGTGAATTTTTTTCTTTTTTAACTCTATGGTTTTGGTTACTTTGGCAAAACTTAACAAGCGAGAAGCTCCTAGAAACTTTACTTTTTAAATCCTAGATGCTCTTTTTTGCGTTTTTATTTTGTCTAAAAACAAGAATCATCGCATGAGAGGGAACACTCGAAAAACATCCTCCCACCACCTGTTTTCCCCTATTTTCTCTTTTTTTTTTGCTGTGTCCCCTTTAACACCTTGCCTACCAGGCACTTATACCCCCTTCCTACCCAGGCCAATTTTCAGCTGCCACACTTTGAGTGACAATTGCACGGTCATGCAACACTGTACCCATAAGCCATTTTTTTCACACAAATAGAGCTTTCTTTTGGAGGTATGTAGTTGCCGCTGGGTGTTTTTATTTTTTGCACTATAAACAAAAAAAGAGCAAAAATAAAAAAACAAAAGTTCTTTGTTTCTATTATAAAATTTTGCAAACAGCTAATTTTTCTCCTTCACTGATGTGCGTTGATGAGGCTGCACTGATGGGCACTGAAAGGCGGCAGTGATGAGCTGGCACTGATATGCAACCATGATGGGCACTGCTTGGCGGCACAGGTGGGTGGCACTGCTAGGCACTGGTTGGTGGCACTGCTGGGCACAGATGGGTGGCACTGCTGGGCATTGATCATCAGTGCCAATCCCTCCTCTGACAATTGCCGGTTTATCGGCAGTACTTTCCTCACACTGTGACCGCGTGAGGAAAGTGCAGCTGATAACCAGCAACTGCATTTACTGATGATCTGCTGTGTCATTGGACATGGCTGATCATGTGGTAAAAGGCTGCTGTGATTGGCCTTTTACCACATCACGTGATCAGCTGTGTCCGTAGGATACAGTGATCATGGAGATCACCAGGGTCGCGCTGGAGGGCGCATTCTGGGAGGATATCATATGACACCCTCCCAGAACTGGCCGGCCGCAGTGATGCCGTCATTTGGCTATCTGCGGTCAGCAAGTGGTTAAGCAGCTTAGTGAGGGAAGGCAACAGGATACAAATGGCGGCTTGCTAAGTTCAAAGTCATTAACCAATCAGGACTAAAAGAAAAGCAGCATTATTCAAGCTACAGCCTCATCTGATAGGAAGGAAGTCAGAGAGTGAAAGACTGGCTGACCTGGAACCGACAAGCAGAGAGGCAGGAAACGCGACTGCACCAGCTATCCAAGGCTATGCTATTTGTTTACTTGGTTGCCAGGTGATGAGTGGAAAGCGCACACCCTCCAAAGAGGATAAGAAGAGAGCATGTCACACTAAGGCAGTGTTTCTCAACTCCAGTCCTCATGGACCCCCAACAGGTCATGTTTTCAGGATTTCCATTATTTTGCACAGGTGATTTGATCAGTTTCACTGCCTTAGTAATTACCACAGCTGTTTCATCTGAGGGAAATCCTGAAAACATGACCTGTTGGGGGTCCATGAGGACTGGAGTTGAGAAACACTGCACTAAGGTAACACAGCATGGAGGAGAATAGAGGGCGTAGCACAGCGTTCATCAGCACCTCAAAGACCAGTGAAATATGTGCTTTTCCCGCAACCCAGGCACAAGGGTAACTTGGCTTTAGGGGGATTAACCACCCATACGCTGGGTCTTCCAAACCAGGAGAGGCTGAGAACCTAGGGGGAGGTGCTGTAGCGGGGATACTGCTCATCAACACCCATCCAATCTGGAAACCTTTGGCAGGTGGCCTCGAGCGACCGAAAAAGAACACCGGGGATCAGGAGGGAGGGACTTTTATTCTAGCTATTGGAGGTTGTCCTGGGGGTTATCTACAGAGGATCAGCCCATGGTGATATGAGGTGTGCCAGGAAATACTTTTTTTTTTCCTTCAGCCCCTAGTGGGAGGGACTCCCACTTTTCTTAAAGATACCAATCAAGTGCTAATCGACCTGCAGGAGGTGGTGACCAATCCTTGTACTTTTTTAGTGATGGCAGATATTGCCTGGCTATATAGCAATATCAAGGATGGGATGGAGGTAGTGGATTTTTACGGATGGAAAGCTGTGGACCTTCCAGGTATTCAAAAACAGTTTATTCTCCAATTGCTTGATTTTGCTATGAAACACAACTATTTTTGGTTCAACAAAGTTTTTTTTCTCTCTCTCCGCAAACTAGGGAAGTTGCCATGGGCACTAAATTGGTGCCCTGTCTTGCAAACCTGTTTATGGCCAGGTGGGAGGAGGACATCTATTCTCAAGATAGGCTGAAGTTCATATTCTAGCGGCGGTATATAGATGATCTCCTCTTCCTATGGCAAGGTGACATAAAATCCCTGGATCATTTTGTGGGGATGTAAATACCAATAATCGTAATATTAGATTGTCCCATACCTCTAGTTGGGTGGAGATTATTTCTTATATTTAACTCTGATTATAATTATTATAATAATTATTAATGGAAATGGTACTGTTACAAATTTTTTTTTTTCTCCCTCCCTCTCCCTCCTCTGCCTCAGGAGTACCCCAATAGACAAGTTTCTCAAGCAGCTGAGCACCCACTTGCCTCCTGTTCCTCACCTGTCACAGGGGACTCAGCAACTGCTGCAGCCAAGATAGAGCACGCTCCGATCCAGGAGAACACCCTAATCACATGCCGCCCCAGCCCTCACCTCCTCAGGCTACCCATGATCCTACATCACCGGCTGAGATAGCACAGGCGGTGGTAGTGCTCCTCACCCCCACCTTTACTGAAGCTGTTATTCACTTCTTAACCACTTCCAGACCGGACACTTTTACCCCCTTCCTGTCCAGGGCAATTTTCAGCTTTCAGTGCTATCACACTTTGAATGACAATTGCGCAGTCATGCAACACTGTACCCAAATTAATTTTTTACCATTTTTTTGAGACAGATAAAGCTTTATTTTGGTGGTATTTATTCACTGCTGGGATTTTTATTTTTTTTGCTATTTAAATGAAAAAGTCCAAAAAGTTTGAACAAAAGTGTTTTTTTTATAAAATTTCGCAAATAAATAATATTTCATCATAAATCTTTGCCAAAATGTATTCCGTTATCTTTTTAGTAAAAAACAAAAAACAAATTAGTTTATAACCAAAAATTATAATTTTTAAACATTTTTTTTTTACATTTTTATTTTATTTTTTATATTATTTTTTATTTATTTATTTTTTTATAATGTCACCCTAGCAGTACAGTGTCACCATGGTGACACTGTACTACTTGTGGGGGGTGATGAAGATTTTTTCTTTTTTTACAATGATTGCTTTTTACACCCATATAGGATGTAAAAGCAATCATTTCTCTTTCTCTCTGTGTGCATTCCTGCACTTATTGAGAAGTACTGAGTGAGCTGTGATTGGTCACAGCTTGTCACATGGTACAAGGCTGTTGTGAATAGCCTTGTACCATGTGACCTCTGTGATCATTCACAGATTTCACACGTAGTAAGCAATGATGTAACAAGTGACATCTTGCTTACTACTTTGCATGTGATCACTGATTGGCCAATCAGTGATCACATGATCGGGACCTCGTACAGAGGTCCCGTCCGACGATCGGTGTTTCACTGTGTCCGGAGGACACAGCGGGCACCGGATTGCGGTGCTGCGCGCTCCCAGGGAGCGCGCACAAGCAGGCTGCGGGGAGGCAATTCATAAACGGCCACCCGACCCTGTACTGCCACTGTCCGGCCGTTTATATGCAACGGCCGGTCGGGAAGTGGTTAAAGGGCCAGTGCAGTGTCACAGAGATCTACATCCCATGACCCAGAGGATTACACTGGCAGAGGAAAGGATAGCCACTGTGGAAGATGATTTTGTGGCCATTGCTGCAGCTGTACGCAGACTCACTACCTACCTCACAAAGGAGCTGTTTGACAAGATAGATGACCTTGAAAACTGCTCATGGTGGAGTAACCTGTGCATCATAGGGCTGCCCAAAACCTACACACTGCCTATGTTGATCAACATTTGCTCCACAAACATCCCAGAACAACCGGGCCTCCGCTTGTCCTGTCTAATTAAACAAGCTCACTGTATCAGACCTCCATTGGACTCGCTTTAAACCCTAGACCGGTGATTGTCCACTACCTCAATTATGCAGATAAGCAAGCCATCCTTCCGAAATCTTGGAGGGCACACAACATCTCTGTTGATGATCAACTGCTATTCTTATTTGATGATTATTCCATTGAGGTGATGTGACAATGTAAAGCATTCTCCGCCATCTGTCCCACCCTCCACCACAAACGCACCACAAACGCATCACATTTTCACTGGCATACCCTGATGTGCTACATATCCAACCTACTAATGGAGACCCTCTTCCTCACCTCCGCCCCCCCCCCCCCAGGGGAAAATCTGCATTGTCTCAAAATCAACAAATGGGTGCAATTTGGCTGAACAGAACGCTACAACCATTGAACTGCCTCTGCTCGTACTTCACCTACAGCTGAAAGGCCTGTATGCAAGTATCCCTCTGATATATTGTTACCCACATGTTATGGCTATTTTACACATCCATGTTTGTTCATATGTGGTTTAGATGTTTTCATGTTTTAGCCTAAATTCCCCTTGCATCTCCCCTTGTTAGCCACCTAAGCAGCCATTGGCCCATTTATGGTTTCTAGCACAGCTGGCACCTTAGTGTGTCTGCCTCTATCATGGCCTTCTTTATTCATCGGACACAGCTTTCTCCTAAACCCCACATCCTCTATTGGTATTTCCCTTACCAGCCCCCCTCTTTTTACCCTCCCCCTCCTAATACTCCCCATTCCCCTACCTCTCCCTCTTCGGTCTTTCCCTCCCTGTTCCTGAACATACCTCCCATCCTCAAACCATGTCCCTCCAAGGTGGGAGTTCCCATGAAGGTTGTTCCATGTGGGGGAAAAAAAAAGTCCCAGATGACTGAAAGGAGATTTTTCCCTCCTGCTATGTTTTTCTTGGTGGTTTGGTTTGTTAATTATTCCACTTATGTTTCTGTAGATCATCTTTCCCTTTAATTGTGACCCTGGACTCATTGGGGCAATGCCTGAAGTGGTGTTGCCCTTCTTTGGGCTACTTTATTTTTCTTCAACAAAGAAGACATGGCTTCTTCAGATTACAGGGATCATCTAAAAGTAATCTCTTGGAATTTTAAGGGGCTATGTTATCCTAACAAGAATAAGCAGGTCTTAAGCGTTTGCAGGCGGATGTTTCTCTTATGCAAGAGACACACCTGGCTGCACATGATCTTGCATGTCTTTCTAAACTATGGGTTGGTCAGGTATATGGCTCTCCTGCTATAGGTCGCAAAGCGGGCATAGCTTTTCTATTACATTTCTTCTATCCTATGCTCACTCACTCACATCTTCAATCTCTCCTTCTCTAATGGTGCCTTCCTCACCCCTCTAAGGCATGCACACATCACTGCCATACTTAAAAAGCCCTCGCTGGACCCCACCAACCTGAACAACTTAAGACCCATCTCCCTGCTCTTGTTTACTTCTAAACTGTTAGAACGCTTAGTCTACAATCGCCTGAGCTCCTCCCTCACCGACAACCTTCTTGGCCCTTTACAGTCTGGCTTTTGCTCACTACACTCCACTGAAACTGCCCTACTAAAACTCATTAATGATCTATTAACTGCTAAAACCAATGGCCACTACTCCATACTCATCCCAACCAATGGCCACTACTCCATATTCATCCCAACCAATGGCCACTACTCCGTATTCATCCCAACCAATGGCCACTACTCCATACTCATCCCAACCAATGGCCACTACTCCATACTCATCCCAACCAATGGCCACTACTCCATACTCATCCCAACCAATGGCCACTACTCCATACTCATCCCAACCAATGGCCACTACTCCATACTCATCCCAACCAATGGCCACTACTCTATACTCTTCTTGACCTCTGCGGCTTTTGATACTGTTGACCGTCCCCTCCTCAAAAAACTCCACTCTCTTGGCCTCAGAGACTCTGCTCTCTCCTGGTTCTCCTCCTACCTATCGCAGCGCTCTTTCAGTGTTACCTCTAACTCTGCCTCCTCATCTCCACTCCCTCTTTCTGTAGGGGTCCCTTAAGGTTCTGTCCTTGGACCCCTTCTCTTCTCCATCTACACCTCCTCCCTTGGTCACTTGATAAACTCCCATGGCTTTAAGTACCATCTCTATGCTGATGACACACAATTCTATCTTTCTACTCCTCACCTCACCGCTTCAGTCTCCTCTCGCATTACTAACCTAAGTGACATATCGGCATGGATGTCACTCCACTTCCTCAAACTCAATCTTTCCAAAACGGAGCCTGCAGCCCATGCCCCCTCCCCTGACTTCTCCATCAAGATCAATAATACAGCCATCAGTCTCTCCCCCCCATGCCAGGGTACTAGGTGTAATCCCAGACTCCCATCTGTCCTTTCAGCCCCAAATCCAATCACTGTCCAAATCTTGTAGACTTCCCCTCCGCAACATCTCCAAGATACACCCATTCTTAACCTCTGAAACTACTAAGCAACTTATTTACTCCCTTGTTTTCTCTCGGCTTGACTATTGTAACTCCCTCCTCATTGGCCGACCTCATCGCAGGCTATCCCCTCTTCAGTCTATCATGAATGCTGGTGCCAGACTCATCCACCTTACCAACCATTCCATATCTGCCATCCCTCTGCCAATTCCTCCACTGGCCTCCACTTAGTGTCCTCCATCTCTCTCTGCCAATCCTTCCACTGGCCTCCACTAAGTGTCCTCCATCCCTCTCTGCCAATCCCTCCACTTGCGTCCCATTCCTCAATGAATAAAATTCAAAACATTAACAATAACATATAAAACCATTTATAACCCCAACTGTCCTCTATGCGCCTCACAAGACCTCCTGCTCTCTAGCTCACTTGTTTCCTCCTCCCATGCTCATCTCCCGGACTTCTCCAGAGCCTCCCCCATCCTCTGGAACTTTCTACCCAAATCAAACTATTACCTACTCTGCCCACTTTTAGGTGATCTCTGAAAACCTATCTCTTTAGGACAAGCTATCCTGCCTTCAGCTAATAAGGGAATCTTCTATTCCTCCTACCAGTCCATCCCCCACAGTTATTACCTTTTTGTTCCAATAGCCCCTCCCTATTGGATTGTAAGCTCCAATGATCAGGGCCCTCCTAACCCTCTTGTATTGAACTGTATCATTGCTGTATTGTCTCCCGTTATATTGTAAAGCGCTGAGCAAACTGTTGGTGCTATATAAATCCTGTATAATAATAATATATTACATAAACACCTGTGCCATACCATGCACTCTATCGAAACCAATTCTGATTCTGCACACTCACTTTACACTTGACTATCGCTTCTTGTGACATTGCTATTTCCAACATCCATGCCCCCAACTCCCCAGGGCAGGCCTTTTTTTTAAAGATTTGGTCTCTTAGGCTATACAAATCCCTAAACCTTGCCACATGCTTGGCGGGGACTTTAACTCTGTCACGCATCCACTTGCTGACCGCACAAGCGACCACTCGCCACGACACAAACAGCAAACTTCTCAGGCCCCTCCTCCTACTCTCCTAGCGCAATCCATCTCTATTCAATCTCAATGATATGTGGTGTCTAACACACCCAATGAATTCTCAATATACATTCTACTCCCATCCACACAATTCCTTTTCTTGTACTAATTACTTCTTCTAGTCATCTGCCTTCCTACCTCTGACTTGAAAGACTGTCATATGCGATATGGCTATCTCTGACCACTGTCCTTTATTACTTCACTTGTCTGGACTAAAATCACCGATACCCCCTCCCCCACACTGGATCCTGGTGCTTCCCTTCCTACTTATCAAATAACAATGATTTCATACATATCCTTTATACTGCTTGGGCAGAGTTTGCGCCACCAATGGAGCCCATATTACTAATCCCAACCTTTTTTGGGAAGCAGGAAAAGCATTTCTCCAGAGCAAATAGTCTCATATACCACACAATTTAAAAAACAATCCCTACTTCAATATCAACGGGCAAGGGAAACCCTTCGTCAAGCCCACATTGATCTTTCTCTTTATCGCATGCCAGCTACCAAATTGGCTTGGCAATCTGCCAAAGGTGCCTTTTGACTACTGGGCTGAACAACAGCAGGCAGCCAAGCTATCTTATTGCTTAAATTTCACAGATATGGCATCAAATTGGGCAAATTGGCTCGTCTATGTACAAGCCCACTGCCCTACATACATTTTTACACTCCAAACCCCTAAGGGTTCACTGCTTACTACGTCCTATGAAATAAATACTCTTCTTACCTCCTTTTATAAGTCTTTGTACTTGGAGGAACAGATCAATACTAAAGTTGCAGAGGAAATACTCACTAGTGCACACCTGCCCAAACTCTCCCAAGATCAGGTAGAAGCTCTCAATGCCCCGATTATCCATGACAATATCCGCTCCATGATTAAACTATTACCTACCACAAAGGCTCCAGGACCCGATGGATATTGCACAGAATTTTATAAACTCTCAATAGATTTTATTCCAGATACTTTACATCATGTCTATAAGGCAATGTGGACTAACGGTCTGTACTTATCCACCTCTTCACGGGCAAACATAAAACTTTTTGTGAAAAACGGGAAGGATCCATTATCAGCTGGGCCATATAGGCCGATCTCTCTGATCAATGTTGATGCTAAAACACTCTAAAATTTTCACGGCCGTTGCTCCGTCATATTACACCCAGCTCAACCTGGATTTGTTCCAGGACATTCACCAACCCTAACCATACACAAGGTCTTGATGGTGCTCAAATATGTCAAAGCTCATCTGAAAAAAGACATTGCCATTATTTCCTTGGAAGCCCCAACGGCTTTTGATAATATCAGCTTCTATTGGCCCTTCATGGTTATGAGGGAGTTTGGCATATTGACTTTGTCCAAAAAATGTACTCCTCTCCCATGGCCCGGCTCGTTACTCCTGACTTTGTCTCCAGATATTCCCTTAACTAATGGCAATAAGACAAGGGTGCCCTCTATTCCCCCTTTTTGTCAAAATAACCCTAGAACCTCTATCCAGACTACTCAACTCAGATGATGGGATTAGCGGTGTCACGATCGGCGACCAAACCTTCAGATCAGCTTTGTTTGCTATCGATGTATTGTTGTTCTCATCTGACCGTCAGACTTTATCAAACTTCAGAACTTGTTTGTGACCTTTTGCAGCTGTTCTGGACTGTGAATTAATTTCAATAAGAGTGAAGTTCTGCCATTGATCCCATCTGCCTCAACCCATTGGTTCTCATCCTCCAAATTTAGTATTGCAAAACATTCAATTTTCTATCTGGGGATTTGTATAGGCTGAGAATCATCCACACTATATAGCCTTAACTACCCTCCTCTGATTAATAAGATTGTACAGGAGTTGGAAGTCTGAGTGGATCTTTCCATTTCACTCTTCGGGAGATGCCACCTCTTCAAAATGATTTGCAAATTACTCTACCCTCTCTAAACACTACCTATTCTCTTGAAACACTCAGATGTGCAAAAAATTAATACTGCCTTACAGGCCTTTGTATGGCAATGCAAAAATATGTGTATTGCACGCCAAAAATGATGTCTCCTCCATGTGGAGCTGGGCTACCGAATATTAGGTTTTATAACTTAACTTATCTTGCCTGCTTCACCAGGGCCTAGATTAGTTATCATTAAAATCATGCTACTCAAACTATATACTAGAAAAAGCCCTGGTGCACCTTCCAGCCATCCTTCATTCGAGACTTAAATCTCTTCCTCTCCATCTTCGATCCAACTCATTAATCAGAGAAACCGTACAGAGATGGTACAGAGACTCTTGGATTTGCCACCAACCATGTCAGGAATGGACTTGCCAGTAATGGTGGGACTCACCTGCCTTGTGGGCTGCAGTACCAGGGCTGGCCAGCGGGTGCTCCCAGCAATCAGAGACTCAACCCTGCAGCCAGCCAAACACCTGAAGCTGATTATGCAGGTGTATTTAAGGGTTGGCCAGACCTGCAGTCTGGGCCTTGGTGTGTGTTTTCTATGGGCCCTGTATCCTGCATTCCTGTTCCTGTCTGATTCGTTGCCGACCCTGCCTGATCCGGACCTCTGCTACTTCTCCTGTTTTGATCCCTGGCTTGTGACCCCGACCATTCTCTGCCTGACCCCCTGTACCTACCTGCCCGTTAGTTGCTGTACCCGGCTCGTGACCTGACTACTCTCTGCCTGCTCCTCCTGTCCCTACCTGCCTGATTGTTATTGACCCGGCCTGCCTGACGATGCTTGCATTGTATGTATTGTTATCTGTGGGTGGTTTGGTTTGGTTTGTTTGCACTGTGTTATGTTTTAGTATTGCACTGCGTTTATGTATTGTCAGTGTTAATAAATTATATTGTTTATCACATATCTGAAGCCTGCGTTTCCCTGCGTCAGTTCACATACCTCTGGTCATACCCAGGAGCCCTGACAAACCATCTCCCGCTACCTGCCTATTCACGGAAACCCTCTTTCCTCCCTCTAGTAAGCATGCAGATTTTACCCAATGGTCACATACTGGACTTAACAATGCGATAACGGACCAACAGATCCTTTAAGTCATTCCTGGATCTGGCTTCTCAATTCTGTCTTCCTGGAGCCTATATTTTTCATTACCATCAGCTTGTGAACTATGTCTGGACCTGCTACACCCCTTGACAAGACCTGTTCCAGAGCTCATTCATTGAGATAGCTCTCCATCGGGACCAATACTCTATCTCCAACATCTATCCCCATCTCATTACCCATCAAACCACAAAATATAATCTCACTTCCAAGCCTTGGGTTCCCATACTCCAACAAGATGACACCTCAGAAAAGATCCTGCTAGGTTACCAGAAAATCACAGCATTAGTGATCTGTGAAACACAATTTAAAATTATGCATCATGCCTACTACTCATTCACTGCCAATAAAGCAATTTCTGCACATCCCACGTGCATATAGTGTGACCATCATCTACCTACTTTGTTTCATGGGAATGCAATCAAATATCCGTCTTCTGGGACCAGGTCTTGCATTATGTTGCTCAAATCTATAATGTTACCATTCCCAAGGATGCTATGTATCCTTGGATCTGAAGAACTCTCAAGTCGGCACACTCCATCAAATCTACCAACACTCCTCAATGGATCCACATATGCCTCCTTGTAGGGCACTTCTACAAGCCTGGATACATCTCAACCCACCATGCATCTGTCAGGGCTCCGGGTATGACCAGAGGTGTGTGGACCGACACAGGGAAACACAGACTTCAGGTATAGCGTGTAACACAATATAATTTATTAAAGACGACACAAACATAAATGCAGTGCAAACAATCAAACTCAACACTTACATAAATATGTACAACCAGGTGCAATAAACCTTAAATGAATAGGTACCAGTGCAGTCAGGGCTGGAGAGGTGGAGCGGTCAGGCAGGCCGAGCCCACAGCACAGATTTCCTCAGGGCGCAGGGTCTAAATCCCAGCCTGCTATTCACCAGGGCCCCTGATGGTGGGGATGGACTTGGTGCAGACTGGACCTCCCCTGAGTGCGTCCGGCTGTGGTAGCGAGTACTGGCAGGGGAGTGCAGGAACGGAGTCTGATGGGAAAGGGCAGGCAAACTTACTAGAGGTGATCCGTGCGGGATGGATGGATCGTCGGGTGAAGTAAGCGTAGTCAGACAGGCCGGCTCGGTATCGTGCGGGCAGCGTGGTACAGGAGGAGCAAGCAGAGAATGGTCGGGGTCACAAGCCAGGTTCAGCAGGTAGCGGGCAGCGCGGTACCGAGGATCAGGCAGAAGGATGGTCAGGCAAGCCAGGGGTTCAGCAGGAGATGGTCAGCAGAGGTCAGGATCAAGCAGGGTCAGCAACGAGGCAGGAACACAGGATACCAGGTACAGGGGCTCATGGGAAACATACACCAAGGCCCAGATCACAGGCCTGGTCATTCCTTAAATACACCTCCTGCAATCAGCCCAGGTGTTGGCTGACTACAGGAGTGAGCTTCTGGCTGCTGAGAGCACCCGCTGGTCAGCCCTGGTACTGCAGCCCACACGGCAGGTGAGTCCCACCACCAGTGCTGAGTCCATTCCTGACAGTACCCCCCCTCAAGGAGCGGCCTCAGGACGCTCCAAACAGTCCTTAGTGGGCAAAATGTTCCACCGCCCGGGTCAGGTAACTGGCTGGATATTTTACTGCCGGGGTCAACCGGCTGGCTGGGTTTCCTGCTAGCAGATTTCTCTTTATGTAATGGAACCCAGGAAGGCAGGTCGCTGGACACAGGATTTCCAGGAGCAGGCTGGGAATCAGTTATTGGCTAGTTTAGCTGGGCAGCGTACGGAGGCACGTCAGGCTGGGCAGCGTACGGAGGCACGTCAGGCTGGGCAGCGGACGGAGGCACGTCAGGCTGAGCAGCGGACGGAGGCACGTCAGCGGGCACCGAGTCATCTGGCACGACAGTGGGCACCGAGTCATCTGGCAAGACAGCGAGCTCCGAGTCATCTGGCAAGACAGCGAGCTCCGAGTCATCTGGCAGAACCGCGGGCGCCGGGTCACCAAGCTCGACAGCGGACACCGAGTCATCTAGCACGACAGCGGGCTCCGAGTCATCTGGCAGAACCGCGGGCACCGAGTCATCTGGCAGAACCGCGGGCTCTGGCAGAGAGGGGTGGAAGACACTGAGTGGAGGCCAGTGGAGGGATTGGCAGAGAGGGGTGGAGGACACTGAATGGAGGGCAGTGGAGGGATTGGCAGAGAGGGGTGGAGGACACTGAGTGGAGGCCAGTGGAGGGATTGGCAGAGAGGGGTGGAGGACACTGAGTGGAGGCCAGTGGAGGGATTGGCAGAGAGGGGTGGAGGACACTGAATGGAGGGCAGTGGAGGGATTGGCAGAGAGGGGTGGAGGACACTGAGTGGAGGCCAGTGGAGGGATTGGCAGAGAGGGGTGGAGGACACTGAGTGGAGGCCAGTGGAGGGATTGGTAGAGAGGGATGGAGGACACTGAATGGAGGCCAGTGGAGGGATTGGCAGAGAGGGGTGGAGGACACTGAATGGAGACCAGTGGAGGGATTGGCAGAGAGGGGTGGCAGATACAGAACGGTTAGTAAGGTGGATGAGTCTGGCAGCAGCATTCATGATAGACTGAAGAGGGGATAGCCTGCGATGAGGTCGGCCAATGAGGAAGGAGTTACAATAGTCAAGGCGAGATATAACAAGGGAGGGAATAAGTTGCTTAGTGGTTTCCGGGGTTAGGAACGGGCGTATCTTGGAGATGTTGCGGAGGTTGGAAATGTTGCAGAGGTAAAGTCTACACGATTTGGACAGTGATTGGATATGGGGCTGGAAGGACAGATGGGAGTCTAGGATAACACCTAGTACCCTGGCATGAGGGGAGGGACTGATGATTGTGTTATTGATCTTGATGGAGAAGTCAGGGGAGGGAGCACGGGCTGGGGGGAATACTAAGGGCTAAGACTTATATCCCTTTGTGCCCCCCTTGATTGCAGCATCGCTGGTATGAATCATTTACTGCCATGCACAGCTTAATTGTCTATTGTGTTTTCTGTATATTTCATATACTGATTGTATGTATTTATCAGTTTTTGGGTTAGGACTTTATCCTGTTTACAACTGTTGATGTGCAATTTAGAAACGATTCCCATAGAAGTCAATAGCCCATAATTTACACCTGAACAGGACCGTACTGCTCAGAAATCGAACTGGACTTTTTTTCAATATGCACTGAATCCACACTGCCAATGCAGCGGACTTATGTGAACAGGCACCATAGGAAGCCATGTTATTTCAAACCGCATCCAATCCACCTATATGTGAACCAGAACTAAAGGCTTGGAATGGAATTGTGAAAAAGGAAACCTAATTCTAAAGAACCTCTGGGAAAAAAAATTGAGGAAACTTTAACAGTGATATGAACAAAGCCCACCTGAGCCTGCATAGCAAAACTTGCCTGAGCAGTCTTCAGGGACAGGCCCTGATAGTCCAACCAGGAGTAATGCAGCATACTGGAAATGGAGAACCTAAAAAATCATTCTCTGTACAGTGGGCAGCATCAGAGACACATTAAGTTCCATGAAAAGAGCAGAATGCTACCAAAGAAGTAGGTCATCCATGTACTCTACAAAAGGAATACACTAAGTTCATAAAAAGGCCCAGAATCAGAACCAGGACCCTAGTGAACCTCTGTGAATTGGAAATCCTGGGCAGGTTGAACAGTAAGGACACAAACAGAAGATGACATTCCTCCATCGTAAAGGACAAGGACTTCTGGAGAGGGGAATACCCAAAGGTGGGACCTGTTCATGTCCACTGATGCCAGGAAGACCCCAGCTAGAGAGGCCATCACTGGATGCGCCAATTCCATCTGAAACTTCCTTACATGAAAAGACTTTTCACAATGAAAATAGATCCAAAATAGAATGAACATCACCGTCTGGTCTTGGAACCATAGAACCTTTGAGGATAAATGTGAAATAACTCCCTGAAACAAAGGAGGATGCAAAGGAGCAAATCTGTTTAGCACAATCAAAGAGAAAACATGAAGCATGAAGTGAGGAGAGGGAATGCTCTGAATTCCTAACTCAGTCACAAGCCACCATGCTGCAAACCCACTTATCCGCTATCACCCCTTTCCAAAATCTGCATAAGGCCTGTAAAAGTCCTACTTCACCCAAGTGAAGGCCCTTGTTTAGATTGTGTGGATGCCCAGTACTCCTAATGGAAATGGAGATTGTGAGAGCAGCAAAGGAAACATCTTGCTGAGATAGAAGGAGCAGCAGGTTTGTGAGCTTGCCCAACTCCCTGAAGAAACCAGAGTGTCCCCTTTTCCTGATAAATTCTGGGTATAATAACTTCTGGTTGAGAAGAGGTTGCCGGCTCTACTGGAAGCATACACCCTCCCTGAGTGAACTTACTTTCCCTGAGGCATTGCCAGGTAAATCTCTGCAGAGGAGAGAACACTTCTTGGAGGTAAGCCCAGTCCATGTACTAGACATCCATATGGAGATGATACTGTATATCAGGAAAACTAAAGCTCTTGTGGCGTCCACCATGATCCAAGTCATGAAGCCTCATGAGAAGAAGACATGGGAAGCTGCAAGTATAATTTATGCAAAAGGATTCACAAAATTTCTAGGGTTATGCAAAAAACTCTGACCCTGGGGTTGTACGTTTTGTCGTAATAACGTCTTCAGGAGGTATTCCTGAAGACATCATCACGACAAAACATATGTCGAGTCGAAGCTACAGGATATGACGGCATTCTGACCCTGCAGTGACAGCTGTGGTGGTGGTGCACAGTGGTGAAGTGGAGCATGGGTAGCAGCACTTGGAGGTGTTGACGCTGCCTGAAGAGGAATCCGATGGTCCATCTACACTGGGTGGTGCCGGATGGACATTGGAGGGAGCCGGGTTTTCTCCTGGACTATACTGTGTGATGTCCCCATCTTCTACTTTCCAGTCTGGAGACAAAGTGAGACAATCCTCGGAGGTTTTCCTCATCTCCCAGCCATGGACTAAAATACAAAGACAAAGAGGATTACTAGACAGGAGCTGATTGGTTCCCCCAAACCAGGACTCCGCCCACATCAGGCAGCTTGGTCTCTGAGGAGCTTACAATTCCACCCTCAAGGGAACTAGGAAATGGCTCCTCTGATCTCCTACCAGGTCATTTCTTTATTCATGGACCTTAGTCAGAGAGTGAGGAAACAACCAGAACTGTCTTTTATTGGGACAGTGATGAGGGGATTATAGGACGAGGGTCCCCACCCCCTCTATCACTCATCGCCATCTTCCCAACACAAGAAGTACTGCACTTCCTTATTTACTCCATGATTTAGTCATGAAGAACAGCGGGGCTGAGCCCCACCAGAGGTCAGAGAGTGAGGATGGGGGGAGAACAACCAAGATGAAGACTGGACTGATCCTGAAGACCACCATCATTGGGGTATTGACTCTTCCCTCATTATCACTTTCTGTTTAATCCTAAGTTGGATCCTAAGTTGGAGGATGTTATCACATTATTATCACCATGTAAAAGTCTGTGCTCCAATCACATCATCCAATATAAAATGTCCAACTGGTAGGAAATGGGAGAAAAAGAAATAACGTAAATGTAACATACAACTAATTATATAAGATACAAAAGGACTATATAGTATCAGAATGTTGTAATGTACAACATAGAGTATATAGTGCAGGGGTCAGGAGTATGTAATGTACAACATAGAGTATATAGTGCAGGGGTCAGGAGTATGTAATGTACAACATAGAGTTTATAGTGCAGGGGTCAGGAGTATGTAATGTACAACATAGAGTATATAGTGCAGGGGTCAGGAGTATGTAATGTACAACATAGAGTATATAGTGCAGGGGTCAGGAGTATGTAATGTACAACATAGAGTATATAGTGCAGGGGTCTGGAGTATGTAATGTACAACATAAAGTATGCAGTGCAGGGGTCAGGAGTATGTAATGTACAACATAAAGTATGCAGTGCAGGGGTCAGGAATATGTAATGTATAATATAAATTATACAGTGTAATGGTCAGGACTCATAATATTGGTATTCAGTAATCAGTAGAAGCTTAAATGATTACTGTAGACAAGTTGCAGAGATCCCACACCGCTGCCTCCCATCTCCTGAGACTGCACTCAGTGACTTGGGTCTGAGACTATACAGACATATCCCTCCACCCGGTACAACCAGCAGACAACAGAGCAAGTAATCCTGTCCGAGATCTTACTAGACCCGGGGGGGGGAAGGAGACCCAAAGCACATACACTTGGTGCTTAGGTCTAATAGCACCTATGATGAAAATTAACAGTTTGCTTCCAGTATCTATAAGGATCTACAGTCCATACACACCCAGCACAAGGCCGGGGTCACACTACCAGACGCTTCTCGGGGATGCAGTTCCTCTGAGCTCCACAAGGTGGTGATCTCACTTCTACCCACACAGGAAGTCTTTATGGAAGACAGACAGGAAGTGATGTCAGGCACAGACAGAAAGTTCCGGGTGAGAGGAGGAAGTAGAGGGGAGACGTTGGTGGAAGTGGCAGCAGGGGAGGTAATGAGACGTTATTTTATATATACACCCAGTAACCCCCCCCGAAGACATTTCATAGGTGGCCTGGACTGGAACTGCAGACTGAATCAATGAAAAAAAGGTACAACGTTTAGAAGAAAAATACATAAATATATATATATGTATTGCCATTACGGAATGTTAAGGGGGTCGGATTGTCTTGAAGGCAACTTAAAAAACCAGCTGGAACTCCTCTTTACCCCTTCAGGGGTGTAGTATGTTGTGTGTAATATCTGTCTATAGATCTAGATAATTATTACAGACAATATCTTCTTATCTTTTATCTCTTGATCTTCATCTACAAACCAGAGAGGCGTTGTCACCCAATAATCATTATAATACCATCTATATATATGTACCTTCTAAGGTGAGATGTACACAATGGCTTTGCATAGCAGAACTCATTGGGCAGCACCGTGGCTAAATGGTTAGCACTTCCACCTGGCAGTACTCGGGTCGTTGGTTTGAATCCCAACCACGGCACCACCTGCCTGGAGTTTGCATGTTCTCCCTGTGCCTGCGTGGGTTTCCTCCAGGTACTCCGGCTTCCTCCCACACTCCAAAGACATGCTGGTAGGTGAATTGGATCCTGTCTAAATTGGCCCTAGTATGTGTGTGTATGAATGTGAGTTAGGGACCTTAGATTGTACGCTCCTCGGGGGTGGGGACTGATGTAAATGTAATATATATATATGTAAAGCGCTGCATAAATTGACAGCGCCTGTAATAAATTGAGTGTCTAAGTATTTGCACACCAATGCTCTAGGTAGAATAACATGAGTTGAGGACACAATACTTTGCGTGGCTTTTTCCAAATTCATAAGAGGGGCGAGTGAAATTTGTCACTTTATAGTCAAAATGTGAATGTTATTGAATCCTCTGTTTATAACATGCTGAAGGCTATGACATATATGGATGTAAAGAGCTTTCAACCTTTACTGCTTCCCCCCCTTCCTGACCAGGCCATTTTTTAAGTTACGGCGCTGTTACTTTAACTGACAATTGCGCGGTCATGCAACGCTGCACCCAAATTAAATTTACGTTCAGGTGAGTCCCACCACCACTGGCAAGTCCATTCCTGACAGGCTGTATTTTAAAAGACAGCAGCTACAGTTTTTGTAGCTGCTGACTTTTATTTTTTTTTTCCATGTGCTTTAATGCCAAGCTGATATATCTAACCATCTGTTTAGAGGAATTATAAACTGAATGATCAGAGTAACTGCTCTACTGCAGGCAATGAGGGGTCGGCCTACAGCCGGGTTAAAAAATTCCTTTCCTGATCCCCCGAGAGGCAATCAGATATTCCCTGGATCAACTTTCCCTATAAATGTTACATCCAGTTATATTCTGTGTATCCAAGAAAGGATCCAGGACTTTCCTACAGCAATCCACTGAGCTGTATTGTATAGTGTGTGTATATATACACATCATTGGATTCAGGTGTTCCAGTCACCTCCATGGCCACAGGTATCTAAAATCCAGCCCTTAGGCATGCAGACTGCTTCTACAAACATTGGTGAAAGAATGGGTCGCTCTCAGGAGCTCAGTGACTCCAAGCGTGGTCCCGTGATAGGTGGCCACATGGGCAATAAGTCCATCCGTGACATTTCCTGGCTACTAAATATTCCACGCTCAACTGTTAGTGGGATTATTATAAAGTGGAAGCAACTGGGAACAACAGCAACTCAGCCACCAAGTGGTAGGCCACGGAGAATGACAGAGTGGGGTCAGTGCATGCTGAAGTGCAGAAGTAGCCAACTGTCTGCAGAGTCAATAGCTAAAGACCTCCAAACTTGGTGTGGCCTTCAGATGAGCCCAACAACAGTGTGCAGAGAGCTTCATAGAATGGGTTTCCATGGCCGAGCAGCTGCATCCAAGCCTTACATCACCAAGTACAATGCAAAGCGTCGGATGCCGTGGTGTAAAGCACGCCGCCACTGGACTCTAGAGCAGTGGAGATGTGTTCTGTGGAGTGACCAATCACGCTTCTCTGTCTGGCAATCCGATGGACCTGTCTGGGTTTGGTGGTTGCCAGGAGAACGGTACTTGCCTGACTGCATTGTGCCAAGTGTAAAGCTTGGTAGGGGGAGATTATGGTGTGGGGTTGTCTTTCAGGGTTTGGGCTTGGCCCCCTAGTTCCAGTGAAGGGAACTCTTAAGTTGTCAGCATACCAAGACATTTTAGACAATTTCATGCCCCAACTTTGTGGGAAGATTTTGGGGATGGCCCCTTCCTGTTCCAACATGACTGTCCAAGTATACCATGTCCACCCCTCTGTCCAAGTATACCACGTCCACCCCTCTGTCCAATTATACCACGTCCACCCCTCTGTCCAATTATACCACGTCCACCCCTCTGTCCAAGTATACCACGTCCACCCCTCTGTCCACGTATACCACGTCCACCCCTCTGTCCACGTATACCACGTCCACAGCCACCCCTCTGTCCAAGTATACCACGTCCACAGCCACCCCTCTGTCCAAGTATACCACATCCACCGCCACCCCTCTGTCCAAGTATACCACATCCACAGCCAACCCCTCTGTCCAAGTATACCACGTCCACAGCCACCCCTCTGTCCAAGTATACCACGTCCACAGCCACCCCTCTGTCCAAGTATACCACGTCCACAGCCACCCCTCTGTCCAAGTATACCACATCCACCGCCACCCCTCTGTCCAAGTATACCACATCCACAGCCAACCCCTCTGTCCAAGTATACCACGTCCACAGCCACCCCTCTGTCCAAGTATACCACGTCCACAGCCACCCCTCTGTCCAAGTATACCACGTCCACAGCCACCCCTCTGTCCAAGGTTTTGCTCACCTCCTCATAAAAAGAAATCATATTTGTGTGACAACTTCCATCTTTCATGAATCCATGCTGTCTGTGGCTTACAATATTTGTTTCCAGCAAGAACTCATCTATGTGGTCTTTTATTAATCTCTCCAGTATCTTCCCAACTATAGAAGTTACACTAACAGATCTATAATTACTTGGGAAAGATTTTGTCCCCTTTATAAATATTGGCCCCACATTGGCCTTACACCAATCCAGTGGTACTATGCCAGTCATTAATGAGTTCCTAAAAATGAGAAACAATGGCTGTGAGATGACAGAGCTGAATTCTTTAAGGCCCCGTGGGTGTATGCCATCCGGTCCAGGGGCTTTATTCACCTTTATTCTGTCTAAATATTTCTGGATCATATCAATTGTGAGCCAATGTGGATCATCTGGAGCTGTGTCAGTACCACCCCCCATTATGGACAAGAGCCCCCCATGCTCCTTTGTATACACAGAGCTGAAGAAGGGATTTCATACATTGTCCTTCTCTTTGTCCCCAGTCACCCCCTCTAGATGGTTCTGTAAAGGGCCTACATGCTGGGACCGGACCTTTCTACTATTCATATATTGGAGGAATGTTTTGGGGTCGTCCTGATATCTTTCTGTCATTTGTTTTCAGTTTTTGCGCCTTTATTTCCTTTTTGCATCTTCTGTTCTATTCTTTGTAATGTGTAAACGATGATCGCGTTCCTTCATTGTTATATTTAATAAAAGCTCTTTTCTTATTATCTATCGCTTTTGTAACTTTGGCCGTAAGCCACAAAGGTTTGATTTTTAGCCTTTTATACTTGTTGCCCATGGGAATATATTTTGCAGTGTGGTCACATACAGTCTTTATGAAGAACCCCCATTTCTGTGTTGTGTTCATCAATGCCAATATTCCCTCCCAGTCTAAGTCTTGGAGAGCAGATCTCAGCCTTGGAAAATTAGCTCTTAAAGTTGAGTGTTTTTTATTTTTCCCGTATGTTCTTGCTGTTTACAGGTAACAATAAATGATATCATGTTATGGTCACTGCTACCCAGATGTTCTTTTATATGGACATTCATTATAAGCTCTGCATGGTTGGAGATGACCAGGTCCAGCAGAGCATCATTCCTAGTTGGGGCCTCTATGAAATGTACCATAGAATTGTCCTGTAGTAGGTTTATAATTTTTTGCCCTTTGACTGTTCCTGCAGAACCATTACTTGAGTTAATTTCCATGTATTTAAAATCCCCCATTATTATCATCACTTTCCCAACCCTTGCAGCCCTTTCCATCTGTGCGAGGAGCTGAGTCTCCACCTCCTCATTAACACTGGGAGGCCTATAACAAACTCCATTGATTACCTTTGTAGCAAGTACCCCCATGTGCAGTTCCACCCATAATACTTCAGCCTCATCACACTCTCCATCAACTAGGTCCTCTTTCACACTCGCTCTGAGATCACTTCTCACATAGAGACAGACACCACCACCTTTCCTATTTCCCCCGTCTCTCCGAAAGAGAACCTAGCCAGGAATATGAATGGCCCAGTCATGTGAGGAATGAAGCCAAGATTCAGCAATACCAATTCAATCCTAGTTCTCTTCATGCACCAAACCTTCCAACTCACCTATTGTGCTGGGCACACTTCTGGCATT
The DNA here is from genome assembly GCF_062004578.1 of Staurois parvus. Taxonomy (NCBI): domain Eukaryota; kingdom Metazoa; phylum Chordata; class Amphibia; order Anura; family Ranidae; genus Staurois; species Staurois parvus. The sequence goes on from NW_028318017.1 coordinate 3,432,451, forward strand.
GGGGAACAAACACTTTAAAACATTGACACCTTGTGCACATGTATTTTGCGTATTTTCTATTTTCCTACAGAAGGTACCAATTCCAATGGTTGTTTGTAACATGGGCACCTTCTTATCACCTGCCATAGCCCTCCCCCCAGCTTTCCCCATTCCACCCACCAATAAGTACTGACCCCTGTCTGATTTGTCTACCCCATTGTAATCCAATTCTCCCTTTCCCCTCGATCCTAGTTTAAATTCTCCTCGATCCTCCCCATAAACTCCTCCCCCAGCACAGCAGACCCCCTTCCATTGAGGTAAAAACCATCTCTAGCATATAGACTGCACCCCAATGAGAAGTCAGCCCAGTGCTCTAGAAACCCAAATCCTTCCCTCTTACTCCAGGTCTTCAGCCATGCATTGAGTTCTCTAATCTCCCCCCGGTCTCTCCTGAGTTGCACATGGCTCAGGTATATTCAGAGAATATCACCTTGGAGGTCCTTCCCTTCAACTTGCAGGATAGTTCTTTAAATTGATTCTTAAGGAGCCTCCACCTTCCATGTATTTTCATTGGTTCCAACATGGACCAAGACAGCTGGGTCATGCCCAGCCCCTCCCAGTAATTTATCAACCCGGTGGTCCACCACATGCTGAACCCTGGCAACAGGGAGACAGCAAACCATTCAGTTGAGGCGATCCTGGTGACAAATTGTTCTATCAGTCCTTCTGATTATAGAATCCCCTACTACCACCAGCTGTCTAGGCCTTCCTGCACTACCCTCACCACCCCTCCCAGATGGTCTGCCCTCCTGGCTGTTAGGAATAGCAGTGACATCCAGGGCTGCCACCCCTGAGCTTGCCACCCCCACATCTTCACCCAACTTGGCAAATCTGTTTGGGTGCTCAAACCCAGGGCCAGCCTTCCTTTTCTGTGAGCCCCTACCACTCCCTCTCGCTACAGTAACCCATCTACCTACCTGATAATCCTGATTAGCCCCTCCGCCCTCCACATCAATCCCATTATCTACCCGCTCAGAGAGCAGAAGACTCCATTCCAGGTTGTTGGTTCTGCCCAGGGTTGCAACTTGCTCCTCCAGATCTCTAACGTGAGATTCCAGAAGGGCAACCCGCTCACATCTGTCGCAGCAGTATCCATCCTGGAGCTGTTTCTCCATTGTGCATACGTGTGCCACACTGTGCACGGCACAAACCTTCCACATACATGCGGTACACTGCACGGCGCAAACCCTTCCACATACATGCGGTACACTGTGCATGGCACAAACCCTTCCACATACATGCGCCACACTGCACGGCACAAACCCTTCCACATACATGCGCCACACTGCACGGCACAAACCCTTCCACATACATACAGCACAAACCCTTCCACATACATGTGCCACACTGCACGGCACAAACCCTTCCACATACATGCGGTACACTGTGCACGGCACAAACCCTTCCACATACATGCGGTACACTGTGCACGGCACAAACCCTTCCACATACATGCGGTGCACGGCACAAACCCTTCCACATACATGCGGCACACTGTGCACGGCACAAACCCTTCCACATACATGCGGCACACTGTGCACGGCACAAACCCTTCCACATACATGCGGCACACTGTGCACGGCACAAACCCTTCCACATACATGCGGCACACTGCACAAACCCTTCCACATACATACAGCACAAACCCTTCCACATACATGTGCCACACTGCACGGCACAAACCCTTCCACATACATGTGCCACACTGCACGGCACAAACCCTTCCACATACATGCGGTACACTGCACGGCACAAACCCTTCCACATACATGCGGTACACTGTGCACGGCACAAACCCTTCCACATACATGCGGTGCACGGCACAAACCCTTTCACATACATGCGGCACACTGTGCACGGCACAAACCCTTCCACATACATGCGGCACACTGTGCACGGCACAAACCCTTCCACATACATGCGGCACACTGTGCACGGCACAAACCCTTCCACATACATGCGGCACACTGAGCACGGCACAAACCCTTCCACATACATACAGCACAAACCCTTCCACATACATACAGCACAAACCCTTCCACATACATACAGCACAAACCCTTCCACATACATGCGGCACACTGAGCACGGCACAAACCCTTCCACATACATACAGCACAAACCCTTCCACATACATACAGCACAAACCCTTCCACATACATACAGCACAAACCCTTCCACATACATGCGGTACACTGTGCACGGCACAAACCCTTCCACATACATGCAGCACACTGTGCACCACGGCACAAACCCTTCCACCCTGCTAGCACTCATATCCCAGTCACAATATTAATATTACTACAGGTTAGAAGACTCCTTTTTTCCACTCCGGTTTTTTCTATTTCAATGGTCTTTATTAAATTTTTTAAACTGTATAAACAGAGGCAATAAAACACGCCCACGCAGGGGCTATCAATTGCACAGATAAACAAAATGCAAAATAAAAAAAAAAGGAAAAACAATGCTCTAATGCCAACAGGGCAAAAGGTACGCCCACGCAGGGGCTATCAGTGGCACATAAGGTACAAAACAGTAATGTAACTGATTATAACAATTAAATGCAGCTGTCCAGTCACACCAAAAACAGAGAGAGAGAGAAAAAAGAAAAGAGAGAAAGAAAAAAAAAAAAAAAAAAAAAGGGGTGGGGGGCAAAGAGCAGGGATTCAAGAGCGCCAATACCGAACGCCATTACATCCCCAGACTAGCCGGGGGGAGTGAGGGAAGGGCATATTGCAACCACGGCTCCCATATTTTCAAAAATTTACGTTGGGAGTCGTTGCGGATACTCGACATCTGTTCGTTGAGCATCATAGTGATCATACGATCCCGCACCCCCTGAAGAGGGACAAACGGACTCTTCCAGGCCTGAGCAATTGTCCTAGTGGCAGATAAAAACAGATAGGAAGCCAACTTCTGCTGGTGAGCTAAGAGGCCCGGTATGGGGCAATGAAGCAAGGCATACCGAGCATCCCGGCGTATGGAGAGATGGAACAAGGTGAAAAGGAGGCCAAACACACGAGACCAAAAACGAAACAGTCTCGGGCATGACCACCAGATATGTAATACATCACCACGATGACCACAACCCCGAAAACATTGATCACTACAGGCAGGGTTAGCCCGGGCCAGCCGAGCCGGGACCCAGTACCAACGAAACAATACCTTATAGGCTGCCTCCAGTGTGGTCGTATTAAATGAGCATTTAGCTATGAGTGACCAGGCCTTATTCCAGTCCTCCGGATCCACAGCCACTCCCAGGTCGCGCTCCCACTGAACAACATATGAAAGAGAAGTATGCGACGAGCGTCTGTTCAGAGCTGCATAAAGAAGGGATATAAGGCCCGGAGCGCCCGGACGCAGTTGGCAGAGCTGTTCAAAGGCAGATTTCTGGTACGGGAACGCAGAAGTACCCCGCAGCGAGAGCAGCCAGTGTCGCAATTGAAGATATCGAAAAAATTCCGCCGGGGGGATATTCCGGGATTCCCGAAGAGAGTCCCAGGTGGGAAAGGACCGAAAAATCAAAAAGTGTCGCACCTGCGAAAAACCATTAGTCACCCACCAAGAAAACGCCCCTGGGTGATCCAAACCCGGCGGGAAAAGAGGGTTGTTAATAATTGGGAGCAAAGGCAGAAAAGGTGACATCAGACCACCAGAGTAACGCACCGAGTCCCAAACTTGTAGGCCATGAAGTAACATCGGACTCAGTGCCATAGGGCGCAGGGCAGGGGGAAGCCATAGAAGCATCGACAGTGCGATAGGGGCACAATTAGGTAGTTCCAACAGGACCCAGAGGGGGACGTCGGAAGAGGCGTGCAACATAGACAGCGGGGCAATCTGGCTCGCTTGATAATACTTAGTCACATTAGGCACCCCAAGACCACCCTGAAGTCTATGGGCAAAAAGCGTACTTTTGGATACTCTGGGGTGCTTATCGGCCCAGATAAAACGCATTAACTTCGCCTGAAGCAACCGAAGAAAATGAGGGGGAACCCGCACCGGGAGTGTGCGAAAATAATACAACAATTTCGGCAAGATGGTCATTTTCACCGAATTAACCCGTCCTATCCAAGACAGGTGCGGAAATTGCCAAGAATGCATAAGAGAGGATAGAGAGCTAAGCAATGGATAGTAATTCGCAGCAAACAAGGAGTCATAAGTGGGGGTCAAGCGAATGCCTAAGTATTCAAGAGAAGAGGAAGCCCATTTGTAAGGGAAGTGGGATTGTAGGCGCGAAACCAAATCTGAAGCCAAAGTAATATTGAGGGCGACAGTCTTATCCAAGTTGATACGGAGACCCGAAATCAAGGAGAAGCGCTCAAGAACCTGTTGCAAATTAGGAAGCGTCGTCAGGGGGTTAGTAAGAGTCAGGAGGGCATCATCCGCAAAAAGGTTCAGTTTGAATTCCTGTCCCGCGTAAGGAACCCCCGATACATTGCAATCGGTCCGAAGCGCCAAAGCCAACGGCTCAGGCGCCAGGACAAAGAGCGCTGGGGACAGGGGGCAACCCTGTCTCGTCCCTCGCCCAATAGGAAAGGGATCTGAAAAATACCCAGCGTATTTGACGGAGGCCGAAGGAGAAGAATACAAGGCCTGAATCCAAGAAAGAATAGAATCCCCAAAACCCCAACGAGACAGCACAAACCGCAGATATTCCCAGGATAGAGAATCAAAGGCTTTATATATGTCTAAAGACAGTAAGAATCCCGTGATTTTCCGCTGTTGCAGAAAATGTATAAGATGGACCACCTTACGAACGTTATCACCCGCCTGCCTCCCGGGGACGAACCCTACCTGGTCCCTGTGGACCAGGCTACGCAAATATTTATTAATGCGGAAACTAAGGATCTTGCCCAATATCTTCAGGTCTTCATTAAGAAGAGAAATAGGCCGGAAGGCTTGCGGTTCCTGTACATCATCGGTCGTCTTAGGAATCATGGCGATATGCGCTCTAAGCGCATCTGGGGAGGGCGAGGAGCCCTGTCGTAACGCATTAAAATACTCAGCCAAAAAGGGCGCCAACAAGGCTGAGAATTTCTTATAATAAAGACCGGAAAAGCCGTCGGGACCTGGGGCCGAGGTGGACCGTAAAGATTTGATAGCTTGGAGCACTTCTGGTACAGTGACACCGGCGTTGAGTGCCACCTGTGCTGCCTCGGATAACCCAGGAAGTCGGAGATCTTGAAAGAATGCCTCTGCTTGAGCCACGGGGAAGGGATCTGGTTTAGCGTAGAGGCGTGCAAGGAAGTCTGAGAAACGGGAAACAATCTGCTGGGGATTAGAAGTACAGCCACCTGTAGGAAGTCGCAGTCGAATCGGTTTATGGGGTTTCCCCACAGAATTGAGTTTCCTGGCCAGAATCAGGCCCGGCTTATTAGCACAGGAATAAAATTTGTGTTTGGTCCAACGCAGGGCCCGTTCCGCCTCTGAAGAGGCAAGTAGGTCTAACAGAGCGTCCCGAGCGCGTTTATGGGCCGCAGATGGAGAGGACTTCCAACGCGCATCCGCAGAGGCCAGGAGAGAATGAAGCTCCAAAAGTCAGCGCTCCCGCTCCCGCTTCCGGACCGCCGCCAGCTGTATAACATGACCCCGCACCGTGGCCTTATGCGCCTCCCATAGGGGCACTGCCGAGGAGACCGATCCCGCGTTTTCCGTGAAGTATGTTCGTAAAAAAAATTCTATTTGTTGGCAGGTAGCCTGAGTGGTCAATAAAGAATCATTGATGCGCCAATGAAATGGGCGCCGTTCTGACCCAGAGAGGGCAAGGAGAAGTACCAAGGGATCGTGATCCGACCAAGGCGAGGAGGGAATAGTTATCCGCCTGACCAAGGGAAGCTGCTGAACCTGCATAAATATATGATCAATTCTACAAAAACTATCATGAGGACTGGAATAGAATGTAAAGTCGCGTTCCGTTGGGTGAAGCTCCCTCCAGACGTCCGCCAGCCCCGCTGTCCGCAGGAGAGAGCGCATACGTTCCTCCAGCACCAAGTCATGAGAAGGGGCCGCCCCCCGTGCGCAGCGCCTATCCAATGCGGAATCCAAAGTAACATTTGAATCCCCCAAAACAACAAGAAGACCCTTGGAGTGTCGGGAAACAATGGTGCAAAGATGTGAAAAGAATTTATCCTGAAAACGATTAGGCGCGTAGTAAGAGACAAAAGTAACCTCCTGATCCCAGAGGGTGCCTTGCAGAAGCAGATACCTGCCCGTGGGGTCCGCTATATTCCTAGCACAGACAAAGGGGAGATTGCGTTTAAAAGCGATCAGGACACCCCGACGCTTCTCAGGGGCCGAGGCCGTGTAAAAGGTGGGATAGTGAGGTGAAAGATAACGCGGGGCGGAGGACTGAGAAAACCTGGTCTCTTGTAAACATACCACGTCAATTTGTTGTGATTTGAGGTGATGAAAAACTTTAGCCCGCTTCTGAGGCGAATTAAAGCCTTGAACATTTTGCGAATGAATTTTCAAAAGGGGCGAGGCCATGGCGGCATCAGGGCAACGCGCTCAGCAGAAGAAACCATAAAGCAGCTAGCAATTTCTGCTCCCAATGGCGATCGGACCGTGGCGTCCCGGAACCCTGCAGAAAACAAAAACAAAAAAAAACCAAAGGAGAAAAAAAAACAAAGAAAGAAAGAAGGAAAAGTACACAAAAAGAATATACAATAGTGCAATCGTGTCACGCCAATGGTGACGTGCATCCTACAAAGGAAGGATACCAGTTAGGGGTGGCTCTGCCACCGGACACATGGCTGCAAATGGAAACATCCGAAACATAAGTCCCCAGGGGGCAAAAGGGCAATAAGGCACTAAACACAATAGAACGGGGTACCAAAGCAATAAAACTAAAGGAGCTAGGCCACCGTGATGACCTCCCCATAGCAACCCAGAGCACCATGGGGCTAACCCCATCCCACCCAACCGGGCCTACCAGATCAACCTCCCACCCCGAAACCAGAGGGAACCCTCACTCCGTGCTACCAACAAAAACCGGAATACCATCACCCAGGCCCAAAATAGGCTGCGGCAGCAGAAAGTCATAATTCTCGAATCCATGAGGAGACCCCCCCCAACCAGGGAAGGAACCCAAGGGGGCACACTGGAGCAGTCCCAACCCGTAATGCTGACAAACTGGGGGAGCCCTAAGGGCCAAACTCACGGTCCCGTCAAGGAAGTCCATCGGTGAGATGATACATGGGAAGTCCAAGACACATCTTCAGCCCGGAGAAGAACAGGAAGGACTTGATCGTGAAGAGGTCTGAGGGAGGGCCCTCTTCCTATTGGATGACCGCTCCCAGATGCGGCTTGGAAGAAGCGGCCTTGCCGGGGATCCAGATGAATGAGCTGGGCTCCGATTCGCAGCCTCAGGCGAAAGAAGGTGTAAAGATTCCAGAAGAGAATGGGCCTCCTTCGGCGTAGCCACAGAATGACTGCGGCCCTGGTAGGTGAAGGTGAGGCGAAACGGGAAGCCCCAAGCGTATTTGATACTGTGTTTCACCAGGACCGAAGTGAAGGGCTTCAATTGGCGACGCTTCTGAAGAGTGGTCTGAGAGAGGTCCGCAAAGAGCTGGTAGCGATGCCCCTGGAAGCTGAGGTCAGGGTTGTTTCTGGCCGCCAAGAGGATAGTTTCCTTAGTGCGGTAATACGTAAACTTGATGATAATGTCCCTCGGGGGCCCATCCGGTCGTCTGGGGCACAACGCACGATGTATGCGGTCAAATTCGAGCCGGTCAATGGGAACAGCGGGTGTCAGCTCTTGAAACAGAGCTGTAGCAGTGGAAGTAAGATCCGCGACCGTTTCCGGGATACCCCTTAACCGCAGATTGCCACGGCGGGAACGATTTTCGAAATCCTCAAGCCGTAGCAGCGCGTCCGCCAATTCTTTCTTGAGGTCGCACAAATCCTGTTCGTGATTTTCCATGACCGTGGCCGCAGCGTCCATCTTATCTTCGAGGTCGTTCGTCCGGTTGCCCAACTCGCGAATCTCCTGCGAAAGACGGTCGGCCAGCTTGGAGGTAGCGGAGGACAACTCGGACTGCAGCATACATTGGAATCGGCGCAGGAGCTCAGCATCCCGCAGAGATGGGATGGGAGACTGCAGGGATGGCTCTGGTGCCAGGTCCTCTACACTGCCAGGGTCCGACCCACCTATGGATGGTGACAGCGGGGGACCCAAAATCGCGGCTGGGGCTCCATCTGTGGTCCCGGGCGGGAGCCGCGAACCCGTGGCCGGGGTCCTGGAAGTCCGCGGCGGCCGGCCCAAAATCGAGGCCCCGGCTTCAGCCGCGATCTCCGGCGGGTAGGCCGCAAACTCCGGAGCAGCCTGCCGGGAGCTGGAGGCACGGGCGGCCGGCGTTTTTTTGCCCATCAGGGCACCAGAGAGACAGGGGGCCAGGGAGGAAACAGGGGGACCCCCCCCTGAGGAGAGAAAATCGGCCGATGTGTCCGGCGGCCGAGGAGTTAATTTACAAAGCAGCCATCTTGGTTGCTGCTCACGAGCGCCCCCCCACTCCGGTTTTTTAACTCCACTTAACCAAATGTCCACTTAGTCAAAGGTCCAGCAAGCAAAATACAGGCAAGCTGAAGAATGAGCACGCTCAGAGTGAGCTCTACAGAAAGTTATATAGGACCTGTATCACCTGTGACCAGTTACCCCTCCAATTAATCAGCAGACTGAAGGAAAGAAAGGAAAGCAAAAAACATGCTATTTAAATATTAACCCCTTGCCTACCGGGCACTTCTACCCCCTTCTTGCCCAGGACAATTTTCAGCTTTCAGCGCTGTCACACTTTGAATAACAATTACTCAGTCATGCAACACTGTACCGATGATGTTTTTATAATTTTTTTCACACAAATAAAGTTTTCCTTTGGTGGTATTTACATACCGCTGGGTGTTTTATTTTTTGCGCTATAAACAAAAAAAAGAGAAAAAAATTTGAAAAGAGAGTTTTCCTTTGTTTCTATTATAACATTTTGCAAACGGGTAATTTTTCTCTTTCACTGATGTGTCTTGATGAGGCAGCACTGATGGGCACTGATGAGGAGGTGGCACAGATAGGCAGCACTGATGAGCATTGATAGGCAGCACTGATGAGGCAGCACTGATGGGCACTGATGAGGAGGTGGCACAGATAGGCAGCACTGATGAGCATTGATAGGCAGCACTGATGAGGCAGCACTGATGGGCACTGATGAAGTGGCACGGATAGGCAGCACTAATGAGCATTGATAGGCGGCACTGATGATGCTGCACTGAAGGGCAGCACTGCTGGGCAGCACTGATGGGTGGCACTGCAGGGCACAGGTGGGTACCACTGATGGGCACTGATCGTCAGTGCCCTGATGATCAGTGCCGATCACTTCTTTGGCAATTGCTGGTTCTCGGCAGTACTTTCTGCATGCTGTGACAGTGTGTGGAAAGTGCAGCTGATAACCGGCAACTGTATTTACCCGGTGATCTGCTGTGTCATTGGACATGGCTGATCACATGGTTAAAAGGCCGCTGTGATTGGCCTTTTACCACATCACGTGATCAGCTGTGTCTGTAGGATACAGTGATCATGGAGATCGCCAGGGTCGCGCTGGAGGGTAACCATCAACTGTATTTACCCGGTGATCTGCTGTGTCATTGGACATGGCTGATCACATGGTAAAAGGTTGCTGTGATTGGATTTTTACCACATCACGTGATCAGCTGTGTCCATAGGACACAGTGATCACGGAGATCGCCAGGGTCGCGCTGGAGGGTAACCATCAACTGTATTTACCCGGTGATCTGCTGTGTCATTGGACACAGCTGATCACGTGGTAGAAGGCCGCTGTCCGTAGGACACAGTGATCGCCAGCGGCGCCAGGTGCTTGCCACTGGGTGCGGTCAGAGGGCGTGTTCTGGAATTACATCCATGGAACTAGACAGCCGTGCTGTAGACACTGTAGATTAATTGTCAGTCTTAATTGTTACTTTCAGAATGCAATTCGGGTCTATTCATGTTAAGATGAAAGTGTTTGACCACCAATCAGCTGTATTTCCATGAGGATAGAATCAAGATATCAGGAAAAGATTGTCTGAGCGCTTACACACACCATCCTCATGGGTGCACATGTATGGATCATAACTGGCATGATTGCACGCATGAAACCTACCTGGGTGCATATCATAGATTGGTTATACATGCTGGACAGTGTACTATCTCTGCTCCATATGAAGGATCATAAATGGGACTCTGAGGACTGTTGTCTCTGTAATATTCTCAAATATTTCGCTGGACTTTGTCGCCTGTTGCAAGTATCTTTATCCGAATAAATGCTTCTCCCTGGAAAGGAACCGTTGAACTTATTTGCTGCGAGAAACATTCATTTCTTGTATATCGGCTAGCGAAGTCTTGGTCAGCAACAATAATTCTAATTATCACTCCTCATGCGTGTAATCTGTATGACAACAAGGGGGAGGAGTTGATGATAATATATTTGCCCCCAAAGCTGGCCTACATGGTTCAGTTTTATCCTTCAGCCAGCGGGATGAGTGAAAAAAAAAATGAACCGATTCCCCCATCCACACATTGGAGGTGGATGGGGGAATCCTCCCCGCTGCACTCTTGTATTCTTACAATGGGGGGGACTCCTCCGCTCTCAGAATACACGGATCAGTACTGTGGGAGTGGCTTTTATCCGGCAGTGGCCACACATGGATGGAAATGTGAGCGATCCCTGCTGAACCAGCTGAATTTCCATGGATCTATGGTCACCTTCAGTGACTTCCTCCCCTCCCCCTCATCTCCTTCATGATGGAAGTCATGCTGAGATCATCTCCCATTGGCTGAGCAATATTCTCATTTGTCTCTCAGCTCCTTCTTGCTATTCCTCGTCCTGCCTGTTGTTTCCTTGGATTAATTTTCTGTGTAGTGACCCCGGCTTGGTCTCTTGGATGCGCTCGTCTGTTGCTTGCCCTGACCTTTCTCCTGATTCCTGGATCTCCTCCTCATCTCTCCTCCATATCCTCTTACACAGCTTTTCTCCACACCTGCAGTGACCCTGGGGGGAGGAAACTTGGCACCAGGACGCCGCCAAATCCATCCCCACCATTAGGGGCTCTGGAGAAAATTGTCTGCTATTTACACTCCGTTCCTCCGCACGTCACCTGATCACATGACAGCTTACTTCCACAGATTCCGGACAGATTTCTGGATGGTAAAGGTCAAAGTTCACTCTTCAGTTTAGGAGAGGTAGGACGCACCCAGGAACAAGGATTTGGTTTGTATGAAAGCCTCATATAGAGGACCCCTCAAATCTCCTCATCCAAATGTCCCTCCATCCAGAGTCTATATGTCCTATGACATCACACTGACCTCACAGCTCCTCCTCCCAATGTCCCTCCATCCAGAGTCAGAGAATCCTATGACATCACACTGACCTCACAGCTCCTCCTCCCAATGTCCCTCCATCTGATTGTTTCTGATGCTCTTAGGATGTGGGGTCCCTTGGTATCCTCACATGTAAAGTGGGACTGTTGGTCCTGCGTTGTATGTAATGACATCAGAATGCTGCAACAAGCCTATACCCTGCGTAGTGTGGGGGTCCTGTGGGGGGAAATTATACCTCAGCCTGAAGTGGGGCTTTAATAAAATGGAGACCTGAATGGAGAGGTGAGGAGGATTCTGGGAATATCATTTGATGTGACTATTTGTGTTCAGATGTAGAGTTTTCCTCCTGTGAAGTCTGGAGATCATATGACATCACATTGCCTCCACCTCCCTCCCTGATAGAAGAGAGAAAGAAGAAGAAGATTCTAGAAGTCACCAGAGAGATCACTGAGCTGCTGACAGGAGAGGTGAGCGGTGCCGGGAATTCTGGGACATTCTCCAGTAACAGACAAGGGATGTGTCTGGATGGTGACTGTATCATTGTGTGTGTCAGGTTCCTATAAGGTGTCAGGGTGTCACTGTCTATTTCTCCATGGAGGAGTGGGAGTATTTAGAAGGACACAAGGATCTCTACAAGGACGTCATGATGGACAATCAGCCGCCCCTCACATCACCGGGTAAGAGGAGACTTTATTGTAAAGGAGAGAGCAGTACGGAGGATCCACCTAGATCCCCCATCATCTGATAAACACATAGAAACAATGGATTCAGTCAGTGTGTGTGTTTCCTACAGATGGATCCAGTCATGGGAACCCACCAGAGAGATGTCCCCGTCCTCTGTATTCCCGGGATTCCACACAGGAAGGTCACACCATCCCTCACCATCATCAGGTAGATGAGGAACAATCACTGATAGTATCATTAGGATCTGTACATTATCTGCATTGTTACCATTGATGGCATTTTTATTTTTTTATTTTAGAGTGGAAACCTGAGAGATCCTAAAGTTGAGGTTAAAGAAGAGATAAAAGAGGAGGAGGATGAGGATGGGGGGATGGAAAAGTCAAACTTTCTAAAGGAACACACAGATCTGTACCAGGACACCATGGTGGAGTCATCCAGCTACAGGAACCCACCAGAGAGATGTCCCCGTCCTCTGTATTCCCGGGATTCCACACAGGAAGGTCACACCATCCCTCACCATCATCAGGTAGATGATGACAATTATTGGTAGTTGTGATTTATACACAGCATGTTTGTTACAATGAATGTTTTATTATATCTTTCAGAGTGGAATCCTCGGGGATGATAATATTGATGTTAAAGAAGAGTATAAAGAGGAGGATGAGAAGTATGGAGTGATGGAGGAGTTTTCAGAAGGACACAAGGATGTGATGGAGACACCTAATACCAGGAACCCACCAGAGAGATGTCCCCGTCCTCTGTTTCCCCGGGATTCCACACAGGAAGGTCACACCATCCCTCACCATCACAAGGTTAGAGGGATATCAAATCTAGAACATGAACTTGTTGAAATGATGTGTGAATTTTTTTATGTGATGTCACAATATTGAAGCTTATGTTTTACAGAGGACCTCTTCTATTATTTTTTTGATTTAGGGTGAAGATCTGATAGATATAAAAGTTGAGGTTAAATCAGAAGAAGAAGAGGCGTATGTGATGGATGATCAGCAGTCTATGGAGGAGGATGGAATAACGGGGACATTTATAGAGGAGGACACTCCTACAGAGATCAGCACAGGTGGGTCATGAACACTAAATCCATTCCTCCACCCATACTGCTCACTGATTGGTCCAGAGTAGGGCGGGGACTGGGTGATATCAGCCTGTAATCCCCTGGTCACTTTCCTGAGCTGTGTTCCCCGTCCTGTATTCCTGGATTTCTCTCGGATAATCTTCCTTCTCTGTGCTGCAGACACAATTTATGTATCTAGACTGGATTTATGGAGGTTCTGGGGTTCAGCTGGCAGCAAAATGTTGATTTTCACCATAGATGTTAGTACACCTAGGCACCTGGGGTGTGAGTCTTGTATCTTTGTCCACATGCCCGGGTCTAGTAAGATCTCTGACAGAACAAGGGTTACTTGCTCTTTTATCTGTGAAATATGTCTGTATAGTCTCAGACCCAAGTCACTGAGTGCAGTCTCAGGAAATGGGAGGCAGCGGTGTGGGATCTCTGCAACTTGTCTACAGTAAACATTTAAGCTTCCCCTGATCGCTGAATACAAATATGATTCCTGACCTTTTCGCTATATACCCTGTTTTGTACATTACATATTCCTGACCCCTGCACTGTACACTCTATTTTGTACATTATATACTCCTGACCCCTGCACTGTGTACACTATATTGTACATTACATACTCCTGACCCCTGCACTGTATACTCTATTTTGTATATTACATACATTACATATTCCTGACCCCTGCAATATATACTATATGTTGTACATTACATACTCCTGACCCCCACACTATATACTCTATGTTGTATATTACATGCTCCTGACCCCTGCACTATATACTCTACATTGTACATTACATACTCCTGACCCCTGCACTATATACTCTATGTTGTACATTACATACTCCTGACCCCTGCACTATATACTCTATGTTGTACATTACATACTCCAGACCCCTGAACTATATACTCCATGTTGTACATTACATACTCCTGACCCCTGCACTATATACTCTATGTTGTACATTACATACTCCTGACCCCTGCACTATATACTCTATGTTGTACATTACATACTCCTGACCCCTGCACTATATACTCTATGTTGTACATTACATACTCCTGACCCCTGCACTATATACTCTATGTTGTACATTACATACTCCTGACCCCTGCACTATATACTCCATGTTGTACATTACATACTCCTGACCCCTGCACTATATACTCTATGTTGTACATTACATACTCCTGACCCCTGCACTATATACTCTATGTTGTACATTACATACTCCTGACCCCTGCACTATATACTCTATGTTGTACATTACATACTCCTGACCCCTGCACTATATACTCTATGTTGTACATTACATACTCCTGACCCCTGCACTATATACTCTATGTTGTACATTACATACTCCTGACCCCTGCACTATATACTCTATGTTGTACATTACATACTCCTGACCCCTGCACTATATACTCTATGTTGTACATTACATACTCCTGACCCCTGCACTATATACTCTATGTTGTACATTACATACTCCTGACCCCTGCACTATATACTCTATGTTGTACATTACATACTCCTGACCCCTGCACTATATACTCCATGTTGTACATTACATACTCCTGACCCCTGCACTATATACTCTATGTTGTACATTACATACTCCTGACCCCTGCACTATATACTCTATGTTGTACATTACATACTCCAGACCCCTGCACTATATACTCTATGTTGTACATTACATACTCCTGACCCCTGCACTATATACTCTATGTTGTACATTACATACTCCTGACCCCTGCACTATATACTCTATATTGTACATTACATACTCCTGACCCCTGCACTATATACTCTATGTTGTACATTACATACTCCTGACCCCTGCACTATATACTCTATGTTGTACATTACATACTCCTGACCCCTGCACTATATACTCTATGTTGTACATTACATACTCCTGACCCCTGCACTATATACTCTATGTTGTACATTACATACTCCAGACCCCTGAACTATATACTCCATGTTGTACATTACATACTCCTGACCCCTGCACTATATACTCTATGTTGTACATTACATACTCCTGACCCCTGCACTATATACTCTATGTTGTACATTACATACTCCTGACCCCTGCACTATATACTCTATGTTGTACATTACATACTACTGACCCCTGCACTATATACACTATGTTGTACATTACATACTCCTGATCCCTGCACTATATACTCTATGTTGTACATTACATACTCCTGACCCCTGCACTGTATATTATACTGCTACTATATAGTCCTGACTGTTGAATGTTATACAATATGTTGTACATTCCATAAGCCTGCCTTCTGTTCTCTACCCTCCCCCCACTGCTATATATAAACTATGACACAGCAAGACCCTGTCACTGTGAAGATGGAGGAGGATATGACACAGGATTCAC
This sequence comes from Staurois parvus, assembly GCF_062004578.1. NCBI lineage: Eukaryota > Metazoa > Chordata > Amphibia > Anura > Ranidae > Staurois > Staurois parvus. Next base: position 3,448,024 of record NW_028318017.1, read on the forward strand.
CTTGAGGGTTAATGTGAGATTCTGGATGATCATTTCCAAACAGAGAAAGCTCGGTTTTCCCTGGATTCTGTTGTTCTAGATCAGAACTTTCAATGTCCGGATTTTACCAGATGATGCAGCCTGTCCTGTGTATACAGGTGTGCGGGGTCCTGATTTATTGTATTTGTTTATTTCAGGTACTTATATAGCAATGATAAACAATCCTCCTGCTAATGGAAGTGACCTGCACAATACAGCGGCTGACACTCACTGATACCTTAAACAGTCATCAATAATACAAACAACTATAGTGCAGCGCTCTAATCCCCCCACAAACCCCCCAACCAATAAATATACACAGTATATACCGTGCCACAAAAATATATAAATGCTATAAAATACCTCGTGACCAAATCTTAGTGCTCTATATACAGTGATAAATGCCACAACTTAGTGCTCTACATACTGTGAATAATGCAACAACTAAAAATCATGTGACAGCTATATGATGGATCAGAAGAACCCCTAATTAGGGTACTGAGTGATATAGTGAACCAACGGGATCAAACAGAACATAAATCCAGGACAATGTCCATAAACTTTGTGCTTCAAAAACCATGAAACATATTGTGATGAAGGTGGCTGTGAATGTGTCAGCACACTCGGATCCTCAAATGGCTAGATTGCCTCCTCACCTCCCTTCTGCGACCCAACGGGCCACTTCACTTTCAGGATCTCCCTGGATCCTACTCCAACTGTGGCAGGTGATACTGGGACTTGTGGTTCATCTCCACATGAAAAACAGGCTTCACAGGAAGGTTTTCTGTTACAAATATCTCACACCCCACAGGGTGAGTGAAAAAACTTCCATAGTGTAGAAGGTGATAAGTATTTTATTTAAACCAAATAAATTAAATAAATTAATAAATTAAACCATCACATTAGAATCGTAACAGCAACAGCAGACCCCTCATGTCTAGGTATACTGCATGAAAAATAGGGGACTTTCAGGTTCCTCAAAATGGCGTCCAACTCCGGAAGTGCGTCACCCTGCACCGGAAGCTGCGTCACGGCGTACCTGCGCGTTACGTCACCAACCTCGTGACTTTCTCGGGGTATTGCTATTGGTGCGCAGCTCACTCCTTTTATACCACTCTGTTCCCAATCTCACGGTAACCGCTTCTCCTCCCAGCACTAATAATGCTGGCGGCCATGTTACCGTAGCCCAGTATCGCTATCATATACCCACGCTGACAACCTCAATGCACCAAATGCCAGAGAATAAATAAAACATAGGTGCAGCACAGCGTCTCAGTGACAAACCTTGAAATCTCCCCATAACACCCACCCTGACAAAGAAACAATGCTTTAATGGATAAATAAATAAAAATATGAAGAGGGGCAATACTTACAAACAAAGGGGAAAAAATGAATATACACTGTTACACTGGGCCAGTATATAGATGATTTTTTACAACCAGTGGTTAAGAAGACAAGGTCCTTTTTAAGAGATACTAAGCACCTAATACAATTACTTGAGGGTTTGGTAGGGGGACCAATGTATATATGGCCTGTGCGGATGTTTCTTCCCTCTATACGATTATAGGACATAGGATGCATTGGAGTCGGTTGGTTGGGGATTGAGGCAATATAGTCATTTATCCTGGACCCAAAGAAATTACCTATTGGAGCGCCTTGATTTTTTTTTGGGTCATAACTATTTCTGGCATAACAACATATAATATAAACAGATACGAGGGGTGGCAATGGGAGCAAGGTTTGTGCTGAGTGTCGCAAACCTTTTTATGGCCCACTGGGAAGAAGAAGAAGTATATACAAATTACCCAGAGGAATTGAGATTATTTAAGAGATATATTGATGATTATTATCTGGGAAGGTGAACTTTCCACCTTAATGGGTTTTCTGAATAAATTAAATCAGAATAATAAGAAGATTGTTTTTACATGAGAAGTGGATAATAAAGAGATACATTTTTTAGATTTAAATATTAGAGTCAGTAATGGGACATATGTTACTAAAACATTTTTAAAACAGTCGACCGAAATGGTTACATACCAATAGGGAGTTGCCATTATCCACCATGGCTCTGTAATATACCCAAGGGCCAGCTTATCAGAATTAGGAGGAATTGCACGGTCAAAGATGATTATTTTCAACAAGCTAAACCTTTGGGTAATCAGTTTGATAATAAAGGTTATTCACTGTATGAGATAGACCGATTGATAGAAGAAATAGGCAATGTAGACAGGATAGGTTACTTGGAAGACAATATTAAGAGTAACAATGAAGAATACGGTGAACAGGTAGCAATTGTGCTAGATTATAATGTACACTTTAAGAAGATTATTATTATTATTACATCGAGTTTATATAGCGCCAAAGGGTTTGCTCAGCGCTGTACAATAGGGGGGACAATACATGGCACAGTACAACAAAAACAGACAGCGTACGAGGGGTAAGAGGGCCCTACTCTTTCAAGCTTACAATCTAGGAGGGAGGGGGTAGTGGAACAATAGGAAGTGGCTGAGGGGAATGAAGTGGCTGAGGGGGATGAAGTGGTGGGAGGAATGAGGGAGAATGGCCGTTAGGTGAGGGTGGGGTAGGCTTCCCTGAAGAGATGGGTTTTGAGGGAGCGCCTGAATGTGGGGAGGGAAGGCGACAGTCGGATGGATTGGGGCAGTGAGTTCCAGAGGATGGGGGAGGACCTGGAGAACTCCTGCAGTCGTGCATGGGAGGAGGAGACCAGGGAGCAGGATAGAAGGAGGTCCTGTGAGGAGCGAAGGGTACGGGTAGGGTGGTACTTGGGGATCAGGTTGGTGAGGTAGTTGGGCAATCGGGAGCCAGTGGAGGGAGAGGCAGAGGGGGGTGGTGAGGTGGATGAGTCTGGCCGCTGAGTTCAGGATGGTCTGGAGGGGGGAGAGCTTGCACTGGGGTAGGCCGATGAGAAGGGAGTTGCAATAGTCAAGGCGTGAGATGAGGAGGGAGTGTACAAGAAGTTTGGTGGTGTCTGGGGTGAGGAAGGCACGTATCTTGGCAATATTGCGGAGGTGGAGCCTGCATGTGTTTGGAAGTGATTTGACATGAGGCAGGAAGGAGAGGTTCGAGTCGAGAATGACGCCAAGGACTTTGGCTTGCGGGGCGGGAATGATAGTGGTGTTGGTGGTGGTGATGGATAGGATGGGGGGGGGGGGGGTGTTGGCAGGGGGAAAGATGAGGAGCTCGGTTTTGGAGAGGTTAAGCTTGAGGAAATGTAGCGACATCCAGTCTGAGATGTCGTTTAGGAGGTGAGTGATGCGGGCGGAGATAGTGGGGGTGAGGAGAGGGGTGGAGAGGTAAATTTGGGTGTCGTCAGCATAGAGGTGATAATTGAAGCCGTGGGAGTGTATGAGTGTGCCCAGGGAGGAGGTGTAGATGGAGAAGAGAAGGGGTCCAAGGACAGAGCCTTGAGGGACCCCAACAGAGAGGGGGAGGGAGGGGGAGGTGGCGCCATTGTAGGTGACGCTGAAGGAGCGTCGGCATAGGTAGGATGAGAACCAGGAGAGATCGGTATCTCTGATGCCAAGGGAGAGTAGTTTATTAAGGAGGAGGGGGTGGTCGACTGTGTCGAAGGCCGCAGAGAGGTCCAGGAGAAGGAGGACAGAGTAGTCGCCCTTGGCTTTGGCGTTTAGTAGGTCGTTAGTGATTTTGAGTAGGGCAGTTTCGGTGGAGTGTAGGGGACGGAAGCCGGACTGTAATGGGTCAAGGAGGTTATTGTCAATAAGGTGGGCGCTTAGGCGATCGTAGACTATGCGCTCAAGGAGCTTGGAGGTGAGTGGCAGCAGAGAGATGGGTCTGAGGTTGTTGGGGTCTGCGGGATCCAGGGAGGGCTTTTTGAGGATGGGGGTGATATGTGCGTGCTTTAGGGGGGAGGGAAATGCGCCAGTAGAGAGATTGAAGATGTGGGTGAGGGAGCAGATGAGGGAAGAGGGGGGTGACCGGAGGAGTTGAGAGGGGATAGGGTCCAGGGGGCAGGTAGTGAGGCGGGCTTCTGAGAGGACCTTGACGACTTCCTCAGTAGTGACAGGGCTGAGGGAGTGCAGTGCAGGGGGGGTTACAGTGGGCGGGGCCTTGGGAGAGGTGGAGGGCAGTGCGGTTGTGAGGGCAGAGGAGGGGGGAGAAGAAGGGGTGACGGGGGTGGGGAGGCTAGGTGGGGAGGTAGATTGCGAGTTGACAATGTCCTTACGGATATCGTCAATCTGGTTACGGAAATGGGTGGCAATCTCGTGGGCGGTGAGTGAGGTACTGAGTGGAGGAGGGGGGGAGAGAGCAGGGAGTTGAAGGTGGAGAAGAGTCGGCGAGGGCAGGAGGAGAGGGTGTTGATCAGGTTAACAAAGTAGGCCTGCTTGGCGGCGTGGAGGGAGGAGGTGTAAGTGAGGAAGGCAGATTTGTAGAGGGAGAATGTGTGAAGGGACCTGGTTTTGCGCCACAGTCTCTCCAGTGCGCGACTGCGACGTTTGAGGCATTTAGTATGGTCGTTCTGCCATGGTTGAAGCGGTCTAGGTTTGATGATGCGTGTGGTAAGGGGTGCCAGAGAGTCTAGGGTAGCTGATAGTGCGTCGTTGTACAAGGTGGTGGCTATGTCAGGACATGACAGTGAGAGGATGCTGTCGTGTAGGCGGTCGGCGGCTGAGTGGAGGGGGGCCGGGTTCAGGTTGCGAAGATTGCGGCTGGTGATGGTTTGGCGTTTTTGGGGGGGGAGTTGGAAGGGGAGATGGAGAACGTGATTGAAGGTATTTTTAAAAAACATCGGAACATTTTAAAATTAGATCCCATTTTAAAGAATATTTTATCAGAAAACCTGAGATTTATTTATAGGAAAGCACCTAATGTAAGAACTAGAGTAGTTAAACGCGTGGTAGACCCCCCAATTAGGAACAATATAACATTTTTTAATGATAAAGGCTTTTATCCATGTAAAGGTTGTTTTGCATGTTTAGCAACTAAAAAACAAAATGTAAAACGTAAGACGTTTGTTGCTAATACCTCCGGGAGAGAATATGATATTAAGGATTTTATTTCATGTCGGACTGAAGGGGTGGTATACTGTCTGGAATGTGAGTGTGGCCTCCAATATGTGGGAAGGACGAAAAGACCGCTATGGAAACGATTAAGAGAACACGTACAAAATATCAAGAAAAGTTTCCCCAAACATAACGTGTCTAGACATTGTGCCATACACCATAATAAAGATCCATCGAAGATGCTTTTTTGGGGTATAGAAAAGTACAAAAGACATTGGCGAGGCAGTAATAAGATTAAGTCTTTAAGTAAAGCTGAATCCAAATGGATATACCATATGAGTACCCAAGTCCCTAAAGGATTGAACGTGGGGTTCGACTTAAATTGTTTCATTTGCGATTTTTGATTGACATATTTATGGATTGAGTTATTTCCGCATCACTTGGCTATTTTTATATTCTTAATATTTTATATTTATTTATGTATTTTTATGTAGATTAATATATTGTAACTGTGTGAGTATATTACATGGAAAGGGGCTAGAGTACTATTAAATAAAATTTTTACTTATTTATCCCATTACATGGAAAGGGGCTAGAGTATTATTACATTTTATAGTAGATGTACATTTTACACTTAGTTATCCCCTTATTAGATATTCGTATTCCCTCGTTTTTAAATTATTTCAATTATTTTAATTATTCAGTATTTTTATCCTGTTAGTATTAGGGTTGATAACAGTGTATATTCGTTTTTTCCCCTTTGTTTTTAAGTATTGCCCATTTTCGTATTTTTATTTATTTATCCATTAAAGCATTGTTTCTTTGTCAGGGTGGGTGTTATGGGGAGATTTCAAGGTTTGTCACTGAGACGCTGTGCTGGACCTATGTTTTATTTATTCTCTGGCATTTGGTGCATTGAGGTTGTCAACGTGGGTATATGATAGCAATACGGTAACATGGCCGCCAGCATTATTAGTGCTGGGAGGAGAAGCGGTTACCGTGGAGATTGGGAACAGAGTGGTATAAAAGGAGTGAGCTGTGCACCAATAGCAATACTCCGAGAAAGTCATGAGGTTGGTGACGTAACGCGTAGGTACGCCGACGGTGCACGGTGACGCACTTCCGGCGTTGGACGCCATTTTGAGGAACCTGAAAGTCCCCTATTTTTCATGCAGTATACCTAGACATGAGGGGTCTGCTGTTGCTGTTACGATTCTAATGTGATGGTTTAATTTATTAATTTATTTGGTTTAAATAAAATACTTATCATCACCTTTTACACTATGGAAATTTTTTCTCTCACCCTGTGGGGTGTGAGATATTTTTAACAGAAATCCTTCCTGTGAAGCCTGTTTTTCATGTGGAGAGGAACCACAAGTCCCAGTATCACCTGCCACAGTTGGAGTAGGATCCAGGGAGATCCTGAAAGTGAAGTGGCCCGTTGGGTCGGAGAAGGGAGGTGAGAAGGCAATCTAGCCATTTGAGGATCCGAGTGTGCTGACACATTCACAGCCACCTTCACAATATGTTTCATGGTTTTTGAAGCACAAAGTTTATGGACATTGTCCTGGATTTATGTTCTGTTTGATCCCGTTGGTTCACTATATCACTCAGTACCCTAATTAGGGGTTCTTCTGATCCATCATATAGCTGTCACATGATTTTTAGTTGTTGCATTATTCACAGTATGTAGAGCACTAAGTTGTGGCATTTATCACTGTATATAGAGCACTAAGATTTGGTCACGAGGTATTTTATACCATTTATATATTTTTTTGTGGCACGGTATATACTGTGTATATTTATTGGTTGGGGGTTTGTGGGGTGATTAGAGCGCTGCACTATAGTTGTTTGTATTATTAGGTACTTGTATAGCGCTGTCAATTTACGCAGCGGTTTACGTATATGTTGTACATTCACATCAGTCCCTGACCCTCAAGGGGCGTACAATCTAAGGTCCCTAATTCACATTCATACATACACATACTAGGGACAATTTAGATAGGAGCCAATTAACCTACCAGCATGTCTTTAGAGTGTGGGAGGAAACCGGAGGGAGGAGGGTGTGGGAGGAAATCGGCAAACTCCAGGCAGGTGGTGCCGTGGTTGGGATTTGAACCGGCGAACCTAGTACTGCCAGGCAGAAGTGCTAACCACTTAGCCACTGTGCTGCCCTGTCCTTATATACTCAAGCTCCCAGTTTGGAGACAACTCCCAGTGTGGGAGACAGGAGGGCTCAGCCAGGGGTCAGAGGAGTTCCAGCAGCAACCAGGAGAGAGATGGTCTCATTCAGGGGTTAGAGCAGGGGCATATTTTCAAAAAGGCTAGAATGCTAGCCCCTAGTCCCATCCATAAGCCCCTGTCCTGGTTGGATCTGTCACAGGGTATGACCATGTGTTTGTGCCTGCTGTTAGCCCCGGCAACAGGCCAGTTGGAGACGCAGGGGTAGTCCAAAATGAAAGTTAGCAATGAGGCACGCCCCCTTGACATGGGCCGTGCTCTCGAGAGCGCAGCCTTTGTCTGTCGGTGTCTGCAAGCACGGGAGCTTTCGTGCCCGCGCTGCAGATACCGGGGCCCTGCAGTGTCAGGCTGACTGCTGTGGCCCAGAATATCCCAGAGGGAAGTTCACACCTCTCCATGGAGAGGTGTGAACCTCACTGCAGGGAACTATCTTCCTCTCTCCAGCTGAGGCGGATGGGGGAAGATAAGTGACAGAGGTGACGGGAGTCGCACCTCTTATCCTGGGTGGCCTGGCTTCAAAGGGCAACGACAGGATGAGAGGTGGATGGGGGGATGAAGGTGAGCCATGGGGGGAGCAGGCAGCATCTGTCACACCGCGACAGTTATATCCAGTTATATTCTGTGTATCCAAGAAAGAATCCAGGACTTTCCTACAGCAATCCACTGAGCTGGCCAGAACCAACTATTGAGGGAGTCTATTCCACATTTTCACAGCTCTCACTATGAAGAAACCTTTCCGTGTTTGAAGATTACATTTCTTTTCCTCCAGAGGTAAAGAGTGCCCCCTTGTCCTCTGTGATGACCTCAGGGTGATAGCTCTACACTGAGTTCACTATATGAACCACTGATGTATTTATACATGGAGATCATATCCCCCCTTATGTATTATACATGGAGATCATATCCCCCCTTATGTATTATACATGGAGATCATATCCCCCTTATGTATTATACATGGAGATCATATCCCCCTTATGTATTATACATGGTGATCATATCCCCCTTATGTATTATACATGGAGATCATATCCCCCCTTATGTATTATACATGGAGATCATATCCCCCCTTATGTATTATACATGGAGATCATATCCCCCCTTATGTATTATACATGGTGATCATATCCCCCCTTATGTATTATACATGGAGATCATATCCCCCCTTATGTATTATACATGGAGATCATATCCCCCCTTATGTATTATACATGGTGATCATATCCCCCCTTATGTATTATACATGGACATCATATCCCCCCTTATGTATTATACATGATGATCATATCCCCCCTTATGTATTATACATGGAGATCATATCCCCCCTTATGTATTATACATGGAGATCATATCCCCCCCTTATGTATTATACATGGAGATCATATCCCCCCTTATGTATTATACATGGAGATCATATCCCCCCTTATGTATTATACATGGAGATCATATCCCCCCTTATGTATAATACATGGAGCTCATACCCCCCCCCCCTTATGTATTATACATGGAGATCATATCCCCCCTTATGTATTATACATGGAGATCATATCCCCGCTTATGTATTATACATGGAGATCATATCCCCCCTTATGTATTATACATGGTGATCATATTCCCCCCTTATGTATTATACATGGAGATCTTATCCCCCTCTTATGTATTATACATGGAGATCATACCCCCCCTTATGTATTATACATGGAGATCATATCCCCCCTTATGTATTATACATGGTGATCATATTCCCCCCTTATGTATTATACATGGAGATCTTATCCCCCTTATGTATTATACATGGAGATCATACCCCCCCTTATGTATTATACATGATGATCATATCCCCCCTTTTGTATTATACATGGAGATTATATCCCCCCCTTGTGTATTATACATGGAGATCATATCCCTCCTTATGTATTATACATGGTGATCATACTCCCCCTTAATCTCCTCTTCTCTGTAGAGAATACATTCAGTTCCTCTAATCTTTCCTCATAGCTGATCTCCTCCATGCCTCGTATCAGTTTGGTTGCCCTTCTCTGTACTTTCTCCAGTTCCCCAATGTTCTTTATGTGAATTGGAGTCCAAAACTGAACTGCATATTCCAGATGAGGTCTTACTAATGATTTGTACCGGGAGGGGTGATATCTCTCTCTGGAGTCTATACCTCTCCTAATACAAGAGAGGATTTTGCTCGCTTTAGAACCCGCAGCTTGGCATTGCTGCCATGATTAAGCTTGTGATCTACCAGAACCCCCAGATCCTGTGCATGAAACAGAACAGAGTCAGCAGAGTGCTGAGGCAGATATGTCAGGGGTGACCACTAAGGTATATGTGCCATTGCCTCTAGTAACCATAACGGATGCAACAGAGGTGTCCCTGGAGACCTCTCAGGAGCCCAGACAGGTGAGGGTGTTTCTCGCAGATATTCTGGTAATGGGCTAAGACTGTGCAAGTCAGGAATGCCGAGGATGATGGTGAAAAATGTATTACTGTTAATGTTGATGGTGAAAGTGGGATATCTCCCATAACAACCAGAGGCAGTGCTACAGACCTATCCCTGGAAACCTCTCAAGGGCTGTGGGTGTCAAAGTCAGCAGTTGTCCAGAATAGCTCTGACACTGCTCTGGTGGAACAGAATGGGTAATCCACTCAAATGGTAGACCACATATTATCTGATGTGATTAAAAATGACTTGTGCAAGTTGTCTACTGCCAATCCTCTCCGTCTGCCTGGGTCTCCTTGGGCAGATGGATTGGAGACTGGAGCACAGACAGTATAGACTGGGATAGTCTGGCCGTAAAATTTATAGTGTAGTTGAAGGAAGGTTCCATGTGTGACAGTGGGGTGCACATGACAGTTGATGTGCCATATGGAGGGTTCTCAGAGCCGTCAGTAGTTGAGGGCACATTGGCTGCTGCAGAAGTTGACCCTCTCCAGTCAGAAGGACCAGATAAGGGCGTATGCTTGGCAGAGATTTTGCCCACAGCCCAACAAATGAGTAATGTTGATGGTCAGAATGACAGTGTAACTGATAATGACTTGGGATGGCTCACTGTTACTGAAAGTGAGAGGATAAATTTGAGACTCTGGGGGAGCACCAGGCAGTGATGTCAGTCCCCTCCAGTGAGGAAGAGGTTTTCTTTAAATGTCTCTGCCTCCCAAGGTCCCTAAAAAGGTCTTATGTTTGGATTTGGGGTGTCTAGAGGTGACAGATACATTACTGGAACTGCTGGAATTGGTGAAAACACAATTGCTGTACACCTGGGGGTACAGATAGAGAAGCTGGTACTGAAGAGTACCAATCCGTGGAGCCAGGTAGTACAGGTGGCAGTAAGCAATGTTGGTCAGAATTGGAACTGGTTACTTCAGTGCTGGTTAATTGTATGGAAAGTGATCTCACAGTTCCCTACAAGAGTGCTTCCAGTGACTGTTCTTGTGTGGAAGGCGCTCAGCAGAAATGCTAAAGAAATTGGAAATGACAGACAGGCTAGAGGTCTCTCCATTTGATGGTGTGATGATAACCATTCCTGCTGGTGTGGTCCGAGATGCAGCTGAGCAGTGGTCGGTACATGGCATGTATACTGTCTCAACCACTAGACCTCATAAGAAGAAAGGTCCAGAACAGCTGCGGCAGTAGCAGGAATTCTGTCCATCACCCACAAGAGGCCAAAGAGCCTGGAGACTCTGCCAGAAAATACTAATAGCGTTGGTAACGGTAACAGGGAAATGTGTGAACCAATATGGAATGGTATTCTAAATGGGTTTTTGGTTACTGAGGGTACCCACACAAGGGTTGATGAACCCAAAAGTACACCAAGAGTGGTTGAAGTTGGTACAAATGAGAAGAAATGTGTCTCCATGTTAGGCAATGGAGGTTCCCTATAGCTTTAGGACAGGAAGATGGGAAAAGGCAGCAGAAAAACCAAAATATACAGAGAAAGTAAAAGTATCCTGAGGATCCCAAGACCAAAGGGGAGTGGGGCTGGTAGAAGGATGGGTAGGGCCCTGTTAAGGTCTCAGAATAGGCACTTGTGGAAGCACACCAGAAAGAAGACTTGGGTAGCTCTAATTAGGTCCTGTAGAGCAGAGTTCCCATTCAGACGTAAGAGGGAAGGTAGTGACAGGGAGAAAGTATTAGGTGGTGGATTGTACAGAGATGCCAAAGTGAGAAGTTTGTGTTTCATGCCTTCCAGTTGGATAGGGTCTTGCTTGGGGGTATGTGACCAAGCAAGACCCTATTACTGTGAACATAGAGGAGCATATGACATAGGATTCACATTGAGAGTTCATGTGAGGTTCTGGACTATCATTTCTGATTTGAAAAAGCTGTGTTTCTGGTTTTCTCCATATTCTGTAGTTTTGTATCGGAACTTTAAATCCTGTGTCCGGATTTTACATGATGCCTGCAGCCTGTCTAAGTGTACAGGTGTGCAGGACCCTTATATACTCAAGCCTGAGGATTGGAGACAGCTCTCAGTGTGGGAGACTAAAGGTCTTACACAGAGGTCAGAGGAGTGCCAGCCAAGAGACAGGAGATCGCTTTCACGGAGTCAGGAGGGCTCCTATTGGGGTGTCAGGAGAACCCCTATCCAGAAGCTGGGATTGGGCTTTGCAGTAGGGCACTGCAACTAAAGTCTAAAAAAGCCAAGTGAACAGGTAAAGCTAGACAACACAGACAAAGGGGCTGGTAAGAAGAGCGGTGTTGCTGCAGACAAGGGAGCTAGGTGGCTTGGTATTTTGGTTTGACTGTTGATGAAAGAACGCCTACATGGGCAACTGATTGTCATAGATCCAACCCACACGCCCACAGCGACTAGCTAACTGAGGCGTGCACATCCAGCCGTTACTTGGGGTAAAGAAGGAATAAGGGGGACTTACTTTGAATATATATGTATATAAGATTGGCCGTGATATACTTTCACAGCCCGCACTACCTCTGGCCACCACTAGAGGGAGACTCCACTCCAATCCAGCTGGCCAACCGCACACAGGCAGATACAAATCTTATATACAATCTGTTGCACGCTAAGGGTTGAGGAGCAGCCTAGCAATCGGCACAACCTCCTAGGATTCGTCCAGTTATCCTACAAGCTAGAACCCCGGTGTTAATCACTCTTCCACTGTCCACACACCCCCTCACCAGACACACCACACTCGGTAGCTTTCCACCACCCAACAGTTTTATCCACAGCCTGGCCTGCTGGGTCACCACACACACACACAGATCTCCATCTGGCAGATCTATTACCTTTGCAATCTGCATGCAATCTGCCAACATGCAATGCAAACAGATTGGAAATGAACTTGACCGAGCATATAAAGACACTGCAATACGATACAATCCAATCTCTCCGGAGATATGAGCCCGAGCTTAAGTACCCAGAAGTCACTTATTAATTTATGATTTAATATCCCAAAAGTGGGCAGTGCATAAAATATGTACAAAGTATAAAAAGTTACAGAAAATACAAGAAGACACACAATTGGCTATTTACTACAAAATAAAAGGGAATAAAAAAGAAATAAAACTTTTACCAAGAGTTATCCTGCGACTGGAGCAAGTCAGAGAAAGTCTGCAATCTGCCAGACAATAGAACTGGCTCCGTACGAATCACACCAACCATATCCCAGGTCCTCAATTTATGGGAATATGGACGTAGGCTGGACATTAGTCCTTGGCCAATCAACTCTGGGGGGTGTTCCTTTACCAGCCAACAGGACGTTCTGGGTACTGAAATGCCCAAAGTCAATTGGACCAGGAACGGTTTGAATCACCAAGTATGGGATTGAATTCTGACACCAGCGCATCAGTCCGATCGTGACAGTACCAATCACTGTTCAGCTGTCGCAATCCGGCGCCATATAACTGTTTTCTGCATTTCTCTAGGATTCTACATAGGCTACAAATACAGTTCTACATGCAGATGTAGCCTACAGTGTGTCCAATCAGAAGGAAGTATTTTCATCTCTCTGCAACTAATATTTTAGCTTTTATGAGAGATGAAATATATTCCTTTGATCTGTGTATATACGTCAAAGCTCCCAGACACATCGGAACCACCTCTGGTCTCCCACTGTGTCATGAAGCCAAACCGTCTAGAGCCTTTTCCTTCCAGATTTCCAGAAGGTGACAAATCGTATTGGCATTCAGGTGTCACCTCCAGTCTAGAGCATGCTCTGTCCCTTCAGATACTAATTGGTGACCATATGTCTCTGACTTAATTCTGTACACATCTTATATTATTATAACATGGACTGAAGCTAAACCTACATTGCCATATTTCTACAGATCACATCTCAGCTACTCAAACCTTACATTTATGTCACATCACACTTACATTTACGTTACACTGATGCCCAAGTGAATTTTCAATTTTAATTAATAAAAGTGGGATGCTATGCCCTAAAATACAGTTTAGACCGGCACAACTCATTAAAAAAACACCTACCACATAAGTATAATCTCCCCAATACCACAAAACATAATATGTATTCTTTTGTTACACCCATTTTCTATAAGCTGGACATAATATATATCTGTTTTGATATTGTCCTCAAACTTTCGACTCAGAAAGTTAATGAGGGAGGAGTCAATATCCCAATGATGGTGGTCTTCAGGATCAATCCAGTCTTCATCTTGGTTGTTCTCCCCCCATCCTCACTCTCTGACCTCTGGTGGGACTCAGTCCCGCTGTTCTTCATGACTAAATCATGGACTAAATAAGGAAGTGCAGTACTTGTTGTGTTGAGAAGATGGCGATGAGTGATAGAGGGGGTGGGGACCCTCGTCCTATAATCCCCTCATCACTGTCCCTCCTATAAAAGACAGTTCTGGTTGTTTCCTCACTCTCTGACTAAGGTCCATGAATAAAGAAATGACCTGGTAGGAGATCAGAGGAGCCATTTCCTAGTTCCCTTGAGGGTGGAATTGTAAGCTCCTCAGAGACCAAGCTGCCTGATGTGGGCGGAGTCCTGGTTTGGGGGAACCAATGAGGTCCTGTCTAGTAATCCTCTCTCTTTGTATTTTAGTCAATGGCCGGGAGATGAGGAAAACCTCCGAGGATTGTCTCACTTTGTCTCCAGACTGGAAAGTAGAAGATGAGGACATCACACAGTATAGTCCAGGAGAAAACCCGGCTCCCTCCAATGTCCATCTGGCACCACCCAGTGTAGATGGACCATCGGATTCCTCGTATCCTGAGGACCCTCAGACTGTGCGGGACCGGGCCGGCCTTCTAACAGGGAAGAGCTTCTCCTGTACTGAGTGTGGGAAAGGTTCCAGTTCTAAATGCTATCTTAATGAGCACAAAAAATCTCACACAGTAGAGAAGCCGTATTCCTGTCCTGAGTGCGGGAAATGTTTTTCACAGAAGTCAAGTTTGTCTAGACATCAGAAATTACATACGGGAGAGGAGACGTATTCCTGTTCTGAGTGCGGGAAATGTTTTACATTGAAGTCCAATCTTCACAGACATCAAAGATCTCACAAGGGGGAGAAGCCACTTTCCTGTTCTGAGTGTGGAAAATGTTTTTCAGATAAAGCCAATCTTTATAATCATCACAGATTGCACACAGGAGAGAGGCCTTATTTGTGTTCCGAGTGCGGGAAATGTTTTGTGCAAAAAACAGATCTTGTCAAACATCGGAGGTCTCACACAGGAGAAAAGCCATATTCCTGTCCTGAGTGCGGGAAATGTTTTTCAGATAAGTCCAATCTTTATATTCATCAGAGATTGCACACGGGAGAGAAGCCCCATTCCTGTTCTGAGTGCGGGAAAGGTTTTGTAAAAAGATCAGATCTTGTCAAGCATCAAAGGTCTCACACGGGGGAAAAGCCATTTTCCTGTTCTGAGTGTGGGAAATTTTTTTCAATGAAGTCCAGTCTGTACACACATCAGAGATTGCACAAGGCGAAGAAGCAACTCTCCTGTCCTGAGTGAGGGAAATGTTCCTCACTGAAGTCCTGTCTTCCTGTACATCAGGGGTCCCACACAACCCTGGAGGTGTATTAGTGCCTTGAGTGTGGGAAATGTCTTCTAGATGAATGTTGCTGGACATCCCAGCTCTCATGTGGGGAAGAAGCACACCCTGATATACACCTCAGATATACTCCATGGCTGATCTTCATCATGGAAGAAACAGTTCATAAGGAGATCAGAGGTCCCCAAAGACATGGATTAATTGTGGGACCGGGTTGGTCATTGATAGCAGGAGAAGAATAAAAACGGAGTCATGAGCTTTCATTGGTGGAGTACATTTTGTGGTGGAAGATTTCACAAACACCTAGAGGTTTATGTTTAAAAAATAGGTTGATTAAATATGATGTAAACAAATATAGATGGTGCCACAGAGAAATTATTAATTCACAATTGAGAAAAAATATAAATACTGTATATTAAATTCTACCAGCTGCAAAATCCGCCCTATACCAGAAGGTGTACGAATAATAAACAATTTGCGCTAGTGAAAAAGGAAAAATAGATTATCACACACTAGTTGTCATAAAAAAGAAAGAAATTGTCCCATATATAAAAAAAAAGTCCAAAAAAAAATATATATAATTCTTCAATAATATGATTGGTGAGAAAAGAATATTTTCAAACGAAATCCACCAAAAGTGTCAATCCACCACCAAATAAAATGAATAAACTCACCAGTAGCTTTGGTCCCATGGCGGTATGTAAACAGAGATTGCACCATGCAGGTGAGGCATCATCACGAATGTCAGATCGAGGGCAGTAATTCTAGCACTAGACCTCCTGTGTAAATATAAATTGGTGACCTGTAAAGGCTTTTAAATTGTTCCCTATCAATATTAAAAATGTACATAGTTTGTTGCCGTTAAACTGGCATGCACAATTTTAAAGCATGTCATGTTTGGTATCCATTTATTTGACATAACATCTTCTTTTATATTTTATCAAACAATTTGGCATTATATTGTGTTTTCGTGCATTAAAATTCCAAAAAAATGAGTGTTTGAAAAATTGCTGCGTAGTTGTGACTTAAAAAATTTCAACACCCACCATTTTATTCTCTAGGGCCTCTGCTTTAAAAAAAATATATAATTCTTGGGGTTCAAAGTAATTTTCTAGCAGAAAAAAAATGTTTTTTTTCGTGTAAAGGAAAGGTGTCAGAAAAGGCTTGTTCTTCAAGTGGTTAGAAGAGTGTGACAGAAGCTTCTAATGTTGACAATAAAATGGCAGGATAGTAGAAGCCCCCCAAATGAGCCCTTTTTTGGAAAGTAGGCACTCCAAGGTATTTGCTAAGGGGCATGGTGAGTATTTTGCAGATCTCATTTGTTGTCTCGTTTTTGGAAAATGAAGAAAGAGAAAGAAAATATATTTTTTCTTTTCTTTTGCAAAACCCTGTTATAACAATGATATCTGCAAAGTACTCATCATACTTCTTATCCAAATCCTTGGGGTGTCTACTTTCCAAAAAGGGGTTATTTTTGGGGTGTTTGTACTATGCTGGCATTTTAGGTCCTCCGAAACTGTGATAGGTAGTGAGGAAGAGACATGAAGAAATAATGCTCTTTGAAAGCCTGAAGGTTTTCATTGGAATTTGGGGGCCTGTACTTGTCTAGACTGCCAAAAAGCTTCTTGCATGTGGTATTCCCATACTCAGCAGTAGTAGCAGAATGTGTTTTGCAGTGTTATTTCACATATATCCATGGCATGAGTGAACCATATATAATTAATTTATGTGTGTTAATAAAAATTGTCATTTTCCAAACATTTGTCGCAAAAAATAAAATATTCCATGGACTCAGCATGCCTCTTCCATGGACTCAACGTTCCATTTGGGGGTGTTTGTACTGATATGGCATTTTAGCACCTGAAGAAATATGATAGGCAGTCAGCAAGTAAAAGCAGTGTAAATTCCAATATATATATATATATATATATATATATATATATATATCATAGTTTGTAGGTGCTCTAACTTTTATACAAAACAATTAATATACACTTATTTAGATTTTTTTTATATCAAAGGCATA
Source organism: Staurois parvus (assembly GCF_062004578.1). Taxonomy (NCBI): domain Eukaryota; kingdom Metazoa; phylum Chordata; class Amphibia; order Anura; family Ranidae; genus Staurois; species Staurois parvus. The sequence goes on from NW_028318017.1 coordinate 3,465,271, forward strand.
TAGCAGAATACATTTTGGTCTAAATGAATGACTAACTTTGAGTTTATTGGATATTTTTTATAAATTAAAGTAGAAAATATCTTTTTAAAAAAGGACATCATTTTGTTTGGGTATGACCGCACAATTACCAGTTGAAAAACAGCACCGAATAGCAAAAAATGGCCTGGTCATGAAGGGAGCTAAATCTTCAAGAGGGAAAGTTTTTAACCACTTGCCCTCCAGAGTGCTCATAGTGAGCAGATAGCAGCCTATATGGATAAGGCCGTGTAATATTAATTTTTAATATCCAAACTTTAATTCGGTCTTTAGTAGTTCTGAAATATATGCCTGGCATTGAATACCCTCTTAATTGGATGTGAATGTGAGGTTTTGCATTTCAGTGGTCAGATGTGAATTATTTGTGTCTGAGCAAAGTTAATCAGTAAGAGGTTTAAAGTCATGTTTTTCTTTAAGAATAGTCTATGTAACGTATACTATGTTTTGAATTCTTATAATGAGTCTGAAAGCTTAAATTGTATTCATAAATCATGGATTCAGACAGTTGTATGTAACATAAGAACTTCAGAGACCTCTTTCATAGTCTGCATGTCAATCATGATAATGACTTGGTGGTTTGCAGTTAGGCTGGGAGTGACTATGGGAGTGTTTAAGGAGCCCGCGAATTTGAAACAAAGCTTAATGGGAGGACTTAATTTCTCATGCATTTTAAGTATGCAGCTTTTCAAAGAACGAGGGTCAGATGCTTCTTAGCTACTCTACACTACACTTCATTCAGACATACCTACACTTCAGACACTTACACAAAGAAAGCACATGGTAAGAGGTTAACAAAGAAAGCACATGTTCACTTCTTAAACTAGGCCTGAAAATCTTCTATTTAAGCTATTCAAAGGAACTACATTTTCTTCTAATATTCAAGGAACAAGCAACTTATATTCTTTATTTTTATTTCATTTTAAGCTACATATATCACCCCTAAGTGACAAGGTCGAAATTGGGACCAATTAGCCATTTTCCCTCCCCGGTGTCATGTGACTCGCTAGTGTTACAAGGTCTCAGGTGTGAATGGGGAGCAGGTGTGTTACATTTGGTGTTATCGCTCTCGCTCTCTCATACTGGTCACTGGAAGTTCAACATGGCACCTCATGGCAAAGTACTCTGAGGATCTGAAAAAAGTTGCTCTACATAAAGATGGCCTAGGCTATAAGAAGATTGCCGAGACCCTGAAACTGAGCTGCAGCACGGTGGCCAAGACCATACAGCGGTTTAACAGGACAGGTTCCACTCAGAACAGGCCTCGCTATGGTCAACCAGAGAAGTTGAGTGCACGTGCTCCGCATCATATCCAGAGGATGTCTTTGGGAAATAGATGTATGAGTGCTGCCAGCATTGCTGCAGAGGTTGAAGGGGTGGGGGGGTCAGCCTGTCAGTGCTCAGACCATACGCCGCACACTGCATCAAATTGGTCTGCATGGCTGTCGTCTCAGAGGGAATCCTCTTCTAAAGATGATGCACAAGAAAGTCCGCAGTTTCCTGAAGACAAGCAGACTAAGGACAAGGATTACTGGAACCATGCCCTGTGGTCTGATGACACCAAGATCAATTGATTTGGTTCAGATGGTGTCAAGCTTGTGCGGCAACAACCAGGTGAGGAGTACAAAGACAAGTGTGTCTTGCCTACAGTCAAGCATGGTGATGGGAGTGTCATGGTCTGGGGCTGCATGAGTGCTGCTGGCACTGGGGAGCTACAGTTCATGGAGAGAACCATAAATGCCAACATGTACTGTGACATACTGAAGCAGAGCATGATCCCCTCCCTTTGGAGACTGGGCCGCAGGGCAGTATTCCAACATAACGACTCCAAACACACCTCCAAGACCACCACTGCCTTGCTAAAGAAGCTGAGGGTAAAGGTGATGGACTGGCCAAGCATGTCTCCAGACCTAAATCCTATTGAGCATCTGTGGGGCATCCTCAAATGGAAGGTGGAGGAGCGCAAGGTCTCTAACATCCACCAGCTCCGTGATGTCGTCATGGAGGAGTGGAAGAGGACTCTAGTGACAACCTGTGAAGCTCTGGTGAACTCCATGCCCAAGAAGGTTAAGGCAGTGCTGGAAAATAACTGCGGCCACACAAAATATTGACACTTCGGGCCCAATTTGGACCTTGTCACTTAGGGGTGGACTCACTTTTGCTGCCAGCAGTTTAGACATTAATGTCTGTGTGTTGTTATTTTGAGGGGACAGCAAATTTACATGTTATACAAGCTGTACACTGACTACGTCACATTGTAGCAATGTGTCATTTCTTCAGAAATGTTGTGCCCGAATATGCCTAATCAAGGTCTACCCAGAGGGACTACCAGAAAAGGCAGTAAAAATGTATGCCATCATCGACGACCAAAGCAACTGGTCCCTAGCAGGTCCTAAATTCTTTGAAGCCTTTGGAATAAAGGGACCATCCGAACCCTATACCTTAAACACCTGCTCGGGCCGCATAGAGACTAGCGACAGAAGGGCTCAAAGATTAATCGCTTCTCCTGTCAGTAGGGATACGGAAATACCCTTACCAACGCTGATCGAATGTGATCAAATACCCAACCATAGGGATGAGATTCCTACTCCAGAAGCTGCATTTCACCAACCTCACCTAAGGCACCTAGCCAACGTTATCCCACCTATGGACATCAACGCCGAGATTCTACTCCTGCTCGGCAGAGACAATCTAAGGGTACACAAGGTGCGCCAACAGTGTAATGGTCCTGACTATGCGCCATATGCCCAGAGACTGGACTTGAGATGGGTAATCATAGGAAATGTATGCTTAGATCAACCAGAAATTGACTCCTTCAAAACGTACGTGCGTGCAGATGGACGCACAACTTGCATTAAGCCGTGTCCTCATCACTATGAGGTGAAAGAGAAGTCTCCAGGCCTCATACAACCACCTGACATCATTACTCCCTTCTTTGCCGACAACTTGGGGAGATCAGTCTTTCATACAACCAAGGATGATGATAAAGTAGCCTTGTCAGTAGAGGACAGAGAATTTGTGGAAAAAGACTTCTACGTGGACGACGGGCTAAAATCGCTACCAACTGAAGAAGCGGCTATCGATCTGCTCAAAAGGACTCAAAGTATATTGTACCAAGCTAAACTTAGACTACACAAAATTGCTTCAAACAGCCTAACCGTAATGAGAGCCTTCGAGTGAGGTGATCATGCACCTGGATTCAAAGACATTAACCTGGGACTGGACAGTCCACCTGTTCAGAGGAGCTTGGGCCTCAGATGGGATCTCTCGGCTGACTCCTTCGGTTTTCAAATAGGTTGTGCAGACAAGCCATTCACAAAACGTGGTGTCCTATCAGTGGTAAACAGCCTATTTGATCCGCTGGGATTTGTAGCGCCCATCGCCATACAAGGTAAATCCCTACTGAGACAACTTTCTGAAACTATCAAGGATTGGGATACCCCACTTCCTTCCGATAAAGAGCAAAAATGGGAAGCCTGGAAGCAATCTTTGTGTGCTTTGGATGAGATCCACATCCCGAGATGCTATATTAAAACCTCACTTACTTCTAGCGTAAAGAAGGAACTCCACGTGGACACCTCCACAGAGGCCATAGCAGCGGTCGCCTATCTGAAGGTCACAGAACCCAACAAGCAAAATCACATTGGATTTGTCTTTGGTAAGGCTAAGTTAGCCCCCAAGCCTGATCATACTATTCCCAGACTTGAACTCTGTGGGACTGTGTTAGCAGTGGAGATTGCAGACTTCATACAAGAAGAACTAGGTGTCAACATAGATGAAGTTCAGTATTACACAGACAGTAAGGTCGTTTTAGGTTACATCCACAATCAGACGAGACGATTTTATGTGTACGCCAGTAACCGCATAGAGAGAATCAGGAGGTCCTCCAAACCTGAACAATGGTACTATGTACCATCCGAACTTAATCCAGCAGATCATGCCACTAGACCTAGTCTGTAGGTTCCTTTACTAACTCTACTTGGCTTACAGGTCTGGAGTTTCTGCTAGGACAGGCGGACTAATGTGTACAGGAAGTTTTCAGCATCCAGGATCTGGATAATGATTCAGAAATCCGCGCTGAAGTTAGTGCATTGGTCACTGGAACAAAGCAAACCTCCAGCCTCGGTTGCCAGCGCTTTGAACGTTTCTCCAGTTGGATGAGACTCGCCAGGACTATCACAAGGTTAGTGCACATTGTGAAATGTTATCACAATACTCACGAAGATAAGGATTGTCACGGTTGGCACGTCTGCCATAAACCCTTCTCTGCGGAGAACATCTCTCATAGTGAGTCCCTCCTAACAAGGGGAATTCAATGTAGAATGGAAGTGCTTGTACAACAAACAGCAGATTCCAATAAAAAGCCCTCTTGCCAACTTAAATCCAGTTATTGACAGTTTTGGCTTACTCAGAGTTGGTGGTCGTTTGAATCAAGCCCACCTAAGAGTTGCAGAACAAAATCCTCTCATCATTCCCAGCAAACACCATATCACCGTCTTGCTGATCCGACACTACCACAAAAAGACTGAACACCAGGGCAGGCAAATCACTGAGGGCAAGTTACGGTCTGCTGGCCTTTGGATTATAGGTATGAAAAGACGTGTGGCCCAAGTATTGCATGACTGTGTTCACTGTTGCAAAGCTAGAGAAAAACAACTACACCAACAAATGGCTGATTTGCCTGCGGACAGACTATGTACAGAGCCGCCTTTCACCTACATTGGCCTAGACGTCTTCGGGCCATGGATGGTGTCCGCACGCAGGACCCGTGGCGGTCACGCAAACAGTAAGCATTGGGCTGTACTATTTACTTGCATGAGTGTGCGAGCCATTCACTTAGAGGTCATAGAACCCATGGACACATCCAGCCTTATTAATGCCTTAAGACGGTTCTTCGCAATCAGAGGACCAGTGAAACAGTTCAGGTCTGACCGTGGAAGCAACTTCATTGGAGCCTGTAGAGAAATGAACATAGACACCAAATCCATTCAAGATCACTTGGCGGAAAAGGGTTGCATCTGGATTTTCAATCCTCCTCATAGTTCCCACATGGGGGGCTCCTGGGAGAGAATGATCGGGATCTCACGCAACATCTTGAATTCTATGTTGATGGATGTAAACTCTTCAAGACTCACACATGAGACTCTAGTTACCCTTCTCGCTGAAGTTTCAGCCATCATCAATTCTAGACCCCTCGTGCCAGTATCTATGGATCCTGAAACACCAGTCGTACTGACTCCAGCTATCCTACTTACCCAAAAAACTGAGATTACGCTAATGCCTAGTGGAGAATTTACTCATGCGAATATCTACCAAAAACACTGGAAACGTGTACAATACCTAGCTGATTACTTCTGGAACAGGTGGCGAAAGGAGTATCTCAATATTCTTCAAGGAAGAAGAAAGTGGCAACACCACAAACCAAACCTAAAAGAAGGTGACCTCGTGTTGATGAAGGAGCAACATACCGTATGGATTGACTGGCCTATGGGACTAATTACAAAGGTTCTTCCTAGCAAGGATGGCAAGGTCTGTAAAGTGGAGTTGAAGATCTTCAGAAAGGGTGAGCTTAAAATGTTTGCAAGGCCAATTAACAAACTCATTTTGATACTACCCATCGAGAACATTCCTGCTGGGTGAACTTTACTGAACTTGAACTTTGTGGATCTTCTCTATTCCAACTCGGAATCTACTTTATTGTTATGTTTATTGCATTCTAACATGTTCTTTGTTACAGGTTGTTCTATATTTTATGGACATTCGTCATAGTGAAATCCCTTATGGAATTTCAGATGGGGAGTGTGCTGTTCTCCTCATATCTGTTATTTAACTGTGCATTGTATCACCAAATCTTATCTTATCGTTTTTCACCATGTTTGTTTCTATGCATTGATCTGTTGCTGCCATCTGCTGGCCAGAATTTGCATGCTGCATGCCTCTGTTCTTGCTAGTAAAGTTTTTCCTCTACTGGGCGTGGTTTTAGGCAAGCCTTGGTTCTGGTCACTTCCTGCAGCCATTTTATGTGCTTTATAGCTGTGTGACAGGACATTCAATACCCTGGGCTTGTGAAGGCATCAGTTTTTGACCAGCAGTTAGCCTCAGGAAAGATATCCCAGGACAGCATCAATACCTCTACTACCTTACAGTATTGTATCACTGTTTGTCGCTGTATTTTGGACCAAATAAACCCACGCTGATTTCATTCCCGTGTATACGTTTGGATCCATCTAACCTGAGCATCTGCCGGTCCAGTCTGCTCCACTGCTTGGATACGAAGGTAGGAAGTTACACAGCCATTATCAGTTATACCTTCATTTGCCTTCATGTGGGGACAGAACAGAGGCCTTGTTACTGACAGTCCTAAAAATGAAAATGCAGAAGGCAGGGAACTGAGGATGGTTTAGAGCAGAAGGCTTGATTGACATGAGCTGAACCAAAGTAATAGGCATGGTGGAATGGGTCAACTGGCACAGTGGAAGGCTGGAATGGATCAGCAGCTGTGGAAGCATACTGGAATGGATCAATAGGCATAGAGGCAGGTTGGACCGGGTCATCAGACATGGAAGCAGGTTGCACCTGTTCGACAACTTTCATGAGAGGTCTCAGCCATCATCAATGCCAGACCTCTGGCTCCAGCCCCAAATGACCCAGAGGACCCCATTTTGCTTACTCCAGCAAAACACCTAACCCAGAAAACTGGATTAGTTAGTTCTCCTCCTGGAGACCTCAACACTAAAGACACTAGAGACAAGTGCAAAGTGTTTCGAACACCTTTTGGGACAGGTGGAAGAAAAAGTACATCTCCACTTTGCAACCACGGAGAAAGTGGCAGGAGAACAAACCTAATCTAAAGAAGGGCAATGGTGTTCTTGTGAAGGACTGTCAGTCCCAAAGAAATGAGTGGCTTCCAGGCCTTGTTACCAAAACTCTTCCAAGTGAGGATGGGAGAGTCAGAAAGGTTGAAGCTAAAGTTCACAGGAAAAGGGAGCAAAGGCGTTCCTCTGACCAATTTCTGTTCTGGTCTTACTGTTTTCTCCTAAGGACCCAAATAGTGGTATCCATTGATACCAGGCAGGAAGTGTTCTGCCCCCAGCAGGATATCCATGTTGCTGCAATACTAGATTTGACCACAAGATGGAGCCAGGGATAAAGTTACAGTTTTGCAGAAACTAGAAACTGTTCAGTTTTAATACAAATTCCCATCATTCCTCAGCCTAAGAAAAGGGAGCAAGGTGCATTCTGGGACTCAGACACCACCTTAGAGATTGAGAGAAGGAACCAGCTACCAGAGCACGTTGGACTATTATTATTATTGTAACGGAGGAAAGGCAGGACAGAACACACAGAGTGGATGGCAGATGCACAAAGCTTTATTGAGACAAACAGACGGCAGTCCTTCAATACGTTGGGTGGCAGAGAGGGTGGATTTGCCACTAAAGGGTAACGAGGGGGCCCCACCCACTTATAGTCCACTAGGAGAGCCAAGGGGGTGTCCCTGTAAGATGGGTAGTCCGACACAGGAGGGGGTGCAAGGAGTCACCACCGCAACAGTTCAGGTAACACGGGGGAAGCAGGTACTCACGGATCCAACGGTGCCTGGTCTCCCAGGGGTAGAAGCAGAACGCAGGTACCTGTGGAGTCCGGATCAGGTGGGTGGCCTCTGGCTCTAGCAGGCAGGCTGTGGTAGTCTCTCCCCTTTCGGTGGGGTCTCTCGCAATCGCAGGCAAGCTTTCTCTGGTTGTCTCTTCCCTCCTGTGGGGTCTCTGTGAGGCTGGGGTAGGCTTGCAGAGTCTATTCACAAAGGTCTCGCTGAAGCTTGAGATCCCTTGCAGACTACACACCAGAATGAATAGGAGCTCCCAGCATCCACCTCTTAAACTGCTGCAGGACGCTCCCCGGTCGCGTTGGCAACCGGGAGGGGGAAGGGGAACACTAGACCCCAGGGAGAATCAGGCTGGTGACAGGGACATCCTGGGGCAGGGATGCTGTCTGCATAGATGAAAAGCAGGTTGGGAGGTGTGCAGAGAGCTCCCAGCCAGCTGGCCAGGAGGGAGGGGGCCCAGAGTAATTTGATTTGGCCTAGTGACACGGGACAATTGGAACAATACAGAGCAGGACACTGAGGGCATGTGATACAAGGCATTAATAAGGGGATTAATAATTGGCAGGCTCCCATACCTTGACAATTATTATTATACAGGATTTTTATAGCGCCAACAGTTTGATCAGCGCTTTACACTATAACGGGAGACAATACAGCAACAATACAGTTCAATACAAGAGGGTTAGGAGGGCCTGATCCTTGGAGCTTACAATCTAGGAGGGAGGGGCTAGTGGTACAAAAGGTAATAACTGTGGGGGATGGACTGATAGGAAGAGTAGAGGATTCCAGTATTAGCTGAGGGCAGGATAGGCTTCCCTGAAGAGAGAGGTTTTCACAGATCGCCTAAAAGTGAACAGAGTAGGTGATAGTCTGATAAATTGGGATAGAGAGTGCCATAGGATGGGGGAAGCTCTGGAGCAGTCCCGGAGACGAGCGTGGGAGACAAGGGAGCAAGAGAGTAGGAGGTCTTGCGAGGAGCGGAGAGTACGGTTTGGGTGATATTTGGAGACAAGATTGGTGATGTAATTTGGGGCAGAGTTATAAATGGCTTTATACGTTACTGTTAGTGTTTTGAATTTTATCCGTTGGGCAACGGGAAGCCAGTGGAGGGATTGGCAGAGAGGGGTGGAGGACACTGAATGGAGGCCAGTGGAGGGATTGGCAGAGAGGGATGGAGGACACTGAATGGAGGCCAGTGGAGGGATTGGCAGAGAGGGATGATATAGAACGGTTAATGAGGTGGATGAGTCTGGCAGCAGCATTCATGATAGACTGAAGAGGGGATAGCCTGTGATGAGGTCGGCCAATGAGGAGCGAGTTACAATAGTCAAGGAGAGAGATGACAAGGGAGGGAAGAAGTTGCTTAGTGGTTTCCGAGGTTAGGAACGGGCGTATCTTGGAGATGTTGCGGAGGTAAAGTCTACACGATTTGGACAGTGATTGGATTTGGGGCTGGAAGGACAGATGGGAGTCTAGGATAACACCTAGTACTCTGGCATGAGGGGAGGGAATGATGATTGTGTTATTGGTCTTGATGAAGAAGTCAGGGGAGGGGGCACGGGCTGGGGGGAATACTAAGAGCTAAGACTTATATCCCTTTGTGCCCCCCTTGATTGCAGCATCGCTGGTATGAATCATTTACTGCCATGCACAGCTTAATTGTCTATTGTGTTTTCTGTATATTTCATATACTGATTGTATGCACTTTATCAGTTTTTGGATTAGGACTTTATCCTGTTTACAACTGTTGATGTGCAATTTAGAAACAAATCCCATAGAAGTCAATAGCCCTTAATCCATACCTGAACAGGACCGTACTGGAAATCGAACTGGACTTTTTTTTGTTCTGCACTGAATCCACACTGCCAATGCAGCGGACTTATGTGAACAGGCACCATAGGAAGCCATGTTATTTCAAACCGCATCCAATCCACCTATATGTGAACCAGAACTAAAGGCTTGGAATGGAATTGTGAAAAAGGAAACCTAATTCTACAGAACCTCTGGGAAAAAAAATTGAGGAAACTTTAACAGTGATATGAACAAAGCCCACCTGAGCCTGCATAGCAAAACTTGCCTGAGCAGTCTTCAGGGACAGGCCCTGATATTCCAACCAGGAGTAATGCAGCATACTGGAAATGGAGAACCTAAAAAATCATTCTCTGTACAGTGGGCAGCATCAGAGACACATTAAGTTCCATGAAAAGAGCAGAATGCTACCAAAGAAGTAGGTCATCCATGTACTCTACAAAAGGAATACACTAAGTTCATAAAAAGGCCCAGAATCAGAACCAGGACCTTAGTGAACCTCTGTGAATTGGAAATCCTGGGCAGGTTGAACAGTAAGGACACAAACAGAAGATGACATTCCTCCATCGTAAAGGACAAGGACTTCTGAAGAGGGAAATATTAAAGGTGGGACCTCTTCATGTCCACTGATGCCAGGAAGACCCCAGCTAGAAAGGCCATCACTGGATGCACCAATTCCATCTGAAACTTCCTTACATGAAAAGACTTTTCACAATGAAAATGGATCCAAAATAGAATGAACATCACGGTCTGGTCTTGGAACCATAGAACCCTTGAGGATAAATGTGAAATAACTCCCTGAAACAAAGGAGGATGCAAAGGAGCAAATCTGTTTAGCACAATCAAAGAGAAAACACGAAGCATGAAGTAAGGAGAGGGAATGCTCTGAATTCCTAACTCAGTCACAAGCCACCATGCTGCAAACCCACTTATCCGCTATCACCCCTTTCCAAAATCTGCAAAAAGCCTGTAAATGTCCTACTTCACCCAAGTGAAGGCCCTTGTTTAGATTGTGTGGATGCCCAGTACATGCAAAAGGATTCACAAAATTTCTAGGGTTATGCAAAAAACTCTGACCCTGGGTGTGGCAAACTTGCTCATCAGAATTGGAGCGGAGTTCCCCTTCAACCCTCTTTTTCATGTTCTGTCTGTTTATTTGAGGCATTCCTCAGCCTCATTCCTACCCTCCTCCCTTCCTGAGAGGCAAAGTATCTTCTGGCATATGGTGTGGGGTCAACCAGGTTAAGACATCCTGCGTCCAGAGGCCAGCAGTCGGTAAAGGCTGTAAAGTGTACTTCCTCCCCCATCTTACTCAAGATAAGATAATTGCACATTCTTCTGGTGAACTGTATGTTTCATATCACGGGGTATGAGTTTTAGTTAGTTTAGAGTTTCCCAATGACCACTCCCAAAACGTGTAGTCAGAGCCCCCCCTCTCCTTTGAGAGGGACTTTTAAGAGAGACAATTGAGTTAGAGCTTGACACACACGGACACACACAGAGATCTCTCAGCAACATCGTAACAGAAGGAGATCAAGAATTCACCCTGCTCTATAACTTGGATCTGCAAACCCAGGCATATGGGCAAGTATCTTAACCCTGTAATCTTCTTCCTAATTATCTCCGTGCTGTATCTTTATATACATATATATATATTTTTGTGACATCTCTTTGTAAATATTGTCTTGCACCTGTTTTGACCCTGTTAGTAATAAATCTTTCTTCCTGAAAGTGTTAAACTGTTTCTAAGCGCTTACTTGCAATTCACGAATCCCTGCCTTTGAAGAGACGCTACTGTTTGGTATATCTCTGTATAACAGGTCTGCGGGCCGTGCTATATAGATTAATATTTCAATCATTATAGTGTATATTTGATAATGGGAGCTTCCCAGTCTCCGACAAAAGTGGTGGTAGCAGTAGAGGGTTAATTGCGTAATTAACCCGACCCAGTAACAAGCGCATTTAGGCTGCAGGCACTGATTGTAGTCCATTAGCTGGGCAATCGCTGTGCTGGGTGCAGCTAAGTGTGGCCTTGTTACGTGCGTCACACAGCGGTTTTAGATCGGCCGGTCCTTCGGTCACGAGTTTGGTGAGAAGGTCTGGGGTCTGACGCCGTGGGCGTGATGTATTACTGTTAGTCACGGTCGTGCGATTGTCGCATGTTGGTGGCGGCGATCGTGGATCCGTGACACTGGGGTTGTGCGTTTTTGTCGTAATAACGTCTTCAGGAGGTATTCCTGAAGACATCATCACGACAAAACATAGGTCGAGTCGAAGCTACAGGTTGTGATGGCATTGTGACCCTGCAGTGACAGCTGTGGTTGTAGTGCACAGTGTTGAAGTGGAGCATGGGTAGCAGCACTTGGAGGTGTTGATGCTGCATGAAGAGGAATCCAATGGTCCATCTAAAACAAAAAATAAAATATTCCTGCGCCAACAAAAAAGTGCCATGTACAAAATATGTGTATCCCTCTTCTAAATTGCTGCTGTGCAGAAAATGTGAAAACACAAATAATATTTATAAATGAAACAGCGCAAAATAGACCTTCATACAAATTTAGTGAATCACAAAACATAAATGTTCCATAATCATTGGTGCATATCTCTGTCAAAAAATCTTCAGGAAAGACACCCCAAAACCACTTGTGATGAAAGCTGAGGATTCCAAATGCTTTTAGGAAACTTCCACCTATCACCCGTGCACACCAACATCAAATACACTCACCAGATTTTGGTGAATGAAAAGCCTTTAAGGATTTTTGGGAAATCCTAAACCCTCTTTGCATCAGATCAATAGTAGCCTGCCCCACCAGGTATGTATCTTCTCCCAGGTCCTCACCGTAGTATCCTTGTTTACTCCACCGTATCAGAGAAAAAAAACTTATATAGTGTAATATTGCCAGATAGATATTATAACAGAAGACAGAATCCAGGCCACTCACATTTTTCCAACTTGTAAAAGGCGCATTTATTTAGGCCAACGCCAGCCTGATATTAACCCCTTGACGCCGATGTCACACAAATATGCGGCCTCACAAAACTGGGCTTTTTTCCGTGGGGCCACATATTTCCATACTTGTCTTTATGCTGGGAGTGCACCACACAGCATGCTTCCAGCACAAAGACCGGGTGCCACTGAGAGCACCGGGTCCCGTTCTAACGATTGGGACCCGGGACTCCCGATTCCGGGTCACATGATCGCTGTGATAGCCTCTGATTGGCTATCACAGTGATCAGTCACTGTACAGCCTAGCCCCCTTGTTTTTTTTTCTCTCTATGAATGGAGGAGATAGATACATTGTATCTCTCTAACTCCTGGAATAGAGGGCAAAAAATGTTTGTTAAAATAAGAAATATTAAAAAATAAAGAAAAAATACCTAGGTCAAGCTTTGATCTAGTTCAGTGCCAGGGTGTTTGGGTCAGGGTCAAAGGTCAGGATTTAAAAAAAAAAAAAAAAAATTGGTATTAGTGTCAGTGTGTTTTTAGGTAAACAAAAAACAAAATGCGCACTATTGTTTCTGGGCTGTGCTACAGGTACAAATAACATACACATATATGGTATTGCTGCAATCTTCAAGAACTGGAAAATTTATTTTGAGTTGTTCTTTGGTGGTAGGTTATAGTAGTAACAAGAAACACACAGCTAAATTTAAAAAACAATAATTTTTTTTTCTATTTTGGGACAGTTTTTTCCTTTGATAATAAAAAAAAATCCGGAGATATCCATTACCATTTACCACCAAATGAAAGCCTAATTTGTCCTGAAAAAAACAAGGTATAATTCACCTGGATGTACAAAGTAGTTGTCATGATATGTGCGGTTTTACTAACACAGGTCAACGTTGCAAAATTGTGCTTAGGCATTAAGATTTGTTTTACCCTTAGGCGTGAAGGGGTTAAGAACCAGCAAACAGCCACAAAATCCAGGATTCTCACATCAATAAAAGCCAGTAAGAGCAGAGGAACAGCAGAAGACCAGTCTAAATCCCTCCAAAATGGCCGCTGGAACGCACCACCTGGCGTGCGCTCCACTTACCGGAAGTGACGTCAGATGTCGGATGTGTGGACCGGAACGCAATTCGTGGTCCATGGTCCATCTACACTGGGTGGTGCCGGATGGACATTGGAGGGACCCGGGTTTTCTCCTGGACTATACTGTGTGATGTCCTCATCTTCTACTTTCCAGTCTGGAGACAAAGTGAGACAATCCTCGGAGGTTTTCCTCATCTCCCGGCCATGGACTAAAATACAAAGACAAAGAGGATTACTAGACAGGACCTCATTGGTTCCCCCAAACCAGGACTCCGCCCACATCAGACAGCTTGGTTTCTGAGGAGCTTACAATTCCACCCTCAAGGGAACTAGGACATGGCTCCTCTGATCTCCTACCAGGTCATTTCTTTATTCATGGACCTTAGTCAGAGAGTGAGGAAACAACCAGAACTGTCTTTTATAGGAGGGACAGTGATGAGGGGATTATAGGACGAGGGTCCCCACCCCCTCTATCACTCATCGCCATCTTCCCAACACAAGAAGTACTGCACTTCCTTATTTAGTCCATGATTTAGTCATGAAGAACAGCGGGGCTGAGCCCCACCAGAGGTCAGAGAGTGAGGATGGGGGGAGAACAACCAAGATGAAGACTGGACTGATCCTGAAGACCACCATCATTGGGGTATTGACTCCTCCCTCATTATCACTTTCTGTTTAAGGGTCCAAAGTGTGAGGATGTTATCACATTATCACATTATCACATCCAGATGGTAGGAAATGGGAGTAAAAGAAATAACGCAAATGTAACATAAAACTAATTATATAGGATACAAAAGAACTATATAGTATCAGAATGATGTAATGTACAACATAGAGTATATAGTGCAGGAGTCAGGAGTATGTAATGTACAACATAGAGTATATAGTGCAGGGGTCAGGAGTATGTAATGTACAACATAGAGTATATAGTGCAGGGGTCAGGAGTATGCAATGTACAACATAGAGTATAGAGTGCAGGGGTCAGGAGTATGCAATGTACAACATAGAGTATATAGTCCAGGGGTCAGGAGTATGTAATGTACAACATAGAGTATATAGTGCAGGGGTCAGGAGTATGCAATGTACAACATAGAGTATAGAGTGCAGGGGTCAGGAGTATGTAATGTACAACACAGTATATAGTGCAGGGGTCAGGAGTAAGCAATGTACAACATAGAGTATATAGTGCAGGGGTCAGGAGTATGCAATGTACAACATAGAGTATACAGTGCAGGGGTCTGGAGTATGTAATGTACAACATAGAGTATACTGTGCAGGGGTCAGGCGTATGTAATGTACAACATAGAGTATATAGTGCAGGGGTCAGGAGTATGTAATGTACAACATAGAGTATATAGTGCGGGGGTCAGGAGTATGCAATGTACAACACGGAGTATACAGTGCAGGGGTCAGGAGTATGTAATGTACAACATAGAGTATATAGTGCGGGGGTCAGGAGTATGCAATGTACAACATAGAGTATATAGTGCAGGGGTCAGGAGTATGCAATGTACAACATAGAGTATATAGTGCAGGGGGTCAGGAGTATGTAATTTACAACATAAAATATATAGTGCAGGGGTCAGGAGTATGTAATGTACAACATAGAGTATATAGTGCAGGGGTCAGGAGTATGTAATGTACAATATAGAGTATATAGTGGAGGGATCAGGAGTATGTAATGTACAACATAGAGTATATAGTGCAGGGGTCAGGAGTATGGAATGTACAATATAAAGTATACAGTATAAGGGTCAGGACTCCTATTATTGGTATTCAGTAATCAGTAGAAACTTAAATGTTTCCTGTACACAAGTTGCAGAGGTCCCACACCGCTGCCTCCCATCTCCTGAGACTGCACTCAGTGACTTGGGTCTGAGACTATACAGACATATCCCTCCACCCGGCACAGCCAGCAGACTACAGAGCAAGTAATCCTGTCCGAGATCTTACTAGACCTGGGGGGGGGGGAAGGAGACCCAAAGCACATACACTTGGTGCTTAGGTCTAATAGCACCTATGATGAAAATTAACCGTTTTCTTCCAGTATCTATAAGGATCTACAGTCCATACACACCCAGCACAAGGCCGGGGTCACACTACCAGATGCTTCCCGGGGCTGCAGTTCCTCTGAGCTCCACAAGGTGGGGATCTCACTTCTACCCAGACAGGAAGTCTCTATGGAAGACAGGAAGTGATGTCAGGCACAGACAGGAAGTGATATCAGGCACAGACAGGAAGTTCCGGGTGAGTGAGGAGGAAGTAGAGGGGAGACGTTGCTGAAGTGGCAGCAGGGGAGGTAATGAGACGTTATTTTATATATACACCCAGTAACTCCCCCAAAGACATTTCATAGGTGGCCTGGACTGGAACTGCAGACTGGATCAATGAAAAAAAGATACAACGTTTAGAAGAAAAAAAATATATATATGTATTGCCATTACAGACTGTTAAGGGGGTGGGATTGTCTTGAAGGCAACTTAAAAAACCAGCTGGAACTCCTCTTTACCCCTTCAGGGGTGTAGTATGTTGTGTGTAATATCTGTCTATAGATCTAGATAATTATTACAGACAATATCTTCTTATCTTTTATCTCTTGATCTTCATCTACAAACCAGAGAGGCGTTGTCACCCAATAATCATTATAATACCATCTATATATATGTACCTTCTAAGGTGAGATGTACACAATGGCTTTGTATAGCAGAACTCATTGGGCAGCACCGGGGCTAAATGGTTAGCACTTCCACCTGGCAGTACTCGGGTCGTTGGTTTGAATCCCAACCACGGCACCACCTGCCTGGAGTTTGCATGTTCTCCCTGTGCCTGCGTGGGTTTCCTCCAGGTACTCCGGCTTCCTCCCATACTCCAAAGACATGCTGGTCAGTGAATTGGATCCTGTCTAACCTGGCCCTAGTATGTGTGTGTATGAATGTGAGTTAGGGACCTTAGATTGTACGCTCCTCGGGGGCGGGGACTGATGTGAATGCACAAATTGACAGCGCCTGTAATAAATAATAAATTGAGTGTCTAAGTATTTGCACACCAATGCTCTAGGTAGAATAACATGAGTTGTGGACACAATACTTTGCGTGGCTTTTTCCAAATTCATAAGAGGGGCGAGTGAAATTTGTCACTTTATAGTCAATATTTGAATCCTCTGTTTATAACATGCTGAAGGCTATGACATATATGGATGTAAAGAGCTTTCAACCTTTAACCGCTTGCCCTCCAGAGGATTCCCCCCCTTCCTGACCAGGTGAAGTTACTTTAACTGACAATTGCGCGGTCATGCAACTCTGCACCCAAATTAAATTTACGTCATTTTTTGCCACAAATAGAGCTTTCTTTCAGTGGTATTTGATCACCTCTGCGGTTTTTATGTTTTGCGCTATAAAAAATAAAAAGATCAGCAATTTTGAGAAAAAAACAATATATTTGACTTTTTGCTATTAAATATGTCCAGTAAAAAAATGTAAAAACATTAAATTTCATCATAAATTTAGGCCTAAATGTATTCTGCTCTATGTCTTTGTTAAAAAAAAAAAAACAACTGGAATGCTGCACTGCCACTTCTACAACTGTGGAACAAGGGTGAGGGAAGTAATATGTGTGATATAAAAAAAAAACAGTGATTGTGTATGTGCTGTACTACAATGCACCTCCCTCTTCAGTGTATAAATGTGTGAACTTAACTTTAAAAATAAGCAAGAATGCCAATTCCTACAATGCACCCGTCTTTTACTCAAATGTGATAGTACAACCCACCGTAATGCACCGTGCCATTCAAAAAAGTGCAGCACTTCTCACGCATGCGCAGTGGGCACCCGGCTGTGAAGCCGCAAGCTGTCACAGTCGGGTGCCCACACTAAAGATGCCGGCACCAGGTTGAGAAGACGGCCGGTGAAACCAGCGGTTGTGAGGACAACGAGGGACCGAGGGACAGGTAAGTGGCTGTATTTTAAATGACAGCAGCTACAGTTTTTGTAGCTGCTGACTTTTATTTTTTTTTTCCATGTGCTTTAATGCCAAGCTGATATATCTAACCATCTGTTTAGAGGAATTATAAACTGAATGATCCGAGTAACTGCTCTACTGCAGGCAATGAGGGGTCGGCCTACAGCCGGGTTAAAAAATTCCTTCCTGATCCCCCGAGAGGCAATCGGATATTCCCTGGATCAACTTTACCTATAAATGTTATATCCAGTTATATTCTGTGTATCCAAGAAAGAGTCCAGGACTTTCCTACAGCAATCCACTGAGCTGTATTGTATAGTGTGTGTACAGTAAATGCTGGACAGTGTACTATCTCTGCTCCATATGAAGGATCATAAATGGGACTCTGAGGGTTGTTGTTCTCTGTAATATTTTCAAATATTTTGCTGGACTTTGTCGCCTGTTGCAAGTATCTTTATCCGAATAAATGCTTCTCCCTGGAAAGGAACCGTTGAACTTATTTGCTGCGAGAAACATTCATTTCTTGTATATCGGCTAGCGAAGTCTTGGTCAGCAACAATAATTCTAATTATCACCCCTCATGCGTGTAATCTGTATGACAACAAGGGGGAGGAGTTGATGATAATATATTTGCTCCCAAAGCTGGCCTACATGGTTCAGTTTATTGTTTAGGCAGCGGGATGACCATAAAAACTGAACCGATTCCCCCATCCACACATTGGAGGTGGATGGGGGAATCCTCCCCGCTGCATTCTTGTATTCTGACAATGGGGGGACTCCTCCGCTCTCAGAATACACAGATCAGCACTGAAGCTATTGGCTGCAGCCACTGGGGGAGTGTCTTTTATCCGGCAGTGGCCAGACATGGATGGAAATGTGAGCGATCCCTGCTGAACCAGCTGAATTTCCATGGATCTATGGTCACCTTCAGTGACTTCCTCCCCTCCCCCTCATCTCCTTCATGATGGAAGTCATGCTGAGATCATCTCCCATTGGCTGAGCAATATTCTCATTTGTCTCTCAGCTCCTTCTTGCTATTCCTCGTCCTGCCTGTTGTTTCCTTGGATTGATTTTCTGTGTAGTGACCCCGGCTTGGTCTCTTGGATGCGCTCGTTTGTTGCTTGCCCTGACCTTTCTCCTGATTCCTGGATCTCCTCCTCATCTCTCCTCCATATCCTCTTACACAGCTTTTCTCCACACCTGCAGTGACCCTGGGGGGAGGAAACTTGGCACCAGCACGCCGCCAAATCCATCCCCACCATTAGGGGCTCTGGAGACAATTGTCTGCTATTTACACTCCGTTCCTCCGCACGTCACCTGA
The DNA here is from genome assembly GCF_062004578.1 of Staurois parvus. NCBI lineage: Eukaryota > Metazoa > Chordata > Amphibia > Anura > Ranidae > Staurois > Staurois parvus. The sequence goes on from NW_028318017.1 coordinate 3,484,027, forward strand.
TCACATGACAGCTTACTTCCACAGATTCCGGACAGATTTCTGGATGGTAAAGGTCAAAGTTCACTCTTCAGTTTAGAAGAGGTAGGACGCACCCAGGAACAAGGATTTGGTTTATACAGGAGCCCCATATAGAGCACCCCTCAAATCCCAAATCCCCATCCAAATGTCCCTCCATCCAGAGTCTATATGTCCTATGACATCACACTGACCTCACAGCTCCTCCTCCCAATGTCCCTCCATCCGGAGTCAGAGAATCCTATGACATCACACTGACCTCACAGCTCCTCCTCCCAATGTCCCTCCATCTGGCTTTTTTCTGATGCTCTTAGGATGTGGGGGCCCCTTGGTATCCTCACATGTAAAGTGGGACTGTTGGTCCTGCGTTGTATGTAATGACATCAGAATGCTGCAACAAGCCTATACCCTGCGTAGTGTGGGGGTCCTGTGGGGGGAATTATACCTCAGCCTGAAGTGGGGCTTTAATAAAATGGAGACCTGAATGGAGAGGTGAGGAGGATTCTGGGAATATCATTTGATGTGACTATTTGTGTTCAGATGTAGAGTTTTCCTCCTGTGAAGTCTGGAGATCATATGACATCACATTGCCTCCACCTCCCTCCCTGATAGAAGAGAGAAAGAAGAAGAAGATTCTAGAAGTCACCAGAGAGATCACTGAGCTGCTGACAGGAGAGGTGAGCGGTGCCGGGAATTCTGGGACATTCTCCAGTAACAGACAAGGGATGTGTCTGGATGGTGACTGTATCATTGTGTGTGTCAGGTTCCTATAAGGTGTCAGGGTGTCACTGTCTATTTCTCCATGGAGGAGTGGGAGTATTTAGAAGGACACAAGGATCTCTACAAGGACGTCATGATGGACAATCAGCCGCCCCTCACATCACCGGGTAAGAGGAGACTTTATTGTAAAGGAGAGAGCAGTACGGAGGATCCACCTAGATCCCCCATCATCTGATAAACACATAGAAACAATGGATTCAGTCAGTGTGTGTGTTTCCTACAGATGGATCCAGTCATGGGAACCCACCAGAGAGATGTCCCCGTCCTCTGTATTCCCGGGATTCCACACAGGAAGGTCACACCATCCCTCACCATCATCAGGTAGATGAGGAACAATCACTGATAGTATCATTAGGATCTGTACATTATCTGCATTGTTACCATTGATGGCATTTTTATTATATATTCAGAGTGGAAACCTGAGAGATCCTAAAGTTGAGATAAAAGAAGAGATAAAAGAGGAGGAGGATGAGGATGGGGGGATGGAGGAGTCAGAGCTTCTAAAAGGACACAAAGATCTGTACCAGGACACCATGGTGGAGTCATCCAGCTACAGGAACCCACCAGAGAGATGTCCCCATCCTCTGTATTCCCGAGATTCCACACAGGAAGGTCACACCATCCCTCACCATCATCAGGTAGATGATGACAATTATTGGTAGTTGTGATTTATACACAGCATGTTTGTTACAATGAATGTTTTATTATATCTTTCAGAGTGGAATCCTCGGGGATGATAATATTGATGTTAAAGAAGAGTATAAAGAGGAGGATGAGAAGTATGGAGTGATGGAGGAGTTTTCAGAAGGACACAAGGATGTGATGGAGACACCTAATACCAGGAACCCACCAGAGAGATGTCCCCGTCCTCTGTTTCCCCGGGATTCCACACAGGAAGGTCACACCATCCCTCACCATCACAAGGTTAGAGGGATATCAAATCTAGAACATGAACTTGTTGAAATGATGTGTGAATTTTTTTATGTGATGTCACAATATTGAAGCTTATGTTTTACAGAGGACCTCTTCTATTATTTTTTTGATTTAGGGTGAAGATCTGATAGATATAAAAGTTGAGGTTAAAGTAGAAGAAGAAGAGGCGTATGTGAGGGATGATCAGCAGTCTATGGAGGAGGATGGAATAACGGGGACATTTATAGAGGAGGACACTCCTACAGAGATCAGCACAGGTGGGTCATGAACACTAAATCCATTCCTCCACCCATACTGCTCACTGATTGGTCCAGAGTAGGGCGGGGACTGGGTGATATCAGCCTGTAATCCCCTGGTCACTTTCCTGAGCTGTGTTCCCCGTCCTGTATTCCTGGATTTCTCTCGGATAATCTTCCTTCTCTGTGCTGCAGACACAATTTATGTATCTAGACTGGATTTATGGAGGTTCTGGGGTTCAGCTGGCAGCAAAATGTGGATTTTCACCATAGACATTGCTAAAGCTAGGCACCTGGGGCATATGCTTTGGATCTTTTGCTCCATGCCCAAGTCTACCAAGATCTCTGACAACAATTCTCCCAGGGTTTCTTACCCTGATGTTTGGCTGTGCCGGGTGGAGGGATATGTCTGTATAGTCTCAGACCCAAGTCACTGAGTGCAGTCTCAGGAGATGGGAGGCAGCGGTGTGGGACCTCTGCAACTTGTCTACAGTAAATATATAAGTTTCCACTGATTACTGAATACCAATATTATGAGTCCTGACCCTTACACTGTATAATTTATATTGTACATTACATACTCCTGACCCCTGCACTATATACTCTGTTATAAATTCCATACTCCTGACTTCTGCTCTCCCCCCTCCCCCCACTGCTATATATACACATAATATGTATCCTCTTTTATTCCCCCCATTTCCTACCAGCTGGACATTTTATATCGGATGATGTGATTGGAGCACAGACTTTTACATGGTGATAATAATGTGATAACATCCTCCAACTTTGGACCCTTAAACAGAAAGTGATAATGAGGGAGGAGTCAATACCCCAATGATGGTGGTCTTCAGGATCAGTCCAGTCTTCATCTTGGTTGTCCTCCCCCCATCCTCACTCTCTGACCTCTGGTGGGGCTCAGCCCCGCTGTTCTTCATGACTAAATCATGGACTAAATAAGGAAGTGCAGTACTTCTTGTGTTGGGAAGATGGCGATGAGTGATAGAGGGGGTGGGGACCCTCGTCCTATAATCCCCTCATCACTGTCCCTCCTATAAAAGACAGTTCTGGTTGTTTCCTCACTCTCTGACTAAGGTCCATGAATAAATGACCTGGTAGGAGATCAGAGGAGCCATTTCCTAGTTCCCTTGAGGGTGGAATTGTAAGCTCCTCAGAGACCAAGCTGCCTGATGTGGGTGGAGTCCTGGTTTGGGGGAACCAATCATCTCCTGTCTAGTAATCCTCTTTGTCTTTGTATTTTAGTCCATGACCGGGAGATGAGGAAAACCTCCGAGGATTGTCTCACTTTGTCTCCAGACTGGAAAGTAGAAGATGAGGACATCACACAGTATAGTCCAGGAGAAAACCCGGCTCCCTTCAATGTCCATCCGGCACCACCTAGTGTAGATGGACCATCGGATTCCTCGTATCCTGAGGAACCTCAGACTGTGCGGGACCGGGCCGGCCTTCCAACAGGGAAGAGGTTTCCTTGTACTGAGTGCGGGAAGGGTTTCCGTTCTAAATTCCTTCTTAATGTTCATATAAGATCTCACACGGGGGAGAAGCCATATTCCTGTCCTGTGTGTGGGAAATGTTTTTCAATGAAGTCCCACCTTGACAGACATCACATGAGATTACACACAGGGGAGAAGCTGTATTCATGTTCTGAGTGTGGGAAATGTTTTGTAGAAAAATCAGATTTTGTTATACATCAGAGGTCTCACACAGGAGAAAAGCCGTATTCCTGTCCTGAGTGTGGGAAATCTTTTTCAGTGAAGTCCAGTCTTTGTAAGCATCAGCGACTGCATACAGGGGAAAAGCCGTATTCTTGTCCTGAGTGCGGGAAATCTTTTTCAGTGAAGTCTAATCTTTCTACACATCAGAGATCACACATGGGGGAGAAGCCGTACTCCTGTCCTGAGTGTGGGAAATGTTTTTCACAGAAGTCCCATCTGAACACACATCAAAGATCTCACACAGGAGAGAAGCCGTATTCCTGTCCTGAGTGCGGGAAATGTTTTTCAGATAAGTCCAATCTTTACAGACATCAGAGATGTCACATGGGGGAGAAGCCACTTTCCTGTCCTGAGTGAGGAAAATGTTCCTCTGTGAAGCCCTGTCTTCCTGTACATCAGGGATCCCACACAACCCTGGAGGTGTATTAGTGCAGGAAATGTCTTCACTATGAATGTTACTGGACATCCCAGCTCTCATGTGGGGAAGAAGCACACCCTGATATACACCTCAGATATACTCCATGGCTGATCTTCATCATGGAAGAAACAGTTCATAAGGAGATCAGAGGTCACCAAAGACATGGATGAAGTGTGGGACCGGGTTGGCCATTGATAGCAGAAAATGAATAAAAATGGAGTCATTACCTTTCATTGGCTGAGTACATTTTGTGGTGGGAGATTGCACAAACCCTTGGAGGTCTATTTTAAACAATTTATTGGACAAATGTGATCAGCATTTGTCCAGCTGTGACGAATATTGGTTTTATACAGTATTATTTAATACAATGATGACGTGATATATCTTAGGAATTCGCTCCTTCTAGTAGTTGAAATTTAGTATTTTTTTTAGTGATGCACCACTACCACTTTTTTAAGACCAGTACTTTTTTTTTTAAGTGCTCGCCAATTTCCGATACCTATTACCTAGGAAGAGTAGGTAGAGGGGTGGTTTGGGGGGTAAGGGTGGGAGTTTGGAAGTTGAGTGAGTCAGTGGAGAGTGAGGGCTGGGTAGTTGAGGGTGGGGTGGGTTGCGATGGAAAAGGCTGTGATTGCTGGGGGGAGATGAGGGGGATGGGAGGGTTATTGGGAGATTGCTGGATGGCCGTAAGGGACCTCTGTAATGTTACATCGGGGTGATGGAAGATAGGACATGAGGGCTGGGCTATGTATTGGTTGATGTGGACATATTAACTAGTAGCCGACCGCAGATAGCCGAATGACGGCTGCACTGCGGCCGGCCAGTTCTGAGTGGACGTCATATGACGTCCTCCCAGAACGCACTCTCCTGCGCACCCCAGGGGGCGCGCACCCGACGATCTCCGTGATCGCTGTGTCCTACGGACACAGCTGATCACGTGATGTAGTAAAAGGCCAATCACAGCGGCCTTTTACCACGTGATCAGCGGTGCCCAATGACACGCTGATCAGAGGGAAATGCAAGTGCCGGTTCTCGGTTGCACTTTCCTCACGCTGTCAGATCGTGAGGAAAGTACTGCCGAGAACCGGCAGTTGTCAGAGCGGGGATCGGCACCGATCATCAGGGCACTGATGATCAGTGCCCTGATGATCGGTGCCCAGCAGTGCCACCCGCAAGTTCTGCCCACCTGTGCCCAGCAGTGCGCCCACTAGCTCCGCCCACCTGTGCCCAGCAGATCACCCACCTGTGCCCAGCAGTGCACCCACCTGTGCCACTCTGCAGTGCCACCTACCTGTGCCCAGCAGTGCCACCCACCTGTGCCCACCCACCAGTGCAGCCCAGCAGTGCTGCCAGTCAGTGCCACCAGTCAGTGCCCAGCGGTTGTGCCAGTCAGTGCCGCCAGTCAGTGCCCAGCAGTGATGCCAGTCTGTGCCGTCTATCAGTACCCATCATCAGTGTCACCTATCAGTGCCGCCTATCAGTGCTGCATATTAGTGTCGCCTATCCGTGACACCTCATTAGTGCTGTCTATCAGTGCCGCCTATCCGTGCCACCTCATTAGTACTGCCTATCAGTGCCCTTTAGTGCTGCCTATCAGTGCCGCCTATCAGTGCCCATCAGCGCTGCCTCATCAACGCACATCAGTGAAGGAGAAAAATTACCTGTTTGAAAAATGTTATAATAGAAACAAAACTTTTTTTTTTTTCAAATTTTTTGCAATTTTTATTTATAGCGCAAAAAGTAAAGAGCCCAGTGGCGATTAAATACCACCAAAAGAAAGCTCTATTTGTGAGAAAAAAATGATCAAAATTTCATATGGGTACAATGTTGCATGACCGCGCAATTGTCAATCAAAGTGCGGCAGCGCTGAAAGCTGAAAATTGGCCTGGTAAATAAGGGGGTATAAGTGCTTGGTAGGCAAGTGGTTAAAGGAATGTAAGGTCAGACGTTATTCATTTGCAGCAGTGGATAGCAGAAGGAGGCTTTAGGAGTTGAGGACAATGTTGGGAGGTATGGAGGCTGGTGTGAATTTGGAGAAGAGGGAGCTGGAAAGACATGGGGCAAATCCTACCATTTTTTCCGGGGAATATTTTTTTTTTTAAAGAAATATTTATTGGATTTTGTCAATACAATAACAAAGACCAACAATGCAAAGAGATAATACATATCATTGCAGCAGTGAATAGCAGTAACCGTACAGGATATACCTTTATTAACATCACTGAGTTTGGTTCATTGTAGGATGATAGATGGACTGTCAGAAATGGACTCAGCACTGGTGGTGGGACTCACCTGCCGTGTGGGCTGCAGTACCAGGGCTGACCAGTGGGTGCTCAGCAGCCAGAAGCTCACTCCTGCAATCAGCCAACACCTGGGGCTGATTGCAGGAGGTGTATTTAAGGAATGGCCAGACCTGCAGTCAGGGCCTTGGTGTATGTTTCCCATGAGCCCCTGTACCTGGTATCCTGTGTTCCTGCCTATCTGCCTAGTTGCTGACCCTGCTTTGATCCTGACCTCTGCTGACCGTCTCCTGTTGAACCCCTGGCTTGCCTGACCATCCTTCTGCCTGATCCTCTGGACCGCGTTGTCCGTGAGTTACTGAACCCGGCTTGTGACCCTGACCATTCTCTGCCTGATCCTCTGTACCACGCTGCTCGTGAGTTACTGAACCCGGCTTGTGACCCTGACTATTCTCTGCCTGCTCCTCCGGAACCTCGCTGTCCACACGTTGCTGACCTGGCCTGCCTGACTACGCCTGACGCTACCCAGACGATCTATCCATCCCGCACGGATCCAGTCACTACTGTGCAAACCTGCCAGCCCCTTCACATCAGGCTTTCCCCCGTTACATACCCTCGGCGGACCCCTCTACCACAGTTGGGTGCACTCAGGGGCCGCGACCTGGTCTCAGTCCTGCGCCAAGTCCATCCCCACCATCAGGGGCCCTGGTGAAAAGGCAGACTGGGGCTTAGACTCCGCGCCCTGGGGAATCCTGTTCTGTGGGTCACTAGAGATCCCGCCGGGCGGTGCCTGACAGTGCCTTACGGCCCGCCTGACCATTCCACCTCTCCAGCCCTGACTACGCCTGTGTTCCTGAAGCCTGCTACTTCCCTGTGTCAGTCCACACATCCCTGGTCATACCCGGATCCGTGACATGGACACTTGGGGTGTTTGTTTTAACAACCATAAATGCAATTTGGGCTGAATTGAGTGTGGATAAGGTTTTGTGGCATGTACAATGGGGATCGAAAGTTTGGGCACCCCAGCTAACAATTTGTATTAATGTGCATAAAGAAGCCAAGGAAAGATGGAATAATCTCCAAAAGGCATCAAATTACAGATTAGACATTCTTATAATATGTCAACAAAAGTTAGATTTTATTTCCATCATTTACACTTTCAAAATAACAGAAAACAAAAAAATGGCGTCTGCAAAGGTTTGGGCACCCTGCAGAATTTATAGCATGCACTGCCCCTTTTGCCAAGCTGAGACCTGCCACTGTCATGGATTGTTCTCAATCATCGTCTGGGAAGACCAGGTGATGTCAATCTCAAAGGTTTTAAATGCCCAGACTCATCTGACCTTGCCCCAACAATCAGCACCATGGGTTCTTCTAAGTAGTTGTCTAGAAAACTGAAACTGAAAATAGTTGACGCTCACAAAGCTGGAGAAGGCTATAAGAAGATAGCAAAGCGTTTTCAGATGTCAATATCCTCTGTTCGGAATGTAATTAAGAAATGGCAGTCATCAGGAACAGTGGAAGTTAAAGCAAGATCTGGAAGACCAAGAAAAATATCAGACAGAACAGCTCGCAGGATTGTGGGAAAAACAATTCAAAACCCACGTTTGACTGCACGATCCCCCCAGAAAGATCTGGCAGACACTGGAGTTGTGGTACACTATTCCACTATAAAGAGATACTTGTACAAATATGGTCTTCATGGAAGAGTCATCAGAAGAAAACCTCTTCTACGTCCTCACCACAAAAATCATCGTTTGAACTTTGCAAATGAACATATAGACAAGCCTGATGCATTCTGGAAACAAGTTCTGTGGACCGATGAGGTTAAAATTGAACTTTTGGCCGGAATGAGCAAAGGTACGTTTGGAGAAGAAGGGGCACAGAATTTAATGAAAAGAACCTCTGTCCAACTGTTAAGCATGGGGTTGGATCAATCATGCTTTGGAGTTGTGTTGCAGCCAGTGGCACAGGGAACATCTCACGAGTAGAAGGAAAAATGGATTCAATAAAATTTCAGCAAATTTTGGATGGTAACTTGATGCCATCTGTGAAAAAGCTGAAGTTAAAGAGAGGATGGCTTCTACAAATGGATAATGATCCTAAACACACCTCGAAATCCACGGGGGATTACATCAAGAGGCGTAACCTGAAGGTTTTGCCATGGCCTTCACAATCTCCTGACCTCAACATAATTGAAAATCTATGGATAGACCTTAAAAGAGCAGTGCGCGACAGACAGCCCAGAAATCTCAAACAACTGGAAGACTTTTGTAAGGAAGAATGGGCAAAGATACCTCAAACAAGAATTGAAAGACTCTTGGCTGGCTACAAAAAGCGTTTACAAGTTGTGATACTTGCCAAAGGGGGCAGTACAAGATATTAACTCTGCAGGGTGCCCAAACTTTTGCAGACGCCATTTTTTTGTTTTCTGTTATTTTGAAAGTGTAAATGATGGAAATAAAATCTAACTTTTGTTGACATATTATAAGAATGTCTAATCTGTAATTTGATGCCTTTTGGAGATTTTTCCATCTTTCCTTGGCTTCTTTATGCACATTAATACAAATTTTTAGCTGGGGTGCCCAAACTTTCGATCCCCACTGTATAGGGGTTGTTTGTTATGCAAAGGTGTGTGTACTATGTTTGCTCTTCAAAGGTATAACGACATAAATGCGTTGAACTAAGAAGATAAAGGGAATTGAAAATGGTATAAGAAAGAAAACTGGGGGGAGGGAAAAAAAAGAAGGGGGAGGTTTGAGATAGATGTGGAAGGGAGGGGTGCTAACCAGAAGAACCGAAGAGTTTGTCTTGTGGTGGTGCCATGGAGATGTGGCAGGAGGCAGCCTAGGAGGAGGGTGTCTCGTATTATGTATTATACGTATATGATTTGGGTAACTGGGCATGATGTGGCAGGAGTACAGTTTGAATTTGAGTATTGTATATATCTAAGACGGGGGAAATCGGGGAGCAAGAAATTGCAATCACGATAGTATAGAGGTCACGCCCTACGTATGGGATCAATACGTTACTAAGCAATGAGTAGAACTTGTAGCTCCAGTATCGAGCTTAGGATCCTGCAAAAGTTCTCGTCGTTCCGATGTGGAGAAGGTTCTGGTGATGTATAGGTGCCATTTCCAAGCAAAGGAGTCAGCTTTGCAAGAGCAGGATGAAAGTAGGTCGAGTTTGTCCTAACGAAGAAGGTAGTTGAGATCTTGTTTAACCAATTCAATACCGGGCAATTTTACCCCTTCCTGCCCAGGCCATTTTTTCAGGTTTCAGCGCTCTCACACTTTGAATGACAATTGTACAACATACAACATTGTACAAAACTCAAATTTTATCATTTTCTTCACACAACTAGAGCTTTCTTTTGGTGGTATTTAATTACTGCCGGGGTTTTTATTTTTTGCTAAATTAACAAAAAAAGACCAGAAATTTTGAAAAAAAAACACGTTTTTTTTAGTTTCTGTTATAAAAGTTTGCAAATAAATAATTGTTCTTCATGAATTTAGGCCGAGATGTATTCTGCTACATGTCTTTGGTGAAAATAACCCAAATTAGGATGTATTATTTAGTCTGTAGGAAAGTTATAGAGTTCACAAACTATGGTATAGATCTGAATCCTGAATTGATCAATCCTGAAATACTGACAGCCAATCTAATTTCTTGAGGTCCAAGAATGTCAGAACAGTACAGATATCCCCCAAATGACCCCTTTTTTGCAAAGTAGACAGTCCGACGTACTTCATAAGAGGAATGGCGAGTTTTTTGAAGTTGTATTTTTTTTGTCATAATTTTTTGGAAAATGAAAAAAATTAGTTTTACTATTTTTTTTTTTTTTTACATATTGTCACCAGTGCAGTACAGCGTCATCATATAACTGGCATGGCGGTGATCAGGGACACTGACTGGTGACAGTGTGAAAAAAAAAATATATATATATTTTTTTTTATTATTTTTTATTACATTTTTTTTCTTTTTTTTAAGATTTTTTTTTTCATATTTCACTATGACCAAAGTAGTACAATGTTACCATAGTAACATTGTACTACTTTGGGGAAGTGATCAGTATTTTCTTTTTTTTTTGTACACAATTTGCTTATAGCAAAGAATTACTTTGCTATAAGCAAGCATTTACCTGAATGACATCGATTCATTCAGGTTTTTTTTTTTTTGTGCTTAGCTGTGATTTGGCCACAGCTAATCACATGACATGTGCAGGTGATTAGCTGTGACCAATCACAGCTAGGCACTAGTATACAATAGATGGCATGAATCAAGCCATCCATTGTATACAACTGTCATGTGACCTGCTGTGATTGGTCACAGCAGGTCACATGGTACCGGCAACGGGGGCCGATACTCAGATCTGTCATCGGCCGTGTCCGAGGTACACGTCCTGTGACAGATCGCACCGCTGCGTGGCTCTGCAGGAGCGCAATCTGCGCATGTGCGGGAGGATGCCATATGGCATCCACCCGAAACGCTGATGACATTTGCCGGCCGCCATTCGGCCATAGGGCGGGCAGCAAATGGTTAATATCTGATATGGTTGGAGGTGTAGTTGAGACCCATTTTTTTAAGATGGTACGTCTTGCCACTAGAAAGCAGGTTGTTAACCAAAGTTTGTTTTTCCTGAGTAGTGTGAGTTGAGAGTGGAAGGGATATGAAGGTGTTTATTCCAAGTTGCCGAAGAGAAGATGTAGCGGGTCTTTAGACAGCTGGTGACAAGTGCAGCAAAGCAGTTTACTTGGTCCCAAAATCTGGATATATGAGGACAAAGCCAAAGTCTGTGTTTGAGGGAAGGCATATGACCGTAGCACAGTGGACAGTGAGATATGGACAAATTACATTTTGAAAAAGCACAAGTCATGTAGGCATGGTGCATGATCTTTAGTTGTTGTTCACGCCAGAATTTGTTTGTTGTGAAGGCACAGGTGGGGTTAAATCCCCTTAGTATTTGGTCTACTGTGATTATGTTGTGGAAGTCTTTGACCCAAGATGCTGTTGGAGATTTCTAAGGGAGTTTGCATAATGTAGGTTTAGTGGGGTGTAGATGTCTGATATCTTAAACTTTGCAGTAAAGTATCTATCAAGGAATTACGAAACCTTACGGTTTTATCAGGAACGATAGTTTTACGATAGTTCAGTACTTGTAGGACATAGATAAAGTGATGGGAGGGTAGGTTTAGTCTCCACTGGGTGTGTTGGAGATTCTTAGGTGATCCAGAAGAAATATCAAACAGTTGCACTACATTTACACATTCATGGGTATTGCAGGTTGCATATGCTGCGTATTGTTGCGAGAGAGGAAATGAATGATTGTTATGAATTGGAAGATAGGGGTTTCCCCATGGGTATTCCACTAACTTATGTATGACCTCTTTCCATGCTTCGAGGGGAGTAAGTATTTTGGCTGTAAGCTTGTAAAATTCTGTGTTGTAGCCGTCAGGACCAGGAGCTTTGCCATTGGCTAATGAGTTAATCGCCAAGTTGATGTCTGCCGATGTTATCGGGGCGTTAAGAGTTTGTAATGCAGTTTGGTCAACTTGCGGGAGGGTGAGTTGTTCCAAAAATGTGTTGGCTTGTGCGATGTCTATTGGATCTGGGCCATATAGTTGAGCATAGAATCATTCTAGAATGGATATAATTTCTTCTGGTGTGTCTTTGAGGGAGCCCTTGGAGTCCTTCAAAGCTGTGAAATGGGTCGGAGTAAAGGGTTTTTTTACATAGGCGGGCTAGTAATTTACCCAGTTTGTTACCAAATTTGTGTTATTGTAGGTCTAGGTAGGATTGGTGTATGGTTTCTTGGGCTGGTTTTTTGCTTCTAGCCAAATTTTCCTGTTTTCATGTGAGTTTGAATCTGTCAGGTTTCTCTGAGCCTGTCTGAATTGATTGCTAGCTTCTTTAAATTTATATAGAAGTTTTGTTTGTAGGTAGATGCGAATGCTATTATTCTGTCCCTGAGCACCACTTTGTCGGTTTCCTAGAACAAGTTTGGGGTGGTTTGATGGGCTTCATTCATGGTCTGAAAATCTGCCCAGGTTGCAGCAATCACCTGGGATAGATCTTGGTTGTCAGCCAAGTAAGATGGGAAGCGCCAGATTCTAGGAGGGCGAGTTGTGTCAAGATAATTCAGGGACATGGAGATCGGGGTGTGATCGGAGATGGCCATGTCTTGAATGGTGGACCTGGTAATGTGATTTAGCGATACAGAGTTGCAAAGAAAATAGTTGATTCTGGACAATGTATGGTGGATATGAGAATGAAATGTGTATTCTTTTCCGTCTGGATGGGATAGATGCCAGATGTCTATTAGCTGTAAGAAAAAAAAACCTTTTAAGCTTGAAATTAAAGAACAACTGTCTTGTAAATTCGCTTTGAACAAATTTTTCCTTACCGTGAGTACTTGCAGTTGGATGTGCAGAAATCCCCCATAAAGCTGTGTGAACTTTGCTTACCACGACTGCAGCTTAGCTCCACGATTCCTGCGCCTCCAGCTGGTTTAGCTCTGTTGAGATGTGGGGAAATGGAGCTCCCGCTACCCAGGATTGATGAGGCGACACTCTCAGGTTGCTGTTGGAATTCACATAGAGACTGGCTTCAACCCCAGCCTCCGGTTTTATTCAAAGCACACACACGCCCACACATGAGGGTCAGGTCAATCCCCTCCCACAGAACAATGCATAGGGATGTCCATACATGAGAATGTACATCCTGTTTGGAGTGTAGCATTTCCTCTTATCTATACTGGAAGCCAGTTGAACCAGTCCTCCCCTCCCCCATGAGCTCTTGGTGGAGAGCAAACTTCCCATCCTATCAGCTCCTACTAGTATGTCCATTCCCTGTACAAGCATCCCTTAGATTAAACAGTGTCAGTCTGTATCTGAATGGGCCCGATACGATCTTTATTAAACCACATCCATCCAGATACAGTTCAGGTCGGTAGTGGTTTGTAAGATATACATGAGCCTACACGCGGAGTTCGCACTGCCCGGCGCCTGGCTATACGAAGTCCATGTGGTACTATGCTGCTGATATGTGGATACAGGCCCGCGGCCTACCGCCGGCGGCATTCGCATCGAATGCCGTGGTGGTATACACATCGGTCTATAAGCGCAGATCTGCCATTTCATCCATTACCGAGCTGAGTACTGTAATATTTACATTGTACATGTGCATGGCCCAATTGCAGCCTTCAGAGCTTTAATTAAGCCACATGATAGACATATGGATAACACTAATATATGACACATTTAAAGTTCAACCTGTAAATACAAAATTTCCATGACACAATCCTTTGGGGGTCAACAATGTTGGTAGCTATTTTATTTCTTAAAGAGGGTGCTCTACGAAATAAAAGTAGGCAGCCTATACAAAATGTATTGTGCAAAGTTAGAAAAAGATAACAAAATATACAGCACGGTGGAACCAGTCGTTCCGTAGGAATGGAAGGCAGTTAGTAAAAGCAAACGTTATACCATGAGTTGTCCGATGACATGGGGCTTTAAATTTCTAATAATGGGCTACTGGAGGTGAACTATAGCTCAGGTCCTCTGGAGGGAGGGGCTAGGAAGTGAGCCACACCGTTTTACCCAAAGAGTGAGTTTGGCTTTCAGAGACCAGTCCATGTAGCAAACCGGTTGTATATGGGGTGCTAATTCAGCTGGTGAGAGAGTGTTCCATGAAACGCCTCCATCTGGCGATGAAATGGTGGGTGGTTTTGAGTAATAGTGTGCAGCTTTTCTATGTTGAAAAGAGTGATAAGAGCCTGTTTCACCGTGGAGATGCTGTCAGGAATGGACTCAGCACTGGTGGTGGGACTCACCTGCCGTGTGGGCTGCAGTACCAGGGCTGACCAGCGGGTGCTCTCAGCAGCCAGAAGCTCACGCCTGTAGTCAGCCAACACCTGGGCTGATTGCAGGAGGTGTATTTAAGGAATGACCAGGCCTGTGATCAGTGCCTTGGTGTATGTTTCCCATGAGCCCCTGTACCTAGTATCCTGTGTTCCTGTCTCGTTGCTGACCCTGCTTGATCCTGACCTCTGCTGACCGTCTCCTGTTGAACCCCTGGCTTGCCTGATCATCCTTCTGCCTGATCCTCGGTACCGCGCTACCTGCTGAACCTGGCTTGTGACCCCGACGATTCTCTGCTTGCTCCTCCAGTACCACGCTGCCCGCACGATACCGACCCGGCCAGTCTGACTATGCTTACTTCACCCGACGATCCATCCCACATGGATCACCTCTAGTAAGTTTGCCTGCCTCTTCCCATCAGACTCCGTTCCTGCACTCCCCTGCCAGTACTCGCTACCACAGCCGGAAGCACTCAGGGGTCGCGACCTGGTTCCAGTCTGCACCAAGTCCATCCCACCATCAGGGGCCCTGGTGAATAGCAGGCTGGGACTTAGACCCCGCGCCCTGAGGAAATCTGTGCGGTGGGCTCGTCCTGCCTGACCGCTCCACCTCTCCAGCCCTGACTGCACTGGTACCTATTCGTTTAAGCTTTATTGCACCTGGTTGTACATATTTATGTAAGTGTTGAGTTTGATTGTTTGCACTGCGTTTATGTTTGTGTCGTCTTTAATAAATTATATTGTGTTACACGCTATACCTGAAGTCTGTGTTTCCCTGTGTTGGTCCACACACCTCTGGTCATACCTGGAGCCCTGACATTACACCAAGGCCATTCTTGACCAGAAGTGGCTGCAGTCTTTGACCAGACAGGCTTTGTGTAAGCTGAGCTTTGTTCAGCCAGTACTGCAGATATGGTCAGAGTTGCTACACCAAACCTCAGTCAGCTTGCAACCAACCAGTCCTTCTCATCATTTCTCTGCTCAAAGCTCTCTTCCTACACTCCTGACAGCACCCCCAGTGACAGCCCAGTATACCCTACTACCTACCACTTGTCAATACCCTGCTCCCACTCGCTGCACCTATCCTGCCTTTAACTCTGTAAAGAAGTCCTCTGTAGCAACTGCTCCATCCTTTGTTCTATCCCCCAGCTCTTCTCTGCCTACAGCTGCTCCATCTGTTTACAAACCTGCGCTTACTTACAGTGCTCCGGTAACTAAAACCAGGAAAAGGCGAAAATTCTTTCCAACCAATACCATTCTGCCAGTATCCAAACCGGTCAGTCTGCTGTCTGAGAACCTGCCTTCCATGGTTCAGCCTGATACCCTGATGCCTGATGACCCAGTGTACGCTACCCAGCCTGATGGCTCTGCCCGGCCTGATGGCTCTGCCCAGCCTGATGGCTCTACCCAGCCTGATGTTCCTACCCGGCCTGATGATCCTATCATGCCAGATGACTCGGTGCCCGCTGTCGAGCCAGAGGACCTGATGCCAGATGACCTGGTGCCCGATGTCGTGCCGGACGATCCGATGCCAGATGACCTGTTGCCCACTGTCAAGCCAGACGATCCGATGCCTGATGACCCGATGCCTGCTGTCGAGCCAGACGATCCAATGCCGGATGACCCGGTGCCCGCTGTCGAACCAGATGACCCGGTACCCACTGTCGAGCCAGATGACCTGATGCCAGATGACCCGATGCCCGCTGTCGAGCCAGATGACCTGATGCCTGATGACCCGATGCCTGATGACCCGATGCCTGCTGTCGAGCCTGATGACCCGATGCCTGATGACCCGGTGCCCGCTGTCGTGCCTGGGGACCCAATGCCCGCTGTCGAGCCAGATGACCCAGTGCACACGGTTCTGCCAGATGACTCGGTACCCGCTGTCTTGCCAGATGACTCGGTGCCCGCTGTCGAGCTTGGTGACCCAGTGCACGTGTTTCTGCTAGATGGCTCGGGGGCCCGCAGTCGTGCCAGATGACTCGGTGCCCGCTGTCTTGCCAGATGACTGTGCCCGCTATCGTGCCAGATGACTCAATGCGCGCTGTCTTGCCAGATGACTCAGAGCCCGCTGTCAAGCTTGGTGACCCGGTGCCCGCGGTTCTGCCAGATGACTCGGAGCCCGCTGTCGCGCCAGATGACTCGGAGCCCGCTGTCTTGCCAGATGACTCAGAGCCCGCTGTCAAGCTTGGTGACCCGGTGCCCGCGGTTCTGCCAGATGACTCGGAGCCTGCTGTCGCGCCAGATGACTTGGAGCCCGCTGTCGTGCCAGATGACTCTCCCTCCAATGGCCTCCATTCAGTGTCCTCCACCCCTCTCTGCCAATCCCTCCACTGGCTTCCCGTTGCCCAACGGATAAAATTCAAAACACTAACAATAACGTATAAAACCATTTATAACTCTGCCCCAATTTCCAACACCAATTTTGTCTCTAAATATCACCCAAACTGTACTCTCCGCTCCTCGCAAGACCTCCTACTCTCTTGCTCCCTTGTCTCCCATGCTCGTCTCCGGGACTTCTCCAGAGCTTCCCCCATCCTACAGAACTCTCTATCCCAATTTATCAGACTATCGCCTACTCTGTTCACTTTTAGGCGATCTGTGAAAACCTATCTCTTCAGGGAAGCCTATCCTGCCCTCAGCTAATACTGGAATCCTCTACTCTTCCTATCAGTCCATCCCCCACAGTTATTACCTTTTGTACCACTAGCCCCTCCCTCCTAGATTGTAAGCTCCAAGGATCAGGGCCCTCCTAACCCTCTTGTATTGAACTGTATTGGCTCCCGTTATATTGTAAAGCGCTGATCAAACTGTTGGCGCTATATAAATCCTGTATTATAATAATAATAATAGTCCAACGTGCTCTGGTAGCTGGTTCCTTCTCGCAATCTCTAAGGTGGTGTCTGAGTCCCAGAATGCACCTTGCTTCCTTTTCATAGATTGAGGAATGATGGGAATTTGTAATAAAACTGAACAGTTTCTAGTTTCTGCAAAACTGTAACTTTATCCCTGGCTCCATTTTGTGGTCAAATCTGGTATTGCAGCAACATGGATATCCTGCTGGGGGCAGAACACTTCCTGCCTGGTATCAATGGATACCTCTATTTGGGTCCTCAGGAGAAAACAG
Source organism: Staurois parvus (assembly GCF_062004578.1). NCBI lineage: Eukaryota > Metazoa > Chordata > Amphibia > Anura > Ranidae > Staurois > Staurois parvus. The sequence continues at coordinate 3,501,367 of NW_028318017.1, forward strand.
TAAGACCAGAACAGAAATTGGTCCGAGGAACGCCTTTGCTCCCTTTTCCTGTGAACTTTAGCTTCAACCTTTCTGACTCTCCCATCCTCACTTGGAAGAGTTTTGGTAACAAGGCCTAGAAGCCACTCATTTCTTTGGGCCTGACAGTCCTTCACAAGAACACCATTGCCCTTCTTTAAATTAGGTTTGTTCTCCTGCCACTTTCTTCGTGGTTGCAAAGTGGAGTTGTACTTTTTCTTCCACCTGTCCCAAAAGGTGTTCGAAACACTTTGCACTTGTCTCTAGTGTCTTTAGTGTTGAGGTCTCCAGGAGGAGAACTAACTAATCCAGTTTTCTGGGTTAGGTGTTTTGCTGGAGTAAGCAAAATGGGGTCCTCTGGGTCATTTGGGGCTGGAGCCAGAGGTCTAGCATTGATGATGGCTAAGACCTCTATAATGAAAGTTGTCAGACAGGTGCATGCTTTCATGTCTGATCATACAGGCCAACCTGCCTCTATGCCTGTTGACCCATTCCAGTCTGCTTCCACAGCTGCTAATCCATTGCAGCCTGCCACTGTGCCAGTTGACCCGTTCCACCATGCCTATTACTTTGGTTCAGCTCATGTCAATCAAGTCTTCTGCTCTAAACCAGCCTGTCACTGCCTCAACTATGGGTCAGTCTACTCCTAACCCATCCTCAGTTCCCTGCCTTCTGCCTTTTCATTTTCAGGACTGTCAGTAACAAGGCCTCACCCTATCACAATTACATCTGCTCAAGCATGCCTTAGAAGTTCTATCCATTCTTGGGACAGACTGTCTCATTTGATGGAGTAGGGTCCTTAACCATTTCTCAAAGCCACTATGCCTCAAGCCCATGTTCCAGTCTTTCAGTCTGGCCCTCCTGAGCTTCAATCTGATAATCATATCCAGCCTGATAAAGCTGATCCAATGCTCACTGTCCAGACTTATTTCACTGATTCTCTGCCTGACTTCACTGATCCTCTGCATGCCACCCAGCTTGATGGTTCCATGTCTGCTGCACAGCCTGAAGGTTGAATGCCTATTGCCCAGCTGGATGGTTCCATGCCTGCTGTCCAGTTGGATGGTTCCAATGCCTGCTTCCCAGCCTTCTTCTGATGCTTTATAGTCTGATGTCCAGCCTGCCTCTGATGGTCTAGTGCGTAAAAAATTTCTATGAGAGGAATTATATTTTCATCTTTTCTCCAGTTTAAATCATAGTTGTGTTAAACTCAATAGGCTCCAACAACTCAGGGTCACTTTAGGGTCTCAGTTCATGCAAGAGACCATCTCTTTCCCAACTGAGATAGTTTGTTCTTGCAAATGAATTGTGTACATAACTGTAACGGACCGCCTGACAGTACCTCTATCAGTCCCCTGATAGAGCCTCCCCAGAGTGCGGAGTCTAAGTACCGGAGCACTTGTTCACCAGGGCCCCTGATGGTGGGGATGGACTTGGAGCGCTCCGGGACCAGGTCGCAGCTGCTAGGTATCTCTACCAGAGGTAGAGGAGTCTGCCAAGGGCTCCAGCGGGTTAAGAGTCTGATGTGAGGGAGCCCAGGGATCCCTGAGGGATGGATGGATGAGCAAAGTCAGAGTCAAACAAGCTGGGTCGGTAACTAGCGGGTCGGTGAGGTACAAGATGATAGGCAAAGGATAGTCGGGTCACACGCAGGGTCAATACCAAAAGATCAGATCTATAAGGGAACATCCAGGAGCAGAGTCAGGCAAGCCAAGGGGTCAGGACAGGAGAAGGCAACAAGGTCAGACAATCCAGATCAGAGTACTCACAACACAGGCAACAGGATACAAAAGACCATTCAGCAACAAGCGTCTGTGCAGGGCTAGTTTAAGTAGCCCACCCTGCACCTGACAGGCGCCGCCTAGGTCCCAGTGCCTGCCTAGTACTGTCAAGACGACGGGTGCGCCTGGGTCCTAGTGCCCTGCTACCTGCACGTCTTGACAGACGCCTACGCATGTGTAGACCCATGCGTCGCAATGGTCCCTGACAATAACTGAGGGAATTAAGGACACCTCTCAGTGCAGGAATAATGGGTTTCTAGCATATTCACTGCACCTGGAACTGAACAATATTTACCAGCATTTCCAGTCCCCAAAAATGAGAAGTGTGAAAACACCTTATATGTGTGAATAGGAAGACTTGTGGACACAACAAATTAACAGCCTGGTTATTCAATGACTCACCATTGTTTCAGCTTTGGAAAAGGTAAACATGAATGGGAATTCTATGGCCAAGCAGCTGCATCCAAACTTTACATCACCAATTGCAATGCATAGCGTCGGATGCAGTGGTGCAAAGCATGCCACCACTGGACTCTAGAGCAGTGGAGACATGTTCTCTAGAGTGACCAATCACACTTCTCTGTTTGGCAATCCAATGGACGTGTCTGGGTTTGGCGGTTGCCAGGAGAATGGTACTTCCTGGACTGCATTGTGCCAAGTGTAAAGTTTGTTGGAGGGGGGATTATGGTGTGGGGTTGATTTTCAGGGGTTTGGCTTGGCCCCCTAGTTCCAGTGAAGGGAAATCTTAAGGTGTCAGCATACCAAGACATTTTGGACAATTTCATGCTCCCAACTTTGTGGGAAGAGTTTGGGGATGGCCCCTTCTTGTTCCAACATGCCTGAGCACCAGTGTACCAAGCAAAGTCCATAAAGACATGGATGAGTGAGTTTGGGGTGGAGGAACTTGACTGGCCTGCAGAGAGTCCTGACCTCAACCCCATAGAACACCTATGGGATGAATTAGAGTGGAGACTACAAGCCAGGCCTTCTCATCTGACATCAGTGTCTTACCTCACAATTGTGCTTCTGGAAGAATGGTCCAACCTTCCCATAGACACCCTCTTAAACCTTGTGGACGGCCTTCCCAGAAGAGCTGAAGCTGTTATAGCTGCAAAGGGCGGGGCCAACTCAATATTGAACCCTACGGACTAAGACTTGGATGCCATTAAAGGTCATGTGTGTGGAAAGGCATGTGGCCCAATAGTTTTGGCAATTAAGTGTATCTACGTGAGGGCCCATATTCTGCCAACACAATGTTTACAGACTAATAGCCTATAAATTCTTTTTCTGGACAAAACCATTATAAATATCATGGGTATATTTATAAGTATATGATTTTAAATTGTAACACAATGGATCTATAAAACATTTTATCCTAACATAATATCCCATTGCTAGTAAGGATTCCTGAATATTAACACAGGTTGTTAATGTTATATATTGTTATATATTAAGTGTGTTATTGTCTTTATTACAGAAATATTGTATGTGTGCTGCCATATCTATAATCAATACGTAGTTAAGTATGCCAATTATTAGGTTTATATTTATATATATATATATATATTTATTGTCTTTTCCTCTATGTGCATAAATAATATTTCAATCGTTATATATACAGCATCTCCCAGAAGCGAGTCCCCCCTCACATTTTTGTAAATCTTTGATTCTATCTTTTCATGTGACAACACTGAAGAAATGACACGTTGCTACAATGTGACGTTGTGAGTGTACAGCTTGTATAACGTAAATTTGCTGTCCCCTCAAAATAACTCAACAAAATGTATTCTGCTATATATCTTTGTTATAAAAAAATCTGAATAAGTGTATATTAATTGTTTTGTATAAAAGTTAGAGCACCTACAAACTATGATATATATATATATATATATATATAGGAATTTACACTGCTTTTACTTGCTGACTATCATATTTCTTCAGGTGCTAAAATGCCATATCAGTACAAACACCCCCAAATGGAACGTTGAGTCCATGGAAGAGGCATGCTGAGTCCATGGATTATTTTATTTTTTGCACAGAGTTGTCACTTAAATTATATATGGTTCACTCATGCCATGTATATATGTGGAATAACACTGCAAAACACATTCTGCTACTACTGCTGAGTATGGGAATATCACATGCAAGAAGCTTTTTGGCAGTCTAGCCAAGTACAGGCCCCCAAAATCCAATGAAAACCTTCAGGCTTTCAAAGAGCATTATTTCCTCATGTCTCTTCCTCACTACCTATCACAGTTTCGGAGGACCTAAAATGCCAGCATAGTACAAACACCCCAAAAATAACCCCTTTTTGGAAAGTAGACACCCCAAGGATTTGGATAAGAAGTATGATGAGTGCTTTGCAGATATCATTGTTATAACAGGGTTTTGCAAAAGAAAAGAAAAAATATGTTTTCTTTTTCTTTCTTCATTTTCCAAAAAACGAGACAACAAATGAGATCTGCAAAATACTCACCATGCCCCTTAGCAAATACCTTGGAGTGCCTACTTTCCAAAAAAGGGCTCATTTGGGGGGCTTCTACTATCCTGCCATTTTTATTGTCAACATTAGAAGCTTCTGTCACACTCTTCTAACCACTTGAAGAACAAGCCTTTTCTGACACCTTTCTTTTACACGAAAAAACATGTTTTTTCTGCTAGAAAATTACTTTGAACCCCAAGCATTATATATTTTTTTTAAAGCAGAGGCCCTAGAGAATAAAATGGTGGGTGTTGAAATTTTTTAAGTCATAATTACGCAGCAATTTTTTAAACACTAATTTTTTTGGAATTTTAATGCACGAAAACACAATATAATGCCAAATTGTTTCATAAAATATAAAAGAAGATGTTATGCCAAATAAATGGATACCAAACATGACATGCTTTAAAATTGTGCATGCCAGTTTAACGGCAACAAACTATGTACATTTTTAATATTGATAGGGAACAATTTAAAAGCCTTTACAGGTCACCAATTTATATTTACACAGGAGGTCTAGTGCTAGAATTACTGCCCTCGATCTGACATTCGTGATGATGCCTCACCTGCATGGTGCAATCTCTGTTTACATACCGCCATGGGACCAAAGCTACTGGTGAGTTTATTCATTTTATTTGGTGGTGGATTGACACTTTTGGTGGATTTCGTTTTCAAATATTCTTTTCTCACCAATCATATTATTGAAGAATTATATATTTTTTTTGGACTTTTTTGTATATATGGGACAATTTCTCTCTTTTTTATGACAACTAGTGTGTGATAATTTATTTTTCCTTTTTCACTAGCGCAAATTGTTTATTATTCGTACACCTTATGGTATAGGGCGGATTTTGCAGCTGGTAGAATTTAATATACAGTTAGGTCCATAAATATTGTGACCGACACAATTCTAACATTTTTGGCTCTATACACCACCACAATGGATTTGAAATGAAACGAACAAGATGTGCTTTAACTGCAGACTGTCAGCTTTAATTTGAGGGTATTTACATCCAAATCAGGTGAACGGTGTAGGAATTACAACAGTTTGCATATGTGCCTCCCACTTGTTAAGGGACCAAAAGTAATGGGACAATTGGCTTCTCAGCTGTTCCATGGCCAGGTGTGTGTTATTCCCTCATTATCCCAATTACAATGAGCAGATAAAAGGTCCAGAGTTCATTTCAAGTGTGCTATTTGCATTTGGAATCTGTTGCTGTCAACTCTCAAGATGAGATCCAAAGAGCTGTCACTATCAGTGAAGCAAGCCATCATTAGGCTGAAAAAACAAAACAAACCCATCAGAGAGATAGCTAAAACATTAGGTGTGGCCAAAACAACTGTTTGGAACATTCTTAAAAAGAAGGAACGCACCGGTGAGCTCAGCAACACCAAAAGACCCGGAAGACCACGGAAAACAACTGTGATTGATGAGCGAAGAATTCTTTCCCTGGTGAAGAAAACACCCTTCACAACAGTTGGCCAGATCAAGAACACTCTCCAGGAGGTAGGTGTATGTGTGTCAAAGTCACCAATCAAGAGAAGACTTCACCAGAGTGAATACAGAGGGTTCACCACAAGATGGAAACCATTGGTGAGCCTCAAAAACAGGAAGGCCAGATTAGAGTTTGCCAAACGACATGTAAAAAAGCCTTCACAGTTCTGGAACAACATCCTATGGACAGATGAGACCAACATCAACTTGTACCAGAGTGATGGGAAGAGAAGAGTATGGAGAAGGAAAGGAACTGCTCATGATCCTAAGCATACCACCTCATCAGTGAAGCATGGTGGTGGTAGTGTCATAGTGTGGGCATGTATGGCTGCCAATGGAACTGCTTCTCCAGTATTTATTGATGATGTGACTGCTGACAGAAGCAGCAGGATGAATTCTGAAGTGTTTCGGGAATATTATCTGCTCATATTCAGCCAAATGCTTCACAACTCATTGGACGCTTCACAGTGCAGATGGACAATGACCCAAAGCAGACTGCAAAAGCAACCAAAGAGTTTTTTAAGGGAAAGAAGTGGAATGTTCTGCAATGGCCAAGTCAATCACCTGACCTGAATCCGATTGAGCATTTCACTTGCTGAAGACAAGACTGAAGGGAAAATGCCCCAAGAACAAGCAGGAACTGAAGACAGTTGCAGTAGAGGCCTGGCAGAGCATCACCAGGGATGAAACCCAGCGTCTGGTGATGTCTATGCGTTCCACACTTCAGGCTGTAATTGACTGCAAAGGATTTGCAACCAAGTATTAAAAAGTGAAAGTTTGATTTATGATTATTATTCTGTCCCATTACTTTTGGTCCTTTAACAAGTGGGAGGCACATATGCAAACTGTTGTAATTCCTACACCGTTCACCTGATTTGGATGTAAATACCCTCAAATTAAAGCTGACAGTCTGCAGTTAAAGCACATCTTGTTCGTTTCATTTCAAATCCATTGTGGTGGTGTATAGAGCCAAAAATGTTAGAATTGTGTCGATGGACCTGACTGTATTTATATTTTTTTCTCAATTCTGAATTAATAATTTCTCTGTGGCACCATCTATATTTGTTTACATCATATTTAATCAACCTATTTTTTAAACATAAACCTCTAAGTGTTTGTGAAATCTTCCACCACAAAATGTACTCCACCAATGAAAGCTCATGACTCGGTTTTTATTCTTCTCCTGCTATCAATGGCCGACCCGGTCCCACACTTCATCCATGTCTTTGGGAACCTCTGATCTCCTTATGAACTGTTTCTTCCATGATGAAGATCAGCCATGGAGTATATCTGAGGTGTATATCAGGGTGTGCTTCTTCCCCACATGAGAGCTGGGATGTCCAGCAACATTCATCTAGAGGACATTTCCCACACTCAAGGCACTAATACACCTCTAGGGTTGTGTGGGACCCCTGATGTACAGGAAGACAGGACTTCAGTGAAGAACATTTCCATCACTCAGGACAGGAAAGTGGCTTCTCCGCCTTGTGCAATCTCTGATGTGTGTACAGACTGGACTTCAATGAAAAAAATTTCCCACACTCAGAACAGGAATATGGCTTTTCCCCCGTGTGAGACCTTTCATGCTTGTCGAGATCTGATCTTTTTACAAAACCTTTCCCGCACTCGGAACAAGAATGGGGCTTCTCTCCCGTGTGCAATCTCTGATGACTATAAAGATTGGACTTATCTGAAAAACATTTCCCGCAGTCAGGACAGGAATATGGCTTTTCTCCTGTGTGAGACCTCCGATGTTTGACAAGATAAGTTTTTTGCACAAAACATTTCCCGCACTCAGAACACAAATAAGGCCTCTCTCCTGTGTGCACTTTGTGATGATTATAAAGATTGGCCTTATGTGAAAAACATTTTCCACACTCAGAACAGGAAAGTGGTTTCTCCCCCGTGTGAGATTTTTGATGTCTGTAAAGATTGGACTTCAATGAAAAACATTTCCCGCACTCAGAACAGGAATACGTCTCCTCTCCCGTATGTAATTTCTGATGTCTAGACAAACTTGTCTTATTTGAAAAACATTTCCCGCACTCAGAACAGGAACACGTCTCCTCTCCTGTATGTAATTTCTGATGTCTAGACAAACTTGACTTCTGTGAAAAACATTTCCCGCACTCAGGACAGGAATACGGCTTCTCTACTGTGTGAGATTTTTTGTGCTCATTAAGATAGCATTTAGAACTGGAACCCTTCCCGCACTCAGTACAGGAGAAGCTCTTCCCTGTTAGAAGGCCGGCCCAGGCCCGCACAGTCTGAGGGTCCTCAGGATACGAGAAATCCGATGGTCCATCTACACTGGGTGGTGCCGGATGGACATTGGAGGGAGCCGGGTTTTCTCCTGGACTATACTGTGTGATGTCCTCATCTTCTACTTTCCAGTCTGGAGACAAAGTGAGACAATCCTCGGAGGTTTTCCTCATCTCCCGGCCATGGACTAAAATACAAAGTCAAAGAGGATTACTAGACAGGAGCTGATTGGTTCCCCCATACCAGGACTCCGCCCACATCAGGCAGCTTGGTCTCTGAGGAGCTTACAATTCCACCCTCAAGGGAACTAGGAAAAGCTCCTCTGATCTCCTACCAGGTCATTTCTTCATGGACCTTAGTCAGAGAGTGAGGAAACAACCAGAACTGTCTTTTATAGGAGGGGCAGTGATGAGGGGATTATAGGACGAGGGTCCCCACCCCCTCTATCACTCATCGCCATCTTCCCAGCACAAGAAGTACTGCACTTCCTTATTTAGTCCATGATTTAGTCATGAAGAACAGCGGGGCTGAGCCCCACCAGAGGTCAGAGAGTGAGGATGGGGGGAGAACAACCAAGATGAAGACTGGACTGATCCTGAAGACCACCATCATTGGGGTATTGACTCCTCCCTCATTATCACTTTCTGAGTCAAAAGTTTGAGGATAATATCAAAACAGATATATATTATGTCCAGCTTATAGAAAATGGGTGTAACAAAAGAATACATATTATGTTTTGTGGTATTGGGGAGATTATACTTATGTGGTAGGTGTTTTTTTAATGAGTTGTGCCGATCTAAACTGTATTTTAGGGCATAGCATCCCACTTTTATTAATTAAAATTGAAAATTCACTTGGGCATCAGTGTAACGTAAATGTAAGTGTGATGTGACATAAATGTAAGGTTTGAGTAGCTGAGATGTGATCTGTAGAAATATGGCAATGTAGGTTTAGCTTCAGTCCATGTTATAATAATATAAGATGTGTACAGAATTAAGTCAGAGACATATGGTCACCAATTAGTATCTGAAGGGACAGAGCATGCTCTAGACTGGAGGTGACACCTGAATGCCAATAAGATTTGTCACCTTCTGGAAATCTGGAAGGAAAAGGCTCTAGACGGTTTGGCTTCATGACACAGTGGGAGACCGGAGGTGGTTCCTATGTGTCTGGGAGCTTTGACGTATATACACAGATCAAAGGAATATATTTCATCTCTCATAAAAGCTAAAATATTAGTTGCAGAGAGATGAAAATACAGTTGTGGCCAAAATTATTCAACCCCCACTGAAATTGAGTGTTTTGGCCAGTTTGACATTGCTTTTGATCATTCAGTCATCTTGCTTACATTTACATTAAAGAGGCACTTGTAGGTCAGACAAATATAACATAACAGTTATAATGAAATAACCACAAATGTCTTTTCTGTGCTCACAGCATTATCAGTTTTATTCAACCCCCAAGTGACATTCAATCTTAGTACTTAGTACAGCATCCTTTTACAGTTATAACAGCTTTTAAACGTGAAGCATAGCTTGACACAAGTGTCTTGCAGCGATCTACGGGTATCTTCGCCCATTCTTCATGGGCAAAGGCCTCCAGTTCAGTCACATTCTTAGGCTTGCGCACTGCAACTGCTTTCTTTAAGTCCCACCAGAGGTTCTCAATCGGATTTAAGTCTGGTGACTGCGATGGCCACTCCAAAATGTTCCAGCCTTTCCTCTGCAACCATGCTCTAGTGGACTTGGAGGTATGCTTGGGATCATTGTCCTGTTGAAAGGTCCAACGTCTCCCAAGCCTCAGGTGTGTGACGGACTGCATCACGTTTCCATCCAATATCTCCTGGTACTGAAGAGAATTCATGGTACCTTGCACACGCTGAAGCTTCCCTGTACCTGCAGAAGCAAAACAGCCCCAAAGCATGATTGACCCTCCACCATGCTTCACAGTAGGCAAGGTGTTCTTTTCATCATAGGCCTTGTTCTTCCTCCTCCAAACATAGCGTTGATCCATGGGCCCAAACAGTTCTAATTTTGTTTCATCAGTCCACAGAACACTATCCCACAACTTTTGTGGTTTGTCCACATGGCTTTTGGCATACTGCAGTCGACTCTTCTTATTCTTTGGAGACAGCAAGGGGGTACGCCTGGGAGTTCTGGCACGGAGGCCTTCATTACGCAGTGTGCGTCTTATTGTCTGGGCTGAAACTTCTGTACCCACATCTGACAAATCTTTTCTCAGTTCCTCAGCAGTCACACGGGGACTTCTCTCCACTCTACGCTTCAGGTAGCGCACAGCAGTCGAAGTCAGCATCTTCTTTCTGCCACGACCAGGTAGCGTTTCAACAGTGCCCTTTGCCTTGAATTTGCGAATGATGCTTCCTAAGGTGTCTCTTGGTATGTTTAACATCTTTGCAATCTTCTTATAGCCATTGCCCTTCCTGTGAAGAGAAATCACCTCTTCTCTTGTCTTCCTGGACCATTCTCTTGCCTTCACCATGTTTGTAACCACACCAGTAAATGTCTAGAAGGAGCTGAGTATCACAGTCATTTTAAAGCTGCCTAATTGGTGCTTATTATGCTTGATTGCTGCTCGGTGACATCCACAGGTGTTTTCAATACCTGATGGAAAGCACCTGTATGAACCTCTGTTCTTCAGAGTGGTAGTCTTTAAGGGGTTGAATAATTGTGGCAATGAAGAAACCACATAAGAACCATTTACTACTGTATTACATAAACAATTGATGTCATTTTAGTTGCATTTGGGTAGTTACAACGTCCTTGTAGGATTTGATTCTGAATACAATTCCAAATGTACACTATAGTCCCTAAACCCCTTTACAGCATTGGGGGTTGAATAATTTTGGCCACAACTGTACTTCCTTCTGATTGGACACACTGTAGGCTACATCTGCATGTAGAACTGTATTTGTAGCCTATGTAGAATCCTAGAGAAATGCAGAAAACAGTTATATGGCGCCGGATTGCGACAGCTGAACAGTGACTGGTACTGTCGCGATCGGACTGATGCGCTGGTGTCAGAATTCAATCCCTGACTTGGTGATTCAAACCATTCCTGGTCCAATTGACTTTGGGCATTTCAGTACCCAGGACGTCCTGTTGGCTGGTAAAGGAACACCCCCCAGAGTTGATTGGCCAAGGACTAATGTCCAGCCTACGTCCATATTCCCATAAATTGAGGACCTGGGATATGGTTGGTGCGATTCGTATGGAGCCAGTTCTATTGTCTGGCAGATTGCAGACTTTCTCTGACTTGCTCCAGTCGCAGGATAACTCTTGGTAAAAGTTTTATTTCTTTTTTATTCCCTTTTATTTTGTAGTCAATAGCCAATTGTGTGTCTTCTTGTATTTTCTGTAACTTTTTATACTTTGTACATATTTTATGCACTGCCCACTTTTGGGATATTAAATCATAAATTAATAAGTGATTTCTGGGTACTTAAGCTCGGGCTCATATCTCCGGAGAGATTGGATTGTATTGCAGTGTCTTTATATGCTCGGTCAAGTTCATTTCCAATCTGTATGCAATTGCACTGCATGTTGGCAGATTGCATGCAGATTGTAAAGGTAATAGATCTGCCAGATGGAGATCTGTGTGTGTGTGGTGACCCAGCAGGCCAGTCTGTGGATAAAACTGTTGGGTGGTGGAAAGCTACCGAGTGTGGTGTGTCTGGTGAGGGGGTGTGTGGACAGTGGAAGAGTGATTAACACCGGGGTTCTAGCTTGTAGGATAACTGGAGGAATCCTAGGAGGTTGTGCCGATTGCTAGGCTGCTCCTCAACCCTTAGCGTGCAACAGATTGTATATAAGATTTGTATCTGCCTGTGTGCGGTTGGCCAGCTGGATTGGAGTCTCCCTCTAGTGGTGGCCAGAGGTAGTGCGGCTGTGAAAGTATATCACGGCCGATCTTATATACATATATATTCAAAGTAAGTCCCCCTTATTCCTTCTTTACCCCAAGTCACGGCTGGACGTGCACGCCTCAGTTAGCTAGTCGCTGTGGGCGTGTGGGTTGGATCTATGACAATCAGTTGCCCATGTAGGCGTTCTTTCATCAACAGTCAAACCAAAATACCAAGCCACCTAGCTCCCTTGTCTGCAGCAACACCGCTGTTCTTACCAGCCCCTTTGTCTGTGTTGTCTAGCTTTACCTGTTCACTTGGCTTTTTTAGACTTTAGTTGCAGTGCCCTGCTGCAAAGCCCAATCCCAGCTTCTGGATAGGGGTTCTCCTGACACCCCAATAGGAGCCCTCCTGACTCCTTGAATGCGATCTCCTGTCTCTTGGCTGGCACTCCTCTGACCTCTGTGTAAGACCTTTAGTCTCCCACACTGAGAGCTGTCTCCAATCCTCAGGCTTGAGTATATAAGGGTCCTGCACACCTGTACACTTAGACAGGCTGCAGGCATCATGTAAAATCCGGACACAGGATTTAAAGTTCCGATACAAAACTACAGAATATGGAGAAAACCAGAAACACAGCTTTTTCAAATCAGAAATGATAGTCCAGAACCTCACATTAACTCTCAATGTGAATCCTATGTCATATGCTCCTCTATGTTCACAGTAATAGGGTCTTGCTTGGTCACATACCCCCAAGCAAGACCCTATCCAACTGGAAGACATGAAACACAAACTTCTCACTTTGGCATCTCTGTACAATCCACCACCTAATACCTTCTCCCTGTCACTACCTTCCCTCTTACGTCTGAATGGGAACTCTGCTCTACAGGACCTAATTAGAGCTACCCAAGTCTTCTTTCTGGTGTGCTTCCACAAGCGCCTATCCTGAGACCTTAACAGGGCCCTACCCATCCTTCTACCAGCCCCACTCCCCTTTGGTCTTGGGATCCTCAGGATACTTTTACTTTCTCTGTATATTTTGGTTTTTCTGCTGCCTTTTCCCATCTTCCTGTCCTAAAGCTGTAGGGAACCTCCATTGCCTAACATGGAGACACATTTCTTCTCATTTGTACCAACTTCAACCACTCTTGGTGTACTTTTGGGTTCATCAACCCTTGTGTGGGTACCCTCAGTAACCAAAAACCCATTTAGAATACCATTCCATATTGGTTCACACATTTCCCTGTTACCGTTACCAACGCTATTAGTATTTTCTGGCAGAGAGTCTCCAGCCTCTTTGGCCTCTTGTGGGTGATGGACAGAATTCCTACTACTGCCGCAGCTGTTCTGGACCCTTCTTCTTATGAGGTCTAGTGGTTGAGACCGTATACATGCCATGTACCAACCACTGCTCAGCTGCATCTCGGACCACACCAGCAGGAATGGTTATCATCACACCATCAAATGGAGAGACCTCTAGCCTGTCTGTTATTTCCAATTTCTTTAGCATTTCTGCTGAGCGCCTTCCACACAGGAACAGTCCCTGGAAGCACTCTTGTAGGGAACTGTGAGATCACTTTCCATACAATTAACCAGCACTGAAGTAACCAGTTCCAATTCTGACCAACATTGCTTACTGCCACCTGTACTACCTGGCTCCACGGATTGGTACTCTTCAGTACCAGCTTCTCTATCTGTACCCCCAGGTATACAGCAATTGTGTTTTCACCAATTCCAGCAGTTCCAGTAATGTATCTGTCACCTCTAGACACCCCAAATCCAAACATAAGACCTTTTAAGGGACCTTGAGAGGCAGAGACGTTTAAAGAAAACCTCTTCCTCACTGGAGGGGACTGACATCACTGCCTGGTGCTGCCCCAGAGACTCATATTTATCCTCTCACTTTCAGTAACAGTGAGCCATCCCAAGTCATTATCAGTTACACTGTCATTCTGACCATCAACATTACTCATTTGTTGGGCTGTGGGCAAAATCTCTGCCAAGCATACGCCCTTATCTGGTCCTTCTGACTGGAGAGGGTCAACTTCTGCAGCAGCCAATGTGCCCTCAACTACTGACGGCTCTGAGAACCCTCCATATGGCACATCAACTGTCATGTGCACCCCACTGTCACACATGGAACCTTCCTTCAATCACGCTAAAAATTTTATGGCCAGACTATCCCAGTCTATACTGTCTGTGCTCCAGTCTCCAATCCATCTGCCCAAGGAGACCCAGGCGGACGGAGTGGATTGGCAGTAGACAACTTGCACAAGTCATTTTTAATCACATCAGATAATATGTGGTCTACCATTTGAGTTGGTTACCCATTCTGTTCCACCAGAGCAGTGTCAAAGCTATTCTGGACAACTGCTGGCTTTGACACCCACAGCCCTTGAGAGGTTTCCAGGGATAGGTCTGTAGCACTGCCTCTGGTTGTTATGGGAGATATCCCACTTTCACCATCAACATTAACAGTAATACATTTTTCGTCATCATCCTCGGCATTCCTGACTTGCACAGTCTTAGCCCATTACCAGAATATCTGCGAGAAACACCCTCACCTGTGTGGGCTCCTGAGAGGTCTCCAGGGACACCTCTGTTGCATCCGTTATGGTTACTAGAGGCAATGGCACATATACCTTAGTGGTCACCCCTGACATATCTGCCTCAGCACTCTGCTGACTGTTCTGTTTCATGCACAGGATCTGCAGGTTCTGGTAGATCACAAGCTTAATCATGGCAGCAATGCCAAGCTGCGGGTTCTAAAGCGAGCAAAATCCTCTCCTGTATTAGGAGAGGTATAGACTCGAGAGAGAGATATCACCCCTCCCGGTACAAATCATTAGTAAGACCTCATCTGGAATATGCAGTTCAGTTTTGGACTCCAATTCATATATAGAACATTGGGGAACTGGAGAAAGTACAGAGAAGGGAAACCAAACTGATACGAGGCATGGAGGAGATCAGCTATGAGGAAAGATTAGAGGAACTGAATGTATTCTCTACAGAGAAGAGGAGATTAAGGGGGGATATGATCTCCATGTATAATACATAAGGGGGGATATGATCTCCATGTATAATACATAAGGGGGATATGATCTCCATGTATAATACATAAGGGGGGGATATGATCTCCATGTATAATACATAAGGGGGATATGATCTCCATGTATATTACATAAGGGGGGATATGCTCTCCATGTATAATACATAAGGGGGGATATGATCTCCATGTATAATACATAAGGGGGGATATGATCTCCATGTATAATACATAAGGGGGGATATGATCACCATGTATAATACATAAGGGGGGATATGATCTCCATGTATAATACATAAGGGGGGATATGATCTCCATGTATAATACATAAGGGGGGGATATGATCACCATGTATAATACATAAGGGGGGATATGATCTCCATGTATAATACATAAGGGGGATATGATCTCCATGTATAATACATAAGGGGGGGATATGATCTCCATGTATAATACATAAGGGGGATATGATCTCCATGTATATTACATAAGGGGGGATATGCTCTCCATGTATAATACATAAGGGGGGATATGATCTCCATGTATAATACATAAGGGGGGATATGATCTCCATGTATAATACATAAGGGGGGATATGATCACCATGTATAATACATAAGGGGGGATATGATCTCCATGTATAATACATAAGGGGGGATATGATCTCCATGTATAATACATAAGGGGGGATATGATCTCCATGTATAATACATAAGGGGGGATATGATCTCCATGTATAATACATAAGGGGGGATATGATCTCCATGTATAATACATAAGGGGGGATATGATCTCCATGTATAATACATAAGGGGGGATATGATCTCCATGTATAATACATAAGAGGGGATATGCTCTCCATGTATAATACATAAGGGGGGATATGATCTCCATGTATAATACATAAGGGGGATATGATCTCCATGTATAATACATAAGGGGGATATGATCTCCATGTATAATACATAAGGGGGGGATATGTTCTCCATGTATAATACATAAGGGGGATATGATCTCCATGTATAATACATAAGGGGGATATGATCTCCATGTATAATACATAAGGGGGGATATGATCTCCATGTATAATACATAAGGGGGGGATATGATCTCCATGTATAATACATAAGGGGGGATATGATCTCCATGTATAATACATAAGGGGGATATGATCTCCATGTATAATACATAAGGGGGATATGATCTCCATGTATAATACATAAGGGGGGATATGATATCCATGTATAATACATAAGGGGGGATATGATATCCATGTATAATACATAAGGGGGGATATGATATCCATGTATAATACATAAGGGGGGATATGATATCCATGTATAATACATAAGGGGGGATATGATATCCATGTATAATACATAAGGGGGGATATGATATCCATGTATAATACATAAGGGGGGATATGATATCCATGTATAATACATGAGGGGGGATATGATCTCCATGTATAATACATGAGGGGGGATATGATCTCCATGTATAATACATAAAAGGGGATATGATCTCCATGTATAATACATAAGGGGGATATGATCTCCATGTATAATACATAAGGGGGGATATGATCTCCATGTATAATACATAAGGGGGGTATAATCTCCATGTATAATACATAAGGGGGGATATGATCTCCATGTATAATACATAAGGGGGGATATGATCTCCATGTATAATACATAAGGGGGGATATGATCTCCATGTATAATACATAAGGGGGGATATGATCTCCATGTATAATACATAAGGGGGGTATAATCTCCATGTATAATACATAAGGGGGGTATAATCTCTATGTATAATATATAAGGGGGGGATATGATCACCATGTATAATACATAAGGGGGATATGATCTCCATGTATAATACATAAGGGGGATATGATCTCCATGTATAATACATAAGGGGGATATGATCTCCATGTATAATAAGGGGGGATATGATCTCCATGTATAATACATAAGGGGGATGTGATCTCCATGTATAATACATAAGGGGGATATGATCTCCATGTATAATACATAAGGGGGATGTGATCTCCATGTATAATACATAAGGGGGATATGATCTCCATGTATAATACATAAGGGGGATATGATCTCATAAAGGGGGGATATGATCACCATGTATAATACATAAGGGGGATGTGATCTCCATGTATAATACATAAGGGGGATATGATCTCCATGTATAATACATAAGGGGGATATGATCTCCATGTATAATACATAAGGGGGATATGATCTCCATGTATAATACATAAGGGGGATATGATCTCATAAAGGGGGGATATGATCACCATGTATAATACATAAGGGGGATATGATCTCCATTTATAATAATAAAGGGGGGGATATGATCTCCATGTATAATACATAAGGGGGGATATGATCTCCATGTATAATACATAAGGGGGGATATGATCTCCATGTATAATACATAAAGGGGGATATCATCTCCATGTATAATACACAAGGGGGGTATGATCTCCATGTATAATACATGAGGGGGATATGATCTCCATGTATAATACATGAGGGGGATATGATCTCCATGTATAATACACAAGGGGGATATGATCTCCATGTATAATACACAAGGGGGATATGATCTCCATGTATAATACATAAGGGGGGATATGATCTCCATGTATAATACATAAGGGGGGATATGATCTCCATGTATAATACATAAGGGGGGATAAGATCTCCATGTATAATACATAAGGGGGGATATGATCTCCATGTATAACACATAAGGGGGGATAAGATCTCCATGTATAATACATAAGGGGGGATATGATCTCCATGTATAACACATAAGGGGGGATATGATCTCCATGTATAATACATAAGGGGGGATATGATCTCCATGTATAATACATAAGGGGGGATATGATCTCCATGTATAAATACATCAGTGGTTCATATAGTGAACTCGGTGTAGTTTTTCCCCCTGAGGTCATCACAGAGGACAAGGGGGAACTCTTTACTTCTGGAGGAAAATAAATTTAATCTTCAAACACGGAAAGGTTTTTTCACAGTGAGAGCTGTGAGAATGTGGAATAGACTCCCTCAATAGTTGGTTGTGGCCAGCTCAGTGGATTGCTGGGGTAAAGTCCTGGATTCTTTCTTGGATACAAAGAATATAACTGGATATAACTGTTACGGTGTGACAGATGCTGCCTGCTCCCCTCATGGCTCACCTTCACCCCCCCCATCTACCGCTCATCCTGTTGTGGCCCTTTGAAGCCAAGCCACCCAGGAAAAGAGGTGCGACTCCCGTCACCTCTGTCACTTATCTTCCCCCATCCGCCTCAGCTGGAGAGAGGAAGATAGTTCCCCACAGTGAGGTTCACACCTCTCCATGAGATGTTCTGGGCCACAGCAGTCAGCCTGACACCACAGACCATGCAATTCCTCCTAATTCTGATAAGCTGGCCCTTGGGTATATTACAGAGCCATGGTGGATAATGGCAACTCCCTATTGGTATGTAACCATTTCGGTCGACTGTTTTAAAAAAGTTTTAGTAACATATGTCCCATTACTGACTCTAATATTTAAATCTAAAAAATGTATCTCTTTATTATCCACTTCTCATGTAAAAACAATCTTCTTATTATTCTGATTTAATTTATTCAGAAAACCCATTAAGGTGGAAAGTTCACCTTCCCAGATAATAACCACATCATCAATATATCTCTTAAATAATCTCAATTCCTCTGGGTAATTTTTATATACTTCTTCTTCCCAGTGGGCCATAAAAAGGTTTGCGACACTCAGCACAAACCTTGCTCCCATTGCCACCCCTCGTATCTGTTTATATTATATGTTGTTATGCCAGAAATGGTTATGACCCAAAAAAAAATCAAGGCACTCCAATAGGTAATTTCTTTGGGTCCAGGATAAATGACTGTATTGCCTCAATCCCCAACCAACTGACTCCAATGCATCCTATGTCCTATAATCGTATAGAGGGAAGAAACATCCGCACAGGCCATATATACATTGGTCCCCCTACCAAACCCTCAAGTAATTGTATTAGGTGCTTAGTATCTATTAAAAAGGACTTTGTCTTCTTAACCACTGGTTGTAAAAAATCATCTATATACTGGCCCAGTGTAACAGCGTATATTCGTTTTTTCCCCTTTGTTTTTAAGTATTGCCCCTCTTCGTATTTTTATTTATTTATCCATTAAAGCATTGTTTCTTTGTCAGGGTGGGTGTTATGGGGAGATTTCAAGGTTTGTCACTGAGATGCTGTGCTGCACCTATGTTTTATTTATTCTCTGGCATTTGGTGCATTGAGGTTGTCACCGTGGGTATATGATAGCGATACTTGGCTCCGGTAACATGGCCGCCGGCATTATTAGTGCTGGGAGGAGAAGCGGTTACCGTGGAGATTGGGAACAGAGTGGTATAAAAGGAGTGAGCTGCGCACCGATAGCGATACCCCAAGGAAGTCACGAGGTTGGTGACGTAACGCGTAGGTACGCCGTGACGCAGCTTCCGGTGCGCTGTGACGTACTTCCGGCATCAGACGCCATTTTGAGGAACCTGAAAGTCCCCAATTTTTGATGCAGTATACCTAGACATGAGGGGTCTGCTGTTGCTGTTACGATTCTAATGTGAGTGGGCATTTTTATTTGGTATAACCTACTATAATATGGAAGTTTTTTCTCTCACCCTGTGGGGTGTGAGATATTTTTAACAGAAAACCTTCCCGTGTAGCCTGTTTTTCATGTGGAGAGGAACCACAAGTCCCAGTATCACCTGCCACAGTTGGAGTAGGATCCAGGGAGATCCTGAAAGTGAAGTGGCCCGTTGGGTCGCAGAAGGGAGGTGAGGAGGCAATCTAGTCAGAGATCTTACTAGACCCGGGCATGTGGACAAAGATACAAGACTCACACCCCAGGTGCCTAGGTGTAGTAATGTCTATGGTGAAAATCAATATTTTGCTGCCAGCTGAACCCCAGAACCTCCATAAATCCAGTCTAGATACATAAATTGTGTCTGCAGCACAGAGAAGGAAGATTATCCGAGAGAAATCCAGGAATACAGGACGGGGAACACAGCTCAGGAAAGTGACCAGGGGATTACAGGCTGATATCACCCAGTCCCCGCCCTACTCTGGACCAATCAGTGAGCAGTATGGGTGGAGGAATGGATTTAGTGTTCATGACCCACCTGTGCTGATCTCTGTAGGAGTGTCCTCCTCTATAAATGTCCCCGTTATTCCATCCTCCTCCATAGACTGCTGATCATCCCTCACATACGCCTCTTCTTCTTCTGATTTCACCTCAAATTCTATATCGATTGGATCTCCACTCTAAATCAAGGAAATGAGAGACAATATCATCTGTAAAATATAAGGTCACATAAACAATCCACACATCATCTTTACAAGTCCATGTTCTAGATGCTCCGTCCCACCAACCTTGTAATGGTGAGGGATGGTGTGACCTTTCTGTGTGGAATCCTGGGAATACAGAGGATGGGGACATCTCTCTGATGGGTTCCTGGTATTAGGTGGCTCCATCATATCCTTGTGTCCTTCTGAAAACTCCTCCATCACTCCATACTCCTCATCCTCCTCTTTATACTCTTCTTTACCATCAATATTATCATCCCCGAGGATTCCCCTCTGAAAGATATAATAAAACATTCATTGTAACAAACATGCTGTGTATAAATCACAACTACCAATAATTGTCATCATCTACCTGATGTTGGTGAGGGATGGTGTGACCTTCCTGTGTGGAATCCCGGGAATACAGAGGACGGGGACATCTCTCTGGTGGGTTCCTGTAGCTGGATGACTCCACCATGGTGTCCTGGTACAGATCTTTGTGTTCTTCTAGAAGCTCTGACTCCTCCATCCCCCCATCCTCATCCTCCTCCTCTTTTATCTCTTCTTTAACCTCAACTTTAGGATCTCTCAGGTTTCCACTCTGAATATATAATAAAAATGACATCAATGGTAACAATGCAGATAATGTACAGATCCTAATGATACTATCAGTGATTGTTCCTCATCTACCTGATGATGGTGAGGGATGGTGTGACCTTCCTGTGTGGAATCCCGGGAATACAGAGGACGGGGACATCTCTCTGGTGGGTTCCCATGACTGGATCCATCTGTAGGAAACACACACACTGACTGAATCCATTGTTTCTATGTGTTTATCAGATGATGGGGGATCTAGGTGGATCCTCCGTACTGCTCTCTCCTTTACAATAAAGTCTCCTCTTACCCGGTGATGTGAGGGGCGGCTGATTGTCCATCATGACGTCCTTGTAGAGATCCTTGTGTCCTTCTAAATACTCCCACTCCTCCATGGAGAAATAGACAGTGACACCCTGACACCTTATAGGAACCTGACACACACAATGATACAGTCACCATCCAGACACATCCCTTGTCTGTTACTGGAGAATGTCCCAGAATTCCCGGCACCGCTCACCTCTCCTGTCAGCAGCTCAGTGATCTCTCTGGTGACTTCTAGAATCTTCTTCTTCTTTCTCTCTTCTATCAGGGAGGGAGGTGGAGGCAATGTGATGTCATATGATCTCCAGACTTCACAGGAGGAAAACTCTACATCTGAACACAAATAGTCACATCAAATGATATTCCCAGAATCCTCCTCACCTCTCCATTCAGGTCTCCATTTTATTGAAGCCCCACTTCAGGCTGAGGTATAATTTCCCCCCACAGGACCCCCACACTACGCAGGGTCCAAAAGGGCACTACGGAAGGGTTTGTGTCGTGCTCAGTGTGGGGCATGTATGTGGAAGGGTTTGTGCCGTGCACAGTGTGGCGCATGTATGTGGAAGGGTTTGTGCCGTGCACAGTGTGGCGCATGTATGTGGAAGGGTTTGTGCCGTGCAGTGTGGCGCATGTATGTGGAAGGGTTTGTGCCGTGCAGTGTGCCGCATGTATGTGGAAGGGTTTGTGCCGTGCACAGTGTGGCGCATGTATGTGGAAGGGTTTGTGCCGTGCAGTGTGTGGCGCACGTATGCAACAATGGAGCAACAGCTCCAGGATGGATACCGCTGCGACAGATGTGAGCGGGTTGCCCTTCTGGAATCTCACGTTAGAGATCTGGAGGAGCAAGTTGCAACCCTGGGCAGAACCAACAACCTTGAATGGAGTCTTCTGCTCCCTGAGCGGGTAGATAATGGGATTGATGTGGAGGGCGGAGGGTCTTACTGGCAGGGGCTGGGCATGACCCAGCTGTCTTGGTCCATGTTGGAACCAATGACAATACATGGAAGGTGGAGGCTCCTTAGGAATCAATTTAAAGAACTATCCTGCAAGTTGAAGGGAAGGACCTCCAAGGTGATATTCTCTGAATATACCTGTGCGATGTGCAACTCAGGAGAGACGGGGAGATTAGAGAACTCAATGCATGGCTGAAGACCTGGAGTAAGAGGGAAGGATTTGGGTTTCCAGAGCACTGGGCTGACTTCTCATTGGGGTGCAACCTATATGCTAGAGATGGTTTTTACCTCAATGGAAGGGGGTCTGCTGTGCTGGGGGAGGGGTTTATGGGGAGGATCGAGGAGAATTTAAACTAGGATCGAGGGGGAAGGGAGAATTAGATTACAATGGGGTAGACAGATCAGACAGGGGTCAGTACTTATTGGTGGGTGGAATGGGGAAAGCTGGGGGGAGGGCTATGGCAGGTGATAAGAAGGTGCCCATGTTACAAACAACCATTGGAATTGGTACCTTCTGTAGGAAAATAGAAAATACGCAAAATACATGTGCACAAGGTGTCAGTGAATGGACAAGGTGTCAATGTTTTAAAGTGTTTCCTCACCAATGCCAGAAGTGTGCCCAGCACAATAGGTGAGTTGGAAGGTTTGGTGCATGAAGAGAACTAGAATTGAATTGGTATTGCTGAATCTTGGCTTCATTCCTCACATGACTGGGCCATTCATATTCCTGGCTAGGTTCTCTTTCGGAGAGACGGGGGAAATAGGAAAGGTGGTGGTGTCTGTCTCTATGTGAGAAGTGATCTCAGAGCGAGTGTGAAAGAGGACCTAGTTGATGGAGAGTGTGATGAGGCTGAAGTATTATGGGTGGAACTGCACATGGGGGGCGGTACTACAAAGGTCATCATTGGAGTTTGTTATAGGCCTCCCAGTGTTAATGAGGAGGTGGAGACTCAGCTCCTTGCACAGATGGAAAGGGCTGCAAGGGTTGGGAAAGTGATGATAATAATGGGGGATTTTAACTACATGGAAATTAACTCAAGTAATGGCACTGCAGGAACAGTCAAAGGGCAAAAAATTATAAACCTACTACAGGACAATTCTATGGTACAGTTCATAGAGGCCCCAACTAGGAATGACGCTCTGCTGGACCTGGTCATCTCCAACCATGCAGAGCTTATAATGAATGTCCATATAAAAGAACATCTGGGTATCCCACCGCTGCCACCAACTGTCAAGGATTCGTTAAACGATCACCCTGTCACGTGTCCACCACACGCCACGCCCACAGCGACTAGCTAACTGTGGACGCACGCGTGCGGCCACGACAGGGTGGTAAAGAGGGGATAATAAAGGGATTTACACTTAAATATCTCAAACCGTATTTAAGATCAGCCGTGATACCTTTTCACAGCCCACACTACCTCTGGCCACCACCAGATGGAGACTCCACTCCAATCCAGCTGGTTGACCACACACTGGCAGATACGATCTTACATACAACCTGGTGCCCTGATTAGAGTTGAGGACCAGCTTAGTAATCACACACCCTTCTAAAGATCCCTTCAGCTTTCCTAGCTTGAACCCCGGTGTTGATAACCCTTCCACTGTCCACACCCCCCCCCCCACACCAGACGCACCACAAAGGTAGCCTGCCACCACCCAACAGTTTATCTGCAGAACGGTCTGTTGAGACACCACACATACACAGATCTCCATCTGGCAGATCTGTTACCTTTGCAATCTGCCCACTCACAGTGCAGTTGCATACAGATTGGCAATGAGCTTAACCGAGCGTTTTAAAGGCACTAAAATACAATACAATATAACCCAATCTAATCTCTCCTATCTAGTCTCTCCGAAGATATGAGCACGTGCTTAAATACACAGAAGTTCACTAATTAATTTTAAGATTTAATTTCCCAAAGTGGGCGGTGCATAAAATATGTACAAAAGATAAAAAGGTACAGAAATACAAAAGATATAAGAAGACACACAAATGACTAATTACTATAAAATAAAAAAGGAATAAAAAGACAGAATAACACTTTTACCCTGCGGCTGGAGCAAGCCAGAAAATCAGCAATCCATTGGTCGATCAAACCAGCTCCGTACAGATCACCCTGTCCAAATGTCCGTGCGTTCAATTTATTGCGATTTGGACATGGGCGGGACATTAGTCTTTGGCCAATTGACTCTGGGGGAGGTGGTCCTGACCTGCCCACAAGAGGTACTGTGTCTGGACCTGCCCAAGTTCAATTGGGCCAAGACTGGCCTGAACACCAAGTCGGGGATTGGATTTCTGACACAAGCGCGTCAGCCCGATCGCAACAGTACCAAACGCCATCAGACTGTCGCACCCCCGCGTCATCTAATCATTCCATGCATTTTCTTGGCTTTCTCCCCAAGCCACAAATATGATTTTCATATGCAAATGCTGCGTACAGAATTGCCTACAAGAAGGAAGCTTGTTCATATCTCTCCAACTAATATTTTGGCTTTTATAAGAGATTAAACATACTCCTTTTATGTGAATATTACCTATAGAGCTTTCCACATAAGGCAGTCTGTCTGCTGTCACTGGTTTTCCCAGAAGGTGATAACCTGATTGACACACAAAAGTTGTCACCTCCAGGAACCTGACTTTAGACTAATTAATGCTAAATGATGATTGGGTCTGTAGGGCCTATGGAGTAATTGTGTATACATACACATCTGATCCCAGACCCCTTGTTTGTACCTTCTATTCATTTCCCTACTGCCCAGGGGCTCAATGTACATCCTTAATGACCAGACTTTTCCTGCACACACCTTTGTAATGAAAGGGCCTGACATAATCTAATCTACTCACCTGTCATGGCTAGGATTCCATATTTCCACTCAAATCTTACATGTCCGTTACAATAAATTTTACATGTCCGTTACAGTTAGCCATAAACAACAAGCACATACGGGAAAAATAAAAAACACTCAACTTTAAGAGCTAATTTTCCAAGGCTGAAAGCTGCTCTCCAAGACTTAGACTGAGAGGGAATATTGGCATCAATGAACACAACACAGAAATGGGAGTTCTTCATAAAGACTGTATGTGACCACACTGCAAAATATATTCCCATGGGCAACAAGTATAAAAGGCTAAAAATCAAACCTTTGTGGCTTACGGCCAAAGTTACAAAAGCGATAGATAATAAGAAAAGAGCTTTTATTAAATATAACAATGAAGGAACGCGATCATCGTTTACACATTACAAAGAAAAGAACAGAATATGCAAAAAGGAAATAAAGGCGCAAAAACTGAAAACAAACGACAGAAAGATATCAGGACGACCCCAAAACATTCCTCCAATCTATGAATAGTAGAAAGGTCCGGTCCCAGCATGTAGGCCCTTTACAGAACCATCTAGGGGGGGTGACTGGGGACAAAGAGAAGGACAATGTATGAAATCCCTTCTTCAGCTCTGTGTATACAAAGGAGCATGGGGGGCTCTTGTCCATAATGGGCGTGGTACTGACACAGCTCCAGATGATCCACATTGCCTCACAATTGATATGATCCAGAAATATTTAGACAGAATAAAGGTGAATAAAGCCCCTGGACCGGATGGCAGACACCCACGGAGCCTTAAAGGATTCAGCTCTGTCATCTCACAGTTTCTCATTTTTAGGGACTCTTTAATGACTGGCATAGTACCACTGGATTGGTGTAAGGCCAATGTGGGGCCAATATTTAAAAAGGGGACAAAATCTTTCCCAAGTAATTATAGACCTGTTAGTGGAACTTCTATAGAACTTCTATAGTTGGGAAGATACTGGAGAGATTAATAAAAGACCACATAGAGGAGTTCTTGCTGGAAACAAATATTGTAAGCCACAGACAGCATGGATTCATGAAAGACAGAAGTTGTCACACAAATCTGATTTCTTTTTATGAGGAGGTGAGCAAAACCTTGGACAGAGGGGTGGCTGTGGACGTGGTATACTTGGACAATAGGGTGGCGGTGGATGTGGTATACTTGGACAGAGGGGTGGCGGTGGATGTGGTATACTTGGACAGAGGGGTGGCGGTGGATGTGGTATACTTGGACAGAGGGGTGGCGGTGGATGTTGTATACTTGGACAGAGGGGTGGTGGTGGATGTTGTATACTTGGACAGAGGGGTGGTGGTGGATGTTGTATACTTGGACAGAGGGGTGGTGGTGGATGTGGTATATTTGGACAGAGGGGTGGTGGTGGACGTGGTATACTTGGACAGAGGGGTGGCGGTGGATGTGGTATGCTTGGACAGACGGCTGGCTGTGGACGTGGTATACTTGGACAGAGGGGTGGTGCTGGACGTGGTATACTTGAACAGGGGGGTGGCTGTGGACGTGGTATATTTGGACAGAGGGGTGGTGGTGGATGTGGTAGACTTGGACAGTCATGTTGGAACAGGAAGGGGCCATCCCCAAACTCTTCCCACAAAGTTGGGGCATGAAATTGTCCAAAATGTCTTGGTATGCGGACAACTTAAGAGTTCCCTTCACTGGAACTAGGGGGCCAAGCCCAAACCCTGAAAGACAACCCCACACCATAATCCCCCCCTACCAAACTTTACACTTGGCACAATGCAGTCAAGCAAGTACTGTTCTCCTGGCAACCACCAAACCCAGACAGGTCCATCGGATTGCCAGACAGAGAAGTGTGATTGGTCACTGCAGAGAACACGTCTCCACTGCTCTAGAGTCCAGTGGCGGTGTGCTTTACACCATGGCATCCGACGCTTTGCATTGCACTTGGTGATGTAAGGCTTGGATGCAGCTGCTCGGCCATGGAAACCCATTCCATGAAGCTCTCTACACACTGTTGTTGTGCTAATCTGAAGGCCACACCAAGTTTGGAGGTCTTTAGCTATTGACTCTGCAGACAGTTGGCTACTTCTGCACTTCAGCATGCGCTGACCCCGCTCTGTCATGTGACGTGGCCTACCACTTGGTGGCTGAGTTGCTGTTGTTCCCAGTTCCTTCCACTTTGTTATAATCCCACTAACAGTTGAGCGTGGAATATTTAGTAGCCAGGAAATGTCACGGATGGACTTATTGCACAGGTGACAACCTATCACGGGACCACGCTTGGAGTCACTGAGCTCCTGAGAGCGACCCATTCTTTCACCAATGTTTGTAGAAGCAGTCTGCATGCCTAGGGGCTGGATTTTAGATACCTGTGTCCATGGAGGTGACTGGAACACCCGAATCCAATGATGTGTATATATACACACACTATACAATACAGCTCAGTGGATTGCTGTAGGAAAGTCCTGGATTCTTTCTTGGATACACAGAATATAACTGGATATAACATTTATAGGTAAAGGTGATCCAGGGAATATCCGATTGCCTCTCGGGGGATCAGGAAGGAATTTTTTAACCCGGCTGTAGGCCGACCCCTCATTGCCTGCAGTAGAGCAGTTACTCGGATCATTCAGTTTATAATTCCACTAAACAGATGGTTAGATATATCAGCTTGGCATTAAAGCACATGGGAAAAAAAATAAAAGTCAGCAGCTACAAAAACTGTAGCTGCTGTCTTTTAATATACAGCCACTTACCTGTCCCTCGGTCCACCAGTGTCCTCACCACGGCTGGTTTCACCGGCCGTCTTCTCAACCTGGTGCCGGCATCTTCAGTGTGGGCACCCGACTGTGACAGCTTGTGGCTTCTCAGCCGGGTGCCCACTGCGCATGCGTGAGAAGCGCTGTGCGTTTCTGAATGGCACGGTGCATTACGGTAGCGTGTATCATCACAATTACTTAAAAGACGAGTGCATTGTAGGAATTGGCATTCTTGCTTATTTTTAAAGTTGAGTTCACACATTTATACACTGAAGGGGGAGGTGCATTGTAGTACAGCACACTTACTCAATCACTGTTTTTTTTTATATCACACATATTACTTCCCTCACCCTTGGTCCACAGTTGTAGAAGTGGCAGTGCAGCATTCCAGTCGTTTTTTAGCAAACATCTGAAGCAGAATACATTTTGGCCTAAATTTATGATGAAATTTAATGTTTTTACATTTTTTCACTGGACATGTTTAATAGCAAAAAGTCTAATATATTGTTTATTCTCAAAATTGCTGATCTTTTTATTTTTTATAGCGCAAAACATAAAAACCGCAGAGGTGATCAAATACCACTGAAAGAAAGCTCTATTGCATTGGTGTGCAAATACTTAGACACTCAATTTATTACAGGCGCTGTCACTTTACGCCGCGCTTTACATATATATATATATATTACATTCACATCAGTCCCCACCCCCGAGGAGCGTACAATCTAAGGTCCCTAACTCACATTCATACATATACATACTAGGGCCAGTTTAGACAGGAGCCAATTCACCTCCCAGCATGTCTTTGGAGTGTAGGAGGAAGCCGGAGTGCCTGGAGGAAACCCACGCAGGCACAGGGAGAACATGCAAACTCCAGGCAGGTGGTGCCGTGGTTGGGATTCAAACCAACAACTCTAGTACTGCCAGGCGGAAGTGCTAACCATTTAGCCACGGTGCTGCCCAATGAGTTCTGCTATGCAAAGCCATTGTGTACATCTCACCTTAGAAGGTACATATATATATAGATGGTATTATAATGATTATTGGGTGACAACGCCTCTCTGGTTTGTAGATGAAGATCAAGAGATAAAAGATAAGAAGATATTGTCTGTAATAATTATCTAGATCTATAGACAGATATTACACACAACATACTACACCCCTGAAGGGGTAAAGAGGAGTTCCAGCTGGTTTTTTAAGTTGCCTTCAAGACAATCCCACCCCCTTAACAGTCCGTAATGGCAATATATATATATATTTTTTTTCTTCTAAACGTTGTACCTTTTTATATTGATCCAGTCTGCAGTTCCAGTCCAGGCCACCTATGAAATGTCTTCGGGGGGGTTACTGGGTGTATATATAAAATAACGTCTCATTACCTCCCCTGCTGCCACTTCCACCAACGTCTCCCCTCTACTTCCTCCTCTCACCCGGAACTTCCTGTCTGTGCCTGATATCACTTCCTGTCTGTGACTGACATCACTTCCTGTCTGTCTTCCATAGAGACTTCCTGTCTGGGTAGAAGTGAGATCCCCACCTTGTGGAGCTCAGAGGAACTGCAGCCCCGAGAAGCGTCTGGTAGTGTGACCCCGGCCTTGTGCTGGGTGTGTATGGACTGTAGATCCTTATAGATACTGGAAGCAAACTGTTAATTTTCATCATAGGTGCTATTAGATCTAAGCACCGAGTGTATGTGCTTTGGGTCTCCTTCCCCCCCCGGGTCTAGTAAGATCTCGGACAGGATTACTTGCTCTGTGGTCTGCTGGCTGTGCCGGGTGGAGGAATATGTCTGTATAGTCTCAGCCCCAAGTCACTGAGTGCAGTCTCAGGAGATGGGAGGCAGCGGTGTGGGACCTCTGCAACTTGTCTACAGTAAACATTTAATGTTCCACCGATTACTGAACACCAATATTATGAGTCCTGACTAGAGATGAGCGAATCGAACCTGGCGAAGTGGAATTCGTTTCGAATATTAGGAAAAATTAGATTCGCCGCCGAATCCGAATATTAGCAAACTTCGGATGCACGAATCGAATTTTCCCCGATCGGCCGATTTTCATCCCTTCTACAGCCGGCAAAAAGTGTCCCTGCAGAGAGCTCCGCTATTTCTGACAGTTCTCTGACAGTTCCTTCACATGTACAGCGGTTGAAACATTGTATCTATTTGTTTCCATTTAGGATACAGATGTTTTTATTCGGAAACAAATAGATACAATGTTTCAACCGCTGTAAATGTGAAGGAACTGTCAGAGAACTGTCAGAAATAGCGGAGCTCTCTGCAGATACACTTTTTGCTGGACTAGAATTCTTCTTATTTTCATCCTACTTCTTCTTCATCCTCATCCTCTTCTTCTTCATCCTCATCCTCTTCTTCTTCTTCATCCTCATCCTCTTCTTCTTCTTCATTGTCATCCTCTTCTTCATCCTCATTCTCTTCTTCTTCATCCTCATCCTCTTCTTCTTCATCCTCATCCTCTTCTTCTTCTTCATCCTCATCCTCTTCTTCTTCTTCATCCTCATCCTCCTCTTATTCTTCTTCTTCTTCATCATCATCCTCATCCTCTTCTTCTTCTTCTTCCTCACCATCATCCTCTTCTTCTTCATCCTCATCTTCATCCTCATCCTCTTCTTCTTCTTCTTCTTCTTTTTCTCATTCTTCTTCATCCTCATCCTCTTCTTCTTCCTCATCCTCTTCTTCTTCTTCTTCATCCTCATCTTCTTCTTCTTCATCCTCATCTTCTTCTTCATCCTCATCCTCTTCTTCTTCTTCCTCATCCTCTTCTTCTTCTTCCTCATCCTCTTCTTCTTCTTCATCCTCATCCTCTTCTTCATCCTCATCTTCTTCTTCTTCATCCTCATCCTCTTCATCCTCTTCTTCTTCATCATCCTCATCCTCTTCTTCTTCTTCCTCATCCTCTTCTTCTTCTTCATCCTCATCCTCTTCATCATCCTCATCCTCTTCTTCTTCTTCTTCTTCATCATCCTCATCCTCTTCTTCTTCATCATCATCCTCACCATCATCCTCTTCTTCTTCTTCATCCTCTTCTTCATCCTCATCTTCTTCTTCATCATCCTCATCCTCTTCTTCTTCATCATCATCCTCATCCTCTTCTTCATCCTCTTCTTCATCCTCTTCTTCATCCTCTTCTTCATCCTCATCCTCTTCTTCATCCTCTTCTTCTTCTTCATCCTCATCCTCTTCTTCATCCTCATCCTCTTCTTCTTCATCCTCATCCTCTTCTTCATCCTCTTCATCCTTATCTTCTTCTTCCTCATCCTCTTCTTCATCCTCATCCTCTTCTTCATCCTCATCTTCTTCTTCTTCCTCATCCTCATCTTCTTCATCCTCCTCTTCTTCTTCTTCATCCTCATCCTCTTCTTCTTCTTCATCCTCATCCTCTTCTTCTTCCTCATCCTCTTCTTTTTCATCCTCTTCTTCCTCTTCTTCTTCTTCATCCTCTTCCGCTTCTTCTTTTTCTTCTTTTTGTCTTCCTCTTGCAGGTCACTGCTCATGCGCAGATTTTTTTATCGGCAAAAAATCGTCCGATTTGCCCACTATTGCCGCGGGTGCTGTATGGCCTCCCATTGCTGCTGCCTCCACCGCCACACTGTGGCTCCACACTCTGGTTTTGGCCCCGTGACTGCCCAAATGAGTGAAGTGTGCGGTGATTCTAAGATCGACGGCACTCATCTGCATGTCATACTGACTGACAGTATTATTTCTCTTCCCCAGCAGACTCCAAGGGCATTTAAATTAAAGGTACAGTGTTCTGCACTAATATTAAGTCTCTCTGAAGCCTAGAAACACCCTTTTATAAGTTAAATTCGCAGCGAATAAATTCGCATCGAATCGAATTTATTCCACAAATTCGGCGAATCAGCCGAATCGAATTTTTGAATAATTCGCTCATCTCTAGTCCTGACCGTTACACTGTATAATTTATGTTGTACATTACATACTCCTGACCCCTGCACTATATACTCTATGTTGTACATTACATCCTCCTGACCCCTGCACTATATACTCCATGTTGTACATTACATACTCCTGACCCCTGCACTATATACTCTATGTTGTACATTACATACTCCTGACCCCTGCACTATATACTCTATGTTGTACATTACATCATTCTGATACTATATAGTCCTTTTGTATCCTATATAATTAGTTGTATGTTACATTTGCATTATTTCTTTTACACCCATTTCCTACCAGTTGGACATTTTATATCGGATGATGTGATTGGAGCACAGACTTTTACATGGTGATAATAATGTGATAACATCCTCCAACTTTGGACCCTTAAACAGAAAGTGATGAGGGAGGAGTCAATACCCCAATGATGGTGGTCTTCAGGATCAGTCCAGTCTTCATCTTGGTTGTTCTCCCCCCATCCTCACTCTCTGACCTCTGGTGGGGCTCAGCCCCGCTGTTCTTCATGACTAAATCATGGACTAAATAAGGAAGTGCACTACTTCTTGTGTTGGGAAGATGGCGATGAGTGATAGAGGGGGTGGGGACCCTCGTCCTATAATCCCCTCATCACTGTCCCTCCTATAAAAGACAGTTCTGGTTGTTTCCTCACTCTCTGACTAAGGTCCATGAATAAAGAAATGACCTGGTAGGAGATCAGAGGAGCCATTTCCTAGTTCCCTTGAGGGTGGAATTGTAAGCTCCTCAGAGACCAAGCTGCCTGGTGTGGGCGGAGTCCTGGTTTGGGGGAACCAATCATCTCCTGTCTAGTAATCCTCTTTATCTTTTTATTTTAGTCCATGGCTGGGAGATGAGGAAAACCTCCGAGGATTGTCTCACTTTGTCTCCAGACTGGAAAGTAGAAGATGAGGACATCACACAGTATAGTCCAGGAGAAAACCCGGCTCCCTCCAATGTCCATCCGGCACCACCCAGTGTAGATGGACCATTGGATTCCTCTTCATGCAGCATCAACACCTCCAAGTGCTGCTACCCATGCTCCACTTCACCACTGTGCACCATCACCACAGCTGTCACTGCAGGGTCAGAATGCCGTCACATCCTGTAGCTTTGACTCGACATATGTTTTGTCGTGATGATGTCTTTAGGAATACCTCCTGAAGACGTTATCACGACAAAACGTACAACCCCAGGGTCAGAGTTTTTTGCATAACCCTAGAAATTTTGTGAATCCTTTTGCATAAATTATACTTGCAGCTTCCCGTGTCTTCTTCTCATGAGGCTTCATGGCTTGGATCATGGTGGACGCCACAAGAGCTTTAGTTTTCCTGATATACAGTATCATCTCCATATGGATGTCTAGTACACGGACTGGGCTTACCTCCAAGAAGTGTTCTCTCCTCTGCAGAGATTTACCTGGCAATGCCTCAGGGAAAGTAAGTTCACTCAGGGAGGGTGTATGCTTCCAGTAGAGCCGGCAACCTCTTATCTCAACCAGAAGTTATTATACCCAGAATTTATCAGGAAGAGGGGACACTCTGGTTTCTTCAGGGAGTTGGGCAAGCTCACAATCCTGCTGCTCCTTCTATCTCAGCAAGATGTTTCCTTTGCTGCTCTCACAATCTCCATTTCCATTAGGAGTACTGGGCATCCACACAATCTAAACAAGGGCCTTCACTTGGGTGAAGTAGGACTTTTACAGGCTCTGACGGAGGAAAGGCAGAACAGAACACAACGAGTGGATGGCAGACGCACAAAGCTTTATTGAGACAAACAGACGGCAGTCCTTCAATGGGGGGGTGGCAGAGAGGGTGGATTTGCCACTAAATGGTAACGAGGGGGCCCCACCCACTTATAGTCCACTAGGAGAGCCAAGGGGGTGTCCCTGTAACAGGGGTAGTCCGACACAGAAGAGGGGTGCAAGGGGTCACCACCGCAACAATTCAGGTAACACAGTGGGGAAGCAGGTACTCACGGATCCAACAGGGTGCCTGGTCTCCCAGGGGTAGAAGCAGAACGCAGGTACCTGTGGAGTCCAGATCAGGCGGGTGGCCTCTGGCAGACGGGCTGTGGTAGTCTCTCCACCTTCTGTGGGGTC
Organism: Staurois parvus; assembly: GCF_062004578.1. Taxonomy (NCBI): domain Eukaryota; kingdom Metazoa; phylum Chordata; class Amphibia; order Anura; family Ranidae; genus Staurois; species Staurois parvus. The sequence goes on from NW_028318017.1 coordinate 3,535,168, forward strand.
TCTGGCAAAAAGCAGGCAGGCTGGTATAGTCTCTCCCCCTTCTGTGGGGTCTCTCGCAATCGCAGGCAAGCTTTCTCTGGTTGTCTCTTCCCTCCTGTGGGGTCTCCGTGAGGCTAGGGTTAGGCTTGTAGAGTCTATTCACAAAGGTCTCGCCGAAGCTTGAGATCCTTTGCAGACTACACACCGGAATGAATAGGAGCTCCCAGCATTCACCTCTTAAACTGCTGCAGGATGCTCCCCGGTCGCCTTGGCAACCGGGAGGGGGAAGGGAACACTAGACCCCAGGGAGAATCAGGCTGGTTACAGGGACATCCTGGGGGGCAGGGATGATGTCTGCATTAGAGATGAGCGAATCGAACCAGGCGAAGTGGAATTCGATACGAATTTCAGGAAAAATTCGATTCGCGTCGAATCCGAATATTAGCCTACTTCGGGTGCGCGAATCGGATTTTTCCCGATCAGCTGGCAAAAGTGTCCCTGCAGAGAGCTCCGCTATTTCTGACAGTTCTCTGACAGTTCCTTCACATGTACAGCGGTTGAAACATTGTATCTATTTGTTTCCATTTAGGATACAGATGTTTTTATTCGGAAACAGATACAATGTTTCAACCGCTGTAAATGTGAAAGTCAGAGAACTGTCAGAAATAGAGGAGCTCTGCAGATACACTTAGCGGAGCTCTGCAGATACACTTTTTGCCGGCTTGGAATTCTTCTTATTTTCATCCTACTTCTTCTTCTTCTTCATCCTCAGAAGAAGAAGAAGAGGATGAGGATGAAGAAGAAGTAGGATGAAAATAAGAAGAATTCCAAGCCGGCAAAAAGTGTATCTGCAGAGCTCCTCTAAGTGTATCTGCAGAATAGAGGAGCTCTGCAGATACACTTTTTGCCGGCTTGGAATTCTTCTTATTTTCATCCTACTTCTTCTTCATCCTCATCCTCAGAAGAAGAGGATGAGGATGAAGAGGAAGAAGAAGAAGAAGAAGTAGGATGAAAATAAGAAGAATTCCAAGCCGGCAAAAAGTGTATCTGCAGAGCTCCTCTAAGTGTATCTGCAGAATAGAGGAGCTCTGCAGATACAATTTTTTCCGGCTTGGAATTCTTCTTATTTTCATCCTACTTCTTCTTCTTCCTCTTCATCCTCATCCTCTTCCTCATCCTCAGAAGAAGAGGATGAGGATGAAGAGGAAGAAGAAGAAGAAGTAGGATGAAAATAAGAATTCCAAGCCGGCAAAAAGTGTATCTGCAGAGCTCCTCTAAGTGTATCTGCAGAATAGAGGAGCTCTGCAGATACACTTTTTGCCGGCTTGGAATTCTTCTTATTTTCATCCTTCTTCTTCTTCTCATCCTTCTCCTTCTTCTCATCCTTCTCCTTCTTCTCATCCTTCTTCTTCTCATCCTTCTCCTTCTTCTCATCCTTCTTCTCATCCTTCTCCTTCTTCTCATCCTTCTCCTTCTCCTTCTTCTCATCCTTCTCCTTCTTCTCATCCTTCTCCTTCTCCTTCTCATCCTTCTCCTTCTTCTCATCCTTCTCCATCTTCTCATCCTTCTCCTTCTTCTCATCCTTCTCCTTCTTCTCATCCTTCTCCTTCTCCTTCTTCTCATCCTTCTCCTTCTTCTCATCCTTCTCCTTCTTCTCATCCTTCTCCTTCTCCTTCTTCTCATCCTTCTCCTTCTTCTCATCCTTCTCCTTCTCCTTCCTCATCTCCAAGGGCATTTAAATTAAAGGTACAGTGTTCTGCACTAATTTAAAGGCTCTCTGAAGCCTAGAAACCCTTTTTATAAGTTAACTTCGTAGCGAATAAATTCGCATCGAATCGAATTTCTTCCTGAAATTCGGCGAATCAGCCGAATCGAATTTTTGAATAATTCGCTCATCTCTAGTCTGCATAGATGAAAAGTTGGGAGGTGTGCAGAGAGCTCCCAGCCAGCTGGCCGGGAGGGAGGGGGCCCAGAGTAATTTGATTTGGTCATTTGACCTAGTGACACGGGACAATTCTAACAATACAGAGCAGGACACTGAGGGCATGTGATACAAGGCATTAATAAGGGGATTAATAATTGGCAGGCTCCCATACTGTGACACTCCTCCCCCCTCCTTTTCACAAGTGCCGATAAGGGGGACCCACCCAGATTCCCTGGAAGGCACTTGTGGGGCCTAGCTACTGTGGGTCTTGTTGGCAAGAAAGGCCATCTGCGTTTTGGTGCTGGCTTCCCCGCCTGTAACGAATGGTAAAGTGGTAGGGCTGGAGGGCCAGGCTCCACCTAAGGAGGCGCCCATTGTCCCCGGACACCCGGTTCAGCCATGTGAGGGGGTTGTGGTCAGTGACTATGGTGAACTCCCGGCCGTACAGGTAGGGCTGTAGCTTCTTCAGGGCCCAGACTATGGGCAGACACTCCTTTTCCACTGTAGCATAGGCAACTTCCCAGTCCAGTAGTTTGCGGCTGAGGAAGGCAATGGGGTGTTCCTCCCCAGCCTCGTTGACTTGGCTGAGGACAGCCCCTAGGCCATAGGTGGAGGCGTCTGTCTGCACGAGGAAGCGTCTGTTGTGGTCAGGGGCTGCCAGGACGGGGTTGCTCGCCAGGACGGATTTGAGGGCATGGAAGGCGGATTCACAGGCCGAGGTCCAGGTCACCATCCGGGGACTGTTCTTCCGGGTCAGGTCGGTCAGGGGCTGGGCCATGGAGCTGAAATTAGGTACAAATTTATGGAAATAGCCGGCAGTGCCGAGGAATGCCATCACTTGCTTCTTGGTCTGGGGAGTGGGCCAGTCATAAATGGCCTGAACCTTGGCTGGCTCAGGTTTCAGTGTCCCCCCCTACTCGGTGCCCGAGGTACTGTACCTCCGCCATTCCCAACTGGCACTTGTCTGGTCTCACTATCAGCCCGGCCCTGCAGATGCAGTCTAGGATGGCCCCCACGTGGGCCAGGTGCTCCTCCGTGTCGCTAAAGATAGCTATGTCATCTAGGTAAGCGAACGCGAACTCTTGGCAGCCCTCCAGTAGCTGGTCCACGACCCGTTGAAAGCTAGCGGGGCGTTTTTCATGCCGAAGGGCATGACGAGGAATTCGTACAGGCCGAACGGGGTAATGAAGGCGGAGCGCTCAAAGCCCTCTTTTGTGAGGGTGATTTGCCAATAGCCCTTGCTTAGGTCTAGGGTGCCAACGTAGCGGGCTCCAGCCAGACGGTCCAGCAGGTCGTCTATGCGGGGCATGGGGTAGGTATCACTGACAGTGTAGTCATTCAACCTCCGGTAATCCACGCAAAAGCGGGTGGTCCCATCCTTCTTTGGCACGAGCACCACCGGGGAGGCCCAAGGACTTCGGAAGGGTCGGATGATACCCAGCTGGAGCATCTCGGAGAGTTCTGCCCGGATGGCCGCCTTCACGGATTCGGGGACTCGGTATGGGGCCTGCTGGATGGGTTTCTGACTGTGGGTCTCCACGTGCTGGAGGGCTAACCCGGTGCGGCCTGGGGTGGCCGAGAAGGCGGCGACCCGGTCCACTATCACGACCCGCATCTGGGCCATCTGGCGGGGGTTCAGCCGAGCCCCCGTGGGAATCTGATCTAGGGGAGTGGTGACCTTGGTGGCTTGCAGGAGATCGGGGAGGGCTCCCTCGTCTGCTCCACCCGTGGAGGCGGGGCAGACAGCAAGCACTGGCAGAGCCCGGTCATGGTACTCTTTCAACATGTTGATGTGGACCGTGCGCTGTTGGCGGTTGCGGGAGTCGAGACCAATGACGTAACTAGTCTCGTCTATCTTGCGGAGGACCTTGTAGGGTCCTTCCCAGATGTGCTGGAGTTTGTTCTGGGGGTTGTGGATGATCTTGAGCACCTGCTTCCCTTCAGTGAACTCGCGGCCGCGTGCCTTGCGATCATACCAGACCTTCTGACGTGTCTGGGCTGCCTGGAGGTGGCTGTGGGCCATGGTGGCCAGGCGGGTCAGCCTTTCCCGTAGCTCGAGAACATAGGGAACGACGGGGGTACCCGTGTCCTCTATCTGCCCTTCCCAATGTTCCCGGAGCAGGGATAGGGGACCGCGGACCTTCCGCCCGTACAGGAGTTCGAAGGGGGAGAACCCTGTTGACTCTTGCGGTACCTCCTGATATGCAAACAGCAGGTGTGGAAGGAGCTTCTCCCAGTCCACCTCCCCATCAATGAAGGACCTCAGCATGCTCTTCAGTGTGCCATTGAAGCGCTCGCAGAGGCCATTGGTTTGGGGGTGATAGGGAGTGGTCCAGATCGCCCATACCCCGCACGTGCGCCAGAGGGATTGGACCACCTCGGACATGAACTGGGTACCCTGGTCCATCAGGATCTCGCTTGGGAAACCCACTCGGGAGAAAACAGTGACTAGGACCTCGGCTACTTTGGGGGCGGAGATGCTGGACAGGGGGACAGCCTCGGGGTAGCGGGTGGCGTAATCCACTACCGTGAGGATGTACCGCTTGCCGGCCTTACTGGGCCGGGCCAGGGGCCCCAGGATGTCTACAGCTACCCGCTGAAAGGGCTCGTCAATGATGGGTAAGGGGCAGAGCGGGGCATTGGGGTGGTCCCCTGGGCGTCCCCTCCTCTGACAGATGTCACAGGTCTGACAGAAGTGGGCTATGTCCTGGGTGATACCTAACCAGTAGAAGGCTTGGGTCAGCCGCAGCCCCATTTTCCTCTTACCCAGGTGGCCAGCTACTGGAATGTCGTGTGCTATCTGGAGTAGCGGGAACCGGAACCGTCTGGGCACTATCAGTTGTGTGGGGCTAGCAGAGGGTTGACCCGGGCGGCTTGGGCCTACTGTGCGGTACAACAACCCCTGCTCCCATCAAAGCTGGCCCCCATCCCCCTCCTGCTGCCCTGCGGCAGCCTGGGTCCTAACTTTAGCCAAGGCTGGGTCTGTGGCTACCTCCCGCTTAAAGGTCTCCCGATCCCAGGTCAGGGGAAGGTCTGCGTCAGGTAGGGGTTCACTCACCGAGTCCATGCTGGGGAAAGGTCCCGTGGTGGCTTCTGCTGGAGGAGGACCTTGACCTTGTGCGCATACATCCTATAGGACGGTTCCGCATGGCAGGGAAGGTCACGGAAGTGCGCCTGGTGCACTTCTGGTGTCACCACATAATATTCCAACACAGTCTGTTTGACCCGGGCGTAATCCTGGCCATCCACATAGTCCAGAGTGCAGTAGGCTGCAGCTGCACCCCCTTCTAACAGACCCATGAGGTGCCGTATCCAATCCATGCTTGGCACCTCCATGAGCTGGCACTGCTGCTCCAAGTCCTGAAATAACCCCTCTACATCCCCGGCGGCTTGATTGAAGGGTTTAAAGTCCTTGCGGCTGACCCGGGGAGGGGGGTATCCCGCAGCCATGGATGGGCAGCTTAGGTCACAGTGGCTCCCTTGGCTCTCTTTCATGCGCTCTCCGGATAGCCTTTTGCTTGTCCTCTGCTGTGGCGTCTGACCCCAGGAGGGCCATCTCTTCCTCCACCCGAGTAAGCCAGGGGCTCTTGGGCCCTGGATCCTTGCGTGCTGGGGAGGCTGGGGTTGATCTGATTTTTCCTGGGGCATCTTGGGGGTCCGCCTCCTCAATGACGGTGATCAGATCCTCTTTGGCTAGGCCCCTACAGGAAAGGGCCAGCTCCTCAGCCCTCTCGTGCAGACATGCCACAGTCCACTTGCTGTATTCGCTGGGCCGGGTCTGTTCCCGCATCCGCTGGGTTTTGCTGTCTGCCATCTCCTCAGTGTCCTGATCCCACAGCTGCCAACCAGTATGTGATGGAGGAAAGGCAGGCCAGAACACACAGAGTGGATGACAGAAGCACAAAGCTTTATTGAGACAAACAGACAGCAGTCCTTCAATACGGGGGGTGGCAGAGAGGGTGGATTTGCTGCTAAAAGGTAACGAGGGGGCACCACCCACTTATAGTCCACTAGGAGAGCCAGGGGGGTGTCTCTCTAACAGGGGTAGTCCGACACAGGAGAGGGGTGCGAGGGGTCACCACCGCAACAGTCCAGGTAACACAGTGGGGAAGCAGGTACTCACAGATCCAACAGGGTGCCTGGTCTCCCAGGGGTAGAAGCAGAACGCAGGTACCTGTGGAGTCCGGATCCGGCAGGTGGCCTCTGGCAGATGGGCTGTGGTAGTCTCTCCACCTTCTGTGGGGTCTCTGGCAAAAAGCAGGCAGGCTGGTATAGTCTCTCCCCCTTCTGTGGGGTCTCTCGCAATCGCAGGTAGGCTTTCTCTGGTTGTCTCTTCCCTCCTGTGGGGTCTCCAGGCTGGGGAGTAGACTTGCAGAGTCTAGTCCCAAAGGTCTCGCCGAAGCTTGAGATCCTTTGCAGACTACACACCGGAATGAATAGGAGCTCCCAGCATCCACCTCTTAAACTGCTGCAGGATGCTCCCCGGTCGCCTTGGCAACCGGGAGGGGGAAGGGAACACTAGACCCCAGGGAGAATCAGGCTGGTGACAGGGACATCCTGGGGAGCAGGGATGATGTCTGCATAGATGGAAAGCAAGTTGGGAGGTGTGCAGAGAGCTCCCAGCCAGCTGGCCGGGAGGGAGGGGGCCCAGAGTAATTTGATTTGGTCATTTGGCCTAGTGACACAGGGGACAATTGGAACAATACAGAGCAGGACACTGAGAGCATGTGATACATGGCATTAATAAGGTAATTAATAATTGGCAGGCTCCCATACCGTGACTCTATGATTTTAAATTGTAACACAATGGATCTGTAAAACATTTCATCCTAACATAATATCCCATTGCTAGTAAGGATTTCTGAATATTGACACAGGTTGTTAATGTTATATATTGTTATATATTAAGTGTGTTATTGTCTTTATTACAGAAATATTGTATGTGTGCTGCCATATCTATAATCAATAAGTAGTTAAGTATGCCAATTATTAGGTTTATATATATATATTTATTGTCTTTTCTTCTATGTGCATAAATAGTATTTCAATCGTTATATATACAATATCTCCCAGAAGTGAGTCCCCCCTCACATTTTTGTAAATCTTTGATTCTATCTTTTCATGTGACAACACTGAAGAAATGACACTTTGCTACAATGTGACGTAGTCAGTGTACAGCTTGTATAACATGTAAATTTGCTGTCCCCTCAAAATAACTCCACAAAATGTATTCTGCTATATGTCTTTGTTATAACAAAAATCAAAATAAGTGTATATTAATTGTTTTGTATAAAAGTTAGAGCACCTACAAACTATGGTATATATATATATATATATATATATATATATACAGTCAGGTCGATTAATATTGGGACATCGACACAATTCTAACATTTTTGACTCTATACACCACCACGGATTTGAAATGAAACGAACAAGATGTGCTTTAACTGCAGACTGTCAGCTTTAATTTGAGGGTATTTACATCCAAATCAGGTGAACGGTGTAGGAATTACAACAGTTTGCATATGTGCCTCCCACTTGTTAAGGGACCAAAAGTAATGGGACAGAATAATAATCATAAATCAAACTTTCACTTTTTAATACTTCGTTGCAAATCCTTTGCAGTCAATTACAGCCTGAAGTGTGGAACGCATAGACATCACCAGACGCTGGGTTTCATCCCTGGTGATGCTCTGCCAGGCCTCTACTGCAACTGTCTTCAGTTCCTGCTTGTTCTTGGGGCATTTTCCCTTCAGTTTTGTCTTCAGCAAGTGAAATGCTCAATCGGATTCAGGTCAGGTGATTGACTTGGCCATTGCAGAACATTCCACTTCTTTCCCTTAAAAACTCTTTGGTTGCTTTTGCAGTCTGCTTTGGGTCATTGTCCATCTGCACTGTGAAGCGTCCAATGAGTTCTGAAGCATTTGGCTGATTATGAGCAGATAATATTGCCAGAAACACTTCATAATTCATCCGGCTGCTTTTGTCAGCAGTCACATCATCAATAAATACAAGAGAACCAATTCCATTGGCAGCCATACATGCCCACGCCATGACACTACCACCACCATGCTTCACTGATGAGGTGGTATGCTTAGGATCATGAGCAGTTCCTTTCCTTCTCCATACTCTTCTCTTCCCATCACTCTGGTACAAGTTGATGTTGGTCTCATCTGTCCATAGGATGTTGTTCCAGAACTGTGAAGGCTTTTTTAGATGTCGTTTGGCAAACTCTAATCTGGCCTTCCTGTTTTTGAGGCTCACCAATGGTTTCCATCTTGTTGTGAACCCTCTGTATTCACTCTGGTGAAGTCTTCTCTTGATTGGTGACTTTGACACACATACACCTACCTCCTGGAGAGTGTTCTTCATCTGGCCAACTGTTGTGAAGGGTGTTTTCTTCACCAGGGAAAGAATTCTTCGGTCATCCACCACAGTTGTTTTCCGTGGTCTTCCGGGTCTTTTGGTGTTGCTGAGCTCACCGATGCCTTCCTTCTTTTTAAGAATGTTCCAAACAGTTGTTTTGGCCACGCCTAATGTTTTTGCTATCTCTCTGATGGGTTTGTTTTGTTTTTTCAGCCTAATGATGGCTTCACTGATAGTGACAGCTCTTTGGATCTCATCTTGAGAGTTGACAGCAACAGATTTCAAATGCAAATAGCACACTTGAAATGAACTCTGGACATTTTATCTGCTCATTTTATTTGGGATAATGAGGGAATAACACACACCCGGCCATGGAACAGCTGAGAAGCCAATAGTCCCATTACTTTTGGTCCCTTAACCAGTGGGAGGCACATATGCAAACTTTTGTAATTCCTACACCGTTCACCTGATTTGGATGTAAATACCCTCAAATTAAAGCGGACAGTCTGCAGTTAAAGCACATCTTGTTTGTTTCATTTCAAATCCATTGTGGTGGTGTATAGAGCCAAAAATGTTAGAATTGTGTCGATGTCCCAATATTTATGGACCTGACTGTATATATATATATATATATACATATACATACACACACACACACTGTATATATATTGGAATTTACACTGCTTTTGCTGACTGCCTATCATATTTCTTCAGGTGCTAAAATGTCATATCAGTACAAACACTCCCAAATGGAACGTTGAGTCCATGGAAGAGGCATGCTGAGTCCATGTAATATTTTATTTTTTGCTACATTTTTGTTTGGAAAATGACAATTTTTATTAACACAGAGTTGTCACTTAAATTATATATGGTTCACTCATGCCATGGATATATGTGGAATAACACTGCAAAACACATTCTGCTACTACTGCTGAGTATGGGAATACCACATGCAAGAAGCTTTTTGGCAGTCTAGCCAAGTACAGGCCCCCAAAATCCAATGAAAACCTTCAGGCTTTCAAAGAGCATTATTTCCTCATGTCTCTTCCTCACTACCTATCACAGTTTCGGAGGACCTAAAATGCCAGCATAGTACAAACACCCCAAAAATAACCCCTTTTTGGAAAGTAGACACCCCAAGGATTTGGATATGAAGTATGATGAGTACTTTGCAGATATCATTGTTATAACAGGGTTTTGCAAAAGAAAAGAAAAAATATGTTTTCTTTTTCTTTCTTCATTTTCCAAAAACGAGGCAACAAATGAAATCTGCAAAATACTCACCATGCTCCTTAGCAAATACCTTGGAGTGTCTACTTTCCAAAAAAGGGCTAGTTTGGGGGGCTTCTACTATCCTGCCATTTTATTGTCAACATTAGAAGCTTCTGTCACACTCTTCTAACCACTTGAAGAACAAGCCTTTTCTGACACCTTTCTTTTACACGAAAAAACATTTTTTCTGCTAGAAAATTACTTTGAACCCCAAGCATTATATATTTTTTTAAAGGAGAGGACCTAGAGAATAAAATGGTGGGTGTTGAAATTTTTTAAGTCACAACTACGCAGCAATTTTTCAAACACTCATTTTTTTGGAATTTTAATGCACAAAAACACAATATAATGCCAAATTGTTAGATAAAATATAAAAGAAGATGTTATGCCAAATACATGGATACCAAACATGACATGCTTTAAAATTGTGCATGCCAGTTTAACGGCAACAAACTATGTACATTTTTAATATTGATAGGGAACAATTTAAAAGCCTTTACAGGTCACCAATTTATATTTACACAGGAGGTCTAGTGCTAGAATTACTGCCCTCGATCTGACATTCGTGATGATGCCTCACCTGCATGGTGCAACCTCTGTTTACATACCGCCATGGGACCAAAGCTACTGGTGAGTTTATTCATTTTATTTGGTGGTGGATTTCTATTGAAAATATTCCTTTCTCACCAATCATATTATTGAAGAATTATATATTTTTTTTTTGGACTTTTTTTTATATATGGGACAATTTTTTTCTTTTTTATGACAACTAGTGTGTGATAATTTATTTTTCCTTTTTCACTAGCGCAAATTGTTTATTATTCGTACACCTTATGGTATAGGGCGGATTTTGCAGCTGGTAGAATTTAATATACAGTCAGGTCCATAAATATTGGGACATGGACACAATTCTAACATTTTTGTCTCTATACACCACCACCATGGATTTGAAATGAAACAAACAAGATGTGCTTTAACTGCAGACTGTCAGCTTTAATTTGAGGGTATTTACATCCGAATCAGGTGAACGGTGTAGGAATTACAACAGTTTGCATATGTGCCTCCCACTTGTTAAGGGACCAAAAGTAATGGGACAATTGGCTTCTCAGCTGTTCCATGGCCAGGTGTGTGTTATTCCCTCATTATCCCAATTACAATGAGCAGATAAAAGGTCCAGAGTTCATTTCAAGTGTGCTATTTGCATTTGGAATCTGTTGCTGTCAACTCTCAAGATGAGTTACAAAGAGCTGTCACTATCAGTGAAGCCATCATTAGGCTGAAAAAACAAAACAAACCCATCAGAGAGATAGCAAAAACATTAGGCGTGGCCAAAACAACTGTTTGGAACATTCTTAAAAAGAAGGAACGCACCGGTGAGCTCAGCAACACCAAAAGACCCGGAAGACCACGGAAAACAACTGTGGTGGATGAGCGAAGAATTCTTTCCCTGGTGAAGAAAACATCCTTCACAACAGTTGGCCAGATGAAGAACACTCTCCAGGAGGTAGGTGTATGTGTGTCAAAGTCACCAATCAAGAGAAGACTTCACCAGAGTGAATACAGAGGGTTCACCACAAGATGTAAACCATTGGTGAGCCTCAAAAACAGGAAGGCCAGATTAGAGTTTGCCAAACGACATGTAAAAAAGCCTTCACAGTTCTGGAACAACATCCTATGGACAGATGAGACCGAGATCAACTTGTACCAGAGTGATGGGAAGAGAAGAGTATGGAGAAGGAAAGGAACTGCTCATGATCCTAAGCATACCACCTCATCAGTGAAGCATGGTGGTGGTAGTGTCATGGCGTGGGCATGTATGGCTGCCAATGGAACTGCTTCTCTTGTATTTATTGATGATGTGACTGCTGACAAAAGCAGCCGGATGAATTCTGAAGTGTTTCGGGAATATTATCTGCTCATATTCAGCCAAATGCTTCACAACTCATTGGACGCTTCACAGTGCAGATGGACAATGACCCAAAGCAGACTGCAAAAGCAACCAAAGAGTTTTTTAAGGGAAAGAAGTGGAATGTTATGCAATGGCCAAGTCAATCACCTGACCTGAATCCGATTGAGCATTTCACTTGCTGAAGACAAAACTGAAGGGAAAATGCCCCAAGAACAAGCAGGAACTGAAGACAGTTGCAGTAGAGGCCTGGCAGAGCATCACCAGGGATGAAACCCAGCGTCTGGTGATGTCTATGCGTTCCACACTTCAGGCTGTAATTGACTGCAAAGGATTTGCAACCAAGTATTAAAAAGTGAAAGTTTGATTTATGATTATTCTGTCCCATTACTTTTGGTCCCTTAACAAGTGGGAGGCACATATGCAAACTGTTGTAATTCCTACACCGCTCACTTGATTTGGATGTAAATACCCTCAAATTAAAGCTGACAATCTGCAGTTAAAGCACATCTTGTTCGTTTCATTTCAAATCCATTGTGGTGGTGTATAGAGCCAAAAATGTTAGAATTGTGTCGATGGACCTGACTGTATTTATATTTTTTTCTCAATTGTGAATTAATAATTTCTCTGTGGCACCATCTATATTTGTTTACATCATATTTAATCAACCTATTTTTTAAACATAAACCTCTAAGTGTTTGTGAAATCTTCCACCACAAAATGTACTCCACCAATGAAAGCTCATGACTCGGTTTTTATTCTTCTCCTGCCATCAATGGCCAACCCAGTCCCACACTTCATCCATGTCTTTGGGAACCTCTGATCTCCTTATGAACTGTTTCTTCCATGATGAAGATCAGCCATGGAGTATATCTGAGGTGTATATCAGGGTGTGCTTCTTCCCCACATGAGAGCTGGGATGTCCAGCAACATTCATCTAGAGGACATTTCCCGCACTCAAGGCACTAATACACCTCCAGGGTTGTGTGGGACCCCTGATGTACAGGAAGACAGGACTTCAGTGAGGAACATTTCCCTCACTCAGGACAGGAGAGTGGCTTCTTCGCCTTGTGCAATCTCTGATGTGTGTACAGACTGGACTTCATTGAAAAAAATTTCCCACACTCAGAACAGGAATATGGCTTTTCCCCCGTGTGAGACTTTTCATGCTTGTCGAGACATGATCTTCTTACAAAACCTTTCCCGCACTCGGAACAAGAATGGGGCTTCTCTCCCGTGTGCAATCTCTGATGACTATAAAGATTGGATTTATCTGAAAAACATTTCCCGCAGTCAGGACAGGAATATGGCTTTTCTCCTGTGTGAGACCTCCGATGTTTGACAAGATAAGTTTTTTGCACAAAACATTTCCCGCACTCAGAACACAAATAAGGCCTCTCTCCTGTGTGCACTTTGTGATGATTATAAAGATTGGCCTTATGTGAAAAACATTTTCCACACTCAGAACAGGAAAGTGGTTTCTCCCCCGTGTGAGATTTTTGATGTCTGTAAAGATTGGACTTCAATGAAAAACATTTCCCGCACTCAGAACAGGAACACGTCTCCTCTCCCGTATGTAATTTCTGATGTTTAGACAAACTTGACTTATTTGAAAAACATTTCCCGCACTCAGAACAGGAACACGTCTCCTCTCCCGTATGTAATTTCTGATGTCTAGACAAACTTGACTGCTGTGTAAAACATTTCCCGCACTCAGGACAGGAATACGGCTTCTCTACTGTGTGAGATTTTTTGTGCTCATTAAGGTAGCATTTAGAACTGGAACCCTTCCCGCACTCAGTACAGGAGAAGCTCTTCCCTGTTAGAAGGCCGGCCCGGTCCCGCACAGTCTGAGGGTCCTCAGGATACGAGAAATCCGATGGTCCATCTACACTGGGTGGTGCCGGATGGACATTGGAGGGAGCCGGGTTTTCTCCTGGACTATACTGTGTGATGTCCTCATCTTCTACTTTCCAGTCTGGAGACAAAGTGAGACAATCCTCGGAGGTTTTCCTCATCTCCCGGCCATGGACTAAAATACAAAGACAAAGAGGATTACTAGACAGGAGCTGATTGGTTCCCCCATACCAGGACTCCGCCCACATCAGGCAGCTTGGTCTCTGAGGAGCTTACAATTCCACCCTCAAGGGAACTAGGAAATGGCTCCTCTGATCTCCTACCAGGTCATTTCTTTATTCATGGACCTTAGTCAGAGAGTGAGGAAACAACCAGAACTGTCTTTTATAGGAGGGACAGTGATGAGGGGATTATAGGACGAGGGTCCCCACCCCCTCTATCACTCATCGCCATCTTCTCAACACAAGAAGTAGTGCACTTCCTTATTTAGTCCATGATTTAGTCATGAAGAACAGCGGGGCTGAGCCCCACCAGAGGTCAGAGAGTGAGGATGGGGGGAGAACAACCAAGATGAAGACTGGACTGATCCTGAAGACCACCATCATTGGGTTATTGACTCTTCTCTCATCACTTTCTGAGTCGAAAGTTTGAGGACAATATCAAAACAGATATATATTATGTCCAGCTTATAGAAAATGGGTGTAACCAAAGAATACATATTATGTTTTGTGGTATTGGGGAGATTATACTTATGTGGTAGGTGTTTTTTTAATGAGTTGTGCCGGTCTAAACTGTATTTTAGGGCATAGCATCCCACTTTTATTAATTAAAATTGAAAATTCACTTGGGCATCAGTGTAACATAAATGTAAGTGTGATGTGACATAAATGTAAGGTTTGAGTAGCTGAGATGTGATCTGTAGAAATATGGCAATGTAGGTTTAGCTTCAGTCCATGTTATAATAAGATGTGTACAGAATTAAGTCAGAGACATATGGTCACCAATTAGTATCTGAAGGGACAGAGCATGCTCTAGACTGGAGGTGACACCTGAATGCCAATAAGATTTGTCACCTTCTGGAAATCTGGAAGGAAAAGGCTCTAGACGGTTTGGCTTCATGACACAGTGGGAGACCGGAGGTGGTTCCTATGTGTCTGGGAGCTTTGACGTATATACACAGATCAAAGGAATATATTTCATCTCTCATAAAAGCTAAAATATTAGTTGCAGAGAGATGAAAATACTTCCTTCTGATTGGACACACTGTAGGCTACATCTGCATGTAGAACTGTATTTGTAGCCTATGTAGAATCCTAGAGAAATGCAGAAAACAGTTATATGGCGCCGGATTGCGACAGCTGAACAGCGATTGGTACTGTCACGATCGGACTGATGCGCTGGTGTCAGAATTCAATCCCTGACTTGGTGATTCAAACCGTTCCTGGTCCAATTGACTTTGGGCATTTCAGTACCCAGGACGTCCTGTTGGCTGGTAAAGGAACACCCCCCAGAGTTGATTGGCCAAGGACTAATGTCCAGCCTACGTCCATATTCCCATAAATTGAGGACCTGGGATATGGTTGGTGCGATTCGTATGGAGCCAGTTCTATTGTCTGGCAGATTGCAGACTTTCTCTGACTTGCTCCAGTCGCAGGATAACTCTTGGTAAAAGTTTTATTTCTTTTTTATTCCCTTTTATTTTATAGTCAATAGCCAATTGTGTGTCTTCTTGTATTTCTTGTATTTTCTGTAACTTTTTATACTTTGTACATATTTTATGCACTGCCCACTTTTGGGATATTAAATCATAAATTAATAAGTGACTTCTGGGTACTTAAGCTCGGGCTCATATCTCCGGAGAGATTGGATTGTATCGTATTGCAGTGTCTTTATATGCTCGGTCAAGTTCATTTCCAATCTGTATGCAATTGCACTGCATGTTCGCAGATTGCATGCAGATTGTAAAGGTAATAGATCTGCCAGATGGAGATCTGTGTGTGTGGTGACCCAGCAGGCCAGTCTGTGGATAAAACTGTTGGGTGGTGGAAAGCTACCGTGTGTGGTGTGTCTGGTGAGGGGTTGTGTGGACAGTGGAAGAGTGATTAACACCGGGGTTCTAGCTTGTAGGATAACTGGAGGAATCCTAGGAGGTTGTGCCGATTGCTAGGCTGCTCCTCAACCCTTAGCGTGCAACAGATTGTATATAAGATTTGTATCTGCCTGTGTGCGGTTGGCCAGCTGGATTGGAGTCTCCCTCTAGTGGTGGCCAGAGGTAGTGCGGCTGTGAAAGTATATCACGGCCGATCTTATATACATATATATTCAAAGTAAGTCCCCTTATTCCTTCTTTACCCCAAGTAACGGCTGGATGTGCACGCCTCAGTTAGCTAGTCGGTGTGGGCGTGTGGGTTGGATCTATGACAATCAGTTGCCCATGTAGGTGTTCTTTCATCAACAGTCAAACCAAAATACCAAGCCACCTAGCTCCCTTGTCTGCAGCAACACCGCTCTTCTTACCAGCCCCTTTGTCTGTGTTGTCTAGCTTTACCTGTTCACTTGGCTTTTTTAGACTTTAGTTGCAGTGCCCTGCTGCAAAGCCCAATCCCAGCTTCTGGATAGGGGTTCTCCTAACACCCCAATAGGAGCCCTCCTGACTCCGTGAAAGCGATCTCCTGTCTCTTGGCTGGCACTCCTCTGACCTCTGTGTAAGACCTTTAGTCTCCCACACTGAGAGCTGTCTCCAATCCTCAGGCTTGAGTATATAAGGGTCCTGCACACCTGTACACTTAGACAGGCTGCAGGCATCATGTAAAATCCGGACACAGGAATTAAAGTTCCGATACAAAACTACAGAGTATGGAGAAAACCAGAAACACAGCTTTTTCAAATCAGAAATGATAGTCCAGAACCTCACATTAACTCTCAATGTGAATCCTATGTCATATGCTCCTCTATGTTCACAGTAATAGGGTCTTGCTTGGTCACATACCCCCAAGCAAGACCCTATCCAACTGGAAGGCATGAAACACAAACTTCTCACTTTGGCATCTCTGTACAATCCACCACCTAATACTTTCTCCCTGTCACTACCTTCCCTCTTACGTCTGAATGGGAACTCTGCTCTACAGGACCTAATTAGAGCTACCCAAGTCTTCTTTCTGGTGTGCTTCCACAAGCGCCTATTCTGAGACCTTAACAGGGCGCTACCCATCCTTCTACCAGCCCCACTCCCCTTTGGTCTTGGGATCCTCAGGATACTTTTACTTTCTCTGTATATTTTGGTTTTTCTGCTGCCTTTTCCCATCTTCCTGTCCTAAAGTTGTAGGGAACCTCCATTGCCTAACATGGAGACACATTTCTTCTCATTTGTACCAACTTCAACCACTCTTGGTGTACTTTTGGGTTCATCAACCCTTGTGTGGGTACCCTCAGTAACCAAAAACCCATTTAGAATACCATTCCATATTGGTTCACCGCTATTAGTATTTTCTGGCAGAGTCTCCAGGCTCTTTGGCCTCTTGTGGCTGATGGACAGAATTCCTGCTACTGCCGCAGCTGTTCTGGACCCTTCTTCTTATGAGGTCTAGTGGTTGAGACAGTATACATGCCATGTACCAACCACTGCTCAGCTGCATCTCGGACCACACCAGCAGGAATGGTTATCATCACACCATCAAATGGAGAGACCTCTAGCCTGTCTGTCATTTCCAATTTCTTTAGCATTTCTGCTGAGCGCCTTCCACACAAGAACATTCACTGGAAGCACTCTTGTAGGGAACTGTGAGATCACTTTCCATACAATTAACCAGCACTGAAGTAACCAGTTCCAATTCTGACCAACATTGCTTACTGCCACCTGTACTACCTGGCTCCACGGATTGGTACTCCTCAGTACCAGCTTCTCTATCTGTACCCCCAGGTGTACAGCAATTGTGTTTTCACCAATTCCAGCAGTTCCAGTAATGTATCTGTCACCTCTAGACACCCCAAATCCAAACATAATACCTTTTTAGGGACCTTGAGAGGCAGAGACGTTTAAAGAAAACCTCTTCCTCACTGGAGGGGACTGACATCACTGCCTGGTGCTCCCCCAGAGACTCATATTTATCCTCTCACTTTTAGTAACAGTGAGCCATCCCAAGTCATTATCAGTTACACTGTCATTCTGACCATCAACATTACTCATTTGTTGGGCTGTGGGCAAAATCTCTGCCAAGCATACGCCCTTATCTGGTCCTTCTGACTGGAGAGGGTCAACTTCTGCAGCAGCCAATGTGCCCTCAACTACTGACGGCTCTGAGAACCCTCCATATGGCACATCAACTGTCATGTGCACCCCACTGTCACACATGGAACCTTCCTTCAATCACACTAAAAATTTTATGGCCAGACTATCCCAGTCTATACTGTCTGTGCTCCAGTCTCCAATCCATCTGCCCAAGGAGACCCAGGCGGACGGAGTGGATTGGCAGTAGACAACTTGCACAAGTCATTTTTAATCACATCAGATAATATGTGGTCTACCATTTGAGTTGGTTACCCATTCTGTTCCACCAGAGCAGTGTCAAAGCTATTCTGGACAACTGCTGGCTTTGACACCCACAGCCCTTGAGAGGTTTCCAGGGATAGGTCTGTAGCACTGCCTCTGGTTGTTATGGGAGATATCCCACTTTCACCATCAACATTAACAGTAATACATTTTTCACCATCATCCTCGGCATTCCTGACTTGCACAGTCTTAGCCCATTACCAGAATATCTGCGAGAAACACCCTCACCTGTCTGGGCTCCTGAGAGGTCTCCAGGGACACCTCTGTTGCATCCGTTATGGTTACTAGAGGCAATGGCACATATACCTTAGTGGTCACCCCTGACATATCTGCCTCAGCATTCTGCTGACTGTTCTGTTTCATGCACAGGATCTGCAGGTTCTGGTAGATCACAAGCTTAATCATGGCAGCAATGCCAAGCTGCGGGTTCTAAAGCGAGCAAAATCCTCTCCTGTATTAGGAGAGGTATAGACTCGAGAGAGAGATATCACCCCTCCCGGTACAAATCATTAGTAAGACCTCATCTGGAATATGCAGTTCAGTTTTGGACTCCAATTCATATATAGAACATTGGGGAACTGGAGAAAGTGCAGAGAAGGGAAACCAAACTGATACGAGGCATGGAGGAGATCAGCTATGAGGAAAGATTAGAGGAACTGAATGTATTCTCTACAGAGAAGAGGAGATTAAGGGGGGATATGATCTCCATGTATAATACATAAGGGGGGATATGATCTCCATGTATAATACATAAGGGGGATATGATCTCCATGTATAATACATAAGGGGGGGATATGATCTCCATGTATAATACATAAGGGGGATATGATCTCCATGTATATTACATAAGGGGGGATATGCTCTCCATGTATAATACATAAGGGGGGATATGATCTCCATGTATAATACATAAGGGGGGATATGATCTCCATGTATAATACATAAGGGGGGATATGATCACCATGTATAATACATAAGGGGGGATATGATCTCCATGTATAATACATAAGGGGGGATATGATCTCCATGTATAATACATAAGGGGGGATATGATCTCCATGTATAATACATAAGGGGGGATATGATCTCCATGTATAATACATAAGGGGGGATATGATCTCCATGTATAATACATAAGGGGGATATGATCTCCATGTATAATACATAAGGGGGATATGATCTCCATGTATAATACATAAGGGGGGGATATGTTCTCCATGTATAATACATAAGGGGGATATGATCTCCATGTATAATACATAAGGGGGATATGATCTCCATGTATAATACATAAGGGGGATATGATCTCCATGTATAATACATAAGGGGGATATGATCTCCATGTATAATACATAAGGGGGGATATGATATCCATGTATAATACATAAGGGGGGATATGATATCCATGTATAATACATAAGGGGGGATATGATATCCATGTATAATACATAAGGGGGGATATGATATCCATGTATAATACATAAGGGGGGATATGATATCCATGTATAATACATAAGGGGGGATATGATATCCATGTATAATACATAAGGGGGGATATGATATCCATGTATAATACATAAGGGGGGATATGATCTCCATGTATAATACATGAGGGGGGATATGATCTCCATGTATAATACATAAAAGGGGATATGATCTCCATGTATAATACATAAGGGGGATATGATCTCCATGTATAATACATAAGGGGGGATATGATCTCCATGTATAATACATAAGGGGGGTATAATCTCCATGTATAATACATAAGGGGGGATATGATCTCCATGTATAATACATAAGGGGGGATATGATCTCCATGTATAATACATAAGGGGGGATATGATCACCATGTATAATACATAAGGGGGGATATGATCTCCATGTATAATACATAAGGGGGGTATAATCTCCATGTATAATACATAAGGGGGGTATAATCTCTATGTATAATATATAAGGGGGGGATATGATCTCCATGTATAATACATAAGGGGGATATGATCTCCATGTATAATACATAAGGGGGATATGATCTCAAAAAGGGGGGATGTGATCTCCATGTATAATACATAAGGGGGATGTGATCTCCATGTATAATACATAAGGGGGATATGATCTCCATGTATAATACATAAGGGGGGATATGATCTCCATGTATAATACATAAGGGGGATGTGATCTCCATGTATAATACATAAGGGGGATATGATCTCCATGTATAATAAGGGGGGATATGATCTCCATGTATAATACATAAGGGGGATGTGATCTCCATGTATAATACATAAGGGGGATATGATCTCCATGTATAATACATAAGGGGGATGTGATCTCCATGTATAATACATAAGGGGGATATGATCTCATAAAGGGGGGATATGATCACCATGTATAATACATAAGGGGGATGTGATCTCCATGTATAATACATAAGGGGGATATGATCTCCATGTATAATACATAAGGGGGATATGATCTCATAAAGGGGGGATATGATCACCATGTATAATACATAAGGGGGATATGATCTCCATTTATAATAATAAAGGGGGGGATATGATCTCCATGTATAATACATAAGGGGGATATGATCTCCATGTATAATACATAAGGGGGGATATGATCTCCATGTATAATACATAAGGGGGATATCATCTCCATGTATAATACACAAGGGGGATATGATCACCATGTATAATACATAAGGGGGATAAGATCTCCATGTATAATACACAAGGGGGATATGATCACCATGTATAATACATAAGGGGGATAAGATCTCCATGTATAATACATAAGGGGGGATATGATCTCCATGTATAATACATAAGGGGGGATATGATCTCCATGTATAACACATAAGGGGGGATATGATCTCCATGTATAACACATAAGGGGGATATGATCTCCATGTATAACACATAAGGGGGATATGATCACCATGTATAAAACATAAGGGGGGATATGATCTCCATGTATAATACATAAGGGGGGATATGATCTCCATGTATAATACATAAGGGGGGATATGATCTCCATGTATAATACATAAGGGGGGATATGATCTCCATGTATAATACATAAGGGGGGATATGATCTTCATGTATAATACATAAGGGGGATATGATCTCCATGTATAATACATGAGGGGGATATGATCTCCATGTATAATACATGAGGGGGATATGATCTCCATGTATAATACATAAGGGGGATATGATCTCCATGTATAATACATAAGGGGGATATGATCTCCATGTATAATACATAAGGGGGATATGATCACCATGTATAATACATAAGGGGGGATATGATCTCCATGTATAATACATAAGGGGGGATATGATCTCCATGTATAATACATAAGGGGGGGATATGATCACCATGTATAATACATAAGGGGGGGATATGATCTCCATGTATAATACATAAGGGGGGATATGATCTCCATGTATAATACATAAGGGGGGATATGATCTCCATGTATAATACATAAGGGGGGATATGATCTCCATGTATAATACATAAGGGGGGATATGATCTCCATGTATAATACATAAGGGGGGATATGATCTCCATGTATAATACATAAGGGGGGATATGATCTCCATGTATAAATACATCAGTGGTTCATATAGTGAACTCGGTGTAGTTTTTCCCCCTGAGGTCATCACAGAGGACAAGGGGGAACTCTTTACTTCTGGAGGAAAATAAATTTAATCTTTTTTCACAGTGAGAGCTGTGAGAATGTGGAATAGACTCCCTCAATAGTTGGTTGTGGCCAGCTCAGTGGATTGCTGGGGTAAAGTCCTGGATTCTTTCTTGGATACAAAGAATATAACTGGATATAACTGTTACGGTGTGACAGATGCTGCCTGCTCCCCTCATGGCTCACCTTCACCCCCCCCATCTACCGCTCATCCTGTTGTGGCCCTTTGAAGCCAAGCCACCCAGGAAAAGAGGTGCGACTCCCGTCACCTCTGTCACTTATCTTCCCCCATCCGCCTCAGCTGGAGAGAGGAAGATAGTTCCCCACAGTGAGGTTCACACCTCTCCATGAGATGTTCTGGGCCACAGCAGTCAGCCTGACACCACAGACCATGCAATTCCTCCTAATTCTGATAAGCTGGCCCTTGGGTATATTACAGAGCCATGGTGGATAATGGCAACTCCCTATTGGTATGTAACCATTTCGGTCGACTGTTTTAAAAAAGTTTTAGTAACATATGTCCCATTACTGACTCTAATATTTAAATCTAAAAAATGTATCTCTTTATTATCCACTTCTCATGTAAAAACAATCTTCTTATTATTCTGATTTCATTTATTCAGAAAACCCATTAAGGTGGAAAGTTCACCTTCCCAGATAATAATCATCAATATATCTCTTAAATAATCTCAATTCCTCTGGGTAATTTTTATATACTTCTTCTTCCCAGTGGGCCATAAAAAGGTTTGCGACACTCAGCACAAACCTTGCTCCCATTGCCACCCCTCGTATCTGTTTATATTATATGTTGTTATGCCAGAAATGGTTATGACCCAAAAAAAAATCAAGGCACTCCAATAGGTAATTTCTTTGGGTCCAGGATAAATGACTATATTGCCTCAATCCCCAACCAACCGACTCCAATGCATCCTATGTCCTATAATCGTATAGAGGGAAGAAACATCCGCACAGGCCATATATACATTGGTCCCCCTACCAAACCCTCAAGTAATTGTATTAGGTGCTTAGTATCTATTAAAAAGGACTTTGTCTTCTTAACCACTGGTTGTAAAAAATCATCTATATACTGGCCCAGTGTAACAGCGTATATTCGTTTTTTCCCCTTTGTTTTTAAGTATTGCCCCTCTTCGTATTTTTATTTATTTATCCATTAAAGCATTGTTTCTTTGTCAGGGTGGGTGTTATGGGGAGATTTCAAGGTTTGTCACTGAGACGCTGTGCTGCACCTATGTTTTATTTATTCTCTGGCATTTGGTGCATTGAGGTTGTCACCGTGGGTATATGATAGCGATACTTGGCTCCGGTAACATGGCCGCCGGCATTATTAGTGCTGGGAGGAGAAGCGGTTACCGTGGAGATTGGGAACAGAGTGGTATAAAAGGAGTGAGCTGCGCACCGATAGCGATACCCCAAGGAAGTCACGAGGTTGGTGACGTAACGCGTAGGTACGCCGTGACGCAGCTTCCGGTGCGCTGTGACGTACTTCCGGCATCAGACGCCATTTTGAGGAACCTGAAAGTCCCCAATTTTTGATGCAGTATACCTAGACATGAGGGGTCTGCTGTTGCTGTTACGATTCTAATGTGAGTGGGCATTTTTATTTGGTATAACCTACTATAATATGGAAGTTTTTTCTCTCACCCTGTGGGGTGTGAGATATTTTTAACAGAAAACCTTCCCGTGTAGCCTGTTTTTCATGTGGAGAGGAACCACAAGTCCCAGTATCACCTGCCACAGTTGGAGTAGGATCCAGGGAGATCCTGAAAGTGAAGTGGCCCGTTGGGTCGCAGAAGGGAGGTGAGGAGGCAATCTAGTCAGAGATCTTACTAGACCCGGGCATGTGGACAAAGATACAAGACTCACACCCCAGGTGCCTAGGTGTAGTAATGTCTATGGTGAAAATCAATATTTTGCTGCCAGCTGAACCCCAGAACCTCCATAAATCCAGTCTAGATACATAAACTGTGTCTGCAGCACAGAGAAGGAAGATTATCCGAGAGAAATCCAGGAATACAGGACGGGGAACACAGCTCAGGAAAGTGACCAGGGGATTACAGGCTGATATCACCCAGTCCCCGCCCTACTCTGGACCAATCAGTGAGCAGTATGGGTGGAGGAATGGATTTAGTGTTCATGACCCACCTGTGCTGATCTCTGTAGGAGTGTCCTCCTCTATAAATGTCCCCGTTATTCCATCCTCCTCCATAGACTGCTGATCATCCCTCACATACGCCTCTTCTTCTTCTGATTTCACCTCAA
The DNA here is from genome assembly GCF_062004578.1 of Staurois parvus. Taxonomy (NCBI): domain Eukaryota; kingdom Metazoa; phylum Chordata; class Amphibia; order Anura; family Ranidae; genus Staurois; species Staurois parvus. The sequence goes on from NW_028318017.1 coordinate 3,559,016, forward strand.
ATTCTATATCGATTGGATCTCCACTCTAAATCAAGGAAATGAGAGACAATATCATCTGTAAAATATAAGGTCACATAAACAATCCACACATCATCTTTACAAGTCCATGTTCTAGATGCTCCGTCCCACCAACCTTGTAATGGTGAGGGATGGTGTGACCTTCCTGTGTGGAATCCCGGGAATACAGAGGATGGGGACATCTCTCTGATGGGTTCCTGGTATTAGGTGGCTCCATCATATCCTTGTGTCCTTCTGAAAACTCCTCCATCACTCCACACTCCTCATCCTCCTCTTTATACTCTTCTTTACCATCAATATTATCATCCCCGAGGATTCCCCTCTGAAAGATATAATAAAACATTCATTGTAACAAACATGCTGTGTATAAATCACAACTACCAATAATTGTCATCATCTACCTGATGTTGGTGAGGGATGGTGTGACCTTCCTGTGTGGAATCCCGGGAATACAGAGGACGGGGACATCTCTCTGGTGGGTTCCTGTAGCTGGATGACTCCACCATGGTGTCCTGGTACAGATCTTTGTGTTCTTCTAGAAGCTCTGACTCCTCCATCCCCCCATCCTCATCCTCCTCCTCTTTTATCTCTTCTTTAACCTCAACTTTAGGATCTCTCAGGTTTCCACTCTGAATATATAATAAAAATGCCATCAATGGTAACAATGCAGATAATGTACAGATCCTAATGATACTATCAGTGATTGTTCCTCATCTACCTGATGATGGTGAGGGATGGTGTGACCTTCCTGTGTGGAATCCCGGGAATACAGAGGACGGGGACATCTCTCTGGTGGGTTCCCATGACTGGATCCATCTGTAGGAAACACACACACTGACTGAATCCATTGTTTCTATGTGTTTATCAGATGATGGGGGATCTAGGTGGATCCTCCGTACTGCTCTCTCCTTTACAATAAAGTCTCCTCTTACCCGGTGATGTGAGGGGCGGCTGATTGTCCATCATGACGTCCTTGTAGAGATCCTTGTGTCCTTCTAAATACTCCCACTCCTCCATGGAGAAATAGACAGTGACACCCTGACACCTTATAGGAACCTGACACACACAATGATACAGTCACCATCCAGACACATCCCTTGTCTGTTACTGGAGAATGTCCCAGAATTCCCGGCACCGCTCACCTCTCCTGTCAGCAGCTCAGTGATCTCTCTGGTGACTTCCAGAATCTTCTTCTTCTTTCTCTCTTCTATCAGGGAGGGAGGTGGAGGCAATGTGATGTCATATGATCTCCAGACTTCACAGGAGGAAAACTCTACATCTGAACACAAATAGTCACATCAAATGATATTCCCAGAATCCTCCTCACCTCTCCATTCAGGTCTCCATTTTATTGAAGCCCCACTTCAGGCTGAGGTATAATTTCCCCCCACAGGACCCCCACACTACGCAGGGTCCAAAAGGGCACTACGGAAGGGTTTGTGTCGTGCTCAGTGTGGGGCATGTGTGTGGAAGGGTTTGTGCCGTGCACAGTGTGGCGCATGTATGTGGAAGGGTTTGTGCCGTGCAGTGTGGCGCATGTATGTGGAAGGGTTTGTGCCGTGCAGTGTGGCGCATGTACGTGGAAGGGTTTGTGCCGTGCACAGTGTGGCGCATGTATGTGGAAGGGTTTGTGCCGTGCAGTGTGCCGCATGTATGTGGAAGGGTTTGTGCCGTGCACAGTGTGGCGCATGTATGTGGAAGGGTTTGTGCCGTGCAGTGTGTGGCGCACGTATGCAACAATGGAGCAACAGCTCCAGGATGGATACCGCTGCGACAGATGTGAGCGGGTTGCCCTTCTGGAATCTCACGTTAGAGATCTGGAGGAGCAAGTTGCAACCCTGGGCAGAACCAACAACCTTGAATGGAGTCTTCTGCTCCCTGAGCGGGTAGATAATGGGATTGATGTGGAGGGCGGAGGGTCTTACTGGCAGGGGCTGGGCATGACCCAGCTGTCTTGGTCCATGTTGGAACCAATGACAATACATGGAAGGTGGAGGCTCCTTAGGAATCAATTTAAAGAACTATCCTGCAAGTTGAAGGGAAGGACCTCCAAGGTGATATTCTCTGAATATACCTGTGCGATGTGCAACTCAGGAGAGACGGGGAGATTAGAGAACTCAATGCATGGCTGAAGACCTGGAGTAAGAGGGAAGGATTTGGGTTTCCAGAGCACTGGGCTGACTTCTCATTGGGGTGCAACCTATATGCTAGAGATGGTTTTTACCTCAATGGAAGGGGGTCTGCTGTGCTGGGGGAGGGGTTTATGGGGAGGATCGAGGAGAATTTAAACTAGGATCGAGGGGGAAGGGAGAATTAGATTACAATGGGGTAGACAGATCAGACAGGGGTCAGTACTTATTGGTGGGTGGAATGGGGAAAGCTGGGGGGAGGGCTATGGCAGGTGATAAGAAGGTGCCCATGTTACAAACAACCATTGGAATTGGTACCTTCTGTAGGAAAATAGAAAATACGCAAAATACATGTGCACAAGGTGTCAGTGAATGGACAAGGTGTCAATGTTTTAAAGTGTTTCCTCACCAATGCCAGAAGTGTGCCCAGCACAATAGGTGAGTTGGAAGGTTTGGTGCATGAAGAGAACTAGAATTGAATTGGTATTGCTGAATCTTGGCTTCATTCCTCACATGACTGGGCCATTCATATTCCTGGCTAGGTTCTCTTTCGGAGAGACGGGGGAAATAGGAAAGGTGGTGGTGTCTGTCTCTATGTGAGAAGTGATCTCAGAGCGAGTGTGAAAGAGGACCTAGTTGATGGAGAGTGTGATGAGGCTGAAGTATTATGGGTGGAACTGCACATGGGGGGCGGTACTACAAAGGTCATCATTGGAGTTTGTTATAGGCCTCCCAGTGTTAATGAGGAGGTGGAGACTCAGCTCCTTGCACAGATGGAAAGGGCTGCAAGGGTTGGGAAAGTGATGATAATAATGGGGGATTTTAACTACATGGAAATTAACTCAAGTAATGGCACTGCAGGAACAGTCAAAGGGCAAAAAATTATAAACCTACTACAGGACAATTCTATGGTACAGTTCATAGAGGCCCCAACTAGGAATGATGCTCTGCTGGACCTGGTCATCTCCAACCATGCAGAGCTTATAATGAATGTCCATATAAAAGAACATCTGGGTATCCCACCGCTGCCACCAACTGTCAAGGATTCGTTAAACGATCACCCTGTCACGTGTCCACCACACGCCACGCCCACAGCGACTAGCTAACTGTGGACGCACGCGTGCGGCCACGACAGGGTGGTAAAGAGGGGATAATAAAGGGATTTACACTTAAATATCTCAAACCGTATTTAAGATCACCCGTGATACCTTTTCACAGCCCACACTACCTCTGGCCACCACCAGATGGAGACTCCACTCCAATCCAGCTGGTTGACCACACACTGGCAGATACGATCTTACATACAACCTGGTGCCCTGATTAGAGTTGAGGACCAGCTTAGTAATCACACACCCTTCTAAAGATCCCTTCAGCTTTCCTAGCTTGAACCCCGGTGTTGATAACCCTTCCACTGTCCACACCCCCCTCCCCCCACACCAGACGCACCACAAAGGTAGCCTGCCACCACCCAACAGTTTATCTGCAGAACGGTCTGTTGAGACACCACACATACACAGATCTCCATCTGGCAGATCTGTTACCTTTGCAATCTGCCCACTCACAGTGCAGTTGCATACAGATTGGCAATGAGCTTAACCGAGCGTTTTAAAGGCACTAAAATACAATACAATATAACCCAATCTAATCTCTCCGATCTAGTCTCACCGATCTAGTCTCTCCGAAGATATGAGCACGTGCTTAAATACACAGAAGTTCACTAATTAATTTTAAGATTTAATTTCCCAAAGTGGGCGGTGCATAAAATATGTACAAAAGATAAAAAGGTACAGAAATACAAAAGATATAAGAAGACACACAAATGACTAATTACTATAAAATAAAAAAGGAATAAAAAGACAGAATAACACTTTTACCCTGCGGCTGGAGCAAGCCAGAAAATCAGCAATCCATTGGTCGATCAAACCAGCTCCGTACAGATCACCCTGTCCAAATGTCCGTGCGTTCAATTTATTGCGATTTGGACATGGGCGGGACATTAGTCTTTGGCCAATTGACTCTGGGGGAGGTGGTCCTGACCTGCCCACAAGAGGTACTGTGTCTGGACCTGCCCAAGTTCAATTGGGCCAAGACTGGCCTGAACACAAAGTCGGGGATTGGATTTCTGACACAAGCGCGTCAGCCCGATCGCAACAGTACCAAACGCCATCAGACTGTCGCACCCCCGCGTCATCTAATCATTCCATGCATTTTCTTGGCTTTCTCCCCAAGCCACAAATATGATTTTCATATGCAAATGCTGCGTACAGAATTGCCTACAAGAAGGAAGCTTGTTCATATCTCTCCAACTAATATTTTGGCTTTTATAAGAGATTAAACATACTCCTTTTATGTGAATATTACCTATAGAGCTTTCCACATAAGGCAGTCTGTCTGCTGTCACTGGTTTTCCCAGAAGGTGATAACCTGATTGACACACAAAAGTTGTCACCTCCAGGAACCTGACTTTAGACTAATTAATGCTAAATGATGATTGGGTCTGTAGGGCCTATGGAGTAATTGTGTATACATACACGTCTGTATCCCAGACCCCTTGTTTGTACCTTCTATTCATTTCCCTACTGCCCAGGGGCTCAATGTACATCCTTAATGACCAGACTTTTCCTGCACACACCTTTGTAATGAAAGGGCCTGACATAATCTAATCTACTCACCTGTCATGGCTAGGATTCCATATTTCCACTCAAATCTTACATGTCCGTTACAATAAATTTTACATGTCCGTTACAGTTAGCCATAAACAACAAGCACATACGGGAAAAATAAAAAACACTCAACTTTAAGAGCTAATTTTCCAAGGCTGAAAGCTGCTCTCCAAGACTTAAACTGAGAGGGAATATTGGCATCAATGAACACAACACAGAAATGGGGGTTCTTCATAAAGACTGTATGTGACCACACTGCAAAATATATTCCCATGGGCAACAAGTATAAAAGGCTACAAATCCAACCTATGTGGCTTACGGCCAAAGTTACAAAAGCGATAGATAATAAGAAAAGAGCTTTTATTAAATATAACAATGAAGGAACGCGATCATCGTTTACACATTACAAAGAAAAGAACAGAATATGCAAAAAGGAAATAAAGGCGCAAAAACTGAAAACAAACGACAGAAAGATATCAGGACGACCCCAAAACATTCCTCCAATCTATGAATAGTAGAAAGGTCCGGTCCCAGCATGTAGGCCCTTTACAGAACCATCTAGGGGGGGTGACTGGGGACAAAGAGAAGGACAATGTATGAAATCCCTTCTTCAGCTCTGTGTATACAAAGGATCATGGGGGGCTCTTGTCCATAATGGGCGTGGTACTGACACAGCTCCAGATGATCCACATTGCCTCACAATTGATATGATCCAGAAATATTTAGACAGAATAAAGGTGAATAAAGCCCCTGGACCGGATGGCAGACACCCACGGAGCCTTAAAGGATTCAGCTCTGTCATCTCACAGCCATTGTTTCTCATTTTTAGGGACTCTTTAATGACTGGCATAGTACCACTGGATTGGTGTAAGGCCAATGTGGGGCCAATATTTAAAAAGGGGACAAAATCTTTCCCAAGTAATTATAGACCTGTTAGTGGAACTTCTATAGTTGGGAAGATACTGGAGAGATTAATAAAAGACCATATAGAGGAGTTCTTGCTGGAAACAAATATTGTAAGCCACAGACAGCATGGATTCATGAAAGACAGAAGTTGTCACACAAATCTGATTTCTTTTTATGAGGAGGTGAGCAAAACCTTGGACAGAGGGGTGGCTGTGGACGTGGTATACTTGGACAATAGGGTGGCGGTGGATGTGGTATACTTGGACAGAGGGGTGGCGGTGGATGTGGTATACTTGGACAGAGGGGTGGCGGTGGATGTGGTATACTTGGACAGAGGGGTGGCGGTGGATGTGGTATACTTGGACAGAGGGGTGGAGGTGGATGTTGTATACTTGGACAGAGGGGTGGTGGTGGATGTTGTATACTTGGACAGAGGGGTGGTGGTGGATGTGGTATACTTGGACAGAGGGGTGGTGGTGGATGTGGTATATTTGGACAGAGGGGTGGTGGTGGACGTGGTATACTTGGACAGAGGGGTGGCGGTGGATGTGGTATGCTTGGACAGACGGCTGGCTGTGGACGTGGTATACTTGGACAGAGGGGTGGTGCTGGACGTGGTATACTTGAACAGGGGGGTGGCTGTGGACGTGGTATACCTGAACAGAGGGGTGGCTGTGGACATGGTATATTTGGACAGAGGGGTGGTGGTGGATGTGGTAGACTTGGACAGTCATGTTGGAACAGGAAGGGGCCATCCCCAAACTCTTCCCACAAAGTTGGGGCATGAAATTGTCCAAAATGTCTTGGTATGCTGACAACTTAAGAGTTCCCTTCACTGGAACTAGGGGGCCAAGCCCAAACCCTGAAAGACAACCCCACACCATAATCCCCCCCTACCAAACTTTACACTTGGCACAATGCAGTCAAGCAAGTACTGTTCTCCTGGCAACCACCAAACCCAGACAGGTCCATCGGATTGCCAGACAGAGAAGTGTGATTGGTCACTGCAGAGAACACGTCTCCACTGCTCTAGAGTCCAGTGGCGGTGTGCTTTACACCATGGCATCCGACGCTTTGCATTGCACTTGGTGATGTAAGGCTTGGATGCAGCTGCTCGGCCATGGAAACCCATTCCATGAAGCTCTCTACACACTGTTGTTGTGCTAATCTGAAGGCCACATGAAGTTTGGAGGTCTTTAGCTATTGACTCTGCAGACAGTTGGCTACTTCTGCACTTCAGCATGCGCTGACCCCGCTCTGTCATGTGACGTGGCCTACCACTTGGTGGCTGAGTTGCTGTTGTTCCCAGTTCCTTCCACTTTGTTATAATCCCACTAACAGTTGACCGTGGAATATTTAGTAGCCAGGAAATGTCACGGATGGACTTATTGCACAGGTGACAACCTATCACGGGACCACGCTTGGAGTCACTGAGCTCCTGAGAGCGACCCATTCTTTCACCAATGTTTGTAGAAGCAGTCTGCATGCCTAGGGGCTGGATTTTAGATACCTGTGTCCATGGAGGTGACTGGAACACCCGAATCCAATGATGTGTATATATACACACACTATACAATACAGCTCAGTGGATTGCTGTAGGAAAGTCCTGGATTGTTTCTTGGATACACAGAATATAACTGGATATAACATTTATAGGTAAAGGTGATCCAGGGAATATCCGATTGCCTCTCGGGGGATCAGGAAGGAATTTTTTAACCCGGCTGTAGGCCGACCCCTCATTGCCTGCAGTAGAGCAGTTACTCGGATCATTCAGTTTATAATTCCACTAAACAGATGGTTAGATATATCAGCTTGGCATTAAAGCACATGGGAAAAAAAATAAAAGTCAGCAGCTACAAAAACTGTAGCTGCTGTCTTTTAATATACAGCCACTTACCTGTCCCTCGGTCCACCAGTGTCCTCACCATGGCTGGTTTCACCGGCCGTCTTCTCAACCTGGTGCTGGCATCTTCAGTGTGGGCACCCGACTGTGACAGCTTGTGGCTTCTCAGCCGGGTGCCCACTGCGCATGCGTGAGAAGCGCTGTGCGTTTCTGAATGGCACGGTGCATTACGGTAGCGTGTATCATCACAATTACTTAAAAGACGGGTGCATTGTAGGAATTGGCATTCTTGCTTATTTTTAAAGTTGAGTTCACACATTTATACACTGAAGGGGGAGGTGCATTGTAGTACAGCACACTTACTCAATCACTGTTTTTTTTTATATCACACATATTACTTCCCTCACCCTTGGTCCACAGTTGTAGAAGTGGCAGTGCAGCATTCCAGTCGTTTTTTAGCAAACATCTGAAGCAGAATACATTTTGGCCTAAATTTATGATGAAATTTAATGTTTTTACATTTTTTCACTGGACATGTTTAATAGCAAAAAGTCTAATATATTGTTTTTTCTCAAAATTGCTGATCTTTTTATTTTTTATAGCGCAAAACATAAAAACCGCAGAGGTGATCAAATACCACTGAAAGAAAGCTCTATTGCATTGGTGTGCAAATACTTAGACACTCAATTTATTACAGGCGCTGTCACTTTACGCCGCGCTTTACATATATATATATATATTACATTCACATCAGTCCCCACCCCCGAGGAGCGTACAATCTAAGGTCCCTAACTCACATTCATACACACACATACTAGGGCCAGTTTAGACAGGATCCAATTCACCTACCAGCATGTCTTTGGAGTATGGGAGGAAGCCGGAGTACCTGGAGGAAACCCACGCAGGCACAGGGAGAACATGCAAACTCCAGGCAGGTGGTGCCGTGGTTGGGATTCAAACCAACGACCCGAGTACTGCCAGGTGGAAGTGCTAACCATTTAGCCACGGTGCTGCCCAATGAGTTCTGCTATGCAAAGCCATTGTGTACATCTCACCTTAGAAGGTACATATATATAGATGGTATTATAATGATTATTGGGTGACAACGCCTCTCTGGTTTGTAGATGAAGATCAAGAGATAAAAGATAAGAAGATATTGTCTGTAATAATTATCTAGATCTATAGACAGATATTACACACAACATACTACACCCCTGAAGGGGTAAAGAGGAGTTCCAGCTGGTTTTTTAAGTTGCCTTCAAGACAATCCGACCCCCTTAACAGTCCGTAATGGCAATACATATATATATATTTTTTTTCTTCTAAACGTTGTACCTTTTTTTTTATTGATCCAGTCTGCAGTTCCAGTCCAGGCCACCTATGAAATGTCTTCGGGGGGGGTTACTGGGTGTATATATAAAATAACGTCTCATTACCTCCCCTGCTGCCACTTCCAGCAACGTCTCCCCTCTACTTCCTCCTCTCACCCGGAACTTCCTGTCTGTGCCTGATATCACTTCCTGTCTGTGACTGACATCACTTCCTGTCTGTCTTCCATAGAGACTTCCTGTCTGGGTAGAAGTGAGATCCCCACCTTGTGGAGCTCAGAGGAACTGCAGCCCTGAGAAGCATCTGGTAGTGTGACCCCGGCCTTGTGCTGGGTGTGTATGGACTGTAGATCCTTATAGATACTGGAAGCAAACTGTTAATTTTCATCATAGGTGCTATTAGACCTAAGCACCAAGTGTATGTGCTTTGGGTCTCCTTCCCCCCCCGGGTCTAGTAAGATCTCGGACAGGATTACTTGCTCTGTGGTCTGCTGGCTGTGCCGGGTGGAGGGATATGTCTGTATAGTCTCAGCCCCAAGTCACTGAGTGCAGTCTCAGGAGATGGGAGGCAGCGGTGTGGGATCTCTGCAACTTGTCTACAGTAAACATTTAATGTTCCACCGATTACTGAACACCAATATTATGAGTCCTGACTAGAGATGAGCGAATCGAACCTGGCGAAGTGGAATTCGTTTCGAATATTAGGAAAAATTTGATTCGCGCCGAATCCGAATATTAGCAAACTTCGGATGCGCGAATCGAATTTTCCCCGATCGGCCGATTTTCATCCCTTCTACAGCCGGCAAAAAGTGTCCCTGCAGAGAGCTCCGCTATTTCTGACAGTTCTCTGACAGTTCCTTCACATGTACAGCGGTTGAAACATTGTATCTATTTGTTTCCATTTAGGATACAGATGTTTTTATTCGGAAACAAATAGATACAATGTTTCAACCGCTGTAAATGTGAAGGAACTGTCAGAGAACTGTCAGAAATAGCGGAGCTCTCTGCAGATACACTTTTTGCTGGACTAGAATTCTTCTTATTTTCATCCTACTTCTTCTTCATCCTCATCCTCTTCTTCTTCATCCTCATCCTCTTCTTCTTCTTCATCCTCATCCTCTTCTTCTTCTTCATCGTCATCCTCTTCTTCATCCTCATTCTCTTCTTCTTCATCCTCATCCTCTTCTTCTTCTTCTTCATCCTCATCCTCTTCTTCTTCATCCTCATCCTCTTCTTCTTCTTCTTCATCCTCATCCTCCTCTTATTCTTCTTCTTCATCATCATCATCCTCATCCTCTTCTTCTTCTTCTTCCTCACCATCATCCTCTTCTTCTTCATCCTCATCCTCTTCTTCATCCTCATCCTCTTCTTCTTCTTCTTCTTTTTCTCATTCTTCTTCATCCTCATCCTCTTCTTCTTCTTCTTCTTCTTCCTCATCCTCATCCTCTTCTTCTTCTTCTTCTTCTTCTTCTTCTTCTTCATCCTCATCTTCTTCTTCTTCATCCTCATCTTCTTCTTCTTCTTCTTCTTCTTCATCCTCATCCTCTTCTTCTTCTTCCTCATCCTCTTCTTCTTCTTCATCCTCATCCTCTTCTTCTTCATCCTCATCTTCTTCTTCTTCTTCATCCTCATCCTCTTCATCCTCTTCTTCTTCATCATCCTCATCCTCTTCTTCTTCCTCATCCTCTTCTTCATCCTCATCCTCTTCTTCTTCTTCATCCTCATCCTCTTCTTCTTCATCCTCCTCTTCTTCTTCTTCTTCTTCTTCTTCATCATCCTCATCCTCTTCTTCTTCATCATCATCCTCACCATCATCCTCTTCTTCTTCTTCATCCTCTTCTTCATCCTCATCCTCTTCTTCTTCTTCATCATCCTCATCCTCTTCTTCTTCATCATCATCCTCATCCTCTTCTTCTTCTTCATCCTCATCCTCTTCTTCATCCTCTTCTTCATCCTCATCCTCTTCTTCATCCTCATCTTCTTCTTCATCCTCATCCTCTTCTTCTTCTTCATCCTCATCCTCTTCTTCATCCTCATCCTTTTCTTCTTCATCCTCATCCTCTTCTTCTTCTTCATCCTCTTCATCCTTATCTTCTTCTTCTTCCTCATCCTCTTCTTCATCCTCATCCTCTTCTTCATCCTCATCTTCTTCCTCATCCTCATCTTCTTCATCCTCCTCTTCTTCATCCTCATCCTCTTCTTCTTCTTCATCCTTATCCTCTTCTTCTTCCTCATCCTCTTCTTTTTCATCCTCTTCTTCCTCTTCTTCTTCTTCATCCTCTTCCGCTTCTTCTTTTTCTTCTTTTTGTCTTCCTCTTGCAGGTCACTGCTCATGCGCAGATTTTTTTATCGGCAAAAAATCGTCCGATTTGCCCACTATTGCCGCGGGTGCTGTATGGCCTCCCATTGCTGCTGCCTCCACCGCCACACTGTGGCTCCACACTCTGGTTTTGGCCCCGTGACTGCCCAAATGAGTGAAGTGTGCGGTGATTCTAAGATCGACGGCACTCATCTGCATGTCATACTGACTGACAGTATTATTTCTCTTCCCCAGCAGACTCCAAGGGCATTTAAATTAAAGGTACAGTGTTCTGCACTAATATAAAGGCTCTCTGAAGCCTAGAAACACCCTTTTATAAGTTAAATTCGCAGCGAATAAATTTGCATCGAATCGAATTTATTCCACAAATTCGGTGAATCAGCCGAATCGAATTTTTGAATAATTCGCTCATCTCTAGTCCTGACCGTTACACTGTATAATTTATGTTGTACATTACATACTCCTGACCCCTGCACTATATACTCTATGTTGTACATTACATACTCCTGACCCCTGCACTATATACTCTATGTTGTACATTAGATCATTCTGATACTATATAGTCCTTTTGTATCCTATATAATTAGTTGTATGTTACATTTGCATTATTTCTTTTACACCCATTTCCTACCAGTTGGACATTTTATATCGGATGATGTGATTGGAGCACAGACTTTTACATGGTGATAATAATGTGATAACATCCTCCAACTTTGGACCCTTAAACAGAAAGTGATGAGGGAGGAGTCAATACCCCAATGATGGTGGTCTGCAGGATCAGTCCAGTCTTCATCTTGGTTGTTCTCCCCCCATCCTCACTCTCTGACCTCTGGTGGGGCTCAGCCCCGCTGTTCTTCATGACTAAATCATGGACTAAATAAGGAAGTGCACTACTTCTTGTGTTGGGAAGATGGCGATGAGTGATAGAGGGGGTGGGGACCCTCGTCCTATAATCCCCTCATCACTGTCCCTCCTATAAAAGACAGTTCTGGTTGTTTCCTCACTCTCTGACTAAGGTCCATGAATAAAGAAATGACCTGGTAGGAGATCAGAGGAGCCATTTCCTAGTTCCCTTGAGGGTGGAATTGTAAGCTCCTCAGAGACCAAGCTGCCTGGTGTGGGCGGAGTCCTGGTTTGGGGGAACCAATCATCTCCTGTCTAGTAATCCTCTTTATCTTTTTATTTTAGTCCATGGCTGGGAGATGAGGAAAACCTCCGAGGATTGTCTCACTTTGTCTCCAGACTGGAAAGTAGAAGATGAGGACATCACACAGTATAGTCCAGGAGAAAACCCGGCTCCCTCCAATGTCCATCCGGCACCACCCAGTGTAGATGGACCATTGGATTCCTCTTCATGCAGCGTCAACACCTCCAAGTGCTGCTACCCATGCTCCACTTCACCACTGTGCACCATCACCACAGCTGTCACTGCAGGGTCAGAATGCTGTCACATCCTGTAGCTTTGACTCGACATATGTTTTGTCGTGATGATGTCTTTAGGAATACCTCCTGAAGACGTTATCACGACAAAACGTACAACCCCAGGGTCAGAGTTTTTTGCATAACCCTAGAAATTTTGTGAATCCTTTTGCATAAATTATACTTGCAGCTTCCCATGTCTTCTTCTCATGAGGCTTCATGACTTGGATCATGGTGGACGCCACAAGAGCTTTAGTTTTCCTGATATACAGTATCATCTCCATATGGATGTCTAGTACATGGACTGGGCTTACCTCCAAGAAGTGTTCTCTCCTCTGCAGAGATTTACCTGGCAATGCCTCAGGGAAAGTAAGTTCCCTCAGGGAGGGTGTATGCTTCCAGTAGAGCCGGCAACCTCTTATCTCAACCAGAAGTTATTATACCCAGAATTTATCAGGAAGAGGGGACACTCTGGTTTCTTCAGGGAGTTGGGCAAGCTCACAAACCTGCTGCTCCTTCTATCTCAGCAAGATGTTTCCTTTGCTGCTCTCACAATCTCCATTTCCATTAGGAGTACTGGGCATCCACACAATCTAAACAAGGGCCTTCACTTGGGTGACATAGGACTTTTACAGGCTGTGACGGATGAAAGGCAAAACAGAACACACAGAGTGGATGGCAGACACACAAAGCTTTATTGAGACAAACAGACGGCAGTCCTTCAATGGGGGGGTGGCAGAGAGGGTGGATTTGCCACTAAATGGTAACGAGGGGGCCCCACCCACTTATAGTCCACTAGGAGAGCCAAGGGGGTGTCCCTGTAACAGGGGTAGTCCGACACAGAAGAGGGGTGCAAGGGGTCACCACCGCAACAATTCAGGTAACACAGTGGGGAAGCAGGTACTCACGGATCCAACAGGGTGCCTGGTCTCCCAGGGGTAGAAGCAGAACGCAGGTACCTGTGGAGTCCAGATCAGGCGGGTGGCCTCTGGCAGACGGGCTGTGGTAGTCTCTCCACCTTCTGTGGGGTCTCTGGCAAAAAGCAGGCAGGCTGGTATAGTCTCTCCCCCTTCTGTGGGGTCTCTCGCAATCGCAGGCAAGCTTTCTCTGGTTGTCTCTTCCCTCCTGTGGGGTCTCCGTGAGGCTAGGGTTAGGCTTGTAGAGTCTATTCACAAAGGTCTCGCCGAAGCTTGAGATCCTTTGCAGACTACACACCGGAATGAATAGGAGCTCCCAGCATTCACCTCTTAAACTGCTGCAGGATGCTCCCCGGTCGCCTTGGCAACCGGGAGGGGGAAGGGAACACTAGACCCCAGGGAGAATCAGGCTGGTTACAGGGACATCCTGGGGGGCAGGGATGATGTCTGCATTAGAGATGAGCGAATCGAACCAGGCGAAGTGGAATTCGATACGAATTTCAGGAAAAATTCGATTCGCGTCGAATCCGAATATTAGCCTACTTCGGGTGCGCGAATCGGATTTTTCCCGATCAGCTGGCAAAAGTGTCCCTGCAGAGAGCTCCGCTATTTCTGACAGTTCTCTGACAGTTCCTTCACATGTACAGCGGTTGAAACATTGTATCTATTTGTTTCCATTTAGGATACAGATGTTTTTATTCGGAAACAGATACAATGTTTCAACCGCTGTAAATGTGAAAGTCAGAGAACTGTCAGAAATAGAGGAGCTCTGCAGATACACTTAGCGGAGCTCTGCAGATACACTTTTTGCCGGTTTGGAATTCTTCTTATTTTCATCCTACTTCTTCTTCTTCTTCATCCTCAGAAGAAGAAGAAGAGGATGAGGATGAAGAAGAAGAAGTAGGATGAAAATAAGAAGAATTCCAAGCCGGCAAAAAGTGTATCTGCAGAGCTCCTCTAAGTGTATCTGCAGAATAGAGGAGCTCTGCAGATACACTTTTTGCCGGCTTGGAATTCTTCTTATTTTCATCCTACTTCTTCTTCTTCTTCATCCTCAGAAGAAGAAGAAGAGGATGAGGATGAAGAAGAAGTAGGATGAAAATAAGAAGAATTCCAAGCCGGCAAAAAGTGTATCTGCAGAGCTCCTCTAAGTGTATCTGCAGAATAGAGGAGCTCTGCAGATACACTTTTTGCCGGCTTGGAATTCTTCTTATTTTCATCCTACTTCTTCTTCATCCTCATCCTCAGAAGAAGAGGATGAGGATGAAGAGGAAGAAGAAGAAGAAGAAGTAGGATGAAAATAAGAAGAATTCCAAGCCGGCAAAAAGTGTATCTGCAGAGCTCCTCTAAGTGTATCTGCAGAATAGAGGAGCTCTGCAGATACACTTTTTGCCGGCTTGGAATTCTTCTTATTTTCATCCTACTTCTTCTTCTTCTTCCTCTTCATCCTCATCCTCTTCTTCATCCTCAGAAGAAGAGGATGAGGATGAAGAGGAAGAAGAAGAAGAAGTAGGATGAAAATAAGAAGAATTCCAAGCCGGCAAAAAGTGTATCTGCAGAGCTCCTCTAAGTGTATCTGCAGAATAGAGGAGCTCTGCAGATACACTTTTTGCCGGCTTGGAATTCTTCTTATTTTCATCCTACTTCTTCTTCTTCTTCCTCTTCATCCTCATCCTCTTCTTCATCCTCATCCTCAGAAGAAGAAGAAGAGGATGAGGATGAAGAGGAAGAAGAAGAAGAAGTAGGATGAAAATAAGAAGAATTCCAAGCCGGCAAAAAGTGTATCTGCAGAGCTCCTCTAAGTGTATCTGCAGAATAGAGGAGCTCTGCAGATACACTTTTTGCCGGCTTGGAATTCTTCTTATTTTCATCCTTCTTCTTCTTCTCATCCTTCTCCTTCTTCTCATCCTTCTCCTTCTTCTCATCCTTCTTCTTCTTCTCATCCTTCTTCTTCTCATCCTTCTCCTTCTTCTCATCCTTCTCCTTCTTCTCATCCTTCTCCTTCTTCTCATCCTTCTCCTTCTCCTTCTCATCCTTCTCCTTCTCCTTCTCATCCTTCTCCTTCTTCTCATCCTTCTCCTTCTTCTCATCCTTCTCCATCTTCTCATCCTTCTCCTTCTTCTCATCCTTCTCCTTCTTCTCATCCTTCTTCTCATCCTTCTCCTTCTTCTCATCCTTCTCCTTCTTCTCATCCTTCTCCTTCTTCTCATCCTTCTCCTTCTTCTCATCCTTCTCCTTCTCCTTCTTCTCATCCTTCTCCTTCTTCTCATCCTTCTCCTTCTTCTCATCCTTCTCCTTCTCCTTATCCTTCTCCTTCTTCTCATCCTTCTCCTTCTCCTTCTTCTCATCCTTCTCCTTCTTCTCATCCTTCTCCTTCTTCTCATCCTTCTCCTTCTCCTTCCTCATCTCCAAGGGCATTTAAATTAAAGGTACAGTGTTCTGCACTAATTTAAAGGCTCTCTGAAGCCTAGAAACCCTTTTTATAAGTTAACTTCGTAGCGAATAAATTCGCATCGAATCGAATTTCTTCCTGAAATTCGGCGAATCAGCCGAATCGAATTTTTTAATAATTCGCTCATCTCTAGTCTGCATAGATGAAAAGTTGGGAGGTGTGCAGAGAGCTCCCAGCCAGCTGGCCGGGAGGGAGGGGGCCCAGAGTAATTTGATTTGGTCATTTGACCTAGTGACACGGGACAATTCTAACAATACAGAGCAGGACACTGAGGGCATGTGATACAAGGCATTAATAAGGGGATTAATAATTGGCAGGCTCCCATACTGTGACACTCCTCCCCCCTCCTTTTCACAAGTGCCGATAAGGGGGACCCACCCAGATTCCCTGGAAGGCACTTGTGGGGCCTAGCTACTGTGGGTCTTGTTGGCAAGAAAGGCCATCTGCGTTTTGGTGCTGGCTTCCCCGCCTGTAACGAATGGTAAAGTGGTAGGGCTGGAGGGCCAGGCTCCACCTAAGGAGGCGCCCATTGTCCCCGGACACCCGGTTCAGCCATGTGAGGGGGTTGTGGTCAGTGACTATGGTGAACTCCCGGCCGTACAGGTAGGGCTGTAGCTTCTTCAGGGCCCAGACTATGGGCAGACACTCCTTTTCCACTGTAGCATAGGCAACTTCCCAGTCCAGTAGTTTGCGGCTGAGGAAGGCAATGGGGTGTTCCTCCCCAGCCTCGTTGACTTGGCTGAGGACAGCCCCTAGGCCATAGGTGGAGGCGTCTGTCTGCACGAGGAAGCGTCTGTTGTGGTCAGGGGCTGCCAGGACGGGGTTGCTCGCCAGGACGGATTTGAGGGCATGGAAGGCGGATTCACAGGCCGAGGTCCAGGTCACCATCCGGGGACTGTTCTTCCGGGTCAGGTCGGTCAGGGGCTGGGCCATGGAGCTGAAATTAGGTACAAATTTATGGAAATAGCCGGCAGTGCCGAGGAATGCCATCACTTGCTTCTTGGTCTGGGGAGTGGGCCAGTCATAAATTGCCTGAACCTTGGCTGGCTCAGGTTTCAGTGTCCCCCCCTACTCGGTGCCCGAGGTACTGTACCTCCGCCATTCCCAACTGGCACTTGTCTGGTCTCACTATCAGCCCGGCCCTGCAGATGCAGTCTAGGATGGCCCCCACGTGGGCCAGGTGCTCCTCCGTGTCGCTAAAGATAGCTATGTCATCTAGGTAAGCGAACGCGAACTCTTGGCAGCCCTCCAGTAGCTGGTCCACGACCCGTTGAAAGCTGGCGGGGCGTTTTTCATGCCGAAGGGCATGACGAGGAATTCGTACAGGCCGAACGGGGTAATGAAGGCGGAGCGCTCAAAGCCCTCTTTTGTGAGGGTGATTTGCCAATAGCCCTTGCTTAGGTCTAGGGTGCCAACGTAGCGGGCTCCAGCCAGACGGTCCAGCAGGTCGTCTATGCGGGGCATGGGGTAGGTATCACTGACAGTGTAGTCATTCAACCTCCGGTAATCCACGCAAAAGCGGGTGGTCCCATCCTTCTTTGGCACGAGCACCACCGGGGAGGCCCAAGGACTTCGGAAGGGTCGGATGATACCCAGCTGGAGCATCTCGGAGAGTTCTGCCCGGATGGCCGCCTTCACGGATTCGGGGACTCGGTATGGGGCCTGCTGGATGGGTTTCTGACTGTGGGTCTCCACGTGCTGGAGGGCTAACCCGGTGCGGCCTGGGGTGGCCGAGAAGGCGGCGACCCGGTCCGCTATCACGACCCGCATCTGGGCCATCTGGCGGGGGTTCAGCCAATCCCCCGTGGGAATCTGATCTAGGGGAGTGGTGACCTTGGTGGCTTGCAGGAGATCGGGGAGGGCTCCCTCGTCTGCTCCACCCGTGGAGGCGGGGCAGACAGCAAGCACTGGCAGAGCCCGGTCATGGTACTCTTTCAACATGTTGATGTGGACCGTGCGCTGTTGGCGGTTGCGGGAGTCGAGACCAATGACGTAACTAGTCTCGTCTATCTTGCGGAGGACCTTGTAGGGTCCTTCCCAGATGTGCTGGAGTTTGTTCTGGGGGTTGTGGACGATCTTGAGCACCTGCTTCCCTTCAGTGAACTCGCGGCCGCGTGCCTTGCGATCATACCAGACCTTCTGACGTGTCTGGGCTGCCTGGAGGTGGCTGTGGGCCATGGTGGCCAGGCGGGTCAGCCTTTCCCGTAGCTCGAGAACATAGGGAACGACGGGGGTACCCGTGTCCTCTATCTGCCCTTCCCAATGTTCCCGGAGCAGGGATAGGGGACCGCGGACCTTCCGCCCGTACAGGAGTTCGAAGGGGGAGAACCCTGTTGACTCTTGCGGTACCTCCCGATATGCAAACAGCAGGTGTGGAAGGAGCTTCTCCCAGTCCACCTCCCCATCAATGAAGGACCTCAGCATGCTCTTCAGTGTGCCATTGAAGCGCTCGCAGAGGCCATTGGTTTGGGGTGATAGGGAGTGGTCCAGATCGCCCATACCCCGCCTGCGCCAGAGGGATTGGACCACCTCGGACATGAACTGGGTACCCTGGTCCATCAGGATCTCGCTTGGGAAACCCACTCGGGAGAAAACAGTGACTAGGACCTCGGCTACTTTGGGGGCGGAGATGCTGGACAGGGGGACAGCCTCGGGGTAGCGGGTGGCGTAATCCACTACCGTGAGGATGTACCGCTTGCCGGCCTTACTGGGCCGGGCCAGGGCCCCAGGATGTCTACAGCTACCCGCTGAAAGGGCTCGTCAATGATGGGTAAGGGGCAGAGCGGGGCATTGGGGTGGTCCCCTGGGCGTCCCCTCCTCTGACAGATGTCACAGGTCTGACAGAAGTGGGCTATGTCCTGGGTGATACCTAACCAGTAGAAGGCTTGGGTCAGCCGCAGCCCCATTTTCCTCTTACCCAGGTGGCCAGCTACTGGAATGTCGTGTGCTATCTGGAGTAGCGGGAACCGGAACCGTCTGGGCACTATCAGTTGTGTGGGGCTAGCAGAGGGTTGACCCGGGCGGCTTGGGCCTACTGTGCGGTACAACAACCCCTGCTCCCATCAAAGCTGGCCCCCATCCCCCTCCTGCTGCCCTGCGGCAGCCTGGGTCCTAACTTTAGCCAAGGCTGGGTCTGTGGCTACCTCCCGCTTAAAGGTCTCCCGATCCCAGGTCAGGGGAAGGTCTGCGTCAGGTAGGGGTTCACTCACCGAGTCCATGCTGGGGAAAGGTCCCGTGGTGGCTTCTGCTGGAGGAGGACCTTGACCTTGTGCGCATACATCCTATAGGACGGTTCCGCATGGCAGGGAAGGTCACGGAAGTGCGCCCGGTGCACTTCTGGTGTCACCACATAATATTCCAACACAGTCTGTTTGACCCGGGCGTAATCCTGGCCATCCACATAGTCCAGAGTGCAGTAGGCTGCAGCTGCACCCCCTTCTAACAGACCCATGAGGTGCCGTATCCAATCCATGCTTGGCACCTCCATGAGCTGGCACTGCTGCTCCAAGTCCTGAAATAACCCCTCTACATCCCGGCGGCTTGATTGAAGGGTTTAAAGTCCTTGCGGCTGACCCGGGGAGGGGGGTATCCCGCAGCCATGGATGGGCAGCTTAGGTCACAGTGGCTCCCTTGGCTCTCTTTCATGCGCTCTCCGGATAGCCTTTTGCTTGTCCTCTGCTGTGGCGTCAGGAGGGCCATCTCTTCCTCCACCCGAGTAAGCCAGGGGCTCTTGGGCCCTGGATCCTTGCGTGCTGGGGAGGCTGGGGTTGATCTGATTTTTCCTGGGGCATCTTGGGGGTCCGCCTCCTCAATGACGGTGATCAGATCCTCTTTGGCTAGGCCCCTACAGGAAAGGGCCAGCTCCTCAGCCCTCTCGTGCAGACATGCCACAGTCCACTTGCTGTATTCGCTGGGCCGGGTCTATTCCCGCATCCGCTGGGTTTTGCTGTCTGCCATCTCCTCAGTGTCCTGATCCCACAGCTGCCAACCAGTATGTGATGGAGGAAAGGCAGGCCAGAACACACAGAGTGGATGACAGAAGCACAAAGCTTTATTGAGACAAACAGACAGCAGTCCTTCAATACGGGGGGTGGCAGAGAGGGTGGATTTGCTGCTAAAAGGTAACGAGGGGGCACCACCCACTTATAGTCTACTAGGAGAGCCAGGGGGGTGTCTCTCTAACAGGGGTAGTCCGACACAGGAGAGGGGTGCGAGGGGTCACCACCGCAACAGTCCAGGTAACACAGTGGGGAAGCAGGTACTCACAGATCCAACAGGGTGCCTGGTCTCCCAGGGGTAGAAGCAGAACGCAGGTACCTGTGGAGTCCGGATCCGGCAGGTGGCCTCTGGCAGATGGGCTGTGGTAGTCTCTCCACCTTCTGTGTGGTCTCTGGCAAAAAGCAGGCAGGCTGGTATAGTCTCTCCCCCTTCTGTGGGGTCTCTCGCAATCGCAGGTAGGCTTTCTCTGGTTGTCTCTTCCCTCCTGTGGGGTCTCCAGGCTGGGGAGTAGACTTGCAGAGTCTAGTCCCAAAGGTCTCGCCGAAGCTTGAGATCCTTTGCAGACTACACACCGGAATGAATAGGAGCTCCCAGCATCCACCTCTTAAACTGCTGCAGGATGCTCCCCGGTCGCCTTGGCAACCGGGAGGGGGAAGGGAACACTAGACCCCAGGGAGAATCAGGCTGGTGACAGGGACATCCTGGGGAGCAGGGATGATGTCTGCATAGATGAAAAGCAAGTTGGGAGGTGTGCAGAGAGCTCCCAGCCAGCTGGCCGGGAGGGAGGGGGCCCAGAGTAATTTGATTTGGTCATTTGGCCTAGTGACACAGGGGACAATTGGAACAATACAGAGCAGGACACTGAGAGCATGTGATACATGGCATTAATAAGGTAATTAATAATTGGCAGGCTCCCATACCGTGACTCTATGATTTTAAATTGTAACACAATGGATCTGTAAAACATTTCATCCTAACATAATATCCCATTGCTAGTAAGGATTTCTGAATATTGACACAGGTTGTTAATGTTATATATTGTTATATATTAAGTGTGTTATTGTCTTTATTACAGAAATATTGTATGTGTGCTGCCATATCTATAATCAATAAGTAGTTAAGTATGCCAATTATTAGGTTTATATATATATATTTATTGTCTTTTCTTCTATGTGCATAAATAGTATTTCAATCGTTATATATACAATATCTCCCAGAAGTGAGTCCCCCCTCACATTTTTGTAAATCTTTGATTCTATCTTTTCATGTGACAACACTGAAGAAATGACACTTTGCTACAATGTGACGTAGTCAGTGTACAGCTTGTATAACATGTAAATTTGCTGTCCCCTCAAAATAACTCCACAAAATGTATTCTGCTATATGTCTTTGTTATAACAAAAATCAAAATAAGTGTATATTAATTGTTTTGTATAAAAGTTAGAGCACCTACAAACTATGGTATATATATATATATATACATACAGTCAGGTCGATTAATATTGGGACATCGACACAATTCTAACATTTTTGACTCTATACACCACCACGGATTTGAAATGAAACGAACAAGATGTGCTTTAACTGCAGACTGTCAGCTTTAATTTGAGGGTATTTACATCCAAATCAGGTGAACGGTGTAGGAATTACAACAGTTTGCATATGTGCCTCCCACTTGTTAAGGGACCAAAAGTAATGGGACAGAATAATAATCATAAATCAAACTTTCACTTTTTAATACTTCGTTGCAAATCCTTTGCAGTCAATTACAGCCTGAAGTGTGGAACGCATAGACATCACCAGACGCTGGGTTTCATCCCTGGTGATGCTCTGCCAGGCCTCTACTGCAACTGTCTTCAGTTCCTGCTTGTTCTTGGGGCATTTTCCCTTCAGTTTTGTCTTCAGCAAGTGAAATGCATGCTCAATCGGATTCAGGTCAGGTGATTGACTTGGCCATTGCATAACATTCCACTTCTTTCCCTTAAAAAACTCTTTGGTTGCTTTTGCAGTATGCTTTGGGTCATTGTCCATCTGCACTGTGAAGCGTCCAATGAGTTCTGAAGCATTTGGCTGATTATGAGCAGATAATATTGCCAGAAACACTTCAGAATTCATCCGGCTGCTTTTGTCAGCAGTCACATCATCAATAAATACAAGAGAACCAATTCCATTGGCAGCCATACATGCCCACGCCATGACACTACCACCACCATGCTTCACTGATGAGATGGTATGCTTAGGATCATGAGCAGTTCCTTTCCTTCTCCATACTCTTCTCTTCCCATCACTCTGGTACAAGTTGATGTCGGTCTCATCTGTCCATAGGATGTTGTTCCAGAACTGTGAAGGCTTTTTAGATGTCGTTTGGCAAACTCTAATCTGGCCTTCCTGTTTTTGAGGCTCACCAATGGTTTACATCTTGTGGTGAACCCTCTGTATTCACTCTGGTGAAGTCTTCTCTTGATTGGTGACTTTGACACACATACACCTACCTCCTGGAGAGTGTTCTTGATCTGGCCAACTGTTGTGAAGGGTGTTTTCTTCACCAGGGAAAGAATTCTTCGGTCATCCACCACAGTTGTTTTCCGTGGTCTTCCGGGTCTTTTGGTGTTTGCTGAGCTCACCGATGCATTCCTTCTTTTTAAGAATGTTCCAAACAGTTGTTTTGGCCACGCCTAATGTTTTTGCTATCTCTCTGATGGGTTTGTGTTGTTTTTTCAGCCTAATGATGGCTTCACTGATAGTGACAGCTCTTTGGATCTCATCTTGAGAGTTGACAGCAACAGATTTCAAATGCAAATAGCACACTTGAAATGAACTCTGAACATTTTATCTGGGATAATGAGGGAATAACACACACCCGGCCATGGAACAGCTGAGAAGCCAATAGTCCCATTACTTTTGGTCCCTTAACAAGTGGGAGGCACATATGCAAACTTTTGTAATTCCTACACCGTTCACCTGATTTGGATGTAAATACCCTCAAATTAAAGCGGACAGTCTGCAGTTAAAGCACATCTTGTTTGTTTCATTTCAAATCCATTGTGGTGGTGTATAGAGCCAAAAATGTTAGAATTGTGTCGATGTCCCAATATTTATGGACCTGACTGTATATATATATATATACATATACATACACACACACACTGTATATATATTGGAATTTACACTGCTTTTGCTGACTGCCTATCATATTTCTTCAGGTGCTAAAATGTCATATCAGTACAAACACTCCCAAATGGAACGTTGAGTCCATGGAAGAGGCATGCTGAGTCCATGTAATATTTTATTTTTTGCTACATTTTTGTTTGGAAAATGACAATTTTTATTAACACAGAGTTGTCACTTAAATTATATATGGTTCACTCATGCCATGGATATATGTGGAATAACACTGCAAAACACATTCTGCTACTACTGCTGAGTATGGGAATACCACATGCAAGAAGCTTTTTGGCAGTCTAGCCAAGTACAGGCCCCCAAAATCCAATGAAAACCTTCAGGCTTTCAAAGAGCATTATTTCCTCATGTCTCTTCCTCACTACCTATCACAGTTTCGGAGGACCTAAAATGCCAGCATAGTACAAACACCCCAAAAATAACCCCTTTTTGGAAAGTAGACACCCCAAGGATTTGGATATGAAGTATGATGAGTACTTTGCAGATATCATTGTTATAACAGGGTTTTGCAAAAGAAAAGAAAAAATATGTTTTCTTTTTCTTTCTTCATTTTCCAAAAACGAGGCAACAAATGAAATCTGCAAAATACTCACCATGCTCCTTAGCAAATACCTTGGAGTGCCTACTTTCCAAAAAAGGGCTAGTTTGGGGGGCTTCTACTATCCTGCCATTTTATTGTCAACATTAGAAGCTTCTGTCACACTCTTCTAACCACTTGAAGAACAAGCCTTTTCTGACACCTTTCTTTTACACGAAAAAACATTTTTCTGCTAGAAAATTACTTTGAACCCCAAGCATTATATATTTTTTTAAAGGAGAGGACCTAGAGAATAAAATGGTGGGTGTTGAAATTTTTTAAGTCACAACTACGCAGCAATTTTTCAAACACTCATTTTTTTGGAATTTTAATGCACAAAAACACAATATAATGCCAAATTGTTAGATAAAATATAAAAGAAGATGTTATGCCAAATACATGGATACCAAACATGACATGCTTTAAAATTGTGCATGCCAGTTTAACGGCAACAAACTATGTACATTTTTAATATTGATAGGCAACAATTTAAAAGCCTTTACAGGTCACCAATTTATATTTACACAGGAGGTCTAGTGCTAGAATTACTGCCCTCGATCTGACATTCGTGATGATGCCTCACCTGCATGGTGCAACCTCTGTTTACATACCGCCATGGGACCAAAGCTACTGGTGAGTTTATTCATTTTATTTGGTGGTGGATTTCTATTGAAAATATTCCTTTCTCACCAATCATATTATTGAAGAATTATATATTTTTTTTTTGGACTTTTTTTTATATATGGGACAATTTTTTTCTTTTTTATGACAACTAGTGTGTGATAATTTATTTTTCCTTTTTCACTAGCGCAAATTGTTTATTATTCGTACACCTTATGGTATAGGGCGGATTTTGCAGCTGGTAGAATTTAATATACAGTCAGGTCCATAAATATTGGGACATGGACACAATTCTAACATTTTTGTCTCTATACACCACCACAATGGATTTGAAATGAAACAAACAAGATGTGCTTTAACTGCAGACTGTCAGCTTTAATTTGAGGGTATTTACATCCGAATCAGGTGAACGGTGTAGGAATTACAACAGTTTGCATATGTGCCTCCCACTTGTTAAGGGACCAAAAGTAATGGGACAATTGGCTTCTCAGCTGTTCCATGGCCAGGTGTGTGTTATTCCCTCATTATCCCAATTACAATGAGCAGATAAAAGGTCCAGAGTTCATTTCAAGTGTGCTATTTGCATTTGGAATCTGTTGCTGTCAACTCTCAAGATGAGTTACAAAGAGCTGTCACTATCAGTGAAGCCATCATTAGGCTGAAAAAACAAAACAAACCCATCAGAGAGATAGCAAAAACATTAGGCGTGGCCAAAACAACTGTTTGGAACATTCTTAAAAAGAAGGAACGCACCGGTGAGCTCAGCAACACCAAAAGACCCGGAAGACCACGGAAAACAACTGTGGTGGATGAGCGAAGAATTCTTTCCCTGGTGAAGAAAACACCCTTCACAACAGTTGGCCAGATGAAGAACACTCTCCAGGAGGTAGGTGTATGTGTGTCAAAGTCACCAATCAAGAGAAGACTTCACCAGAGTGAATACAGAGGGTTCACCACAAGATAGAAACCATTGGTGAGCCTCAAAAACAGGAAGGCCAGATTAGAGGTTGCCAAACGACATCTAAAAAAGCCTTCACAGTTCTGGAACAACATCCTATGGACAGATGAGACCGACATCAACTTGTACCAGAGTGATGGGAAGAGAAGAGTATGGAGAAGGAAAGGAACGGCTCATGATCCTAAGCATACCACCTCATCAGTGAAGCATGGTGGTGGTAGTGTCATGGCGTGGGCATGTATGGCTGCCAATGGAACTGCTTCTCTTGTATTTATTGATGATGTGACTGATGACAACAGCAGCCGGATGAATTCTGAAGTGTTTCGGGAATATTATCTGCTCATATTCAGCCAAATGCTTCACAACTCATTGGACGCTTCACAGTGCAGATGGACAATGACCCAAAGCAGACTGCAAAAGCAACCAAAGAGTTTTTTAAGGGAAAGAAGTGGAATGTTATGCAATGTCCAAGTCAATCACCTGACCTGAATCCGATTGAGCATTTCACTTGCTGAAGACAAAACTGAAGGGAAAATGCCCCAAGAACAAGCAGGAACTGAAGACAGTTGCAGTAGAGGCCTGGCAGAGCATCACCGGGGATGAAACCCAGCGTCTGGTGATGTCTATGCGTTCCACACTTCAGGCTGTAATTGACTGCAAAGGATTTGCAACCAAGTATTAAAAAGTGAAAGTTTGATTTAGGATTATTCTGTCCCATTACTTTTGGTCCCTTAACAAGTGGGAGGCACATATGCAAACTGTTGTAATTCCTACACCGCTCACTTGATTTGGATGTAAATACCCTCAAATTAAAGCTGACAATCTGCAGTTAAAGCACATCTTGTTCGTTTCATTTCAAATCCATTGTGGTGGTGTATAGAGCCAAAAATGTTAGAATTGTGTCGATGGACCTGACTGTATTTATATTTTTTTCTCAATTGTGAATTAATAATTTCTCTGTGGCACCATCTATATTTGTTTACATCATATTTAATCAACCTATTTTTTAAACATAAACCTCTAAGTGTTTGTGAAATCTTCCACCACAAAATGTACTCCACCAATGAAAGCTCATGACTCGGTTTTTATTCTTCTCCTGCCATCAATGGCCAACCCGGTCCCACACTTCATCCATGTCTTTGGGAACCTCTGATCTCCTTATGAACTGTTTCTTCCATGATGAAGATCAGCCATGGAGTATATCTGAGGTGTATATCAGGGTGTGCTTCTTCCCCACATGAGAGCTGGGATGTCCAGCAACATTCATCTAGAGGACATTTCCCACACTCAAGGCACTAATACACCTCAAGGGTTGTGTGGGACCCCTGATGTACAGGAAGACAGGACTTCAGTGAGGAACATTTCCCTCACTCAGGACAGGAGAGTGGCTTCTTCGCCTTGTGCAATCTCTGATGTGTGTACAGACTGGACTTCATTGAAAAAAATTTCCCACACTCAGAACAGGAATATGGCTTTTCCCCCGTGTGAGACTTTTCATGCTTGTCGAGACATGATCTTCTTACAAAACCTTTCCCGCACTCGGAACAAGAATGGGGCTTCTCTCCCGTGTGCAATCTCTGATGACTATAAAGATTGGATTTATCTGAAAAACATTTCCCGCAGTCAGGACAGGAATATGGCTTTTCTCCTGTGTGAGACCTCCGATGTTTGACAAGATAAGTTTTTTGCACAAAACATTTCCCGCACTCAGAACACAAATAAGGCCTCTCTCCTGTGTGCACTTTGTGATGATTATAAAGATTGGCCTTATGTGAAAAACATTTTCCACACTCAGAACAGGAAAGTGGTTTCTCCCCCGTGTGAGATTTTTGATGTCTGTAAAGATTGGACTTCAATGAAAAACATTTCCCGCACTCAGAACAGGAACACGTCTCCTCTCCCGTATGTAATTTCTGATGTTTAGACAAACTTGACTTATTTGAAAAACATTTCCCGCACTCAGAACAGGAACACGTCTCCTCTCCCGTATGTAATTTCTGATGTCTAGACAAACTTGACTGCTGTGTAAAACATTTCCCGCACTCAGGACAGGAATACGGCTTCTCTACTGTGTGAGATTTTTTGTGCTCATTAAGGTAGCATTTAGAACTGGAACCCTTCCCGCACTCAGTACAGGAGAAGCTCTTCCCTGTTAGAAGGCCGGCCCGGTCCCGCACAGTCTGAGGGTCCTCAGGATACGAGAAATCCGATGGTCCATCTACACTGGGTGGTGCCGGATGGACATTGGAGGGACCCGGGTTTTCTCCTGGACTATACTGTGTGATGTCCTCATCTTCTACTTTCCAGTCTGGAGACAAAGTGAGACAATCCTCGGAGGTTTTCCTCATCTCCCGGCCATGGACTAAAATACAAAGACAAAGAGGATTACTAGACAGGAGCTGATTGGTTCCCCCATACCAGGACTCCGCCCACATCAGGCAGCTTGGTCTCTGAGGAGCTTACAATTCCACCCTCAAGGGAACTAGGAAATGGCTCCTCTGATCTCCTACCAGGTCATTTCTTTATTCATGGACCTTAGTCAGAGAGTGAGGAAACAACCAGAACTGTCTTTTATAGGAGGGACAGTGATGAGGGGATTATAGGACGAGGGTCCCCACCCCCTCTATCACTCATCGCCATCTTCTCAACACAAGAAGTAGTGCACTTCCTTATTTAGTCCATGATTTAGTCATGAAGAACAGCGGGGCTGAGCCCCACCAGAGGTCAGAGAGTGAGGATGGGGGGAGAACAACCAAGATGAAGACTGGACTGATCCTGAAGACCACCATCATTGGGTTATTGACTCTACTCTCATCACTTTCTGAGTCGAAAGTTTGAGGACAATATCAAAACAGATATATATTATGTCCAGCTTATAGAAAATGGGTGTAACCAAAGAATACATATTATGTTTTGTGGTATTGGGGAGATTATACTTATGTGGTAGGTGTTTTTTTAATGAGTTGTGCCGGTCTAAACTGTATTTTAGGGCATAGCATCCCACTTTTATTAATTAAAATTGAAAATTCACTTGGGCATCAGTGTAACGTAAATGTAAGTGTGATGTGACATAAATGTAAGGTTTGAGTAGCTGAGATGTGATCTGTAGAAATATGGCAATGTAGGTTTAGCTTCAGTCCATGTTATAATAATATAAGATGTGTACAGAATTAAGTCAGAGACATATGGTCACCAATTAGTATCTGAAGGGACAGAGCATGCTCTAGACTGGAGGTGACACCTGAATGCCAATAAGATTTGTCACCTTCTGGAAATCTGGAAGGAAAAGGCTCTAGACGGTTTGGCTTCATGACACAGTGGGAGACCGGAGGTGGTTCCTATGTGTCTGGGAGCTTTGACGTATATACACAGATCAAAGGAATATATTTCATCTCTCATAAAAGCTAAAATATTAGTTGCAGAGAGATGAAAATACTTCCTTCTGATTGGACACACTGTAGGCTACATCTGCATGTAGAACTGTATTTGTAGCCTATGTAGAATCCTAGAGAAATGCAGAAAACAGTTATATGGCGCCGGATTGCGACAGCTGAACAGCGATTGGTACTGTCACGATCGGACTGATGCGCTGGTGTCAGAATTCAATCCCTGACTTGGCGATTCAAACCGTTCCTGGTCCAATTGACTTTGGGCATTTCAGTACCCAGGACGTCCTGTTGGCTGGTAAAGGAACACCCCCCAGAGTTGATTGGCCAAGGACTAATGTCCAGCCTACGTCCATATTCCCATAAATTGAGGACCTGGGATATGGATGGTGTGATTTGTATGGAGCCAGTTCTATTGTCTGGCAGATTGCAGACTTTCTCTGACTTGCTCCAGTCGCAGGATAACTCTTGGTAAAAGTTTTATTTCTTTTTTTATTCCCTTTTATTTTATAGTCAATAGCCAATTGTGTGTCTTCTTGTATTTTCTGTAACTTTTTATACTTTGTACATATTTTATGCACTGCCCACTTTTGGGATATTAAATCATAAATTAATAAGTGACTTCTGGGTACTTAAGCTCGGGCTCATATCTCCGGAGAGATTGGATTGTATTGCAGTGTCTTTATATGCTCGGTCAAGTTCATTTCCAATCTGTTTGCATTGCATGTTGGCAGATTGCATGCAGATTGTAAAGGTAATAGATCTGCCAGATGGAAATCTGTGTGTGTGTGTGTGTGGTGACCCAGCAGGCCAGGCTGTGGATAAAACTGTTGGGTGGTGGAAAGCTACCGAGTGTGGTGTGTCTGGTGAGGGGGTGTGTGGACAGTGGAAGAGTGATTAACACCGGGGTTCTAGCTTGTAGGATAACTGGAGGAATCCTAGGAGGTTGTGCCGATTGCTAGGCTGCTCCTCAACCCTTAGCGTGCAACAGATTGTATATAAGATTTGTATCTGCCTGTGTGTGGTTGGCCAGCTGGATTGGAGTCTCCCTCTAGTGGTGGCCAGAGGTAGTGCGGGCTGTGAAAGTATATCACAGCCAATCTTATATACATATATATTCAAAGTAAGTCCCCTTATTCCTTCTTTACCCCAAGTCACGGCTGGACGTGCACGCCTCAGTTAGCTAGTCGGTGTGGGCGTGTGGGTTGGATCTATGACAATCAGTTGCCCATGTAGGTGTTCTTTCATTAACAGTCAAACCAAAATACAACGCCACCTAGCTCCCTTGTCTGCAGCAACACCGCTCTTCTTACCAGCCCCTTTGACTGTGTTGTCTAGCTTTACCTGTTCACTTGGCTTTTTTAGACTTTAGTTGCAGTGCCCTGCTGCAAAGCCCAATCCCAGCTTCTGGATAGGGGTTCTCCTGACACCCCAATAGGAGCCCTCCTGACTCCTTGAATGCGATCTCCTGTCTCTTGGCTGGCACTCCTCTGACCTCTGTGTAAGACCTTTAGTCTCCCACACTGAGAGCTGTCTCCAATCCTCAGGCTTGAGTATATAAGGGTCCTGCACACCTGTACACTTAGACAGGCTGCAGGCATCATGTAAAATCCGGACACAGGATTTAAAGTTCCGATACAAAACTACAGAATATGGAGAAAACCAGAAACACAGCTTTTTCAAATCAGAAATGATAGTCCAGAACCTCACATTAACTCTCAATGTGAATCCTATGTCATATGCTCCTCTATGTTCACAGTATTAGGGTCTTGCTTGGTCACATACCCCCAAGCAAGACCCTATCCAACTGGAAGGCATGAAACACAAACTTCTCACTTTGGCATCTCTGTACAATCCACCACCTAATACTTTCTCCCTGTCACTACCTTCCCTCTTACGTCTGAATGGGAACTCTGCTCTACAGGACCTAATTAGAGCTACCCAAGTCTTCTTTCTGGTGTGCTTCCACAAGCACCTATCCTGAGACCTTAACAGGGCCCTACCCATCCTTCTACCAGCCCCACTCCCCTTTGGTCTTGGGATCCTCAGGATACTTTTACTTTCTCTGTATATTTTGGTTTTTCTGCTGCCTTTTCCCATCTTCCTGTCCTAAAGCTGTAGGGAACCTCCATTGCCTAACATGGAGACACATTTCTTCTCATTTGTACCAACTTCAACCACTCTTGGTGTTCTTTTGGGTTCATCAACCCTTGTGTGGGTACCCTCAGTAACCAAAAACCCATTTAGAATACCATTCCATATTGGTTCACACATTTCCCTGTTACCGTTACCAACGCTATTAGTATTTTCTGGCAGAGTCTCCAGCCTCTTTGGCCTCTTGTGGGTGATGGACAGAATTCCTGCTACTGCCGCAGCTGTTCTGGACCTTTCTTCTTATGAGGTCTAGTGGTTGAGACAGTATACATGCCATGTACCAACCACTGCTCAGCTGCATCTCGGACCACACCAGCAGGAATGGTTATCATTACACCATCAAATGGAGAGACCTCTAGCCTGTCTGTTATTTCCAATTTCTTTAGCATTTCTGCTGAGCGCCTTCCACACAAGAACAGTCACTGGAAGCACTCTTGTAGGGAACTGTGAGATCACTTTCCATACAATTAACCAGCACTGAAGTAACCAGTTCCAATTCTGACCAACATTGCTTACTGCCACCTGTACTACCTGGCTCCACGGATTGGTACTCTTCAGTACCAGCTTCTCTATCTGTACCCCCAGGTATACAGCAATTGTGTATCCTGTAATCCTGTTAGTATTAGGATTGATAACAGTGTATATTCGTTTTTTCCCCTTTGTTTGTAAGTATTGCCCCTCTTCATATTTTTATTTATTTATCCATTAAAGCATTGTTTCTTTGTCAGGGTGGGTGTTATGGGGAGATTTCAAGGTTTGTCACTGAGACGCTGTGCTGCACCTATGTTTTATTTATTCTCTGGCATTTGGTGCATTGAGGTTGTCAACGTGGGTATATGATAGCAATACTGGGCTCCGGTAACATGGCCGCCGGCATTATTAGTGCTGGGAGGAGAAGCGGTTACCGTGGAGATTGGGAACAGAGTGGTATAAAAGGAGTGAGCTGCGCACCAATAGCGATACCCGAAGAAGTCACAAGGTTGGTGACGTAACGCGTAGGTACGCCGTGACGCAGCTTCCGGTGCAGGGTGACGTACTTCCGGCATCAGGCACCATTTTGAGGAACCTGAAAGTCCCCTATTTTTCATGCAGTATACCTAGACATGAGGGATCTGCTGTTGTTGTTACAATTCTAATGTGATGGTTTAATTTATTAATTTATTTAATTTATTTGGTTTAAATAAAATACTTATCACCTTTTACACTATGGAAGTTTTTTCTCTCACCCTGTGGGGTGTGAGATATTTGTAACAGAAAACCTTCCTGTGAAGCCTGTTTTTCATGTGGAGATGAACCACAAGTCCCAGTATCACCTGCCACAGTTGGAGTAGGATCCAGGGAGATCCTGAAAGTGAAGTGGCCCGTTGGGTCGCAGAAGGGAGGTGAGGAGGCAATCTAGCCATTTGAGGATCCGAGTGTGCTGACACATTCACAGCCACCTTCATCACAATATGTTTCATGGTTTTTGAAGCACAAAGTTTATGGACATTGTCCTGGATTTATGTTCTGTTTGATCCCGTTGGTTCACTATATCACTCAGTACCCTAATTAGGGGTTCTTCTGATCCATCATATAGCTGTCACATGATTTTTAGTTGTTGCATTATTCACAGTATGTAGAGCACTAAGTTGTGGCATTTATCACTGTATATAGAGCACTAAGATTTGGTCACGAGGTATTTTATAGCATTTATATATTTTTTGTGGCACGGTATATACTGTGTATATTTATTGGTTGGGGGGTTTGTGGGGGGATTAGAGCGCTGCACTATAGTTGTTTGTATTATTGATGACTGTTTAAGGTATCAGTGAGTGTCAGCCGCTGTATTGTGCAGGTCACTTCCATTAGCAGGAGGATTGTTTATCATTGCTATATAAGTACCTGAAATACACAAATACAATAAATCAGGACCCCGCACACCTGTATACACAGGACAGGCTGCATCATCTGGTAAAATCCGGACATTGAAAGTTCTGATCTAGAACAACAGAATCCAGATAAAACCGAGCTTTCTCTGTTTGGAAATGATCATCCAGAATCTCACATTAACCCTCAAGGTGAATCCTGTGTCATATCCTCCTCCATCTTCACAGTGACAGGGTCTTGCTGTGTCATAGTTTATATATAGCAATGGGTAGAGGGTAGAGAACAGAAGGCAGGCTTATGGAATGTACAACATATTGTATAACATTCAACAGTCAGGACTATATAGTATCAGTATAATATACAGTGCAGGGGTCAGTAGTATGTAATGTACAACATAGAGTATACAGTGCAGGGGTCAGGAGTATGTAATGTACAACATAGAGTATATAGTGCAGGGGTCAGGAGTATGTAATGTACAACATAGAGTATATAGTGCAGGGGTCAGGAGTATATAATGTACAACATAGAGTATATAGTGCAGGGGTCAGTAGTATGTAATGTACAACATAGAGTATATAGTGCAGGGGTCAGGAGTATGTAATGTACAACATAGAGTATATAGTGCAGGGGTCAGGAGTATATAATGTACAACATAGAGTATATAGTGCAGGGGTCAGTAGTATGTAATGTACAACATAGAGTATATAGTGCAGGGGTCAGGAGTATGTAATGTACAACATAGAGTATATAGTGCAGGGGTCAGGAGTATGTAATGTACAACATAGAGTATATAGTGCAGGGGTCAGGAGTATATAATGTACAACATAGAGTATATAGTGCAGGGGTCAGGAGTATGTAATGTACAACAGAGTATATAGTGCAGGGGGCAGGAGTATGTAATGTACAACAGAGTATATAGTGCAGGGGTCAGGAGTATGTAATGTACAACATAGAATATATAGTGCAGGGGTCAGGAGTATGTAATGTACAACATAGAGTATATAGTGCAGGGGTCAGGAGTATGTAATGTACAACATAGAATATATAGTGCAGGGGTCAGGAGTATGTAATGTACAACATAGAGTATATAGTGCAGGGGTCAGGAGTATGTAATGTACAACATAGAGTATATATTGCAGGGGTCAGGAGTATGTAATGTACAACATAGAGTATATAGTGCAGGGGTCAGGAATATGTAATGTACAAAACAGGGTATATAGCATAAAGGTCAGGAATCATATTTGTATTCAGTGATCAGTGGAAGCTTAAATGTTTACTGTAGACAAGCTGTAGAGATCCCACACCGCTGCCTCCCATCTCCTGAGACTGCACTCAGTGACTTGGGTCTGAGACTATACAGACATATCCCTCCACCCGGCACAGCCAGCAGACAACAGAGCAAGGAACCCTGGGAGAATTGTTCTGTCAGAGATCTTACTAGACCCGGGCATGTGGACAAAGATACAAGACTCACACCCCAGGTGCCTAGGTGTAGTAACGTCTATGGTGAAAATTAACATTTTGCTGCCAGCTGATCCCCAGAACCTCCATAAATCCAGTCTAGATACATAAATTGTGTCTGCAGCACAGAGAAAGAAGATTATCCGAGAGAAATCCAGGAATACAGGACGGGGAACACAGCTCAGGAAAGTGACCAGGGGATTACAGGCTGATATCACCCAGTCCCCGCCCTACTCTGGACCAATCAGTGAGCAGTATGGGTGGAGGAATGGATTTAGTGTTGATGACCCACCTGTGCTGATCTCTGTAGGAGTGTCCTCCTCTATAAATGTCCCCGTTATTCCATCCTCCTCCATAGACTGCTGATCATCCCTCACATACGCCTCTTCTTCTTCTGCTTTCACCTCAAATTCTATATCGATTGGATCTCCACTCTAAATCAAGGAAATGAGAGAAAATATCATCTGTAAAATATAAGGTCACATAAACATCCACACATTGTCTCTATGAGTCCATGTTCTAGATTCTCCATCCCACCAACCTTGTAATAGTGAGGGATGGTGTGACCTTCCTGTGTGGAATCCCGGGAATACAGAGGACGGGGACATCTCTCTGGTGGGTTCCTGTAGCTGGATGACTCCACCATGGGGTCCTGGTACAGATCTTTGTGTTCTTTTAGAAGCTCTGACTCCTCCATCACCCCATCCTTATCCTCCTCCTCTTTTATCTCTTCTTTAACCTCAACTTTAGGATCTCTCAGGTTTCCACTCTGAATATATAATAAAATGACATCAATGGTAACAATGCAGATAATGTACAGATCCTAATGATACTATCAGTGATTGTTCCTCATCTACCTGATGATGGTGAGGGATGGTGTGACCTCCCTGTGTGGAATCGCGGGAATACAGAGGACGGGGACATCTCTCTGGTGGGTTCCCATGACTGGATCCATCTGTAGGAAACACACACACTGACTGAATCCATTGTTTCTATGTGTTTATCAGATGATGGGGGATCTAGGTGGATCCTCCGTACTGCTCTCTCCTTTACAATAAAGTCTCCTCTTACCCGGTGATGTGAGGGGCGGCTGATTGTCCATCATGACGTCCTTGTAGAGATCCTTGTGTCCTTCTAAATACTCCCACTCCTCCATGGAGAAATAGACAGTGACACCCTGACACCTTATAGGAACCTGACACACACAATGATACAGTCACCATCCAGACACATCCCTTGTCTGTTACTGGAGAATGTCCCAGAATTCCCGGCACCGCTCACCTCTCCTGTCAGCAGCTCAGTGATCTCTCTGGTGACTTCTAGAATCTTCTTCTTCTTTCTCTCTTCTATCAGGGAGGGAGGTGGAGGCAATGTGATGTCATATGATCTCCAGACTTCACAGGAGGAAAACTCTACATCTGAACACAAATAGTCACATCAAATGATATTCCCAGAATCCTCCTCACCTCTCCATTCAGGTCTCCATTTTATTAAAGCCCCACTTCAGGCTGAGGTATAATTTCCCCCCACAGGACCCCCACACTACGCAGGGTATAGGCTTGTTGCAGCATTCTGATGTCATTACATACAACGCAGGACCAACAGTCCCACTTTACATGTGAGGATACCAAGGGGCCCCACATCCTAAGAGCATCAGAAACAATCAGATGGAGGGACATTGGGAGGAGGAGCTGTGAGGTCAGTGTGATGTCATAGGATTCTCTGACTCTGGATGGAGGGACATTGGGGGGAGGAGCTGTGAGGTCAGTGTGATGTCATAGGACATATAGACTCTGGATGGAGGGACATTTGGATGGGGAGATTTGAGGGGTCCTCTATATGGGGCTCCTGTATAAACCAAATCCTTGTTCCTGGGCGTGTCCTACCTCTCCTAAACTGAAGAGTGAACTTTGACCTTTACCATCCAGAAATCTGTCCGGAATCTGTGGAAGTAAGCTGTCATGTGATCAGGTGACATGCGGAGGAACGGAGTGTAAATAGCAGACAATTGTCTCCAGAGCCCCTAATGGTGGGGATGGATTTGGCGGCGTGCTGGTGCCAAGTTTCCTCCCCCCAGGGTCACTGCAGGTGTGGAGAAAAGCTGTGTAAGAGGATATGGAGGAGAGATGAGGAGGAGATCTAGGAATCAGGAGAAAGGTCAGGGCAAGCAACAGACGAGCGCATCCAAGAGACCAAGCCGGGGTCACTACACAGAAAATCAATCCAAGGAAACAACAGGCAGGACGAGGAATAGCAAGAAGGAGCTGAGAGACCAATGAGAATATTGCTCAGCCAATGGGAGATGATCTCAGCATGACTTCCATCATGAAGGAGATGAGGGGGAGGGGAGGAAGTCACTGAAGGTGACCATAGATCCATGGAAATTCAGCTGGTTCAGCAGGGATCGCTCACATTTCCATCCATGTGTGGACACTGCCGGATAAAAGCCACTCCCCCAGCGGCTGCAGCCAATAGCTTCAGTGCTGATCTGTGTATTCTGAGAGCGGAGGAGTCCCCCCATTGTCAGAATACAAGAGTGCAGCGGGGAGGATTCCTCCATCCACCTCCAATGTGTGGATGGGGGAATCGCTTCATTTTTTTTTTCACTCATCCCGCTGGCTGAACGATAAAACTGAACCATGTAGGCCAGCTTTGGGGGCAAATATATTATCATCAACTCCTCCCCCTTGTTGTCATACAGATTACACGCATGAGGAGTGATAATTAGAATTATTGTTGCTGACCAAGACTTCGCTAGCCGATATACAAATGAATGTTTCAGCAAATAAGTTCAACGGTTCCTTTCCAGGGAGAAGTATTTATTCGGATAAAGATACTTGCAACAGGCGACAAAGTCCAGCGAAATATTTGAGAATATTACAGTGACAACAGTCCTCAGAGTCCCATTTATGATCCTTCATATGGAGCAGAGATAGTACACTGTCCAGCATGTATAACCAATCTATGATATGCACCGAGGTAGGTTTCATGCGTGCAATCATGCCAGGTATGATCCATACATGTGCACCCATGAGGATGGTGTGTGTAAGCACTCAGACAATCTTTTCTTGATATCTTGATTCTATCCCCATGGAAATACAGCTGATTGGTGGTCAAACACTTTTCATCTTAACATGAATAGACCCGAATTGCATTCTGATAGTAACAATTAAGACTGACAATTGAGCTCCAGTGTCTACAGCACGGCTGTCTAGTTCCATGGATGTAATTCCAGAACACGCCCTCTGCAGCACCCAGGGGCAAGCACCTGGCACCGCTGGTGATCACTGTGTCCTACGGACAGCGGGCTTTTACCATGTGATCAGCTGTGTCCAATGGCACAGCAGATCACCGGGTAAATACAGTTGCCGGTTACCCTCCAGTGCGACCCTGGCGATCTCCGTGATCACTGTATCCTACGGACACAGCTGATCACGTGATGTGGTAAAAGGCCAATCACAGCGGCCTCTTACCATGTGATCAGCCATGTCCAATGACACAGCAGATCACCGGGTAAATACAGTTGCCGGTTACCCTCCAGCCAGGGGTGGACTGACCATTTGGAAACTCGGGCACTGCCTGAGGGCCCGGGGTCAGTAGGGGGCCCCATGAGATGCCCCTGGTACCTTTTTCATAGGCTTTTTGAGTTTGGGCAAGGACGCAGGGGCCCCATGATACCCTATTGCTCGGGGGCCCCATGAGTTGTCAGTCCACCCCTGCCTCCAGCGTGACCCTTGCAATCTCCGTGATCACTGTATCCTACGGACACAGCTGATCACGTGATGTGGTAAAAGGCCAATCACAGCGGTCTTTTACCATGTGATCAGCCATGTCCAATGACACAGCAGATCACCGGGTAAATACAGTTGCCGGTTATCAGCTGCACTTTCCACCCACTGTCACAGCATGGGGAAAGTACTGCCGAGAACCGGCAATTGCCAAAGAAGGGATCGGCACTGATCATCACGGCACTGACGATCAGTGCCCATCAGTGGTACCCACCTGTGCCCTGCAGTGCCACCCATCAGTGCTGCCCTTCAGTGCAGCATCATCAGTGCCGCCTATCAGTGCCCATCAGTGCTGCCTATCCGTGCCACCTCATCAGTGCCCATCAGTGCTGCCTCATCAAGACACATCAGTGAAAGAGAAAAATTACCTGTGCAAAATTTTATAATAGAAACAAAGGAAAACTCTTTTTTTTCAAATTTTTTTCTCTTTTTTTGTTTATAGCGCAAAAAAATAAAACACCCAGCTGTATGTAAATACCACCAAAGGAAAACTTTATTTGTGTGAAAAAATGATAAAAACGTCATCGGTACAGTGTTGCATGACTGAGTAATTGTTATTCAAAGTGTGACAGTGCTGAAAGCTGAAAATTGGCCGGGGCAAGAAGGGGGTAGAAGTGCCCGGTAGGCGAGGGGTTAATATTTAAATAGCTTTTACTTTCCTTTCTTTCCTTCAGTCTGCTGATTAATTGGAGGGTTAACTGGTCACAGGTGATACAGGTCCTATATAACTTTCTGTAGAGCTCACTCTGAGCGTGCTCATTCTTCAGCTTGCCTGTATTTTGCTTGCTGGACCTTTGACTAAGTGGACATTTGGTTAAGTGGAGTTAAAAAACCGGAGTGGAAAAAGGAGTCTTCTAACCTGTAGTAATATTAATATTGTGACTGGGATATGAGTGCTAGCAGGGTGGAAGGGTTTGTGCCGTGCAGTGTGGCGCATGTATGTGGAAGGGTTTGTGCCGTGCACAGTGTGGCGCATGTATGTGGAAGGGTTTGTGCCGTGCACAGTGTGGCGCATGTATGTGGAAGGGTTTGTGCCGTGCACAGTGTGGCGCATGTATGTGGAAGGGTTTATGCCGTGCAGTGTGGCGCATGTATGTGGAAGGGTTTGTGCCGTGCAGTGTGGCGCATGTATGTGGAAGGGTTTGTGCCGTGCAGTGTGGCGCATGTATGCGGAAGGGTTTGTGCCGTGCACAGTGTGGCGCATGTATGTGGAAGGGTTTGTGCCGTGCACAGTGTGGCGCATGTATGTGGAAGGGTTTGTGCCGTGCAGTGTGGCGCATGTATGTGGAAGGGTTTGTGCCGTGCACAGTGTACCGCATGTATGTGGAAGGGTTTGTGCCGTGCACAGTGTGGCGCATGTATGTGGAAGGGTTTGTGCCGTGCACAGTGTGGCGCATGTATGTGGAAGGGTTTGTGCCGTGCACAGTGTGCTCCATGTATGTGGAAGGGTTTGTGCCGTGCACAGTGTGGCGCATGTATGTGGAAGGGTTTGTGCCGTGCACAGTGTGCTCCATGTATGTGGAAGGGTTTGTGCCGTGCACAGTGTGCCGCATGTATGTGGAAGGGTTTGTGCCGTGCAGTGTGGCGCATGTATGTGGAAGGGTTTGTGCCGTGCACAGTGTACCACATGTATGTGGAAGGGTTTGTGCCGTGCAGTGTGGCGCATGTATGTGGAAGGGTTTGTGCCGTGCACAGTGTACCGCATGTATGTGGAAGGGTTTGTGCCATGCAGTGTGGTGCATGTATGTGGAAGGGTTTGTGCCGTGCACAGTGTGCCGCATGTATGTGGAAGGGTTTGTGCCGTGCACAGTGTACCACATGTATGTGGAAGGGTTTGTGCCATGCAGTGTGGTGCATGTATGTGGAAGGGTTTGTGCCATGCACAGTGTACCACATGTATGTGGAAGGGTTTGTGCCGTACAGTGTACCACATGTATGTGGAAGGGTTTGTGCCGTGCACAGTGTACCACATGTATGTGGAAGGGTTTGTGCCGTGCACAGTGTACCGTATGTATGTGGAAGGGTTTGTGCCATGCACAGTGTACCACATGTATGTGGAAGGGTTTGTGCCGTACAGTGTGGCACATGTATGTGGAAGGGTTTGTGCCGTACAGTGTACCACATGTATGTGGAAGGGTTTGTGCCGTACAGTGTACCACATCTATATGGAAGGGTTTGTGCCGTGCAGTGTGGCACATGTATGCAGCAATTGAGCAACAGCTCCAGGATGCGACAGATGTGAGCGGGTTGCCCTTCTGGATTCTTGCATTAGAGATCTGGAGGAGCAAGTTGCAACCCTGGGCAGAACCAACAACCTTGAATGGAGTCTTCTGCTCTCTGAGCGGGTAGATAATGGGATTGATGTGGAGGGCGGAGGGTCTAATCAGGATTATCAGGTAGGTAGATGGGTTACTGTAGTGAGAGGGAGTGGTAGGGGCTCACAGAAAAGGAAGGCTGGCCCTGGGTTTGAGCACCCAAACAGATTTGCCAAGTTGGGTGAAGATGTGGGGGTGGCGAGCTCAGGGGTGGCAGCCCTGGATGTCACTGCTATCCCTAACAGCCAGGAGGGCAGACCATCTGGGAGGGGTGGTGAGGGTAGTGCAGGAAGGCCTAGACAGCTGGTGGTAGTAGGGGATTCTATAATCAGAAGGACTGATAAAATAATTTGTCACCAGGATCGCCTCAGCCAAATGGTTTGCTGTCTCCCTGGTGCCAGGGTTCAGCATGTGGTGGACCGGGTTGATAAATTACTGGCAGGGGCTGGGCATGACCCAGCTGTCTTGGTCCATGTTGGAACCAATGACAATACATGGAAGGTGGAGGCTCCTTAAGAATCAATTTAAAGAACTATCCTGCAAGTTGAAGGGAAGGACCTCCAAGGTGATATTCTCTGAATATTCCTGAGCCATGTGCAACTCAGGAGAGACGGGGAGATTAGAGAACTCAATGCATGGCTGAAGACCTGGTGTAAGAGGGAAGGATTTGGGTTTCTAGAGCACTGGGCTGACTTCTCATTGGGGTGCAGTCTATATGCTAGAGATGATTTTTACCTCAATGGAAGGGGGTTTGCTGTGCTG
The DNA here is from genome assembly GCF_062004578.1 of Staurois parvus. NCBI lineage: Eukaryota > Metazoa > Chordata > Amphibia > Anura > Ranidae > Staurois > Staurois parvus. Next base: position 3,600,078 of record NW_028318017.1, read on the forward strand.
GGGGAGGAGTTTATGGGGAGGATCGAGGAGAATTTAAACTAGGATCGAGGGGGATGGGAGAATTAGATTACAATGGGGTAGACAGATCAGACAGGGGTCAGTACTTATTGGTGGGTGGAATGGGGAAAGCTGGGGGGAGGGCTATGGCAATGATAAGAAGGTGCCCATGTTACAAACAACCATTGGAATTAGTACCTTCTGTAGGAAAATAGAAAATACGCAAAATACATGTGCACAAGGTGTCAATGTTTTAAAGTGTTTCCTCACCAATGCCAGAAGTGTGCCCAGCACAATAGGTGAGTTGGAAGGTTTGGTGCATGAAGAGAACTAGGATTGAATTGGTATTGCTGAATCTTGGCTTCATTCCTCACATGACTGGGCCATTCATATTCCTGGCTAGGTTCTCTTTCGGAGAGACGGGGGAAATAGGAAAGGTGGTGGTGTCTGTCTCTATGTGAGAAGTGATCTCAGAGCGAGTGTGAAAGAGGACCTAGTTGATGGAGAGTGTGATGAGGCTGAAGGATTATGGGTGGAACTGCACATGGGGGGCGGTACTACAAAGGTCATCATTGGAGTTTGTTATAGGCCTCCCAGTGTTAATGAGGAGGTGGAGACTCCGCTCCTTGCACAGATGGAAAGGGCTGCAAGGGCTGGGACAGTGATGATAATAATAATGGGGGATTTTAACTACATGGAAATTAACTCAAGTAATGGCACTGCTAGAACAGTCAAAGGGCAAAAAATTATAAACTACTACAGGACAATTCTATGGTACATTTCATAGCGGCCCCAACTAGGAATGATGCTCTGCTGGACCTGGTCATCTCCAACCATGCAGAGCTTATAATGAATGTCCATATAAAAGAACATCTGGGTAGCAGTGACATGGTATACTTGGACAGAGGGGTGGCTGTGGATGTGGTATACTTGGACAGAGGGGTGGCTGTGGACGTGGTATACTTGGACAGAGGGGTGGCTGTGGACGTGGTATACTTGGACAGAGGGGTGGCGGTGGATGTGGTATACTTGGACAGAGGGGTGGCTGTGGACGTGGTATACTTGGACAGAGGGGTGGCTGTGGACGTGGTATACTTGGACAGAGGGGTGGCGGTGGATGTGGTATACTTGGACAGAGGGGTGGTGGTGGATGTGGTAGACTTGGACAGTCATGTTGGAACAGGAAGGGGCCATCCCCAAACTCTTCCCACAAAGTTGGGGCATGAAATTGTCCAAAATGTCTTGGTATGCTTACAACATAAGAGTTCCCTTCACTGGAACTAGGGGGCCAAGCCCAAACCCTGAAAGACAACCTCACACCATAATCCCCCCCTACCAACCTTTACACTTGGCACAATGCAGTCAAGCAAGTACCGTTCTCCTAGCAACCACCAAACCCAGACAGGTCCATCGGATTGCCAGACAGAGAAGTGTGATTGGTCACTCCAGAGAACACATATCCACTGCTCTAGAGTCCAGTGGTGGCGTGCTTTACACCACGGCATCCAACGCTTTGCATTGTACTTGGTGATGTAAGGCTTGGATGCAGCTGCTCGGCCATGGAAACCCATTCCATGAAGCTCTCTACACACTGTTGTTGGGCTCATCTGAAGGCCACACCAAGTTTGGAGGTCTTTAGCTATTGACTCTGCAGACAGTTGGCTACTTCTGCACTTCAGCATGCACTGACCCCGCTCTGTCATTTTCCGTGGCCTACCACTTGGTGGCTGAGTTGCTGTTGTTCCCAGTTGCTTCCACTTTGTTATAATCCCACTAACAGTTGAGCGTGGAATATTTAGTAGCCAGGAAATGTCACGGATGGACTTATCACAGGTGACAACCTATCACGGGACCACGCTTGGAGTCACTGAGCTCCTGAGAGCGACCCATTCTTTCACCAATGTTTGTAGAAGCAGTCTGCATGCCTAGGGGCTTGATTTTATACACCTGTGTCCATGGAGGTGACTGGAACACCTGAATCCAATGATGTGTATATACACACACTATACAATACAGCTCAGTGGATTGCTGTAGGAAAGTCCTGGATTCTTTCTTGGATACACAGAATATAACTGGATATAACATTTATAGGGAAAGTTGATCCAGGGAATATCCGATTGCCTCTCGGGGGATCAGGAAGGAATTTTTTAACCCGGCTGTAGGCCGACCCCTCATTGCCTGCAGTAGAGCAGTTACTCGGATCATTCAGTTTATAATTCCTCTAAACAGATGGTTAGATATATCAGCTTGGCATTAAAGCACATGGAAAAAAAAAATAAAAGTCAGCAGCTACAAAAACTGTAGCTGCTGTCTTTTAAACTACAGCCACTTACCTGTCCCTCGGTCCCTCGGTGTCCTCACCACGGCTGGTTTCACCAGCCGTCTTCTCAACCTGGTGCCGGCATCTTCAGTGTGGGCACCCGACTGTGACAGCTTGTGGCTTCTCAGCTGGGTGCCCACTGCGCATGCGTGAGAAGTGTGCGCTTTTTTGAATGACACGGTGCATTACGGTGGCTTGTACCTTCATTTGAGTAAAAGACGGGTGCATTGTAGGAATTGGCATTCTTGCTTATTTTTAAAGTTAAGTTCACACATTTATACACTGAAGAGGGAGGTGCATTGTAGTACAGCACACTTACACAATCACTGGTTTTTTTATATCACACATATTACTTCCCTCACCCTTGTTCCACAGTTGTAGAAGTGGCAGTGCAGCATTCCAGTTGTTTTTTTTTTTTTTAACAAAGACATTGAGCAGAATACATTTAGGCCTAAATTTATGATGAAATTTAATGTTTTTACATTTTTTTACTGGACATGTTTAATAGCAAAAAGTCAAATATATTGTTTTTTTCCTCAAAATTGCTGATCTTTTTATTTTTTATAGCGCAAAACATAAAAACCGCAGAGGTGATCAAATACCACTGAAAGAAAGCTCTATTTGTGGCAAAAAAGAACGTAAATTTAATTTGGGTGCAGCGTTGCATGACTGCGCAATTGTCAGTTAAATTAACTTCACCTGGTCAGGAAGGGGGGGGAATCCTCTGGAGGGCGAGCGGTTAAAGGTTGAAAGCTCTTTACATCCATATATGTCATAGCCTTCAGCATGTTATAAACAGAGGGTTCCATAACATTCACATTTTGACTATAAAGTGACAAATTTCACTCGCCCCTCTTATGAATTTAGAAAAAGCCACGCAAAGTATTGTGTCCTCAACTCATGTTATTCTACCTAGAGCATTGGTGTGCAAATACTTAGACCAGCAATGGGCAAACTACGGCCCGGCGGACCTTTTAATCCGGCCCGCGGAGCTAGGCTCCTCTCACAGTCCGCCCTGAAGACCGGTGTAGCATGAAAATCTGTCTCCTATGAGGATCTGTCCCCCTCGACGTATCTGCGCATGTGCCGGAGATCGCCGATCGGCTGCTAATGCCTGAAACTGGCACATGCGCAGATACGTCGAGGGGGACAGATCCTCATAGGAGACAGATTTTCATGCTACACCGGAACGGCCCGGGAACACGGCGAGAGGAACACGCGGAGCAAAGGTAAGTGAATTGACACAGGGGGGACTTGGCCTACTACTTGGGGGGGGGAATAGTACTGTGGGGGATGAAATACTATATGAGGGATGAATTAATATGGGGGATGAATTACTATATGGGGGATGAATTACTATATGAGGGATGAATTACTATGGGGGATGAATTACTATATGGGTGATGAATTACTATGGGGGATGAATTACTATATGGGGGGATGAATTACTATATGGGGGGATGAATTACTATATGGGGGGATGAATTACTAGGGGGGATGAATTACTATATGGGGGATGAATTACTATATGGGGGATGAATTACTATATGGGGGATGAATTACTATATGGGGGATGAATTACTATATGGGGGATGAATTACTATGCTTACTATGGGGGAATATTACTATACTTACTAAGGATGACACATACACATCATTCATCTACTCTTGGTCCGGCCCCCGGGTCCAATATATGAACCCATTGCGGCCCTCAAGTCAAAAAGTTTGCCCACCCCTGACTTAGACACTCAATTTATTACAGGCGCTGTCAATTTATGCAGCGCTTTACATATATATATATTACATTTACATCAGTCCCCACCCCCGAGGAGCATACAATCTAAGGTCCCTAACTCACATTCATACATACACATACTAGGGCCAGTTTAGACAGGATCCAATTCACCTACCAGCATGTCTTTGGAGTGTGGGAGGAAGCCGGAGTACCTGGAGGAAACCCACGCATGCACAAGGAGAACATGCAAACTCCAGGCAGGTGGTGCCGTGGTTGGGATTCAAACCAACGACCCGAGTACTGCCAGGTGGAAGTGCTAACCATTTAGCCCCGGTGCTGCCCAATGAGTTCTGCTATGCAAAGCCATTGTGTACATCTCACCTTAGAAGGTACATATATATAGATGGTATTATAATGATTATTGGGTGACAACGCCTCTCTGGTTTGTAGATGAAGATCAAGAGATAAAAGATAAGAAGATATTGTCTGTAATAATTATCTAGATCTATAGACAGATATTACACACAACATACTACACCCCTGAAGGGGTAAAGAGGAGTTCCAGCTGGTTTTTTAAGTTGCCTTCAAGACAATCCGACCCCCTTAACAGTCCGTAATGGCAATACATATATATATATATTTTTTTCTTCTAAACGTTGTACCTTTTTTTTTCAATGATTCAGTCTGCAGTTCCAGTCCAGACCACCTATGAAATGTCTTCGGGGGGGGTTACTGGGTGTATATATAAAATAACGTCTCATTACCTCCCCTGCTGCCACTTCCACCAACGTCTCCCCTCCACTTCCTCCTCTCACCCGGAACTTCCTGTCTGTGCCTGATATCACTTCCTGTCTGTGAATGACATCACTTCCTGTCTGTCTTCCATAGAGACTTCCTGTCTGGGTAGAAGTGAGATCCCCACCTTGTGGAGCTCAGAGGAACTGCAGCCCCGAGAAGCATCTGGTAGTGTGACCCCGGCCTTGTGCTGGGTGTGTATGGACTGTAGATCCTTATAGATACTGGAAGCAAACTGTTAATTTTCATCATAGGTGCTATTAGACCTAAGCACCAAGTGTATGTGCTTTGGGTCTCCTTCCCCCCCCGAGTCTAGTAAGATCTCGGACAGGATTACTTGCTCTGTTGTCTGCTGGTTGTACCGGGTGGAGGGATATGTCTGTATAGTCTCAGACCCAAGTCACTGAGTGCAGTCTCAGGAGATGGGAGGCAGCGGTGTGGGACCTCTGCAACTTGTCTACAGGAAACATTTAATGTTCCACCGATTACTGAATACCAATATTATGAGCCCTGACCATTACACTGTATAATTTATGTTGTACATTACATACTCCTGGCCCCTGCACTATATACTCTATGTTGTACATTACATACTCCAGACCCCTGCACTATATACTCTATGTTGTACATTACATACTCCTGACCCCTGCACTATATACTCTATATTGTACATTACATACTCCTGACCCCTGCACTATATACTCTATGTTGTACATTACATACTCCTGACCCCTGCACTATATGCTCTATGTTGTACATTACATACTCCTGACCCCTGCACTATATGCTCTATGTTGTACATTACATACTCCTGACCCCTGCACTATATACTCTATATTGTACATTACATACTCCTGACCCCTGCACTATATACTCTATGTTGTACATTACATACTCCTGACCCCTGCACTATATGCTTTATGTTGTACATTACATACTCCAGACCCCTGCACTATATGCTCTATGTTGTACATTACATATTCCTGACCCCTGCACTATATACTCTATGTTGTACATTACATACTCCTGACCCCTGCACTGTATACTCTATGTTGTACATTACATACTCCTGACCCCTGCACTGTATACTATATATTGTACATTATATACTCCTGACCCCTGCAATATATACTCTATGTTGTACATTACATACTCCTGACCCCTGCACTATATACTCTATGTTGTACATTACATACTCCTGACCCCTGCACTATATACTCTATGTTGTACATTACATACTCCTGACCCCTGCACTATATACTCTATGTTGTACATTAGATCATTCTGATACTATATAGTCCTTTTGTATCCTATATAATTAGCTGTATGTTACATTTGCATTATTTCTTTTACACCCATTTCCTACCAGTTGGACATTTTATATCGGATGATGTGATTGGAGCACAGACTTTTACATGGTGATAATAATGTGATAACATCCTCCAACTTTGGACCCTTAAACAGAAAGTGATAATGAGGGAGGAGTCAATACCCCAATGATGGTGGTCTTCAGGATCAGTCCAGTCTTCATCTTGGTTGTTCTCCCCCCATCCTCACTCTCTGACCTCTGGTGGGGCTCAGCCCCGCTGTTCTTCATGACTAAATCATGGACTAAATAAGGAAGTGCAGTACTTCTTGTGTTGGGAAGATGGCGATGAGTGATAGAGGGGGTGGGAACCCTCGTCCTATAATCCCCTCATCACTGTCCCTCCTATAAAAGACAGTTCTGGTTGTTTCCTCACTCTCTGACTAAGGTCCATGAATAAAGAAATGACCAGGTAGGAGATCAGAGGAGCCATTTCCTAGTTCCCTTGAGGGTGGAATTGTAAGATCCTCAGAGACCAAGCTGCCTGGTGTGGGCGGAGTCCTGGTTTGGGGGAACCAATCAGCTCCTGTCTAGTAATCCTCTTTATCTTTGTATTTTAGTTCATGGCCGGGAGATGAGGAAAACCTCCGAGGATTGCCTCACTTTGTCTCTAGACTGGAAAGTAGAAGATGAGGACATCACACAGTATAGTCCAGGAGAAAACCCGGCTCCCTCCAATGTCCATCCAGCACCACACAGTATAGATGGACCATCGGATTCCTCTTCAGGCAGCATCAACACCTCCAAGTGCTGCTACCCATGCTCCACTTCACCACTGTGCACCACCACCACAGCTGTCACTGCAGGGTCAGAATGCCGTCACATCCTGTAGCTAACATATGTTTTGTCGTGATGATGTCTTTAGGAATACCTCCTGAAGACGTTATCACGACAAAACGTACAACCCCAGGGTCAGAGTTTTTTGCATACCCTGGAAATTTTGTGAATCCTTTTGCATAAATTATACTTGCAGCTTCCCGTGTCTTCTTCTCATGAGGCTTCATGGCTTGCATTGTGGTGGACGCCACAAGAGCTTTATTTTTCCTGATATACAGTATCATCTCCATATGGATGTCTAGTACATGGACTGGGCTTACCTCCAAGAAGTGTTCTCTCCTCTGCAGAGATTTACCTGGCAATGTCTCAGGGAAAGTAAGTTCCCTCAGGGAGGGTGTATGCTTCCAGTAGAGCCGGCAACCTCTTATCTCAACCAGAAGTTATTATACCCAGAATTTATCAGGAAGAGGGGACACTCTGGTTTCTTCAGGGAGTTGGGCAAGCTCACAAACCTGCTGCTCCTTCTATCTCAGCAAGATGTTTCCTTTGCTGCTCTCACAGTCTCCATTTCCATTAGGAGTACTGGGCATCCACACAATCTAAACAAGGGCCTTCACTTGGGTGACATAGGACTTTTACAGGCTGTGACGGATGAAAGGCAAAACAGAACACACAGAGTGGATGGCAGACGCACAAAGTTTTATTGAGACAAACAGACCGCAGTCCTTCAATAGGGGGGGTGGCAGAGAGGGTGGATTTGCCACTAAATGGTAACGAGGGGGCCCCACCCACTTATAGTACACTAGGAGAGCCAAGGGGGTGTCCCTGTAACAGGGGTAGTCCGACACAGAAGAGGGGTGCAAGGGGTCACCACCGCAACAGTTCAGGTAACACAGTGGGGAAGCAGGTACTCACAGATCCAACAGGGTGCCTGGTCTCCCAGGGGTAGAAGCAGAACGCAGGTACCTGTTGAGTCCAGATCAGGCGGGTGGCCTTTGGCAGACGGGCTGTGGTAGTCTCTCCACCTTCTGTGGGGTCTCTGGCAAAAAGCAGGCAGGCTGGTATAGTCTCTCCCCCTTCTGTGGGGTCTCTCGCAATCGCAGGCAAGCTTTCTCTGGTTGTCTCTTCCCTCCTGTGGGGTCTCCGTGAGGCTAGGGTTAGGCTTGTAGAGTCTATTCACAAAGGTCTCGCCGAAGCTTGAGATCCTTTGCAGACTACACACCGGAATGAATAGGAGCTCCCAGCATTCACCTCTTAAACTGCTGCAGGATGCTCCCCGGTCGCCTTGGCAACCGGGAGGGGGAAGGGAACACTAGACCCCAGGGAGAATCAGGCTGGTTACAGGGACATCCTGGGGGGCAGGGATGATGTCTGCATAGATGAAAAGTTGGGAGGTGTGCAGAGAGCTCCCAGCCAGCTGGCCGGGAGGGAGGGGGCCCAGAGTAATTTGATTTGGTCATTTGACCTAGTGACACGGGACAATTCTAACAATACAGAGCAGGACACTGAGGGCATGTGATACAAGGCATTAATAAGGGGATTAATAATTGGCAGGCTCCCATACCGTGACACTCCTCCCCCCTCCTTTTCACAAGTGCCGATAAGGGGGACCCACCCAGGTTCCCTGGAAGGCACTTGTGGGGCCTAGCTACTGTGGGTCTTGTTGGCAAGAAAGGCCATCTGCGTTTTGGTGCTGGCTTCCCCGCCTGTAACGAATGGTAAAGTTGTAGGGCTGGAGGGCCAGGCTCCACCTAAGGAGGCGCCCATTGTCCCCGGACACCCGGTTCAGCCATGTGAGGGGGTTGTGGTCAGTGACTATGGTGAACTCCCGGCCGTACAGGTAGGGCTGTAGCTTCTTCAGGGCCCAGACTATGGCCAGACACTCCTTCTCCACTGTAGCATAGGCAACTTCCCAGTCCAGTAGTTTGCGGCTGAGGAAGGCAACGGGGTGTTCCTCCCCAGCCTCGTTGACTTGGCTGAGGACAGCCCCTAGGCCAGTGATGGCGAACCCGTGGCACGCGTGCCACAGCCGGCACGCCGAGCCATATCTGTGGGCACGCCAGGAGAATCCAGCGGCGCGCTGTCTTCCCGGCTGTAGTGTGCGTGACAGCCGGGTCCCAAGTGCGCATGCGCAAGAAGCAGTGCTCTTTGTGAATGGTAAGGCGGTACCTGGGACACATGACAGATCCCAGAAGCCGCCGGACCAATCACCAAGCGCAGCACTTCTCGCGCATGCGCACTGGGCATCCGGCTGTCCGACGAGCGCCCACACTACAGAAGCCGGGAAGACAGCGCGCGGCTGGATAAAGGAACAGGTAAGATAAAACAAACACTCAGCGGAAGTAAGAGCGGGTACCTGTCAAATTCAGGTACCCGCTCCCCCTCCCTCCCCAAAGGTCAGCAGTCATCTGTACTGCCCGCAGTCTCTGGTCATCCCTGTACTGTCCGCAGTCTCTGGTCATCTCCTGTACTGTGTCCGCAGTCTCTGGTCATCCCTGTACTGTGTCCGCAGTCTCTGGTCATCCCTGTACTGTCCGCAGTCACTGGTCATCCCTGTACTGTGTCCGCAGTCTCTGGTCATCCCTGTACTGTCCGCAGTCTCTGGTCATCCCTGTACTTTGTCCGCAGTCTCTGGTCATCCCTGTACTTTCCGCAGTCTCTGGTCATCCCTGTACTGTCCGCAGTCACTGGTCATCCCTGTACTGTGTCTGCAGTCTCTGGTCATCCCTGTACTGTGTCTGCAGTCTCTGGTCATCCCTGTACTGTGTCTGCAGTCTCTGGTCATCCCTGTACTGTGTCCGCAGTCTCTGGTCATCCCTGTACTGTGTCCGCAGTCTCTGGTCATCTCCTGTACTGTCCGCAGTCTCTGGTCATCTCCTGTACTGTGTCCGCAGTCTCTGGTCATCTCCTGTACTGTGTCCGCAGTCTCTGGTCATCCCCTGTACTGTGTCCGCAGTCTCTGGTCATCTCCTGTACTGTGTCCGCAGTCTCTGGTCATCTCCTGTACTGTGTCCGCAGTCTCTGGTCATCCCTGTACTGTGTCCGCAGTCTCTGGTCATCCCTGTACTGTGTTCGCAGTCTCTGGTCATCCCTGTACTGTCCGCAGTCTCTGGTCATCCCTGTACTGTCCGCAGTCTCTGGTCATCCCTGTGCTGTCCGCAGTCTCTGGTCATCTCCTGTGCTGTCCGCAGTCTCTGGTCATCCCTGTACTGTGTCTGCAGTCTCTGGTCATCCCTGTACTGTGTCTGCAGTCTCTGGTCATCCCTGTACTGTGTCTGCAGTCTCTGGTCATCCCTGTACTGTGTCTGCAGTCTCTGGTCATCCCTGTACTGTGTCTGCAGTCTCTGGTCATCCCTGTACTGTGTCTGCAGTCTCTGGTCATCCCTGTACTGTGTCCGCAGTCTCTGGTCATCCCTGTACTGTCCGCAGTCTCTGGTCATCCCTGTACTGTTAATTAGTTTGCACTACTGTACGAGTTGTTTTTTCTAAACCAAAAGCTCGATATTCAGGTTTCATTGCAGTGTTGGCACTTTGAAAGAAATAAGTTGGTTTTGGGTTGCAGTTTGGGCACTCGGGCTCAAAAAGGTTCGCCATCACTGCCCTAGGCCATAGGTGGAGGCGTCTGTCTGCACGAGGAAGCGTCTGTTGTAGTCAGGGGCTGCCAGGACGGGGTTGCTCGCCAGGACGGATTTGAGGACATGGAAGGCGGATTCACAGGCCGAGGTCCAGGTCACCATCTGGGGACTGTTCTTCCGGGTCAGGTCAGTCGGGCTGGGCCATGGAGCTGAAATTAGGTACAAATTTATGGAAATAGCCGGCAGTGCCGAGGAATGCCATCACTTGCTTCTTGGTCTGGGGAGTGGGCCAGTCATAAATGGCCTGAACCTTGGCTGGCTCAGGTTTCAGTGTCCCCCCCTACTCGGTGCCCGAGGTACTGTACCTCCGCCATTCCCAACTGGCACTTGTCTGGTCTCACTATCAGCCCGGCCCTGCAGATGCAGTCTAGGATGGCCCCCATGTGGGCCAGGTGCTCCTCCGTGTCACTAAAGATAGCTATGTCATCTAGGTAAGCGCACGCAAACTCTTGGCAGCCCTCCAGTAGCTGGTCCACGACCCGTTGAAAGGTGGCGGGGGCGTTTTTCATGCCGAAGGGCATGACGAGGAATTCATACAGGCCGAACGGGGTAATGAAGGCGGAGCGCTCAAAGCCCTCTTTTGTGAGGGTGATTTGCCAATAGCCCTTGCTTAGGTCTAGGGTGCTAACGTAGCGGGCTCCAGCCAGACGGTCCAGCAGGTCGTCTATGCGGGGCATGGGGTAGGTATCACTGACAGTGTAGTCATTCAACCTCCGGTAATCCACGCAAAAGCGGGTGGTCCCATCCTTCTTTGGCACGAGCACCATCGGGGAGGCCCAAGGACTTTGGGAGGGTCGGATGATACCCAGCTGGAGCATCTCGGAGAGTTCTGCCCGGATGGCCGCCTTCACGGATTCGGGGACTCGGTATGGGGCCTGCTGGATGGGTTTCTGACTGTGGGTCTCCACGTGCTGGAGGGCTAACCCGGTGCGGCCTGGGGTGGCCGAGAAGGCGACGACCCGGTCCGCTATCACGGCCCGCATCTGGGCCATCTGGCGGGGGTTCAGCCGAGCCCCCGTGGGAATCTGATCTAGGGGAGTGGTGACCTTGGTGGCTTGCAGGAGATCGGGGAGGGCTCCCTCGTCTGCTCCGCCTGTGGAGGCGGGGCAGACAGCAAGCACTGGCAGAGCCCGGTCATGGTACTCTTTCAACATGTTGATGTGGACCGTGCACTGTTGGCGGTTGCGGGAGTCGAGACCAATGACGTAACTAGTCTCGTCTATCTTGCGGAGGAACTTGTAGGGTCCTTCCCAGATGTGCTGGAGTTTGTTCTGGGGGTTGTGGACGATCTTGAGCACCTGCTTCCCTTCAGTGAACTCGCGGCCGCGTGCCTTGCGGTCGTACCAGACCTTCTGACGTGTCTGGGCTGCCTGGAGGTGGCTGTGGGCCATGGTGGCCAGGCGGGTCAGCCTTTCCCGTAGCTCGAGAACGTAGGGAACGACGGGGGTACCCGTGTCCTCTATCTGCCCTTCCCAATGTTCCCGGAGCAGGGATAGGGGACCGGGGACCTTCCGCCCGTACAGGAGTTCGAAGGGGGAGAACCCCGTTGACTCTTGCGGTACCTCCCGATATGCAAACAGCAGGTGTGGAAGGAGCTTCTCCCAGTCCACCTCCCCATCAACGAAGGACCTCAGCATGCTCTTCAGTGTGCCATTGAAGCGCTCGCAGAGGCCATTGGTTTGGGGGTGATAGGGAGTGGTCCAGATCGCCCATACCCCGCACGTGCGCCAGAGGGACTGGACCACCTCAGACACGAACTGGGTACCCTAGTCCATCAGGATCTCGCTTGGGAAACCCACTCGGGAGAAAACAGTGACTAGGACCTCGGCTACTTTGGGGGCGGAGATGCTGGACAGGGGGACAGCCTCGGGGTAGCGGGTGGCGTAATCCACTACCGTGAGGATGTACCGCTTGCCGGCCTTACTGAGCCGGGCCAGGGGCCCCAGGATGTCTACAGCTACCCGCTGAAAGGGCTCGTCAATGATGGGTAAGGGGCAGAGCGGGGCATTGGGGTGGTCCCCTGGGCGTCCCCTCCTCTGACAGATGTCACAGGTCTGACAGAAGTGGGCTATGTCCTGGGTGATACCTGGCCAGTAGAAGGCTTGGGTCAGCCGCAGCCCCATTTTCCTCTTACCCAGGTGGCCAGCTACTGGAATGTTGTGTGCTATCTGGAGTAGCGGGAACCGGAACCGTCTGGGCACTATCAGTTGTGTGGGGCTAGCAGAGGGTTGACCCGGGCGGCTTGGGCCTACTGTGCGGTACAACCCCTGCTCCCATCAAAGCTGGCCCTTATCCCCCTCCTGCTCCTCTGCGGCAGCCTGGGTCCTAACTTTAGCCAAGGCTGGGTCTGTGGCTACCTCCCGCTTAAAGGTCTCCCGATCCCAGGTCAGGGGAAGGTCTGCGTCAGGTAGGGGTTCACTCACCGAGTCCATGCTGGGGAAAGGTCCCGTGGTGGCTTCTGCTGGAGGAGGACCTTGACCTTGTGCGCATACATCCTATAGGACGGTTCCGCATGGCAGGGAAGGTCACGGAAGTGCGCCCGGTGCACTTCTGGTGTCACCACATAATATTCCAACACAGTCTGTTTGACCCGGGCGTAATCCTGGCCATCCACATAGTCCAGAGTGCAGTAGGCTGCAGCTGCACCCCCTTCTAACAGACCCATGAGGTGCCGTATCCAATCCATGCTTGGCACCTCCATGAGCTGGCACTGCTGCTCAAAGTCCTGAAATAACCCCTCTACATCCCCGGCGGCTTCATTGAAGGGTTTAAAGTCCTTGCGGCTGACCCGGGGAGGGGGTATCCCGCAGCCATGGATGGGCAGCTGAGGTCACAGTGGCTCCCTTGGCTCTCTTTCATGCGCTCTCCGGATAGCCTTTCGCTTGTCCTCTGCTGTGGCGTCTGACCCCAGGAGGGCCATCTCTTCCTCCACCCGAGTAAGCCAGGGGCTCTTGGGCCCTGGATCCTTGCGTGCTGGGGAGGCTGGGGTTGATCTGCTTTTTCCTGGGGCATCTTGGGGGTCCGCCTCCTCAATGACGGTGATCAGATCCTCTTTGGCTAGGCCCCTACAGGAAAGGGCCAGCTCCTCAGCCCTCTCGTGCAGACATGCCACAGTCCACTTGCTGTATTCGCTGGGCCGGGTCTGTTCCCGCATCCGCTGGGTTTTGCTGTCTGCCATCTCCTCAGTGTCCTGATCCCACAGCTGCCAACCAGTATGTGACGGAGGAAAGGCAGGCCAGAACACACAGAGTGGATGACAGACGCACAAAGCTTTATTGAGACAAACAGACAGCAGTCCTTCAATACGGGGGGTGGCAGAGAGGGTGGATTTGCTGCTAAATGGTAACGAGGGGGCCCCACCCACTTATAGTCCACTAGGAGAGCCAGGGGGGTGTCTCTGTAACAGGGGTAGTCCGACACAGGAGAGGGGTGCGAGGGGTCACCACCGCAACAGTTCAGGTAACACAGTGGGGAAGCAGGTACTCACAGATCCAACAGGGTGCCTGGTCTCCCAGGGGTAGAAGCAGAACGCAGGTACCTGTGGAGTCCGGATCCGGCAGGTGGCCTCTGGCAGATGGGCTGTGGTAGTCTCTCCACCTTCTGTGGGGTCTCTGGCAAAAAGCAGGCAGGCTGGTATAGTCTCTCCCCCTTCTGTGGGGTCTCTCGCAATCGCAGGTAGGCTTTCTCTGGTTGTCTCTTCCCTCCTGTGGGGTCTCCATGAAGCTGGGGAGTAGACTTGCAGAGTCTAGTCCCAAAGGTCTCGCCGAAGCTTGAGATCCTTTGCAGACTACACACCGGAATGAATAGGAGCTCCCAGCATCCACCTCTTAAACTGCTGCAGGATGCTCCCCGGTCGCCTTGGCAACCGGGAGGGGGAAGGGAACACTAGACCCCAGGGAGAATCAGGCTGGTGACAGGGACATCCTGGGGAGCAGGGATGATGTCTGCATAGATGAAAAGCAAGATGGGAGGTGTGCAGAGAGCTCCCAGCCAGCTGGCCGGGAGGGAGGGGGCCCAGAGTAATTTGATTTGGTCATTTGGCCTAGTGACACAGGGGACAATTGGAACAATACAGAGCAGGACACTGAGAGCATGTGATACATGGCATTAATAAGGTAATTAATAATTGGCAGGCTCCCATACCGTGACTCTATGATTTTAAATTGTAACACAATGGATCTGTAAAACATTTTATCCTAACATAATATCCCATTGCTAGTAAGGATTTCTGAATATTGACACAGGTTGTTAATGTTATATATTGTTATATATTAAGTGTGTTATTGTCTTTATTACAGAAATATTGTATGTGTGCTGCCATATCTATAATCAATAAGTAGTTAAGTATGCCAATTATTAGATTTATATTTTTATATATATATATATATATATATTTATTGTCTTGTCTTCTATGTGCATAAATAGTATTTCAATCGTTATATATACAATATCTCCCAGAAGTGAGTCCCCCCTCACATTTTTGTAAATCTTTGATTCTATCTTTTCATATGACAACACTGAAGAAATGACACGTTGCTACAATGTGACGTAGTCAGTGTACAGCTTGTATAACATGTAAATTTGCTGTCCCCTCAAAATAACTCCACAAAATGTATTCTGCTATATGTCTTTGTTATAACAAAAATCAAAATAAGTGTATATTAATTGTTTTGTATAAAAGTTAGAGCACCTACAAACTATGGTATATATATATATATATATATATATATATATATATATACAGTCAGGTCGATAAATATTGGGACATCGACACAATTCTAACATTTTTGACTCTATACACCACCACCATGGATTTGAAATGAAACGAACAAGATGTGCTTTAACTGCAGACTGTCAGCTTTAATTTGAGGATATTTACATTAAAATCAGGTGAACGGTGTAGGAATTACAACAGTTTGCATATGTGCCTCCCACTTGTTAAGGGACCAAAAGTAATGGGACAGAATAATAATCATAAATCAAACTTTCACTTTTTAATACTTCGTTGCAAATCCTTTGCAGTCAATTACAGCCTGAAGTGTGGAACGCATAGACATCACCAGACGCTGGGTTTCATCCCTGGTGATGCTCTGCCAGGCCTCTACTGCAACTGTCTTCAGTTCCTGCTTGTTCTTGGGGCATTTTCCCTTCAGTTTTGTCTTCAGCAAGTGAAATGCATGCTCAATCGGATTCAGGTCAGGTGATTGACTTGGCCATTGCATAACATTCCACTTCTTTCCCTTAAAAAACTCTTTGGTTGCTTTTGCAGTCTGCTTTGGGTCATTGTCCATCTGCACTGTGAAGCGTCCAATGAGTTCTGAAGCATTTGGCTGAATATGAGCAGATAATATTCCCGAAACACTTCAGAATTCATCCGGCTGCTTTTGTCAGCAGTCACATCATCAATAAATACAAGAGAACCAATTCCATTGGCAGCCATACATGCCCACGCCATGACACTACCACCACCATGCTTCACTGATGAGGTGGTATGCTTAGGATCATGAGCAGTTCCTTTCCTTCTCCATACTCTTCTCCTCCCATCACTCTGGTACAAGTTGATCTCGGTCTCATCTGTCCATAGGATGTTGTTCCAGAACTGTGAAGGCTTTTTTAGATGTCGTTTGGCAAACTCTAATCTGGCCTTCCTGTTTTCGAGGCTCACCAATGGTTTCCATCTTGTGGTGAACCCTCTGTATTCACTCTGGTGAAGTCTTCTCTTGATTGTTGACTTTGACACACATACACCTACCTCCTGGAGAGTGTTCTTGATCTGGCCAACTGTTGTGAAGGGTGTTTTCTTCACCAGGGAAAGAATTCTTCGGTCATCCACCACAGTTGTTTTCCGTGGTCTTCCGGGTCTTTTGGTGTTGCTGAGCTCACCGGTGCATTCCTTCTTTTTAAGAATGTTCCAAACAGTTGTTTTGGCCCCCCCTAATGTTTTAGCTATCTCTCTGATGGGTTTGTTTTGTTTTTTCAGCCTAATGATGGCTTCACTGATAGTGACAGCTCTTTGGATCTCATCTTGAGAGTTGACAGCAACAGATTTCAAATGCAAATAGCACACTTGAAATGAACTCTGGACATTTTATCTGCTCATTTTATTTGGGATAATGAGGGAATAACACACACCCGGCCATGGAACAGCTGAGAAGCCAATAGTCCCATTACTTTTGGTCCCTTAACAAGTGGGAGGCACATATGCAAACTTTTGTAATTCCTACACCGTTCACCTGATTTGGATGTAAATACCCTCAAATTAAAGCGGACAGTCTGCAGTTAAAGCACATCTTGTTTGTTTCATTTCAAATCCATTGTGGTGGTGTATAGAGCCAAAAATGTTAGAATTGTGTCGATGTCCCAATATTTATGGACCTGACTGTATATATATATATATATATATATATATATATATATATATATATATATATATATATATATATATATATACACATATACATACACACACACACTGTATATATATTGGAATTTACACTGCTTTTGCTGACTGCCTATCATATTTCTTCAGGTGCTAAAATGCCATATCAGTACAAACACTCCCAAATGGAACGTTGAGTCCATGGAAGAGGCATGCTGAGTCCATGTAATATTTTATTTTTTGCTACATTTTTGTTTGGAAAATGACAATTTTTATTAACACAGAGTTGTCACTTAAATTATATATGGTTCACTCATGCCATGGATATATGTGGAATAACACTGCAAAACACATTCTGCTACTACTGCTGAGTATGGGAATACCACATGCAAGAAGCTTTTTGGCAGTCTAGCCAAGTACAGGCCCCCAAAATCCAATGAAAACCTTCAGGCTTTCAAAGAGCATTATTTCCTCATGTCTCTTCCTCACTACCTATCACAGTTTCGGAGGACCTAAAATGCCAGCATAGTACAAACACCCCAAAAATAACCCCTTTTTGGAAAGTAGACACCCCAAGGATTTGGATAAGAAGTATGATGAGTGCTTTGCAGATATCATTGTTATAACAGGGTTTTGCAAAAGAAAAGAAAAAATATGTTTTCTTTTTCTTTCTTCATTTTCCAAAAACGAGGCAACAAATGAAATCTGCAAAATACTCACCATGCTCCTTAGCAAATACCTTGGAGTGCCTACTTTCCAAAAAAGGGCTCGTTTGGGGGGCTTCTACTATCCTGCCATTTTATTGTCAACATTAGAAGCTTCTGTCACATTCTTCTAACCACTTGAAGAACAAGCCTTTTCTGACACTTTCTTTTACACGAAAAAACTTTTTTTCTGGTAGAAAATTACTTTGAACCCCAAGCATTATATATTTTTTTAAAGGAGAGGACCTAGAGAATAAAATGGTGGGTGTTGAAATTTTTTTAAGTCACAACTACGCAGCAATTTTTCAAACACTCATTTTTTTGGAATTTTAATGCACGAAAACACAATATAATGCCAAATTGTTAGATAAAATATAAAAGAAGATGTTATGCCAAATACATGGATACCAAACATGACATGCTTTAAAATTGTGCATGCCAGTTTAACGGCAACAAACTATGTACATTTTTAATATTGATAGGGAACAATTTAAAAGCCTTTACAGGTCACCAATTTATATTTACACAGGAGGTCTAGTGCTAGAATTACTGCCCTCGATCTGACATTCGTGATGATGCCTCACCTGCATGGTGCAATCTCTGTTTACATACCGCCATGGGACCAAAGCTACTGGTGAGTTTATTCATTTTATTTGGTGGTGGATTTCGATTGAAAATATTCTTTTCTCACCAATCATATTATTGAAGAATTATATATTTTTTTTGGACTTTTTTTTATATATGGGACAATTTTTTTCTTTTTTATGACAACTAGTGTGTGATAATTTATTTTTCCTTTTTCACTAGCGCAAATTGTTTATTATTCGTACACCTTATGGTATAGGGCGGATTTTGCAGCTGGTAGAATTTAATATACAGTCAGGTCCATAAATATTGGGACATGGACACAATTCTAACATTTTTGTCTCTATACACCACCACCATGGATTTGAAATGAAACAAACAAGATGTGCTTTAACTGCAGACTGTCAGCTTTAATTTGAGGGTATTTACATCCGAATCAGGTGAACGGTGTAGGAATTACAACAGTTTGCATATGTGCCTCCCACTTGTTAAGGGACCAAAAGTAATGGGACAATTGGCTTCTCAGCTGTTCCATGGCCAGGTGTGTGTTATTCCCTCATTATCCCAATTACAATGAGCAGATAAAAGGTCCAGAGTTCATTTCAAGTGTGCTATTTGCATTTGGAATCTGTTGCTGTCAACTCTCAAGATGAGTTACAAAGAGCTGTCACTATCAGTGAAGCCATCATTAGGCTGAAAAAACAAAACAAACCCATCAGAGAGATAGCAAAAACATTAGGCGTGGCCAAAACAACTGTTTGGAACATTCTTAAAAAGAAGGAACGCACCGGTGAGCTCAGCAACACCAAAAGACCCGGAAGACCACGGAAAACAACTGTGGTGGATGAGCGAAGAATTCTTTCCCTGGTGAAGAAAACACCCTTCACAACAGTTGGCCAGATGAAGAACACTCTCCAGGAGGTAGGTGTATGTGTGTCAAAGTCACCAATCAAGAGAAGACTTCACCAGAGTGAATACAGAGGGTTCACCACAAGATGGAAACCATTGGTGAGCCTCGAAAACAGGAAGACCAGATTAGAGTTTGCCAAACGACATCTAAAAAAGCCTTCACAGTTCTGGAACAACATCCTATGGACAGATGAGACCGACATCAACTTGTACCAGAGTGATGGGAAGAGAAGAGTATGGAGAAGGAAAGGAACGGCTCATGATCCTAAGCATACCACCTCATCAGTGAAGCATGGTGGTGGTAGTGTCATGGCGTGGGCATGTATGGCTGCCAATGGAACTGCTTCTCTTGTATTTATTGATGATGTGACTGATGACAAAAGCAGCCGGATGAATTCTGAAGTGTTTCGGGAATATTATCTGCTCATATTCAGCCAAATGCTTCACAACTCATTGGACGCCGCTTCACAGTGCAGATGGACAATGACCCAAAGCAGACTGCAAAAGCAACCAAAGAGTTTTTTAAGGGAAAGAAGTGGAATGTTATGCAATGGCCAAGTCAATCACCTGACCTGAATCCGATTGAGCATTTCACTTGCTGAAGACAAAACTAAAGGGAAAATGCCCCAAGAACAAGCAGGAACTGAAGACAGTTGCAGTAGAGGCCTGGCAGAGCATCACCAGGGATGAAACCCAGCGTCTGGTGATGTCTATGCGTTCCACACTTCAGGCTGTAATTGACTGCAAAGGATTTGCAACCAAGTATTAAAAAGTGAAAGTTTGATTTATGATTATTCTGTCCCATTACTTTTGGTCCCTTAACAAGTGGGAGGCACATATGCAAACTGTTGTAATTCCTACACCGCTCACTTGATTTGGATGTAAATACCCTCAAATTAAAGCTGACAGTCTGCAGTTAAAGCACATCTTGTTCGTTTCATTTCAAATCCATTGTGGTGGTGTATAGAGCCAAAAATGTTAGAATTGTGTCGATGGACCTGACTGTATTTATATTTTTTTCTCAATTGTGAATTAATAATTTCTCTGTGGCACCATCTATATTTGTTTACATCATATTTAATCAACCTATTTTTTAAACATAAACCTCTAAGTGTTTGTGAAATCTTCCACCACAAAATGTACTCCACCAATGAAAGCTCATGACTCGGTTTTTATTCTTCTCCTGCTATCAATGGCCGACCCGGTCCCACACTTCATCCATGTCTTTGGGGACCTCTGATCTCCTTATGAACTGTTTCTTCCATGATGAAGATCAGCCATGGAGTATATCTGAGGTGTATATCAGGGTGTGCTTCTTCCCCACATGAGAGCTGGGATGTCCAGCAACATTCATCTAGAGGACATTTCCCACACTCAAGGCACTAATACACCTCAAGGGTTGTGTGGGACCCCTGATGTACAGGAAGACAGGACTTCAGTGAGGAACATTTCCCTCACTCAGGACAGGAGAGTGGCTTCTTCGCCTTGTGCAATCTCTGATGTGTGTACAGACTGGACTTCATTGAAAAAAATTTCCCACACTCAGAACAGGAATATGGCTTTTCCCCCGTGTGAGACTTTTCATGCTTGTCGAGACATGATCTTCTTACAAAACCTTTCCCGCACTCGGAACAAGAATGGGGCTTCTCTCCCGTGTGCAATCTCTGATGACTATAAAGATTGGATTTATCTGAAAAACATTTCCCGCAGTCAGGACAGGAATATGGCTTTTCTCCTGTGTGAGACCTCCGATGTTTGACAAGATAAGTTTTTTGCACAAAACATTTCCCGCACTCAGAACACAAATAAGGCCTCTCTCCTGTGTGCACTTTGTGATGATTATAAAGATTGGCCTTATGTGAAAAACATTTTCCACACTCAGAACAGGAAAGTGGTTTCTCCCCCGTGTGAGATTTTTGATGTCTGTAAAGATTGGACTTCAATGAAAAACATTTCCCGCACTCAGAACAGGAACACGTCTCCTCTCCCGTATGTAATTTCTGATGTTTAGACAAACTTGACTTATTTGAAAAACATTTCCCGCACTCAGAACAGGAACACGTCTCCTCTCCCGTATGTAATTTCTGATGTCTAGACAAACTTGACTGCTGTGTAAAACATTTCCCGCACTCAGGACAGGAATACGGCTTCTCTACTGTGTGAGATTTTTTGTGCTCATTAAGGTAGCATTTAGAACTGGAACCCTTCCCGCACTCAGTACAGGAGAAGCTCTTCCCTGTTAGAAGGCCGGCCCGGTCCCGCACAGTCTGAGGGTCCTCAGGATACGAGAAATCCGATGGTCCATCTACACTGGGTGGTGCCGGATGGACATTGGAGGGAGCCGGGTTTTCTCCTGGACTATACTGTGTGATGTCCTCATCTTCTACTTTCCAGTCTGGAGACAAAGTGAGACAATCCTCGGAGGTTTTCCTCATCTCCCGGCCATGGACTAAAATACAAAGACAAAGAGGATTACTAGACAGGAGCTGATTGGTTCCCCCATACCAGGACTCCGCCCACATCAGGCAGCTTGGTCTCTGAGGAGCTTACAATTCCACCCTCAAGGGAACTAGGAAATGGCTCCTCTGATCTCCTACCAGGTCATTTCTTTATTCATGGACCTTAGTCAGAGAGTGAGGAAACAACCAGAACTGTCTTTTATAGGAGGGACAGTGATGAGGGGATTATAGGACGAGGGTCCCCACCCCCTCTATCACTCATCGCCATCTTCTCAACACAAGAAGTAGTGCACTTCCTTATTTAGTCCATGATTTAGTCATGAAGAACAGCGGGGCTGAGCCCCACCAGAGGTCAGAGAGTGAGGATGGGGGGAGAACAACCAAGATGAAGACTGGACTGATCCTGAAGACCACCATCATTGGGTTATTGACTCTTCTCTCATCACTTTCTGAGTCGAAAGTTTGAGGACAATATCAAAACAGATATATATTATGTCCAGCTTATAGAAAATGGGTGTAACCAAAGAATACATATTATGTTTTGTGGTATTGGGGAGATTATACTTATGTGGTAGGTGTTTTTTTAATGAGTTGTGCCGGTCTAAACTGTATTTTAGGGCATAGCATCCCACTTTTATTAATTAAAATTGAAAATTCACTTGGGCATCAGTGTAACGTAAATGTAAGTGTGATGTGACATAAATGTAAGGTTTGAGTAGCTGAGATGTGATCTGTAGAAATATGGCAATGTAGGTTTAGCTTCAGTCCATGTTATAATAATATAAGATGTGTACAGAATTAAGTCAGAGACATATGGTCACCAATTAGTATCTGAAGGGACAGAGCATGCTCTAGACTGGAGGTGACACCTGAATGCCAATAAGATTTGTCACCTTCTGGAAATCTGGAAGGAAAAGGCTCTAGACGGTTTGGCTTCATGACACAGTGGGAGACCGGAGGTGGTTCCTATGTGTCTGGGAGCTTTGACGTATATACACAGATCAAAGGAATATATTTCATCTCTCATAAAAGCTAAAATATTAGTTGCAGAGAGATGAAAATACTTCCTTCTGATTGGACACACTGTAGGCTACATCTGCATGTAGAACTGTATTTGTAGCCTATGTAGAATCCTAGAGAAATGCAGAAAACAGTTATATGGCGCCGGATTGCGACAGCTGAACAGCGATTGGTACTGTCACGATCGGACTGATGCGCTGGTGTCAGAATTCAATCCCTGACTTGGTGATTCAAACCGTTCCTGGTCCAATTGACTTTGGGCATTTCAGTACCCAGGACGTCCTGTTGGCTGGTAAAGGAACACCCCCCAGAGTTGATTGGCCAAGGACTAATGTCCAGCCTACGTCCATATTCCCATAAATTGAGGACCTGGGATATGGATGGTGCGATTCGTATGGAGCCAGTTCTATTGTCTGGCAGATTGCAGACTTTCTCTGACTTGCTCCAGTCGCAGGATAACTCTTGGTAAAAGTTTTATTTCTTTTTTTATTCCCTTTTATTTTATAGTCAATAGCCAATTGTGTGTCTTCTTGTATTTTCTGTAACTTTTTATACTTTGTACATATTTTATGCACTGCCCACTTTTGGGATATTAAATCATAAATTAATAAGTGACTTCTGGGTACTTAAGCTCGGGCTCATATCTCCGGAGAGATTGGATTGTATCGTATCGCAGTGTCTTTATATGCTCGGTCAAGTTCATTTCCAATCTGTTTGCATTGCATGTTGGCAGATTGCATGCAGATTGTAAAGGTAATAGATCTGCCAGATGGAAATCTGTGTGTGTGTGTGTGTGGTGACCCAGCAGGCCAGGCTGTGGATAAAACTGTTGGGTGGTGGAAAGCTACCGAGTGTGGTGTGTCTGGTGCGGGGGTGTGTGGACAGTGGAAGAGTGATTAACACCGGGGTTCTAGCTTGTAGGATAACTGGAGGAATCCTAGGAGGTTGTGCCGATTGCTAGGCTGCTCCTCAACCCTTAGCGTGCAACAGATTGTATATAAGATTTGTATCTGCCTGTGTGTGGTTGGCCAGCTGGATTGGAGTCTCCCTCTAGTGGTGGCCAGAGGTAGTGCGGGCTGTGAAAGTATATCACAGCCAATCTTATATACATATATATTCAAAGTAAGTCCCCTTATTCCTTCTTTACCCCAAGTCACGGCTGGACGTGCACGCCTCAGTTAGCTAGTCGGTGTGGGCGTGTGGGTTGGATCTATGACAATCAGTTGCCCATGTAGGTGTTCTTTCATCAACAGTCAAACCAAAATACAACGCCACCTAGCTCCCTTGTCTGCAGCAACACCGCTCTTCTTACCAGCCCCTTTGACTGTGTTGTCTAGTTTTACCTGTTCACTTGGCTGTTTTAGACTTTAGTTGCAGTGCCCTGCTGCAAAGCCCAATCCCAGCTTCTGGATAGGGGTTCTCCTGACACCCCAATAGGAGCCCTCCTGACTCCTTGAATGCGATCTCCTGTCTCTTGGCTGGCACTCCTCTGACCTCTGTGTAAGACCTTTAGTCTCCCACACTGAGAGCTGTCTCCAATCCTCAGGCTTGAGTATATAAGGGTCCTGCACACCTGTACACTTAGACAGGCTGCAGGCATCATGTAAAATCCGGACACAGGATTTAAAGTTCCGATACAAAACTACAGAATATGGAGAAAACCAGAAACACAGCTTTTTCAAATCAGAAATGATAGTCCAGAACCTCACATGAACTCTCAATGTGAATCCTAAGTCATATGCTCCTCTATGTTCACAGTAATAGGGTCTTGCTTGGTCACATACCCCCAAGCAAGACCCTATCCAACTGGAAGACATGAAACACAAACTTCTCACTTTGGCATCTCTGTACAATCCACCACCTAATACCTTCTCCCTGTCACTACCTTCCCTCTTACGTCTGAATGGGAACTCTGCTCTACAGGACCTAATTAGAGCTACCCAAGTCTTCTTTCTGGTGTGCTTCCACAAGCACCTATTCTGAGACCTTAACAGGGCCCTACCCATCCTTCTACCAGCCCCACTCCCCTTTGGTCTTGGGATCCTCAGGATACTTTTACTTTCTCTGTATATTTTGGTTTTTCTGCTGCCTTTTCCCATCTTCCTGTCCTAAAGCTGTAGGGAACCTCCATTGCCTAACATGGAGACACATTTCTTCTCATTTGTACCAACTTCAACCACTCTTGGTGTTCTTTTGGGTTCATCAACCCTTATGTGGGTACCCTCAGTAACCAAAAACCCATTTAGAATACCATTCCATATTGGTTCACACATTTCCCTGTTACCGTTACCAACGCTATTAGTATTTTCTGGCAGAGTCTCCAGGCTCTTTGGCCTCTTGTGGGTGATGGACAGAATTCCTACTACTGCCGCAGCTGTTCTGGACCTTTCTTCTTATGAGGTCTAGTGGTTGAGACAGTATACATGCCATGTACCAACCACTGCTCAGCTGCATCTCGGACCACACCAGCAGGAATGGTTATCATCACACCATCAAATGGAGAGACCTCTAGCCTGTCTGTCATTTCCAGTTTCTTTAGCATTTCTGCTGAGCGCCTTCCACACAAGAACAGTCACTGGAAGCACTCTTGTAGGGAACTGTGAGATCACTTTCCATACAATTAACCAGCACTGAAGTAACCAGTTCCAATTCTGACCAACATTGCTTACTGCCACCTGTACTACCTGGCTCCACGGATTGGTACTCTTCAGTACCAGCTTCTCTATCTGTACCCCCAGGTATACAGCAATTGTGTATCCTGTAATCCTGTTAGTATTAGGATTGATAACAGTGTATATTCGTTTTTTCCCCTTTGTTTGTAAGTATTGCCCCTCTTCATATTTTTATTTATTTCTCCATTAAAGCATTGTTTCTTTGTCAGGGTGGGTGTTATGGGGAGATTTCAAGGTTTGTCACTGAGACGCTGTGCTGCACCTATGTTTTATTTATTCTCTGGCATTTGGTGCATTGAGGTTGTCAACGTGGGTATATGATAGCGATACTGGGCTCCGGTAACATGGCCGCCAGCATTATTAGTGCTGGGAGGAGAAGCGGTTACCGTGGAGATTGGGAACAGAGTGGTATAAAAGGAGTGAGCTGCGCACCAATAGCGATACCCGAAGAAGTCACAAGGTTGGTGACCTAACGCGTAGGTATGCCGTGACGCAGCTTCCGGTGCACGGTGACGTACTTCCGGCATCAGGCACCATTTTGAGGAACCTGAAAATCCCCTATTTTTCATGCAGTATACTTAGACATGACGGATCTGCTGTTGCTGTTACAATTCTAATGTGATGGTTTAATGTATTAATTTATTTAATTTATTTGGTTTAAATAAAATACTTATCACCTTCTACACTATGGAAGTTTTTTCACTCACCCTGTGGGGTGTGAGATATTTGTAACAGAAAACCTTCCTGTGAAGCCTGTTTTTCATGTGGAGATGAACCACAAGTCCCAGTATCACCTGCCACAGTTGGAGTAGGATCCAGGGAGATCCTGAAAGTGAAGTGGCCCGTTGGGTCGCAGAAGGGAGGTGAGGAGGCAATCTAGCCATTTGAGGATCCGAGTGTGCTGACACATTCACAGCCACCTTCATCACAATATGTTTCATGGTTTTTGAAGCACAAAGTTTATGGACATTGTCCTGGATTTATGTTCTGTTTGATCCCGTTGGTTCACTATATCACTCAGTACCCTAATTAGGGGTTCTTCTGATCCATCATATAGCTGTCACATGATTTTTAGTTGTTGCATTATTCACAGTATGTAGAGCACTAAGTTGTGGCATTTATCACTGTATATAGAGCACTAAGATTTGGTCACGAGGTATTTTATAGCATTTATATATTTTTGTGGCACGGTATATACTGTGTATATTTATTGGTTGGGGGGTTTGTGGGGGGATTAGAGCGCTGCACTATAGTTGTTTGGATTATTTGATGACTGTTTAAGGTATCAGTGAGTGTCAGCCGCTGTATTGTGCAGGTCACTTCCATTAGCAGGAGGATTGTTTATCATTGCTATATAAGTACCTGAAATACACAAATACAATAAATCAGGACCCC
This sequence comes from Staurois parvus, assembly GCF_062004578.1. Classification (NCBI taxonomy): domain Eukaryota; kingdom Metazoa; phylum Chordata; class Amphibia; order Anura; family Ranidae; genus Staurois; species Staurois parvus. Next base: position 3,626,826 of record NW_028318017.1, read on the forward strand.
GCACACCTGTATACACAGGACAGGCTGCATCATCTGGTAAAATCCGGACATTGAAAGTTCTGGTCTAGAACAACAGAATCCAGGGAAAACCGAGCTTTCTCTGTTTGGAAATGATCATCCAGAATCTCACATTAACCCTCAAGGTGAATCCTGTGTCATATCCTCCTCCATCTTCACAGTGACAGGGTCTTCCTGTGTCATAGTTTATATATAGCAGTGGGGGGAGGGTAGAGAACAGAAGGCAGGCTTATGGAATGTACAACATATTGTATAACATTCAACAGTTAGGACTATATAGTATCAGTATAATATACAGTGCAGGGGTCAGTAGTATGTAATGTACAACATAGAATATATAGTGCAGGGATCAGGAGTATGTAATGTACAACATAGAATATATAGTGCAGGGGTCAGGAGTATGTAATGTACAACATAGAGTATATAGTGCAGGGGTGAGGAGTATGTAATGTACAACATAGAGTATATAGTGCAGGGATCAGGAATATGTAATGTACAAAACAGGGTATATAGCATAAAGGTCAGGAATCATATTTGTATTCAGTGATCAGTGGAAGCTTAAATGTTTACTGTAGACAAGCTGTAGAGATCCCACACCGCTGCCTCCCATCTCCTGAGACTGCACTCAGTGACTTGGGGCTGAGACTATACAGACATATCCCTCCACCCGGCACAGCCAGCAGATAACAGAGCAAGTAATCCTGGGAGAATTGTTCTGTCAGAGATCTTACTAGACCCGGGCATGTGGACAAAGATACAAGACTTACACTCCAGGTGCCTAGGTGTAGTAACATCTATGGTGAGAATCAACATTTTGCTGCCAGCTGAACCCCAGAATCTCCATAAATCCAGTCTAGATACATAAATTGTGTCTGCAGCACAGAGAAGGAAGATTATCCGAGAGAAATCCAGGAATACAGGACGGGGAACACAGCTCAGGAAAGTGACCAGGGGATTACAGGCTGATATCACCCAGTCCCCGCCCTACTCTGGACCAATCAGTGAGCAGTATGGGTGGAGGAATGGATTTAGTGTTCATGACCCACCTGTGCTGATCTCTGTAGGAGTGTCCTCCTCTATAAATGTCCCCGTTATTCCATCCTCCTCCATAGACTGCTGATCATCCCTCACATACGCCTCTTCTTCTTCTGCTTTCACCTCAAATTCTATATCGATTGGATCTCCACTCTAAATCAAGAAAATGAGAGAAAATATCATGTGTAAAATATAAGGTCACATAAACATCCACACATTGTCTCTATGAGTCCATGTTCTAGATTCTCCATCCACCAACCTTGTAATAGTGAGGGATGGTGTGACCTTCCTGTGTGGAATCCCGGGAATACAGAGGACGGGGACATCTCTCTGGTGGGTTCCTGTAGCTGGATGACTCCACCATGGTGTCCTGGTACAGATCTTTGTGTTCTTTTAGAAGCTCTGACTCCTCCATCACCCCATCCTTATCCTCCTCCTCTTTTATCTCTTCTTTAACCTCAACTTTAGGATCTCTCAGGTTTCCACTCTGAATATATAATAAAATGACAAATGGTAACAATGCAGATAATGTACAGATCCTAATGATACTATCAGTGATTGTTCCTCATCTACCTGATGATGGTGAGGGATGGTGTGACCTTCCTGTGTGGAATCCCGGGAATACAGAGGACGGGGACATCTCTCTGGTGGGTTCCCATGACTGGATCCATCTGTAGGAAACACACACACTGACTGAATCCATTGTTTCTATGTGTTTATCAGATGATGGGGGATCTAGGTGGATCCTCCGTACTGCTCTCTCCTTTACAGTAAAGTCTCCTCTTACCCGGTGATGTGAGGGGCGGCTGATTGTCCATCATGACGTCCTTGTAGAGATCCTTGTGTCCTTCTAAATACTCCCACTCCTCCATGGAGAAATAGACAGTGACACCCTGACACCTTATAGGAACCTGACACACACAATGATACAGTCACCATCCAGACACATCCCTTGTCTGTTACTGGAGAATGTCCCAGAATTCCCGGCACCGCTCACCTCTCCTGTCAGCAGCTCAGTGATCTCTCTGGTGACTTCTAGAATCTTCTTCTTCTTTCTCTCTTCTATCAGGAAGGGAGGTGGAGGCAATGTGATGTCATATGATCTCCAGACTTCACAGGAGGAAAACTCTACATCTGAACACAAATAGTCACATCAAATGATATTCCCAGAATCCTCCTCACCTCTCCATTCAGGTCTCCATTTTATTAAAGCCCCACTTCAGGCTGAGGTATAATTTCCCCCCACAGGACCCCCACACTACGCAGGGTATAGGCTTGTTGCAGCATTCTGATGTCATTACATACAACGCAGGACCAACAGTCCCACTTTACATGTGAGGATACCAAGGGGCCCCACATCCTAAGAGCATCAGAAACAATCAGATGGAGGGACATTGGGAGGAGGAGCTGTGAGGTCAGTGTGATGTCATAGTGTTCTCTGACTCTGGATGGAGGGACATTGGGAGGAGGAGCTGTGAGGTCAGTGTGATGTCATAGGATTCTCTGACTCTGGATGGAGGGACATTGGGGGGAGGAGCTGTGAGGTCAGTGTGATGTCATAGGACATATAGACTCTGGATGGAGGGACATTTGGATGGGAAGATTTGAGGGGTCCTCTATATGGGGCTCCTGTATAAACCAAATCCTTGTTCCTGGGTGCGTCCTACCTCTCCTAAACTGAAGAGTGAACTTTGACCTTTACCATCCAGAAATCTGTCCGGAATCTGTGGAAGTAAGCTGTCATGTGATCAGGTGACGTGCGGAGGAACGGAATGTAAATAGCAGACAATTGTCTCCAGAGCCCCTAATGGTGGGGATGGATTTGGCGGCGTGCTGGTGCCAAGTTTCCTCCCCCCAGGGTCACTGCAGGTGTGGAGAAAAGCTGTGTAAGAGGATATGGAGGAGAGATGAGGAGGAGATCCAGGAATCAGGAGAAAGGTCAGGGCAAGCAACAGACGAGCGCATCCAAGAGACCAAGCCGGGGTCACTACACAGAAAATCAATCCAAGGAAACAACAGGCAGGACGAGGAATAGCAAGAAGGAGCTGAGAGACCAATGAGAATATTGCTCAGCCAATGGGAGATGATCTCAGCATGACTTCCATCATGAAGGAGATGAGGGGGAGGGGAGGAAGTCACTGAAGGTGACCATAGATCCATGGAAATTCAGCTGGTTCAGCAGGGATCGCTCACATTTCCATCCATGTGTGGTCACTGCCGGATAAAAGCCACTCCCCCAGCGGCTGCAGCCAATAGCTTCAGTGCTGATCTGTGTATTCTGAGAGCGGAGGAGTCCCCCCATTGTCAGAATACAAGAGTGCAGCGGGGAGGATTCCTCCATCCACCTCCAATGTGTGGATGGGGGAATCGCTTCATTTTTTTTTTCACTCATCCCGCTGGCTGAAGGATAAAACTGAACCATGTAGGCCAGCTTTGGGAGCAAATATATTATCATCAACTCCTCCCCCTTGTTGTCATACAGATTACACGCATGAGGGGTGATAATTAGAATTATTGTTGCTGACCAAGACTTCGCTAGCCGATATACAAATGAATGTTTCAGCAAATAAGTTCAACGGTTCCTTTCCAGGGAGAAGCATTTATTCGGATAAAGATACTTGCAACAGGCGACAAAGTCCAGCGAAATATTTGAGAATATTACAGTGACAACAGTCCTCAGAGTCCCATTTATGATCCTTCATATGGAGCAGAGATAGTACACTGTCCAGCATGTATAACCAATCTATGATATGCACCGAGGTAGGTTTCATGCGTGCAATCATGCCAGGTATGATCCATACATGTGCACCCATGAGGATGGTGTGTGTAAGCACTCAGACAATCTTTTCTTGATATCTTGATTCTATCCCCATGGAAATACAGCTGATTGGTGGTCAAACACTTTCATCTTAACATGAATAGACCCGAATTACATTCTGATAGTAACAATTAAGACTGACAATTGAGCTCCAGTGTCTACAGCACGGCTGTCTAGTTCCATGGACGGAATTCCAGAACACGCCCTCTGCAGCACCCAGGGGCAATCACCTGGCGCCGCTGGTGATCACTGTGTCCTACGGACAGCGGGCTTTTACCACGTGATCAGCCGTGTCCAATGGCACAGCAGATCACCGGGTAAATACAGTTGCCGGTTACCCTCCAGTGCGACCCTGGCGATCTCCGTGATCACTGTATCCTACGGACACAGCTGATCACGTGATGTGGTAAAAGGCCAATCACAGCGGCCTCTTACCATGTGATCAGCCATGTCCAATGACACAGCAGATCACCGGGTAAATACAGTTGACGGTTACCCTCCAGCGCGACCCTGGCGATCTCCGTGATCACTGTATCCTACGGACACAGCTGATCACATGATGTGGTAAAAGGCCAATCACAGCAACCTTTTACCATGTGATCAGCCATGTCCAATGACACAGCAGATCACCGGGTAAATACAGTTGCCGGTTACCCTCCAGCCAGGGGTGGACTGACCATTTGGAAACTCGGGCACTGCCTGAGGGCCCGGGGTCAGTAGGGGGCCCCATGAGATGCCCCTGGTACCTTTTTCATAGGCTTTTTGAGTTTGGGCAAAAACGCAGGGGCCCCATGATACCCTATTGCTCGGGGGCCCCATGAGTTGTCAGTCCACCCCTGCCTCCAGCGTGACCCTTGCAATCTCCGTGATCACTGTATCCTACGGACACAGCTGATCACGTGATGTGGTAAAAGGCCAATCACAGCGGTCTTTTACCATGTGATCAGCCATGTCCAATGACACAACAGATCACCGGGTAAATACAGTTGCCGGTTATCAGCTGCACTTTCCACCCACTGTCACAGCATGGGGAAAGTACTGCCGAGAACCGGCAATTGCCAAAGAAGGGATCGGCACTGATCATCACGGCACTGACGATCAGTGCCCATCAGTGGTACCCACCTGTGCCCTGCAGTGCCACCCATCAGTGCTGCCCTTCAGTGCAGCATCATCAGTGCCGCCTATCAGTGCCCATCAGTGCTGCCTATCCGTGCCACCTCATCAGTGCCCATCAGTGCTGCCTCATCAAGACACATCAGTGAAAGAGAAAAATTACTTGTGCAAAATTTTATAATAGAAACAAAGGAAAACTCTTTTTTTTTTTCAAATTTTTTTCTCTTTTTTTGTTTATAGCGCAAAAAAATAAAACACCCAGCTGTATGTAAATACCACCAAAGGAAAACTTTATTTGTGTGAAAAAATGATAAAAACGTCATCGGTACAGTGTTGCATGACTGAGTAATTGTTATTCAAAGTGTGACAGCGCTGAAAGCTGAAAATTGTCCTGGGCAAGAAGGGGGTAGAAGTGCCCGGTAGGCAAGGGGTTAATATTTAAATAGCATGTTTTTTACTTTCCTTTCTTTCCTTCAGTCTGCTGATTAATTGGAGGGTTAACTGGTCACAGGTGATACAGGTCCTATATAACTTTCTGTAGAGCTCACTCTGAGCGTGCTCATTCTTCAGCTTGCCTGTATTTTGCTTGCTGGACCTTTGACTAAGTAGACATTTGGTTAAGTGGAGTTAAAAAACCGGAGTGGAAAAAGGAGTCTTCTAACCTGTAGTAATATTAATATTGTGACTGGGATATGAGTGCTAGCAGGGTGGAAGGGTCTGTGCCGTGCACAGTGTGCCGCATGTATGTGGAAGGGTTTGTGCCGTGCACAGTGTGCCGCATGTATGTGGAAGGGTTTGTGCCGTGCACAGTGTGCCGCATGTATGTGGAAGGGTTTGTGCCGTGCACAGTGTACCACATGTATGTGGAAGGGTTTGTGCCGTGTACAGTGTGGCGCATGTATGTGGAAGGGTTTGTGCCGTGCACAGTGTACCACATGTATGTGGAAGGGTTTGTGCCGTGCAGTGTGGCGCATGTATGTGGAAGGGTTTGTGCCGTGCACAGTGTACCGCATGTATGTGGAAGGGTTTGTGCCATGCAGTGTGGTGCATGTATGTGGAAGGGTTTGTGCCATGCACAGTGTACCACATGTATGTGGAAGGGTTTGTGCCGTACAGTGTACCACATGTATGTGGAAGGGTTTGTGCCATGCAGTGTGCCGCATCTATATGGAAGGGTTTGTGCCGTGCAGTGTGGCACATGTATGCAGCAATTGAGCAACAGCTCCAGGATGCGACAGATGTGAGCGGGTTGCCCTTCTGTAATCTTGCATTAGAGATCTGGAGGAACAAGTTGCAACCCTGGGCAGAACCAACAACCTTGAATGGAGTCTTCTGCTCTCTGAGCGGGTAGATAATGGGGTTGATGTGGAGGGCGGAGGGTCTAATCAGGATTATCAGGTAGGAAGATGGGTTACTGTAGTGAGAGGGAGTGGTAGGGGCTCACAGAAAAGGAAGGCTGGCCCTGGGTTTGAGCACCCAAACAGATTTGCCACGTTGGGTGAAGATGTGGGGGTGACGAGCTCAGGGGTGGCAGCCCTGGATGTCACTGCTATCCCTAACAGCCAGGAGGGCAGACCATCTGGGAGGGGTGATGAGGGTAGTGCAGGAAGGCCTAGACAGCTGGTGGTAATAGGGGATTCTATAATCAGAAGGACTGATAAAATAATTTGTCACCAGGATCTCCTCAGCCAAATGGTTTGCTGTCTCCCTGGTGCCAGGGTTCAGCATGTGGTGGACCACCAGGTTGGTAAATTACTGGCAGGGGCTGGGCATGACCCAGCTGTCTTGGTCCATGTTGGAACCAATGACAATACATGGAAGGTGGAGGCTCCTTAAGAATCAATTTAAAGAACTATCCTGCAAGTTGAAGGGAAGGACCTCCAAGGTGATATTCTCTGAATATACCTGTGCCATGTGCAACTCAGGAGAGACGGGGAGATTAGAGAACTCCATGCATGGCTGAAGACCTGGTGTAAGAGGGAAGGATTTGGGTTTCTAGAGCACTGGGCTGACTTCTCATTGGGGTGCAGTCTATATGCTAGAGATGATTTTTACCTCAATGGAAGGGGGTCTGCTGTGCTGGGGGAGGAGTTTATGGGGAGGATCGAGGAGAATTTAAACTAGGATCGAGGGGGATGGGAGAATTAGATTACAATGGGGTAGACAGATCAGACAGGGGTCAGTACTTATTGGTGGGTGGAATGGGGAAAGATGGGGGGAGGGCTATGGCAGGTGATAAGAAGGTGCCCATGTTACAAACAACCATTGGAATTGTTACCTTCTGTAGGAAAATAGAAAATACGCAAAATACATGTGCACAAGGTGTCAATGTTTTAAAGTGTTTGTTCCCCAATGCCAGAAGTGTGCCCAGCACAATAGGTGAGTTGGAAGGTTTGGTGCATGAAGAGAACTAGGATTGAATTGGTATTGCTGAATCTTGGCTTCATTCCTCACATGACTGGGCCATTCATATTCCTGGCTAGGTTCTCTTTCGGAGAGACGGGGGAAATAGGAAAGGTGGTGGTGTCTGTCTCTATGTGAGAAGTGATCTCAGAGCGAGTGTGAAAGAGGACCTAGTTGATGGAGAGTGTGATGAGGCTGAAGGATTATGGGTGGAACTGCACATGGGGGGCGGTACTACAAAGGTCATCATTGGAGTTTGTTATAGGCCTCCCAGTGTTAATGAGGAGGTGGAGACTCCGCTCCTTGCACAGATGGAAAGGGCTGCAAGGGCTGGGACAGTGATGATAATAATAATGGGGGATTTTAACTACATGGAAATTAACTCAAGTAATGGCACTGCTAGAACAGTCAAAGGGCAAAAAATTATAAACTACTACAGGACAATTCTATGGTACATTTCATAGAGGCCCCAACTAGGAATGATGCTCTGCTGGAACTGGTCATCTCCAACCATGCAGAGCTTATAATGAATGTCCATATAAAAGAACATCTGGGTAGCAGTGACATGGTATACTTGGACAGAGGGGTGGCTGTGGATGTGGTATACTTGGACAGAGGGGTGGCTGTGGACGTGGTATACTTGGACAGAGGGGTGGCTGTGGACGTGGTATACTTGGACAGAGGGGTGGCGGTGGATGTGGTATACTTGGACAGAGGGGTGGCTGTGGACGTGGTATACTTGGACAGAGGGGTGGCTGTGGACGTGGTATACTTGGACAGAGGGGTGGCTGTGGACGTGGTATACTTGGACAGAGGGGTGGCGGTGGATGTGGTATACTTGGACAGAGGGGTGGTGGTGGATGTGGTATACTTGGACAGAGGGGTGGCTGTGGACGTGGTATACTTGGACAGAGGGGTGGTGGTGGATGTGGTAGACTTGGACAGTCATGTTGGAACAGGAAGGGGCCATCCCCAAACTCTTCCCACAAAGTTGGGGCATGAAATTGTCCAAAATGTCTTGGTATGCTTACAACATAAGAGTTCCCTTCACTGGAACTAGGGGGCCAAGCCCAAACCCTGAAAGACAACCTCACACCATAATCCCCCCCTACCAACCTTTACACTTGGCACAATGCAGTCAAGCAAGTACCGTTCTCCTAGCAACCACCAAACCCAGACAGGTCCATCGGATTGCCAGACAGAGAAGTGTGATTGGTCACTCCAGAGAACACATATCCACTGCTCTAGAGTCCAGTGGTGGCGTGCTTTACACCACGGCATCCAACGCTTTGCATTGTACTTGGTGATGTAAGGCTTGGATGCAGCTGCTCGGCCATGGAAACCCATTCCATGAAGCTCTCTACACACTGTTGTGCTCATCTGAAGGCCACACCAAGTTTGGAGGTCTTTAGCTATTGACTCTGCAGACAGTTGGCTACTTCTGCACTTCAGCATGCACTGACCCCGCTCTGTCATGTGACGTGGCCTACCACTTGGTGGCTGAGTTGCTGTTGTTCCCAGTTGCTTCCACTTTGTTATAATCCCACTAACAGTTGAGCGTGGAATATTTAGTAGCCAGGAAATGTCACGGATGGACTTATTGCACAGGTGGCCACCTATCACGGGACCACGCTTGGAGTCACTGAGCTCCTGAGAGCGACCCATTCTTTCACCAATGTTTGTAGAAGCAGTCTGCATGCCTAGGGGCTTGATTTTATACACCTGTGTCCATGGAGGGGATTGGAACCATTGAATCCAATGATGTGTATATATACACACACTATACAATACAGCTCAGTGGATTGCTGTAGGAAAGTCCTGGATTCTTTCTTGGATACACAGAATATAACTGGATATAACATTTATAGGTAAAGTTGATCCAGGGAATATCCGATTGCCTCTCGGGGGATCAGGAAGGAATTTTTTAACCCGGCTGTAGGCCGACCCCTCATTGCCTGCAGTAGAGCAGTTACTCGGATCATTCAGTTTATAATTCCTCTAAACAGATGGTTAGATATATCAGCTTGGCATTAAAGCACATGGAAAAAAAAATAAAAGTCAGCAGCTACAAAAACTGTAGCTGCTGTCTTTTAAACTACAGCCACTTACCTGTCCCTCGGTCCCTCGTTGTCCTCACCACGGCTGGTTTCACCAGCCGTCTTCTCAACCTGGTGCCGGCATCTTCAGTGTGGGCACCCGACTGTGACAGCTTGTGGCTTCTCAGCTGGGTGCCCACTGCGCATGCGTGAGAAGTGTGCGCTTTTTTGAATGACACGGTGCATTACGGTGGCTTGTACCATCACATTTGAGTAAAAGACGGGTGCATTGTAGGAATTGGCATTCTTGCTTATTTTTAAAGTTAAGTTCACACATTTATACACTGAAGAGGGAGGTGCATTGTAGTACAGCACACTTACACAATCACTGTTTTTTTTTTATATCACACATAGTACTTCCCTCACCCTTGTTCCACAGTTGTAGAAGTGGCAGTGCTGCATTCCAGTTGTTTTTTAGCAAAGATATGAAGCAGAATACATTTTGGCATAAATTTATGATGAAATTTAATGTTTTTAAATTTTTTTACTGGACATGTTTAATAGCAAAAAGTCAAATATATTGTTTTTTTCTCAAAATTGTTCTTTTTCTAAAACATAAAAGACGCAGAGGCAATCAAATAAAAGAAAGCTCTATGTGTGGCAAAAAAGAACGTAAATTTAATTTGGGTGCAGCGTTGCATGACCGCGCAATTGTCAGTTAAAGTAACACAGCGCCGTAACTTCAAAAAATGGCCTGGTCAGGAAGGAGGGGGGGAATCCTCTGGAGGGCGAGCGGTTAAAGGTTGAAAGCTCTTTACATCCATATATGTCATAGCCTTCAGCATGTTATAAACAGAGGATTCCATAACATTCACATTTTGACTATAAAGTGACAAATCGCACTCGCCCCTCTTATGAATTTGGAAAAAGCCACGCAAAGTATTGTGTCCTCAACTCATGTTATTCTACCTAGAGCATTGGTGTGCAAATACTTAGACACTCAATTTATTATTTATTACAGGCGCTGTCAATTTGTGCATTCACATCAGTCCCCGCCCCCGAGGAGCGTACAATCTAAGGTCCCTAACTCACATTCATACACACACATACTAGGGCCAGTTTAGACAGGATCCAATTCACCGACCAGCATGTCTTTGGAGTGTTGGAGGAAACCGGAGTACCTGGAGGAAACCCACACAGGCACAGGGAGAACATGCAAACTCCAGGCAGGTGGTGCCGTGGTTGGGATTCAAACCAACGACCCGAGTACTGCCAGGTGGAAGTGCTAACCATTTAGCCACGGTGCTGCCCAATGAGTTCTGCTATGCAAAGCCATTGTGTACATCTCACCTTAGAAGTTACATATATATAGATGGTATTATAATGATTATTGGGTGACAACGCCTCTCTGGTTTGTAGATGAAGATCAAGAGATAAAAGATAAGAAGATATTGTCTGTAATAATTATCTAGATCTATAGACAGATATTACACACAACATACTACACCCCTGAAGGGGTAAAGAGGAGTTCCAGCTGGTTTTTTAAGTTGCCTTCAAGACAATCCCACCCCCTTAACAGTCCGTAATGGCAATACATATATATATATTTTTTTCTTCTAAACGTTGTACCTTTTTTTCAATGATTCAGTCTACAGTTCCAGTCCAGGCCACCTATGAAATGTCTTCGGGGGGGTTACTGGGTGTATATATAAAATAACGTCTCATTACCTCCCCTGCTGCCACTTCCACCAACGTCTCCCCTCTACTTCCTCCTCTCACCCGGAACTTCCTGTCTGTACCTGACATCACTTCCTGTCTGTCTTCCATAAAGACTTCCTGTCTGGGTAGAAGTGAGATTCCCACCTTGTGGAGCTCAGAGGAACTGCAGCCCCGAGAAGCATCTGGTAGTGTGACCCCGGCTTTGTGCTGGGTGTGTATGGACTGTAGATCCTTATAGATACTGGAAGCAAACTGTTAATTTTCATCATAGGTGCTATTAGACCTAAGCACCAAGTGTATGTGCTTTGGGTCTCCTTCCCCCCCCCGGGTCTAGTAAGATCTCGGACAGGATTACTTGCTCTGTTGTCTGCTGGCTGTGCCGGGTTGAGGGATATGTCTGTATAGTCTCAGACCCAAGTCACTGAGTGCAGTCTCAGGAGATGGGAGGCAGCGGTGTGGGATCTCTGCAACTTGTCTACAGTAAACATTTAATGTTCCACTGATTACTGAATACCAATATTATGAGTCCTGACCCTTACACTGTATAATTTATATTGTACATTACATACTCCTGACCCCTGCACTATATACTCTATGTTGTACATTACATACTCCTGACCCCTGCACTATATACTCTATGTTGTACATTACATACTCCTGACCCCTGCACTATATACTCTATGTTGTACATTACATACCCCTGACCCCTGCACTATATACTCTATGTTGTACATTACATACTCCTGACCCCTGCACTATATACTCTATGTTGTACATTACATACCCCTGACCCCCTGCACTATATACTCTATGTTGTACATTACATACTCCTGATCCCTGCACTATATACTCCTGACTCCTGCACTATATACTCTATGTTGTACATTACATCATTCTGATACTATATAGTCCTTTTGTATCCTATATAATTAGTTGTATGTTACATTTGCGTTATTTCTTTTACTCCCATTTCCTACCAGTTGGACATTTTATATCGGATGATGTGATTGGAGCACAGACTTTTACATGGTGATAATAATGTGATAACATCCTCCAACTTTGGACCCTTAAATAGAAAGTGATAATGAGGGAGCAGCCATAACCCCAATGATGGTGGTCTACAGGATCAGTCCAGTCTTCATCTTGGTTGTTCTCCCCCCATCCTCACTCTCTGACCTCTGGTGGGGCTCAGCCACGCTGTTCTTCATGACTAAATCATGGACTAAGTAAGGAAGTGTAGTACTTCTTGTGTTGGGAAGATGGCGATGAGTGATAGGGGGGGTGGGGACCCTCGTCCTATAATCCCCTCATCACTGTCCCTCCTATAAAAGACAGTTCTGGTTGTTTCCTCACTCTCTGACTAAGGTCCATGAATAAAGAAATGACCTGGTAGGAGATCAGAGGAGCCATTTCCTAGTTCCCTTGAGGGTGGAATTGTAAGCTCCTCAGAGACCAAGCTGCTTGATGTGGGCGGAGTCCTGGTTTGGGGGAACCAATCAGCTCCTGTCTAGTAATCCTCTTTATCTTTGTATTTTAGTCCATGGCTGGGAGATGAGGAAAACCTCCGACGATTGTCTCACTTTGTCTCCAGACTGGAAAGTAGAAGATGAGGACATCACACAATATAGTCCAGGAGAAAACCCGGCTCCCTCCAATGTCCATCCGGCACCACACAGTATAGATGGACCATTGGATTCCTCTTCATGCAGCATCAACACCTCCAAGTGCTGCTACCCATGCTCCACTTCACCACTGTGCACCACCACCACAGCTGTCACTGCAGGGTCAGAATGCCGTCACATCCTGTAGCTTTGACTCGACATATGTTTTGTCGTGATGATGTCTTTAGGAATACCTCCTGAAGACGTTATCACGAGAAAACGTACAACCCCAGGGTCAGAGTTTTTTGCATAACCCTAGACATTTTGTGAATCCTTTTGCATAAATTATACTTGCAGCTTCCCGTGTCTTCTTCTCATGAGGCTTCATGGCTTGGATTGTGGTGGACGCCACAAGAGCTTTATTTTTCCTGATATGCAGTATCATCTCCATATGGATGTCTAGTACATGGACTGGGCTTACCTCCAAGAAGTGTTCTCTCCTCTGCAGAGATTTACCTGGCAATGCCTCAGGGAAAGTAAGTTCACTCAGGGAGGGTGTATGCTTCCAGTAGAGCCGGCAACCTCTTATCTCAACCAGAAGTTATTATACCCAGAATTTATCAGGAAGAGGGGACACTCTGGTTTCTTCAGGGAGTTGGGCAAGCTCACAAACCTGCTGCTCCTTCTATCTCAGCAAGATGTTTCCTTTGCTGCTCTCACAATCTCCATTTCCATTAGGAGTACTGGGCATCCACACAATCTAAACAAGGGCCTTCACTTGGGTGAAGTAGGACTTTTACAGGCTGTGATGGAGGAAAGGCAGGACAGAACACACAGAGTGGATGGCAGACACACAAAGCTTTCTTGAGACAAACAGACGGCAGTCCTTCAATACGGGGGGTGGCAGAGAGGGTGGATTTGCCACTAAATGGTAACGAGGGAGCCCCTGAGAAACACCAGCTGTGGTAGAGGCAGGTGCCAATGGCGTGGTGCAGGTGAGAGCCAGATGTGAAGAGGTATGCGTAGTCAGACAGGCCGGGTTGGCAGCAGCGGAGCAAACAGTACAGAGCAATAGGCAGAAGAATAACGGGTCACAAGCCGGGTTGAGTAACAGGAGGTCAGGCAATCAGGATCAGACAGAGAATAGTCAGGACGAGCCAGGAGTCAGGGCAGGAGAAGGCAGCAGTATCAGGAGCAGGCTGGGTCAGCAACAAGGAAACCAGGAACACAGGATCAGCAGGAACACATATACAGGGAACAAGACCATCAGGCAATGTTGAGATGCACAGGGCAGGTTTAAATAGTGCGCCCTGTGCTCTCATTGGCGCGACCACGATCGCTAGTGCGCATGCGCGGCCGGCGCCGCAATTGCCGAGAGCTCTGAGTTCGCCGGCTCGGACGAGTCAGCAATCAGCGCAGGCGCGCACCGCTGAGCAGCCGGGATCCCTGACAGACGGCATGTGATACAAGGCATTAACAAGGGGATTAATAATTGGCAGGCTCCCATACCGTGACACTCCTCCCCCCTCCTTTTCACAAGTGCCGATAAGGGGGACCCACCCAGGTTCCCTGGAAGGCACTTGTGGGGCCTAGCTACTGTGGGTCTTGTTGGCAAGAAAGGCCATCTGCGTTTTGGTGCTGGCTTCCCCGCCTGTAACGAATGGTAAAGTTGTAGGGCTGGAGGGCCAGGCTCCACCTAAGGAGGCACCAATTGTCCCCGGACACCCAGTTCAGCCATGTGAGGGTGTTCCTCCCCAGCCTCGACTTGGCTGAGGACAGCCCCTAGGCCATAGGTAGAGGCGTCTGTCTGCACGAGGAAGCATCTGTTGTGGTCAGGGGCTGCCAGGACGGGGTTGCTCGCCAGGACGGATTTGAGGGCACGGAAGGCGGATTCACAGGCCGAGGTCCAGGTCACCATCCGGGGACTGTTCTTCCGGGTCAGGTCGGTCAGGGGCTGGGCCATGGAGCTGAAATTAGGTACAAATTTACGGTAATAGCCGGCAGTGCCGAGGAATGCCATCACTTGCTTCTTGGTCTGGGGAGTGGGCCAGTCATAAATGGCCTGAACCTTGGCTGGCTCAGGTTTCAGTGTCCCCCCCCTACTCGGTGCCCGAGGTACTGTACCTCCGCCATTCCCAACTGGCACTTGTCTGGTCTCACTGTCAGCCCGGCCCTGCAGACGCGGTCTAGGATGGCCCCCACGTGGGCCAGATGCTCCTCCCATGTGTCACAGAAGATAGCTATGTCATCTAGGTAAGCACACGCGAACTCTTGGCAGCCCTCCAGTAGCTGGTCCACGACCCATGAAAGGTGGCTTGTAGGAGATCGGGCAGGGCTCCCTCGTCTGCTCCGCCCGTGGAGGCGGGGCAGACAGCGAGCACTGGCAGAGCCCGGTCATGGTACTCTTTCAACATGTTGATGTGGACTGTGCGCTGTTGGTGGTTGCGGGAGTCGAGACCAATGACATAACTAGTCTCGTCTATCTTGCGGAGGACCTTGTAGGGTCCTTCCCAGATGTGCTGGAGTTTGTTCTGGGGGTTGGGGACGATCTTGAGCACCTGCTGCCCTTCAGTGAACTCGTGGCCGCGTGCCTTGCGGTCGTACCAGACCTTCTGACGTGTCTGGGCTGCCTGGAGGTGGCTGTGGGCCATGGTGGCCAGGCGGGTCAGCCTTTCCCATAGCTTGAGAACGTAGGGAATGATGGGGGTACCTGTGTTCTCTATCTGCCCTTCCCAATGTTCCCGGAGCAGGGATAGGGGACCGCGGACTTTCTGCCCGTACAGGAGTTCGAAGGGGGAGAACCCCGTTGACTCTTGAGGTACCTCCCGATATGCAAACAGCAGGTGTGGAAGGAGCTTCTCCCAGTCCACCTCCCCATCAACGAAGGACCTCAGCATGCTCTTCAGTGTGCCATTGAAGTGCTCGCAGAGGCCATTGGTTTGGAGGTGATAGGGAGTGGTCCGGATCGCCCGTACCCCGCACGTGCGCCAGAGGGATTGGACCACTTTGGACATGAACTGGGTACCCTGGTTCGTCAGGATCTCATCTGGGAAACCCACCCGGGGGAAAACGGTGACAAAGGCCTCGGCTACTTTGGGGGTGGAGATGCTGGACAGGGGGACAGCCTCGGGGGAGCGGGTGGCGTAATCCACTACCGTGAGGATGTACCGCTTGCCGGCCTTACTGGGCCGGGCCAGGGGCCCCAGGATGTCTACAGCTACCTGCTGAAAGGGCTCGTCAATGGTGGGTAAGGGGCGGAGCGGGGCATTGGGGTGGTCCCCTGGGCATCCCCTCCTCTGACAGATGTCACAGGTCTGGCAGAAGTGGGCTACGTTCTGGGTGATACCTGGCCAGTAGAAGGCTTGGGTCAGCCGCAGCCCCGTTTTCCTCTTACCCAGGTGGCCAGCTACTGGAATGTCGTGTGCTATCTGGAGTAGCGGGAACCGGAACCGTCTGGGCACTATCAGTTGTGTGGGGCTAGCAGAGGGTTGACCCGGGTGGCTTGGGCCTACTGTGCGGAACAACCCCTGCTCCCACCAAAGCTGGCCCCAATCCCACTCCTGCCGCCCTGCGGCGGCCTGGGTCCTAAACTTAGCCAAGGTTGGATCTGTGGCTACCTCCCGCTTAAAGGTCTCCCGATCCCAGGTCAGGGGAAGGTCTGCGTCAGGTAGGGGTTCACTCACCGAGTCCATGCTGGGGAAAGGTCCCGTGGTGGCTTCTGCTGGAGGAGGACCTCGACCTGCTTGGCGCCGGGTCACCGCCCCGACGTACTGGCATCGTAGCTCCCCTAGGTCATTGCCGAGTAGGACATCCGCCGGGAGGCCACCCATGACGCCGATTTGGCACTGTTGCTCCCCGAACCCATAGTCGAGGCGCACGGATGCCCTGGGGATGTGATCTCTGGCTCCTCCCGCCAGCTCAATGGCAAATCCAGGCCCGGGTTGGATGGCTTCCTTCCGGATCACTCGGGGATCAGCGATGGTCAGGAAGGCCCCTGTATCCCGAAAACCGGTGGCGGGTTTCCCATCTACTCGCACGGCCTGCAGGTTTATGGGTGGAGTATGTAGCCCCGGGGGGGTGGACACTGTAAACCCCCAAGGGTGGGTTGGCGTCTGGGGGGCTCATCCATTCGCTGGGAGGCGGGGGCAGTGGTTCTTTTGGTCTGAGAGGTGGGGCAGTTGGCTTGGAGGTGCCCAGGCTGGTTGCATCCGTAGCAGCGGCGCTCCATGGGGGGCCCTGCAAACCGGGCTCTGGGGGGTGGCCCTGCGGGATTGGCAGTGGTAGGTGGGGGGCCCGTTTTGGCAGAGGTGGCGGGGGGCAGGGCCCTTGACAGCTCAGGGGCCTGCCATTTCCAGTGTGGCTTGATGGCCAGGATCTCATCAGCCAGGGCAGCGGCCTTTGCAAGGGTGGTAGGGGCTTTCTCTCTTACCCATCTGCGCACCTCCACCGGGCATTGGTTGTAGAATTGCTCCTTCAGAAATGCTTGAATGATTTCTTCTGCGGTGCGGGCCTGTTCCCCCTCTAGCCACCTCCGACAGGAGTGCGACATCTTGTGCGCATACATCCTATAGGACGGTTCCGCATGGCAGGGAAGATCACGGAAGTGCGCCCGGTGCACTTCTGGTGTCACCGCTTAATATTCCAACACAGTCTATTTGACCCAGGCGTAATCCTGGCCATCCACATAGTCCAGAGTGCGGTAGGCTGCAGCTGCACCCCCTTCTAACAGACCCATGAGGTGCCGTATCCAATCCATGCTTGGCACCTCCATGAGCTGGCAGTGCTGCTCAAAGTTCTGAAAGAACCCCTCTACATCTCCGGCGGCTTCGTTGAAGGGTTTAAAGTCCTTGCAGCTGACCAGGGGAGGGGGGTATCCCGCAGCCCTGGACAGGCAGCTTAGGTCACAGTGGCTCCCTTGGCTCTCTCTTTCATGCCCCTCCGGATAGCCTCTCGCTTGTCCTCTGCTGTGGCGTCTGACCCCAAGAGGGCCATCTCTTCCTCCACCCGAGTAAGCCAGGGGCTCTTGGGCCCTGGATCCTTGCGTGCTGGGAGGGTGGGGTTGATCTGCTTTTTCCTGGGGCGTCTTGGGGGTCCGCCTCCTCAATGGTGGTGATCAGATCCTCTTTGGCTAGGCCCCTCCAGGAAAGGGCCAGCTCCTCAGCCCTCTCCTGCAGACATACCACAGTCCACTTCCTGTATTCGCTGGGCCGGGTTTGTTCCCGCATCCGCTGGGTTTCGCTGTCTGCCATCTCCTCAGTGTCCTGATCCCACCGCTGCCAACCAGTATGTGACGGAGGAAAGGCAGGCCAGAACTCACAGAGTGGATGACAGACGCACAAAGCTTTATTGAGACAGACGGCAGTCCTTCAATACGGGGGGTGGCAGAGAGGGTGGATTTGCCACTAAATGGTAACGAGGGGGCCCCACCCATAGTCCACTAGGAGAGCCAAGGGGGTGTCTCTGTAACAGGGGTAGTCCGACACAGGAGAGAGGTGCGAGGGGTCACCACCGCAACAGTTCAGGTAACACAGTGGGGAAGCGGGTACTCACAGATCCAACAGGGTGCCTGGTCTCCCAGGGGTAGAAGCAGAACGCAGGTACCTGTGGAGTCCGGATCAGGCGGGTGGCCTCTGACTCTGGCAGATGGGCTGTGGTAGTCTCTCCACCTTCTGTGGGGTCTCTGGCAAAAAGCAGGCAGGCTGGGATAGTCTCTCCCCCTTCTGTGGGGTCTCGCAATCGCAGGTAGGCTTTCTCTGGTTGTCTCTTCCCTCCTGTGGGGTCTCCGTGAGGCTGGGGAGTAGACTTGCAGAGTCTAGTCCCAAAGGTCTCGCCGAAGCTTGAGATCCTTTGCAGACTACACACCGGAATGAATAGGAGCTCCCAGCATCCACCTCTTAAACTGCTGCAGGACGCTCCCCGGTCGCCTTGGCAACCGGGAGGGGGAAGGGAACACTACACCCCAGGGAGAATCAGGCCGGTGATAGGGACATCCTGGGGGGCAGGGATGATGTCTGCATAGATGAAAAGCAAGTTGGGAGGTGTGCAGAGAGCTCCCAGCCAGCTGGCCGGGAGGGAGGGGGCCCAGAGTAATTTGATTTGGCCATTTGGCCTAGTGACACAGGGTACAATTGGAACAATACAGAGCAGGACACTGAGGGCATATGATACAAGGCATTAATAAGGGGATTAATAATTGGCAGGCTCCCATACCGTGACTCTATGATTTTAAATTGTAACACAATGGATCTGTAAAACATTTTATCCTAACATAATATCCCATTGCTAGTAAGGATTTCTGAATATTAACACAGGTTGTTAATGTTATATATTGTTATATATTAAGTGTGTTATTGTCTTTATTACAGAAATATTGTATGTGTGCTGCCATATCTATAATCAATAAGTAGTTAAGTATGCCAATTATTTGGTTTATATATATATATATATATTGTCTTTTCCTCTATGTGCATAAATAGTATTTCAATCGTTATATATACAATATCTCCCAGAAGCGAGTCCCCCCTCACATTTTTGTAAATGTTTGATTCTATCTTTTCATGTGACAACACTGAAGAAATGACACGTTGCTACAATGTGACGTTGTCAGTGTACAGCTTGTATAACATGTAAATTTGCTGTCCCCTCGAAATAACTCCACAAAATGTATTCTGCTATATGTCTGTTATAAAAAAAAATCAAAATAAGTGTATTTTAATTGTTTTGTATAAACGTTGGAGCACCTACAAACTATGGTATGTGTATATATATATATATATATATATATATATATATATATTGGAATTTACACTGCTTTTACTTGCTGACTGCCGATCATATTTCTTCAGGTGCTAAAATGCCATATCAGTACAAACACCCCCAAATGGAACGTTGAGTCCATGGAAGAGGCATGCGGAGTCCATGGAATATTTTATTTTTTGCTACATTTTTGTTTCGAAAATGACAATTTTTATTAACACAGAGTTGTCACTTAAATTATATATGGTTCACTCATGCCATGGATATATGTGGAATAACACTGCAAAACACATTCTGCTACTACTGCTGAGTATGGGAATATCACATGCAAGAAGCTATTTGGCAGTCTAGACAAGTACAGGCCCCCAAAATCCAATGAAAACCTTCAGGCTTTCAAAGAGCATTATTTCCTCATGTCTCTTCCTCACTACCTATCACAGTTTTGGAGGACCTAAAATGCCAGCATAGTACAAACACCCCAAAAATAACCCCTTTTTGGAAAGTAGACACCCCAAGAATTTGGATAAGAAGTATGATGAGTACTTTGCAGATATCATTGCTATAACAGGGTTTTGCAAAAGAAAAGAAAAAACATGTTTTCTTTTTCTTTCTTCATTTTCCAAAAACGAGGCAACAAATGAGATCTGCAAAATACTCACCATGCCCCTTAGCAAATACCTTGGAGTGCCTACTTTCCAAAAAAGGGCTCATTTGGGGGGCTTCTACTATCCTGCCATTTTATTGTCAACATTAGAAGCTTCTGTCACACTCTTCTAACCACTTGAAGAACAAGCCTTTTCTGACACCTTTCTTTTACACGAAAAAACATGTTTTTTCTGCTAGAAAATTACTTTGAACCCCAAGCATTATATATTTTTTTTAAAGCAGAGGACCTAGAGAATAAAATGGTGGGTGTTGAAATTTTTTAAGTCACAACTACGCAGCAATTTTTCAAACACTCATTTTTTTGAAATTTTAATGCACGAAAACACAATATAATGCCAAATTGTTTGATAAAATATAAAAGAAGATGTTATGCCAAATAAATGGATACCAAACATGACATGCTTTAAAATTGTGCATGCCAGTTTAACGGCAACAAACTATGTACATTTTTAATATTGATAGGGAACAATTTAAAAGCCTTTACAGGTCACCAATTTATATTTACACAGGAGGTCTAGTGCTAGAATTACTGCCCTCGATCTGACATTCGTGATGATGCCTCACCTGCATGGTGCAATCTCTGTTTACATACCGCCATGGGACCAAAGCTACTGGTGAGTTTATTCATTTTATTTGGTGGTGGATTTCGATTGAAAATATTCTTTTCTCACCAATCATATTATTGAAGAATTATATATATATTTTTTTGGACTTTTTTTATATATGGGACAATGTCTTTCTTTTTTATGACAACTAGTGTGTGATAATCTATTTTTCCTTTTTCACTAGTGCAAATTGTTTATTATTCGTACACCTTCTGGTATAGAGCGGATTTTGCAGCTGGAAGAATTGAATATACAGTATTTATATTTTTTTCTCAATTGTGAATTAATAATTTCTCTGTGGCACCATCTATATTTGTTTACATCATATTTAATCAACCTATTTTTTTAAACATAAACCTCTAAGTGTTTGTGAAATCTTCCACCACAAAATGTACTCCACCAATGAAAGCTCATGACTCCGTTTTTATTCTTCTCCTGCTATCAATGACCAACCCAGTCCCACACTTCAGCCATGTCTTTGGGGACCTCTGATCTCCTTATGAACTGTTTCTTCCATGATGAAGATCAGCCATGGAGTATATCTGAGGTGTATATCAGGGTGTGCTTCTTCCCCACATGAGAGCTGGGATGTCCAGCAACATTCATCTAGAAGACATTTCCCGCACTCAAGGCACTAATACACCTCCAGGGTTGTGTGGGACCCCTGATGTACAGGAAGACAGGACTTCAGTGAAGAACAATTCCCTCACTCAGGACAGGAGAGTAGCTTCTTCGCCTTGTGCAATCTCTGATGTGTGTACAGACTGGACTTCAATGAAAAAAATTTCCCACACTCAGAACACGAAAATGGCTTTTCCCCAGTGTGAGACCTTTGATGCTTGACGAGATCTGATTTTTTTACAAAACCTTTCCCGCACTCAGAACAGGAATGGGGCTTCTCTCCCGTGTGCAATCTCCGATGAATATAAAGATTGGACTTATCTGAAAAACATTTCCCGCACTCAGGACAGGAATATGGCTTTTCTCCTGTGTGAGACCTCCGATGTTTGACAAGATCTGTTTTTTGCACAAAACATTTCCCGCACTCGGAACACAAATAAGGCCTCTCTCCTGTGTGCAATCTGTGATGATTATAAAGATTGGCCTTATCTGAAAAACATTTTCCACACTCAGAACAGGAAAGTGGCTTCTCCCCCTTGTGAGATCTTTGATGTCTGTAAAGATTGGACTTCAATGAAAAACATTTCCCGCACTCAGAACAGGAATACGTCTCCTCTCCCGTATGTAATTTCTGATGTCTAGACAAACTTGACTTCTGTGAAAAACATTTCCCGCACTCAAGACAGGAATACGGCTTCTCTACTGTGTGAGATTTTTTGTGCTCATTAAGATAGCATTTAGAACTGGAACCCTTCCCACACTCAGTACAGGAGAAGCTCTTCCCTGTTAGAAGGCCGGCCCGGTCCCGCACAGTCTGAGGGTCCTCAGGATACGAGGAATCCGATGGTCCATCTACACTGTGTGGTGCCGGATGGACATTGGAGTGAGCCGGGTTTTCTCCTGGACTATACGGTGTGATGTCCTCATCTTCTACTTTCCAGTCTGGAGACAAAGTGAGACAATCCTCGGAGGTTTTCCTCATCTCCCGGCCATGGACTAAAATACAAAGACAAAGAGGATTACTAGACAGGAGCTGATTGGTTCCCCCAAACCAGGACTCCACCCACATCAGGCAGCTTGGTCTCTGAGGAGCTTACAATTCCACCCTCAAGGGAACTAGGAAAAGCTCCTCTGATCTCCTACCAGGTCATTTCTTTATTCATGGACCTTAGTCAGAGAGTGAGGAAACAACCAGAACTGTCTTTTATAGGAGGGACAGTGATGAGGGGATTATAGGACGAGGGTCCCCACCCCCTCTATCACTCATCGCCATCTTCCCAACACAAGAAGTAGTGCACTTCCTTATTTACTCCATGATTTAGTCATGAAGAACAGCGGGGCTGAGCCCCACCAGAGGCCAGAGAGTGAGGATGGGGGGAGAACAACCAAAATTAAGACGGGATTGATCCTGAAGACCACCATCATTGGGTTATTGACTCTTCTCTCATTATCACTTTCTGAGTCGAAAGTTTGAGGATAATATCAAAACAGATATATATTATGTCCAGCTTATAGAAAATGGTTGTAACCAAAGAATACATATTATGTTTTGTGGTATTGGGGAGATTATACTTATGTGGTAGGTGTTTTTTTAATGAGTTGTGCCGGTCTAAACTGTATTTTAGGGCATAGCATCCCACTTTTATTAATTAAAATTGAAAATTCACTTGGGCATCAGTGTAACGTAAATGTAAGTGTGATGTGACATAAATGTAAGGTTTGAGTAGCTGAGATGTGATCTGTAGAAATATGGCAATGTAGGTTTAGCTTCAGTCCATGTTATAATAATATAAGATGTGTACAGAATTAAGTCAGAGACATATGGTCACCAATTAGTATCTGAAGGGACAGAGCATGCTCTAGACTGGAGGTGACACCTGAATGCCAATAAGATTTGTCACCTTCTGGAAATCTGGAAGGAAAAGGCTCTAGATGGTTTGGCTTCATGACACAGTGGGAGACCGGAGGTGGTTCCTATGTGTCTGGGAGCTTTGACGTATATACACAGATCAAAGGAATATATTTCATCTCTCATAAAAGCTAAAATATTAGTTGCAGAGAGATTAAAATACTTCCTTCTGATTGGACACACTGTAGGCTACATCTGCATGTAGAACTGTATTTGTAGCCTATGTAGAATCCTAGAGAAATGCAGAAAACGGTTATATGGCGCCGGATTGTGACAGCTGAACAGTGATTGGTACTGTCACGATCGGACTGATGCGCTGGTGTCAGAATTCAATCCCTGACTTGGTGATTCAAACCGTTCCTGGTCCAATTGACTTTGGGCATTTCAGTACCCAGGACGTCCAGTTGGCTGGTAAAGGAACACCCCCCAGAGTTGATTGGCCAAGGACTAATGTCCAGCCTACATCCATATTCCCATAAATTGAGGACCTGGGATATGGACGGTGTGATTCGTACGGAGCCAGTTCTATTGTCTGGCAGATTGCAGACTTTCTCTGACTTGCTCCAGTCGCAGGATAACTCTTGGTAAAAGTTTTATTTCTTTTTTTATTCCCTTTTATTTTATAGTCAATAGCCAATTGTGTGTCTTCTGGTATTTCTTGTATTTTCTGTAACTTTTTATACTTTGTACATATTTTATGCACTGCCCACTTTTGGGATATTAAATCATAAATTAATAAGTGACTTCTGGGTACTTAAGCTCGGGCTCATATCTCCGGAGATTGGATTGTATCGTATTTCAGTGTCTTTATATGCTTCGTCAAGTTCATTACCTATCTGTATGCAATTGCATTGCATGTTGGCAGATTGCATGCAGATTGTAAAGGTAATAGATCTGCCAGATGGAGATCTGTGTGTGTGTGGTGACCCAGCAGGCCAGTCTGTGGATAAAACTGTTGGGTGGTGGAAAGCTACCGAGTGTGGTGTGTCTGGTGAGGGGGTGTGTGGACAGTGGAAGAGTGATTAACACCGGGGTTCTAGCTTGTAGGATAACTGGAGGAATCCTAGGAGGTTGTGCCGATTGCTAGGCTGCTCCTCAACCCTTAGAGTGCAACAGATTGTATATTAGATTTGTATCTGCCTGTGTGCGGTTGGCCAGCTGGATTGGAGTGGAGTCTCCCTCTAGTGGTGGCCAGAGGTAGTGCGGGCTGTGAAAGTATATCACGGCCGATCTTATATACATATATATTCAAAGTAAGTCCCCCTTATTCCTTCTTTACCCCAAGTCACGGCTGCACGTGCACGCCTCAGTTAGCTAGTCGCTGTGGGCGTGTGGGTTGGATCTATGACAATCAGTTGCCCATGTAGGCGTTCTTTCATCAACAGTCAAACCAAAATACCAAGCCACCTAGCTCCCTTGTCTGCAGCAACACCGCTCTTCTTACCAGCCCCTTTGACTGTGTTGTCTAGTTTTACCTGTTCACTTGGCTTTTTTAGACTTTAGTTGCAGTGCCCTGCTGCAAAGCCCAATCCCAGCTTCTGGATAGGGGTTCTCCTAACACCCCAATAGGAGCCCTCCTCTGTGAACCCTCCATATGGCACATCAACTGTCATGTGCACCCCACTGTCACACATGGAACCTTCCTTCAATCACACTAAAAATTTTATGGCCAGACTATCCCAGTCTATACTGTCTGTGCTCCAGTCTCCAATCCATCTGCCCAAGGAGACCCAGGCGGACGGAGTGGATTGGCAGTAGACAACTTGCACAAGTCATTTTTAATCACATCAGATAATATGTGGTCTACCATTTGAGTGGATTACCCATTCTGTTCCACCAGAGCAGTGTCAAAGCTATTCTGGACAACTGCTGGCTTTGACACCCAAAGCCCTTGAGAGGTTTCCAGGGATAGGTCTGTAGCACTGCCTCTGGTTGTTATGGGAGATATCCCACTTTCACCATCAACATTAACAGTAATACATTTTTCACCATCATCCTCAGCATTCCTGACTTGCACAGTCTTAGCCCATTACCAGAATATCTGCGAGAAACACCCTCACCTGTCTGGGCTCCTGAGAGGTCTCCAGGGACACCTCTGTTGCATCCGTTATGGTTACTAGAGGCAATGGCACATATACCTTAGTGGTCACCCCTGACATATCTGCCTCAGCACTCTGCTGACTGTTCTGTTTCATGCACAGGATCTGCGGGTTCTGGTAGATCACAAGCTTAATCATGGCAGCAATGCCAAGCTGCGGGTTCTAAAGCGAGCAAAATCCTCTCTTGTATTAGGAGAGGTATAGACTCCAGAGTGAGAGATATCATTCCCCCTCCCCCCGGTACAAATCATTAGTAAGACCTCATCTGGAATATACAGTTCAGTTTTGGACTCCAATTCACATAAAGAGCATTGGGGAACTGGAGAAAGTACAGAGAAGGGCAACCAAACTGATACGAGGCATGGAGGAGATCAGCTATGAGGAAAGATTAGAGGAACTGAATTTATGCTCTACTGAGGAGATTAAGGGGGGATATGATCACCATGTATAATACATAAGGGGGGATATGATCTCCATGTATAATACATAAGGGGGGATATGATCTCCATGTATAATACATAAGGGGGATATGATCACCATGTATAATACATAAGGGGGGGATATGATCTCCATGTATAATACATAAGGGGGGATAAGATCACCATGTATAATACATAAGGGGGATATGATCTCCATGTATAATACATAAGGGGGGATAAGATCACCATGTATAATACATAAGGGGGGATATGATCTCCATGTATAATACATAAGGGGGGATATGATCTCCATGTATAATACATAAGGGGGGATATGATCACCATGTATAATACATAAGGAAGGATATGATCTCCATGTATAATACATAAGGGGGGATATGATCTCCATGTATAATACATAAGGGGGGATATGATCTCCATGTATAATACATAAGGGGGGGATATGATCTCCATGTATAATACATAAGGGGGGATAAGATCACCATGTATAATACATAAGGGGGGATATGATCTCCATGTATAATACATAGGGGGGATATGATCACCATGTATAATACATAAGGGGGGGATATGATCTCCATGTATAATACATAAGGGGGGATAAGATCACCATGTATAATACATAAGGGGGGATATGATCTCCATGTATAATACATAGGGGGGGTATGATCACCATGTATAATACATAAGGGGGGATATGATCTCCATGTATAATACATAAGGGGGATATGATCTCCATGTATAATACATAAGGGGGATATGATCTCCATGTATAATACATAAGGGGGGATATGATCACCATGTATAATACATAAGGGGGGATATGATCTCCATGTATAATACATAAGGGGGATACGATCTCCATGTATAATACATAAGGGGGGATACGATCTCCATATATAATACATAAGGGGGGATATGATCACCATGTATAATACATAAGGGGGGATATGATCTCCATGTATAATACATAAGGGGGATATGATCACCATGTATAATACATAAGGGGGGGATATGATCTCCATGTATAATACATAAGAGGGGGATATGATCTCCATGTATAATACATAAGGGGGGATATGATCTCCATGTATAATACATAAGGGGGGATATGATCTCCATGTATAATACATAAGGGGGGATATGATCACCATGTATAATACATAAGGAAGGATATGATCTCCATGTATAATACATAAGGGGGGATATGATCTCCATGTATAATACATAAGGGGGATATGATCTCCATGTATAATACATAAGGGGGATATGATCACCATGTATAATACATAAGGGGGGGATATGATCTCCATGTATAATACATAAGGGGGGATATGATCACCATGTATAATACATAAGGGGGGATATGATCTCCATGTATAATACATAAGGGGGATACGATCTCCATGTATAATACATAAGGGGGGATACGATCTCCATATATAATACATAAGGGGGGATACGATCTCCATATATAATACATAAGGGGGGATATGATCTCCATGTATAATACATAAGGGGGATATGATCTCCATGTATAATACATAAGGGGGATATGATCACCATGTATAATACATAAGGGGGGGATATGATCTCCATGTATAATACATAAGGGGGGATATGATCACCATGTATAATACATAAGGGGGGATATGATCTCCATGTATAATACATAAGGGGGATACGATCTCCATGTATAATACATAAGGGGGGATACGATCTCCATATATAATACATAAGGGGGGATACGATCTCCATATATAATACATAAGGGGGGATATGATCTCCATGTATAATACATAAGGGGGGATATGATCTCCATGTATAATACATAAGGGGGATATGATCACCATGTATAATACATAAGGGGGGATATGATCACCATGTATAATACATAAGGGGGGATATGATCTCCATGTATAATACATAAGGGGGGATATGATCTCCATGTATAATACATAAGGGGGATATGATCTCCATGTATAATACATAAGGGGGGATATGATCTCCATGTATAATACATAAGGGGGGATATGATCTCCATGTATAATACATAAGGGGGAATATGATCACCATGTATAATACATAAGGGGGGATATGATATCCATGTATAAATACATCAGTGGTTCATATAGTGAACTCAGTGTAGAGCTATCCCCCCTGAGGTCATCACAGAGGACAAGGGGGCACTCTTTACCTCTGGAGGAAAAGAAATGTAATCTTCAAACACGGAAAGGTTTCTTCACAGTGAGAGCTGTGAAAATGTGGAATAGACTCCCTCAAGAGTTGGTTGTGGCCAGCTCAGTGGATTGCTGTGGTAAAGTCCTGAATTCTTTCTTGGATACACAGAATATAACTGGATATAACTGTCACGGTGTGACAGATGCTGCCCGCTCCCCCCATGGCCCACCTTCATCCCCCCCATCCACCTCTCATCCTGTCGTTGCCCTTTGAAGCCAGGCCACCCAGGATAAGAGGTGCGACTCCCGTCACCTCTGTCACTTATCTTCCCCCATCCACCTCAGCTGGATAGAGGAAGATAGTTCCCCACAGTGAGGTTCACACCTCTCCACTTAAGTTCCCGTGCTTGCTGACACCGACAGACAAAGGCTGCGCTCTCGAGAGCACGGCCCATGTCAAGGGGGCGTGCCTCATTGCTAACTTTCGTTTTGGACTCCCCCTGTGTCCCCAACAGGCCTGTTGCCTGTTCCCCTTTGTTTTTAAGTATTGCCCCTCTTCGTATTTTTATTTATTTATCCATTAAAGCATTGTTTCTTTGTCAGGGTGGGTGTTATGGGGAGATTTCAAGGTTTGTCACTGAGATGCTGTGCTGCACCTATGTTTTATTTATTCTCTGGCATTTGGTGCATTGAGGTTGTCAGCGTGGGTATATAATAGCGATACTGGGCTCCGGTAACATGGCCGCCAGCATTATTAGTGCTGGGAGGAGAAACGGTTACCGTAGAGATTGGGAACAGAGTGGTATAAAAGGAGTGAGCTGCGCACCGATAGCGATACCCCGAGGAAGTCACGAGGTTGGTGATGTAACGTGTAGGTACGCCGTGATGCAGCTTCCGGTGCACTGTGACGTACTTCCGGCAACAGATGCCATTTTGAGGAACCTGAAAGTCCCCAATTTTTCATGCAGTATATGTTAGGGAATCCGGGTATGACCAGAAATGTGTGGACTGACACAGGGAAGTAGCAGGCTTCAGGAACACAGGCGTAGTCAGGGCTGGAGAGGTGGAATGGTCAGGCGGGCCGTAAGGTACTGTCAGGCACCGCCCGGCGGGATCTCTAGTGACCCACAGAATAGGATTCCCCAGGGCACGGAGTCTAAGCCTCAGTCTGCCTTTTCACCAGAGCCCCTGATGGTGGGGATGGACTTGGCGCAGGACTGAGACCAGGTCGCGGCCCCTGAGTGCACCCAACTGTGGTAGAGGGGTCCGCCGAGGGTATGTACCAGGGGAAAGCCTGATGTAAAGGGGCTGGCAGGTTTGGACAGTAGTGCCTGGATCCGTGTGGGATGGATGGATCGTCTGGGTAGCGTCAGGCGTAGTCAGGCAGGCCAGGTCAGCGACGTGCGGGCAGTGAGGTATCGGAGGAGCAGGCAGAGAATAGTCAGGGTCACAAGCCGGGTTCAGTAACTCACAGGCAGCGCGGTACAGAGGATCAGGCAGAAGGATGGTCAGGCAAGCCAGTGGTTCAACAGGAGACAGTCAGCAGAGGTCAGGATCAAAGCAGGGTCAGCAACTAGGCAGGAACACAGGATACCAGGTACAGGGGCTCATGGGAAACATACACCATGGCACTGACTGCAGGTCTGGCCATTCCTTAAATACACTTCCTGCAATCAGCTTCAGGTGATGGCCGATTGCAGGAGTGAGCTTCTGGTTGCTGAGAGCACCTGCTGGCCAGCCATGGTACTGCAGCCCACAAGGCAGGTGAATCCCACCACCATTGCTGAGTTCATTCCTGACAGTACCCCCCCCCCCTCAAGGAGCGGCCTCAGGACGCTCCAAACAGCCCTAAGTGAGCAAAATGTTCCACCGCCTGGGTCAGGTAACTGGCTGAATATCCTACTGCCGGAGTCAACCGGTTAGCTGGGTTTCCTGCTGGTAGACTTCTCTGTGTGTAGGAAAACCCAGGAAGGCAGGTTACTGGACACAGGTTCTCCAGGAGCAGGCTGGGAACCAGTTATTGGCCAGTTTAGCTGGACATCAGAGGCTGGCATGTCAGGCTGGGCAGCGGACAGAGGCACATCAGGCTTTCCTCGGTACATACCCTCGGCGGACCCCTCTACCACAGTTGGGTGCACTCAGGGGCCATGACCTGGTCTCAGTCCTGTGCCAAGTCCATCCCCACCATCAGGGGCTCTGGTGAAAAGGCAGACTGGGGCTTAGACTCTGTGCCCTGAGGAATCCTGGTCTGTGGGTCACTAGAGATCCCGCCGGGCGGTGCCTGACAGTACCTTACGGGTGCCTGACCATTCCACCTCTCCAGCCCTGACTACGCCTGTGTTCCTGAAGCCTGCTACTTCCCTGTGTCAGTCCACACATTTCTGGTCATACCCGGATCCCTAACAGAACACCAAGGCCCTGACTGCAGGTCTGGCCATTCCTTTAATACACTTCCTGCAATCAGCTTCAGGTGATGGCCAATTGCAGGAGTGAGCTTCTGGTTGCTGAGAGCACCCACTGGCCAGCCCTGGTACTGCAGCCCACAAGGCAGGTGAGTCCCACCACCATTGCTGAGTCCATTCCTGACAGTATACTTAGACATGAGTGATCTGCTGTTGCTGTTACGATTCTAATGTGAGCGGGCATTTTTATTTGGTTTAAATAAAATACTTATCACCTACTACACTATGGAAGTTTTTTCTCTCACCCTGTGGGGTGTGAGATATTTGTAACAGAAAACCTTCCTGTGAAGCCTGTTTTTCATGTGGAGATGAACCACAAGTCCCAGAATCACCTGCCACAGTTGGAGTAGGATCCAGGGAGATCCTGAAAGTCAAGTGGCCCGTTGGGTCGCAGAAGGGAGGTGAGGAGGCAATCTAGCCATTTGAGGATCCGAGTGTGCTGACACATTCACAGCCACCTTCATCACTATATGTTTCATGGTTTTTGAAGCACAAAGTTTATGGACATTGTCCTGGATTTATGTTCTGTTTGATCCCGTTGGTTCACTATATCACTCAGTACCCTAATTAGGGGTTCTTCTGATCCATCATATAGCTGTCACATGATTTTTAGTTGTTGCATTATTCACAGTATGTAGAGCACTAAGTTGTGGCATTTATCACTGTATATAGAGCACTAAGATTTGGTCACGAGGTATTTTATACCATTTATATATTTTTGTGGCACGGTATATACTGTGTATATTTATTGGTTGGGGGGTTTGTGGGGGGATTAGAGCGCTGCACTATAGTTGTTTGTATTATTGATGACTGTTTAAGGTATCAGTGAGTGTCAGCCGCTGTATTGTGCAGGTCACTTCCATTAGCAGGAGGATTGTTTATCATTGCTATACAAGTACCTGAAATACACAAATACAATAAATCAGGACCCCGCACACCTGTATACACAGGACAGGCTGCATCATCTGGTAAAATCCGGACACAAGATTGAAAGTTCTGATCTAGAACAACAGAATCCAGGGAAAACCGAGCTTTCTCTGTTTGGAAATGATCATCCAGAATCTCACATTAACCCTCAAGGTGAATCCTGTGTCATATCCTCCTCCATCTTCACAGTGACAGGGTCTTCCTGTGTCATAGTTTATATATAGCAGTGGGGGGAGGGTAGAGAACAGAAGGCAGGCTTATGGAATGTACAACATATTGTATAACATTCAACAGTTAGGACTATATAGTATCAGTATAATATAATGTATATAGTGCAGGGGTCAGGAGTATGTAATGTACAACATAGAGTATATAGTGCAGGGGTCAGGAGTATGTAATGTACAATATAGTGTATACAGTGCAGGGGTCAGGAGTATGTAATGTACAATATAGCGTATACAGTGCAGGGGTCAGGAGTATGTAATGTACAATGTAGAGTATAAAGTGCAGGGGTCAGGAGTATGTAATGTACAATATAGCGTATACAGTACAGGGGTCAGGAGTATGTAATGTACAACATAGAGTATATAGTGCAGGGGTCAAGAGTATGTAATGTACAACATAGAGTATATAGTGCAGGGGTCAGGAGTATATAATGTACAACATAGAGTATATAGTGCAGGGGTCCGGAATATGTAATGTACAAAACAGGGTATATAGCGTAAAGGTCAGGAATTATATTTGTATTCAGCGATCAGTGGAAGCTTAAATGTTTACTGTAGACAAGTTGCAGAGGTCCCACACCGCTGCCTCCCATCTCCTGAGACTGCACTCAGTGACTTGGGTCTGAGACTATACAGACATATCCCACAGATAAAAGAGCAAGTAACCCTGAGAGAATTGTTCTGTCAGAGATCTTACTAGACCCGGGCATGTGGACAAAGATACAAGACTCACACCCCAGGTGCCTAGGTGTAGTAACGTCTATGGTGAAAATCAACATTTTGCTGCCAGCTGAACCCCAGAATCTCCATAAATCCAGTCTAGATACATAAATTGAGTCTGCAGCACAGAGAAGGAAGATTATCCGAGAGAAATCCAGGAATACAGGACAGGGAACACAGCTCAGGAAAGTGACCAGGGGATTACAGGCTGATATCACCCAGTCCCTGCCCTACTCTGGACCAATCAGTGAGCAGTATGGGTGGAGGAATGGATTTAGTGTTCATGACCCACCTGTGCTGATCTCTGTAGGAGTGTCCTCCTCTATAAATGTCCCCGTTATTCCATCCTCCTCCATAGACTGCTGATCATCCCTCACATACGCCTCTTCTTCTTCTGCTTTAATATCAAATTCTATATCAATTGGATCTCCACTCTAAATCAAGAAAGTGAGAAAAAATATCATCGGTAGAATAAAAGCTCACAAAAAAAAAAAAAAAAATCACACATCATCTCCACAAGTCTATGTATTAGATGCTCTGTCCCACCAACCTTGTAATGATGAGGGATGGTGTGACCTTCCTGTGTGGAATCCCGGGAATACAGAGGACAGAGACATCTCTCTGGTGGGTTCCTGGTATTAGGTGGCTCCATCATATCCTTGTGTCCTTCTGAAAACTCCTCCATCACTCCATACTCCTCATCCTCCTCTTTATACTCTTCTTTAATAATGACATTATCATTCCCGAGGATTCCACTCTGAATATATAATAAAACATTCATTGTAACAAACAAGCTGTGTATAAATTATACCAGTGATTGTTCTTCATCTACCTGATGATGGTGAGGGATGGTGTGACCTTCCTGTGTGGAATCCCGGGAATACAGAGGATGAGGACATCTCTGTGGTGGGTTCCTGTAGCTGGATGACTCCGCCATGGTGTCCTGGTACAGATCTTTATCTTCTTTTGAAAACTCTGACTCCTCCATCACGCCATACTCCTCCTCATCCTCCTCTTTTATCTCTTCTTTAGCCTCAACTTTAGGATCTCTCAGGTTTCCACTCTGAATATATAATAAAAATGACATCAATGGTAACAATGCAGATAATGTACAGATCCTAATGATACTATCAGTGATTGTTCCTCATCTACCTGATGATGGTGAGGGATGGTGTGACCTTCCTGTGTGGAATCCCGGGAATACAGAGGACGGGGACATCTCTCTGGTGGGTTCCCATGACTGGATCCATCTACCTGATGATGATGAGGGATGGTGTGACCTTCCTGTGTGGAATCCCAGGAATAGAGAGGACGGGGACATCTCTCTGGTGGGTTCCCATGACTGGATCCATCTGTAGGAAACACACACACTGACTGAATCCATTGTTTCTATGTGTTTATCAGATGATGGGGGATCTAGGTGGATCCTCCGTACTGCTCTCTCCTTTACAATAAAGTCTCCTCTTACCCGGTGATGTGAGGGGCGGCTGATTGTCCATCATGACGTCCTTGTAGAGATCCTTGTGTCCTTCTAAATTCCTGGCACCGCTCACCTCTCCTGTCAGCAGCTCCATCATCTTCTTGGTGACT
The DNA here is from genome assembly GCF_062004578.1 of Staurois parvus. Lineage (NCBI taxonomy): Eukaryota > Metazoa > Chordata > Amphibia > Anura > Ranidae > Staurois > Staurois parvus. The sequence continues at coordinate 3,660,768 of NW_028318017.1, forward strand.
TCTAGAATCTTCTGCATGTTGTGTCTCTCAGGGTTTAGGGAGTCACATGGAGGCACTGTGATGGTCATATGATCACCTGACTTCAGAAGAGGAAATCTCTGTATTGAGGAACCAATAGGAATATCATGTTAGAATCCCAGAATCCTCCTCACCTCTCCAGTCAGGTCTGTGTTTTATTAATAGAGATAAGAGTGATGTCATGTGACCTCCCAGAATCCTCCCCACCTCTCAGGTCAGGTCTGTGTTTTATTAATAGAGATGAGAGTGATGTCGTGACCTCCCAGAATCCTCCTCACCTCTCCGGTCAGCAGGTAGATGATCTCCAGGGTGAGGTTTAGTATCTTCTCAGTCATGTGACTCCGGTCCTCCTCCATCCTCATTGGTGCCATCATGTGATCTATACAGGTCTCCTTGTAGACGGATAACTTTGGGAAATGAAAGTAAGAATGATTTGGATGGTATTGGTCACACAATAATAGGATGTGGATGTGAGGGGGGAATAGGAGGGTTACTGGACATATAAGATCTCTGCCCTACTGGAACACATTTAGTCTGGACTGTTTAGTGTTTTATACAAGGCCCTCTCGGCCTGACAGATTAGAAATGTTCTTTTCTCTGTTGGGTTTGTTTGGTCTCTGAACTGGTTTTGATTAATTTTAGATCTGCAGACAAGGAATGATAAATACGATCCTTCCTATGACTTGTTTGCTGTGAGGTCATCATGATGTCCAGGAAGGGGAACTTGCTGGCTCTTGGCTGGAGTTGCAGGCAAATCAGGATAATTGGCAGAACTCCGGCTGCAGAGCTCCAATCTCCAGCAGCCTGCTGACTGACAGGAGTGATGTCACTGTCACTCTCTGCAGTAAGGGAAGGGATTGGATTGGCTAGCAGGAGGATGGTGCTGGTGGAGTAGAAATCTGTGGGAGAGGAATCTGTCCTCTTCTTTCTGATAGCAGTCCAGTATGGCTAAGAGGGGGACAGGGGGGGGGGGGTTGCTCTCTTGGTCTATTTTGTGTCCAGCAACCTAATTCTTGACCAGTTAGATGAGGAGGTGAAGGCTTCCCCTCACTTGCTGGCCAGAGTTCTTTGGGGAGGTCAGAAAAGTAAGTGCAGGTGAAGGTGGGAGGACTATCAGAGACCAACAGTCCCTATAAACCCTAAAGCCCTCTTTTACTTTTGAGCCTTGCAGTCTGACTACCACTCGGGCTCCACAACCCTTCAGCCCCACTAATTTCTCAGAGGTGTTCAGTCGTATTACTTTGTAAAAGGCCCCAGAGTCCTTCAGCTTCAATACCGCCTCAGAGACCCCTCAGCTCCTCTACTTCCCTCAGACCCCTCAGTATATTTCTCTCTCTGACACCAATGATGGAACATATTCTTCATGGCCGGCTGGGGAATGTTTCCTTCCTCCTGAGCAGCAATGTAAGGGGCTCTATGCTCCATACTCCTGACCCCGGCACTCCATCATTGTGTTGGCTGCATAGTGTAATGATTGCCCATTGGCTGCCTGTGTAGTGTCATCATTGCCCTTTGTAGGCCATGTATGGTCAGGATGGTCCTTGTCTTGTCTATTTATTGTCAGTGCTGTTTGTTTAGAGGACCATATTACTAGAATTTATCTCCACAATGAGGAGAATGTTCCGGCCCCGGAAGTGGGGGAATGTTCTGCCCCTGAAGGGGTTAATCTGGGTTCCCACACTATATATGTGTGTATCATCATCTGCTGGAGATAAAAGATGTCACAGTGACTATGGAGGAAGAGGACGGACATGACGGGGGGGTTACTGGGTGTAAATAAAACATAACATCTTATTACCTCCTCTGCTGCCACTTCCACTGTCTCTTCTCTACGTCGTTTGTACCTGACATCACTTCCTGTCTGTATACCATAGACTTCCTGTCTGGGTAGAAGTGAGATCACCATCTTGTGGAGCTCAGAGGAACTGCAGCCTGAGAAACTTCTCTTAGTGTGATCACAGCCTTGCCATTGCTTCCAGATGATGGACAGTCCCAGGATTTAGTCTCCTGTCCCATCATGTCCTCATTCCAAGACATTATGCAGAGCGGCAGTGAGGTGATGACGGCTGGAACACTCTCGGGGTTCCATCACCAGGCACTGCAATGATACCAGACTGTTGGGAGCCATGATCTCCTCTCTGACAGTGAAAGTAGAACTCCGACATCAGCAGAGAGGCAGCGGGAGGGTGGGATCAGGTAAGTACCACCACTGACCACCAATGCTGGGCTGGGGATACCCTTTATTCTCACTGACACCAACAATGGACTTATTTTATCTCACTGACACCAAAAATGGGACTTACTTTATCTTATTGACACCAATGATGGAGCTTATTTTATCTCACTAACACCATTGATGGGAACCTATTTTACCTCACTAACACCAAAAATGGTGCTTATGTTACCTAATTAACACCAAGGAGGTTTATTTTATCTCATTGACACTGATGATGTGGCTTTTTTATCTCACTGACACCAATGAAGGGACTTATTTTATTTCACTGACTCCAACGATGGGACTTATTCTATCTCACTGACACCAATGAAGGGACCTATTTTATTTCACTGACTGCAACGATGGGACTTATTCTATTTCATTGACACCAATGAAGGGACTTATTTTATTTCACTGACTGCAACGATGGGACTTATTCTATCTCACTGACACCAATGAAGGGGCTTGTTTTTTTTTTCACTGACTCCAACGATGGGACTTATTCTATTTCATTGACACCAATGAAGGGACTTATTTTATTTCACTGACTGCAACGATGGGACTTATTCTATCTCACTGACACCAATGAAGGGGCTTGTTTTATTTCACTGACTCCAATGATGGGACTTATTCTATCTCACTGACACCAATGAAGGGACCTATTTTTTTTTTCACTGACTCCAACGATGGGACTTATTCTATTTCATTGACACCAATGAAGGGACTTATTTTATTTCACTGACTGCAACGATGGGACTTATTCTATCTCACTGACACCAATGAAGGGCCTTGTTTTTATTTAATTTACACCAATGATGGGACTTATTTTATTTCACTGACACCAATTATGGGACTTATTTTGCCCCACAGATGCCAACAATAGAACTTATTTTATCTTTCTGACACCAGCAATTGTTTTTTTTTTTACATCTCATCAGTGATGGATGTCAAGGAAATCATGCGGATGGGAGGAGATTGAGAGAGGATGGGGAGGATCAAGGGAGAATGGGGGGAGGATGAGGGAGGATCAAGGGAGAATGGGGGGAGGATGAGGGAGGATCAAGGGAGAATGGAGGGAGGATGAGGGAGGATCAAGGGAGAATGGAGGGAGGATCAAGGGAGAATGGAGGGAGGATGAGGGAAGATCAAGGGAGAATGGAGGGAGGATCAAGGGAGAATGGAGGGAGGATGAGGGAAGATCAAGGGAGAATGGAGGAAAGATGGGGGAGGATCAAGGGAGAATGGAGGGAGGATCAAGGGAGAATGGTGGGAGGATGGGGGAGGATCAGGGAGGATCAAGGGAGAATGGAGGGAGGATAAGGGAGAATGGAGGGAGGATGAGGGAGGATCAAGGGAGAATGGAGGGAGGATAAGGGAGGATCAAGGGAGAATGGAGGGAGGATAAGGGAGGATCAAGGGAGAATGGAGGGAGGATAAGGGAGGATCAAGGGAGAATGGAGGGAGGATAAGGGAGGATCAAGGGAGAATGGAGGGAGGATGAGGGAAGATCAAGGGAGAATGGAGGAAAGATGGGGGAGGATCAAGGGAGAATGGAGGGAGGATGGGGGAGGATCAGGGAGGATCAAGGGAGAATGGAGGGAGGATAAGGGAGGATCAAGGGAGAATGGAGGGAGGATCAAGGGAGAATGGAGGGAGGATAAGGGAGGATCAAGGGAGAATGGAGGGAGGATGTGGGAGGATCAGGGGAGAATGGAGGGAGGATGGGGGAGGATCAAGGGAGAATGAAGGGAGGATCAAGGGAGAATGGAGGGAGGATCAAGGGAGAATAGAGGAAGGATTGGGGGAGGATCAAGGGAGAATGGAGGGAGGATGAGGGAGGATCAAGGGATAATGGAGGGAGGATCAAGAGAGAATGGAGGGAGGATGAGGGAGGATCAAGGGAGAATGGAGGGAGGATCAGGGGAGAATGGAGGGAGGATGAGGGAGAATGGAGGGAGGATGGGGGAGAATTGAGGGAGGATGGGGGAGGATCAAGGGAGAATGGAGGGAGGATCAAGGGAGAATAGAGGGAGGATCAGGGGAGAATGGAGGGAGGATGAGGGAGGATCAGGGGAGAATGGAGGGAGGATGAGGGAGAATGGAGGGAGGATGGGGGAGGATCAGGGAGGATCGAGGGAGGATGGGGGAGGATCAAGGGAGAATAGAGGGAGGATCAGGGGAGAATGGAGGGAGGATCAAGGGAGAATGGAGGGAGGATCAAGGGAGAATGGAGGGAGGATGTGGGAGGATCAGGGGAGAATGGAGGGAGGATCAAGGGAGAATGGAGGGAGGATCAAGGGAGAATGGAGGGAGGATGAGGGAGGATCAAGGGAGAATGGAGGGAGGATCAGGGGAGAATGGAGGGAGGATGGGGGAGGATCAGGGGAAAATGGAGGGAGGATCAAGGGAGAATGGAGGAAGGATGAGGGAGGATCAGGGGAGAATGGAGGGAGGATAAGGGAGGATCAAGGGAGAATGGAGGGAGGATCAAAGGAAAATGGAGGGAGGATGGGGGAGGATCAAGGGAGGATGGGGGAATATCAAGGGAGAATGGAGGGAGGATGAGGGAGGATAAAGGGAGAATGGAGAATACTCAGCAGCAGGCGGCTTGCAGGGACACTCAGCAGCAGGCGGCTTGCAGGGACACTCAGCAGCAGGCGGCTTGCAGGGACACTCAGCAGTAGGTGGCTTGCAGGGACACTCACGGCAGGCGGCTTGCAGGGACACTCAGCAGCAGGCGACTTGCAGGGACACTCGGCAGCAGGTGGGCTTGCAGGGACAGTCGGCAGCAGGCGGCTTGCAGGGACACTCAGCGGTAGGTGGCTTGCAGGGACACTCACGGCAGGCGGCTTGCAGGGACACTCAGCAGCAGGCGGCTTGCAGGGACACTCAGCAGTAGGTGGCTTGCAGGGACACTCAGCAGCAGGCGGCTTGCAGGGACACTCAGCAGTAGGTGGCTTGCAGGGACACTCACGGCAGGCAGCTTGCAGGGACACTCGGCAGCAGGTGGGCTTGCAGGGACACTCGGCAGCAGGTGGGCTTGCAGGGACACTCGGCAGCAGGCGGGCTTGCAGGGACACTCGGCAGCAGGGGGACTTGCAGGGGCACTGGGCAGCAGGCAGGCTTGCAGGGTCTGGCAGGGCCTTTGATGTACGGTCTGGCTGCAACTCAGACCTCTCACAGCGCTCTGTCACACGAGCAGGGAATGATCAGGGCACACAGCAGAAGGCAGCTCTGGCAGGCAGGAGGTCCGGGCATTCAGCAGAGGAAGTCTAGGCAGATAGGCACCAACTCCTCACGGGTCTTCAGAGAGCTGTGTGTATTGGCCACAGCTTCAACACTACACAGGCAATATAGGACCACAAGTCCCAGTAGTGCACAAAACACAGTACAGTTCAATGCATCTCCAAGTTAGGGCTCAGACAGGAGTGGCTCTGAGATCCTGACTCAAACTCTCCTATTCATAAAGAGACAATATGGCCCTTTCAATTGACCAAGCCCCAAATGCCTGGTGCACACTTCTGGCCTTTCACATCCACACAACACCATGCTGTCTGCGCTCCCTGCTGAGATCAATCCCATTTCCCACCCCCTGCGGGGAACAGGAACTCCAAATTTTAAACAAAGCAGACAAGCTAACTGTTTGGTCACAAACAAAACAACACAAAAATAAAATAATTTTTCTGCTGTCCGCCACACTTCCTGATATAATTTACACTGCGGGCGGCTCGGGCCTTCTACCGCGACCCCCCCCCACCCATATAATTCCTGGACTTTCTTGTCCTGGGAGCCTGAGACCACAACTGGCGGCTTCAGGAGGCCAAGAGGGAGGAGACTGGTGAACATCCATTCCCTGGTCTCCTCTGCACTGAATGAAGCCGGCAGTCCTCAGCTCTGAGTGTTTCCCGTTTCTGAGCCGTCCTTCCCCGGATGATCCAGCCAAGGAAGCATCTAAGCGAGTGCTATCTGTGCATTTGCGGGTAGAGGAGACACTAAAGAGGAAACAAGTTAAAAAAATAAAACTGCTAATAATTTTTTTTTTAATTAAAGGTTTTCCCTGCAAATGCACATTCAGGGTGTATGTGTATGTAAACCGCGATTGCACCACACATGTGAGGTGTCACCACAAATGTCGCAGCGAGAGGCATAATTCCACCACCACAGATCACAGTTGTCTCTAAACTGATGAGCAGTAAAGGCCTTTAAGGAGCCACCTATGGAGATTTTCAGGTACCGTAGCTTTTTGCAATATCACGGGAGCACACAGTTTTAAGACTTGACATACAAAGAAAATAGGAATGCGCTGTATATTACTAAATTTGTGCAAAAAAGTCCATATTAATAAGAAAAAGTCTATAAAATTGGTGCAAAATAAATAATTCCTTTTCTTTATCCCCGAGCATGGTTCTATGATCATGAATGAAGGAGACGAGTCTTATAAAGGTTCCTGGATACTGGCTTAATGCTTAATGCTGCAGAGTATTGCTCCCAAGTTTGAATAGCTGGATTTATTTTTACCATCGCTCCCAGAGCAACTGCGCTTTTGCTGGTTTTTATTAATCAGCATATGGCTCTGGTGAGCCTATTTATTTCTTCTGGTGGTGGATTATGAGCACGAATTATTAATTTTGCACCAATTTTATAGACTTTTTCTTATTAATATGGACTTTTTTGCACAAATTTAGTAATATACAGCACATTCCTATTTTCTTTGTTTGTATACTACCTTGTTAAGGGTTCAGGTTTGCTGCATTTTATATTCATATATTTTTCCATTTTTTGTGGATTTGTGTTTATGTGATTGTTTTTATTTGGCGCTTTTTCTTTCTTTTTGATTAAGACTTGACATGTTTGGTATCTATTAACTCATACACAACCTCATCTTTTAAATTTTGCCACATAATTGTGTGTGTGTACTAAAATTCATTTTATTAAATTTTTTCCTGAAAATATGCGTTGGATAAACAGTTGCAGAGGCTCAACAGCCCAACAATCTCTCCCTAACAAATAGTGTAGCTGTAGGGAAAAGGAAGCAGTAAGCGGAGGTGTCCATGACTGACAGCGGATCTGGTGGAGTGGGTAGAGACACTGACAAGCAGTGGGAGGGGCTTGAGGAGTGAGGGAGGATTGCAGAGGAGATGATGAGGTCCTCAAAAAGGCATGGATGAGCAGACGGCTGGTGGGTGGTGAGATTTACAATGAGAACATGTGTATGGCTGAGCTGAAGTTTTTCCACTGTTTCAGCTGCTTCTCTACCTCTCTGCTTTCTATTAAGATGATCAGCGCTGCCTGTGCAGAACACTGATCGGCATGAATGAGCAGACAGTTGGTATGTGGAGCTTTACCAAGCTGTTTTATCCATTTAACTATCACTCATCTCCGCCTCTTTGCTTGCTACAATCATTGTCAAGGCTGTCAGATATATAATCTAAATAGAATCATGGTCGGCTTGATTGACTCCATCTTTCCTGCCATGGTAAATTCTGCTGCAATGCAAGACAACACTTCTACTCTGGCAAGGGGACTGTTATCTAGCAACCAATCAATGAGCAGTAAGGATGTGCAGTAACCTCTAGCAACCAATCAGTGAGTGGTAAGGATATGCAGTCACCTCTAGGAATCAAACTGTGAGCGGTAAGGATGTGCAGTAACTTCTAGCAACCAGTGAGTGGTAAGGATGTGCAGTAACCTCTAGCAATCAGTGAGTGGTAAGGATGTGCAGTAACCTCTAGAAATCAGTAAGCGGTAAGGATGTGCAGTAACCTCTAGCAATCAGTGAGCGGTAAGGATGTGCAGTAACATCTAGCAACCAGTGAGCGGTAAGGATGTGCAGTAACCTCTAGCAATCAGTGAGTGGTAAGGATGTGCAGTAACCTCTAGAAATCAGTAAGCGGTAAGGATGTGCTGTAACCTCTAGCAATCAGTGAGCGGTAAGGATGTGCCATAACTTCTAGCAACCAGTGAGCGGTAAGGATGTGCAGTAACCTGTAGAAACCAGTGAGCTCTAAGGATGTGCAGTAACCTGTAGCAATCAGTGAGTAATAAGGATTTGCAGTAACCTCTAGCAACCAATCAGTGAGCAGTAAGGATGTGCAGTAACCTCTAGCAACCAATTAGTGAGCAGTAAGGATGTGCAGAAACCTCTAGCAAACAATCAGTGAGCAATAATGATATCCTGTAACCTCTAGCAACTAATCAGTGGGCAGTAAAGTATCCTGTAACCTCTACCAACCAGTCAGTGAGGGGTAATGATATGCTACAACCTCTGGCAACCAACCGCAATAGCTACCTGATCTGTTGTATTAAACTGATTTTGAATCTAGGTGCTATTTATTTTATGTCTCACAGCAAGTGAAGAGCGAAACTGAAAGAAAGGTGTTGTTAGGAAAATGTTTTCCGAGGGTACAAATATGATTTAAGATGGCCCTGAACATTTGTGCAAATATAGTGCAACATATCAAATTGCAACTACTATCTTTTATTCTACAAGGCCTCTGATTTCAGAAAATGTAGAATGTTCTTAGGGGTTTAAGTCATTCTATACTCAAAACATTTTACGTGTTAGCAAAAATGAAAACATTTCTCTGGAGCTGAAGTGGTTAAATAAATTAGACATTTGTATTGTTTCACTTTCTTTGTCAAATGTTTTATTGAAACGCTGAATAATATAAACAGCTGATCGCCCGTGCAGGGGTGCCATGTAATAGACAACCAATGAGTAATTAAGCAGGCAATGATCAAACATTTGAAAAACATTATTAGCAATATAGAGCCGCCCTGAGGCCAAAGCTCTATCACGGCTTTCATGGTTCAGGAACAATGCCCGAGTGATCAATCAGTATGTACTAGCAAAAAAAAAAAAAAAGAACAATAGCGTTTAAGTTAACCGGAGGAAAGAGGTAGACAAGGATCCAGAGAACGAAAGAGAGAAAAGAGAAGAGAAATTGACAATCAGAAAACAAGAAGAAGGAAAAAAGAAGTTTTTCTCTCTCATGCCTGAAAAATCTGCGAAGCTAGAGTCCCCAAACACAAACAGGCCCGTAACTGGGCAGTGAAATAAAGCCGCTTTCATGTCCTTCGGAATGGAAATATGCAAAATGGACTACAGTAGGCCAAAAACTCTGGACCAGAACCCAACTAGACGAGGACATGACCACCAAATGTGAAGTACATCCCCACACATTCCACAGCCATGGAAGCATCTGTCCCAAAAGTTAGGATTGGCGCATGCAATGCAAGCAGGCACCCAATACCAACGCAATAAAACTTTATGTCATCGTATTGAAAGAGCAACGGGATTGTCACGTACCTGATAGAAGTCTGAATTGACGAGGTCAGCCTGTCTTCTATCTCCAACCCAGGCCCCACTGAAATTGAAACAGATGGTGCCGAGGGACAGGAGGAACACGAGTGCCTGCGGATATTGATTGTGGACATGCGGCTGGTGATGTAACTTCGGTAAATCAGACAGGGCATCCAGTCAGGAACAGAGGAGATGCCGAAACGGCCAGCTGACGTTAAGGAAGCACTCCCCTGGAACTGCAAGCTCTGGGTACATGGCTTGCCGGAACTTCTGATAAGCGTGAGACCGAAACACACCGTGACAACCGGAGCTGATGTAATGACAGCCAGGACAATCACTCGGCAGGACTGTTGAGCCAAATTGGAAGCGTAGTCAGTGTAATAACCAGGGTCAGCAACGAGTAGGTGATGAGGTACCGGAACATCAGACAGGGACAAGGTCAGGAGGAAGCCAGGATCAGAAACCGATGAGCAGATGCATAAACAGGATCCAAGAGCAGGTCAATGGCAAGCCGGGTCAGTAACGGATACACACAGAATACAGCAGAAAACAGAAAGTAGCTGAAGACCAGTCAGCACTGACAGAGAGTAAGAGCTTCCTTTAAATAGTCTGCCTGGTGCCAGAAACAGTGGGCACGCTCCCACGTGTGTGCACCCGTATGCGTGCATTTTTGCGCGCATGCGCAAGCCTATGCTCATTTCTATTAGCCAGTTGCCGTACAGGAATTCCCTTACAGGGATATAATCAACCATGCTTTACTCCATTCAGCTGGGTCCATAGATGCTCCCAAGTCCCTCTCCCAATGTGAAATGTAAGACAGAGGGGAAGAAGAAGCAGAATTAAATGCAGAGTAGAGAAAGTGCCTGGGGACCCCGGAGACGTCCGACAGAGATGTTCCAATGCCAATGACCTATAAGGGAACTCAGAGGTCCATCTAAGAGAAGATACCCAATAGCGCAGCTGAAGGTAACGATAAAATTCAGTCCGAGGGGCCTGATACGCTTCCTGTAATGAAACGTTCGTGAAGAAAGGAAATGGCGAACTTGAGTAAAACCGTGGTCGGACCACCATTTAAAGGTGGTCGGCTGGTCCAGACCAGGGGGGAAAAAAGGCTTATTAAACAAGGACATTAGGGGTAGGTATGGAGACATGAGGCCACCTGAAGACCTAATAGAGTCACAAAGCTTCAAATTATGTAACATAAGAGGGCTTAGCATAGTGGGGCTGAGTTTATGAGGGAGCCACAGTAGGGTCTTGACTTTGATCGGCGCACAATTAGGGAATTGAAAGACTCCAAACCGGGATATCCGATGTCCAAACAATAAGGTAAGTGGGGCTGAGCCGCTTGGTAATATTTAACGATATTCAGAACCCCTAAGCCCCCTTTAAGTCTATGAGAAAACATAGTAAAACGCGAGATCCTCAGTCGCTTAAAGGTCCAAATAAAAGAAAGAATCTTATTTTGTAATAGACGCAGAACAAAGGAGAGGACAGGAACAGGCAACGTACAAAAAAAATAGAGGATTTTAGGAAGTATGGTCATTTTTATGGCATGTATACAACCAATCCAGGAGAGTGAAGGGAACTGCTATGACTGCAGAAGGGAAGTAATAGTACGCAAAAGGGGGTAGTAGTTAAAGGAGAAGAGGTAGGAAAAGGATGCGGTTAGTTTAATTCCCAAATGATCAATAGAAGAGGACGTCCAATGATAAGGAAAATATTGTTGGAGATGTAGAACCAAAAAAGAAGACAGAGATGTGGGTTGATCTGTAGACCAGAGATAGCGGAAAAACGGGAAAGCAAGTATTGCAAGTTCGGTAAGGAAGTCAAAGGATTTGTCAAGGTTAGAAGCGCATCAGCTGTAAAAAAGATTCACTTTATATTGATGGCCCGCATAAGGGATTCCAGTAATACTATCATCTGAGCACAAAGCGATCGCTAAAGGTTCAAGGCCAAAACAAATAAAACAGGAAACAAAGGGAAACCCTGCCTAGTGCCTCGTAGGATTGGAAAAGGATCTGGCAGTAAATTGGCATATTTCACACAGGCAGACGAGGAAGAATAAAGGGCCGTGATCCAAGATAAGATATGATCACCAAAACCCCAGCGTTGCAAAACATAGCACGGGTAATCCCAGGACAGAGTCAAAAGCCTTGTATATATCAAGTGATAAAAAAAATCCTGGGATTTTCTGACTATTCAAAATGTGTATCAGATCGATCACTTTCCTCACATTATCCCCCGCCTGCCAGCCCGGAACAAACCCCACCTGGTCTCTATGTATCAACTGCCGAAGATATCGGTTTATACGGACACTCAAAATCTTCTCTAGAAGCTTCACATCTTCATTTAGTAAAGAAATTGGACGAAAATCACGGGGGTCTGAACTATCTTTTGAGGATTTGGGAATCATAGTAATATGGGCTCTCAAGGCTTTAGGGGAGGGCACCGAACCAGATTTCAATTCGTTAAAGTAAGCTGCTAAATGGGGAGCCAAAATCGATGCGAAAACCGGAAAAAACATCCAGGCCTGGAGCTTTGGGAGAACAGATCAACTTGATAGCCTGAAGAACTTCAAAGACGGATATATCAGCCTGCAAAAAATCTTTAGCTGAATCAAAGTCAGGAGATTAAGGTCCTGGAAAAAACGTTCAGTGAGGACAGTCTAGAAAGGAGATGGTTTATCATATAAAGAGGACAAGAATTTGACAAATGACGCTACAACCTTAGTAGGGTATGAAGTCGGTTGGCCTGCAGGAGAAAGCACTCGAAAAGGTTTATAGAGATGATGGCGGCAATTTAACCTGCTGGCCAACATCGGGCCCGGATTGTTTGCACAAGTAAAATATTTATGTTTAGACCATCTCAAAGCTTTCTCGGCCTGTTCAACAAGTCAAGATCCGTGGCCAAAGCATCTATATGTTGCCGATTACGAATTGAGGGGTTAACTTTCCAAAGGGCGTCAGCTTCAAAGAGACGTTGCATTGACTCCCGAAGTTTATATTCCTTGGCACGCTTCTTAGCCAAAGCAATCTGTATTAAATGACCACGGAGGGTAACTTTACGCAGATGAAACTGAGCCAACATTATCAGTAAAATAAGCTGTTAAGCGGCTTTGAATTTCAGTCTGTGAATCTTGAGATGTGAGAAGATTCATTAAGTTTCCAGTGAAAGGGGAGTCAGACAAGACCGGAAAGAGTGAAAAGAAAAAATTCAGGATTGTGGTCCGACCACAGGGAAGCCGGAATGGTGAATCTACTAACTATGGAAAGAAGTCTTAAGGGAATGATCACATGGTTGATTCTATATTGGCTCTTATGAGGATGCGAGTAGAAAGTATATTCACGACCCCGGGGGTGGAATTCCCTCCATGCATCAAACAAACCATGAGAATCAAGCAAGGTTCGCATTTGGGCTTCTAAGTTTGGGTCATGGGTGGGTTTTGAACCTGGAGCGTAAATTTGGTCCACAGAAGAATCAAGAGTTAGATTCGAGTCTCCCATAAGTAAGAGCATACCTCCGGCGTGTTGAGACACTATCCGGAAAATATGAGAAAAGAATTTGGTTTCAAAACAGTTGGGTGCATAGTAAGTCACAAGGTTCAACTCTTTATCATTAAGGAGACCCCTCAGAAGCAGATATCTACCAGTTGGATCCGCTATTTCCTTTGTACATGAAAACTGAAGGCCACGGCGGAACACAATGAGAACCCCTCTTTGTTTCTCTGAGGCCGAAGACAGAAAAAAGGTAGGGTAGCGATGTGAGAGGAACCTGGGAGATGAGGCCGTGGAGAACCTAGTCTCCTGTGAAAAAACTATATCAACCTGGCTGGATTTGAGATGGTGGAAAACCTTCGTCCATTTAATGGGAGAGTTAAAGAATTGAATTTTATGTGATAAAATCTTCAATTTACTGTTAGCCATAGTACCAAGAATAATGGGAGATCATCCTAGAGTCCCATGTGCAGCAAACAAGGCCTACAAGCCTGGGTCCAGTCTGATAATATGGCATCTGGCCCGTGGGAGAAAAAGAAGAGAGAAAAAAATAAAGCACAAGAATAGAGAACAGAAAGAACAGCCATAAGAAAAAGGTAGAAAAAGAAGATGACAAACATTGCCACTCAAAGAGTGGATTACATCCTGACATGCGGGATGCTCACGGTGGGTAGCTCAACCACCGGGCACATGGTGAATATATTAACAATATAATATGTACAGTTGTGTTCAAAATAATAGCAGTGTGTTGAAAAAAGTGAATAAAGCTGAAAATCCTTCTAATAGCTTTTATTTCCATCCACACAAATGCATTGGAAACACTACACATTCTATTCCAAATCAAAACGTGAAGAAAAATAGATCAAATTTGTGTTGTTCCTCTAAAAAAATTGAAGAAAAGTGAATATTAGACGGTTCAAAAAAATCGCAGTGTTTGTATTCTTCTTTACAAACTCAAACATTCACTATATAAACTGAAAATGTTTGAAGATTTTGCTTTCCTTTGAATGACTTCATGAATATTTGGTTGTAGTCGCACTGTTTCTGAAAACTGCTGTACATCTGTGTTGCATGGAGTCACCCAACTTCTGGCCCCTGTGATCAGGTATTCCAGCCCAGGATGATTGGACTACATTCCACAGTTCTTCTCTATTTCTTGGTTTTGCCTCAGAAACTGCATTTTTGATGTCACCCCACAAGTTTTCTATTGGATTAAGATCCAGGGATTGGGCTGGCCTCTCCATAACGTCAATCTTGTCGGTCTGGAACCAAGATGTTGCACGTTTAGTGGTGTGTTTGGGGTCGTTGTCTTGTTGGAACACCCATTTCAAGGGCATTTCCTCTTCAGCATAAGGCAGCATGACCTCTTCAAGTATTCTGATGTATTCAAACTGATCCATGATCCCTGGTATGTGATAAATAGGCCCAACACCGTAGTATGAGAAACATCCCCATATCATGATGCTTGCACCACCATGCTTCACTGTCTTCACAGTGTACTGTGGCTTGAATTCAGTGTTTGGGGGTCGTCTGACAAACTGTCTCCGGCCACTAGACCCAAAAAGAACAATCTTACTTTCATCAGTCAACAAAATGTTCCGCCATTTCTCTTTAGGCCGGTCAATGTGCTCTTTGGCAGATTGTAACCTCTTCAGCACACGTCTTTTTCCCAACAGTGGGACTTTGTGGGGGCTTCTTGCAGATAGCTTGGCTTCACATATGCGTCTTCTAATTGTAACAGTCCTCACAGGGAACGTCACACCTTCTTTCATCTTCCTGGAGCTGATTGTTGGCTGAGTCCGCGCCATTTTGGCTATTCTTCTATCCATTCCAATGGTAGTTTTTCACTTTCTTCCACGTCTTTCAGGTTTTGGTTGCCATTTTAAAGCATTTTCAATCATTTTAGCTGAGCAGCCTATCATTTTCTGCACTTCTTTATATGTTTTCCCCTCTCCAATCAACTTTTTAATCAAGGTACGCTGTTCTTCTGAACAATGTCTGGAACGACCCATTTTCCTCAGAATTTCAGAGAGAAATGCACTGTAACCAGCATGTACAACATTTGCTGCCTTCCTTCCTTAAATAAGGGCAATAATTGCCATCTGTTTTTCAAAGAATGAATGACCTCACTAATAGAACTCCACACTGCTAATATTTTGAACATGCCCCTTTCAATGAGTGATTCAATTACACAGAATCAGCAGCATGCATGTCATGACTGTTGGGTCTGTTGGATTTCTATTACTCTACTACACCTGCTAGTAAATTATTTGCCATGTAGAAATATCATTTCTATCAAAAACAGTGATTGATCCGGTTAGTGATGTCTGACTGCTATTATTTTGAACACAACTGTATATGCAATAGTGATAGCATCGACGACCTGGGGGTCCCCAAGGGGAACAGGTACCCTGAGGGGCAAAGATCCAAACCTCAAATGAAAGACAGGGGAAGGGGCAATGGAGAGGGCCACACCCGAGGGATAAGGGCCTTCCCATCGACCAACCCATATTACAACAGCAGCAAATCAACAATACAATACACAGTATGCAACAAAAAAGATCTATACGATCCCGAAAAACCTCACAGTCAAAGGAAAGATCAAACCCTAGGCTATAAAAGGGGGTGGAGCAAAGGAAAAAAAAAGGGGAAAAGCACAACAATGGGCCAAAAAACAATTCAGAAAGAACAATTGCTGACAGGACCCAGAGGGCTCAAGATTAGAATAGTAATCGGGGAGGCCAGAGGGTCTTCAGTAGTACACCAGTGCAGCAGAAGCAAGCCCAGTTAAGGGTCAGCTGAAAAAAATTAAACAATAGGACAGTCTAGTTCAGCATGGGTCTGACCTGGTGGAGCTCGTCATAGACGACGTGTGAGGTAAGGGCCTCTTATGGTTCTTGGCCTTCTCCCAAACCCTCTCCAGGAGTTTGGGCGGTGACCATCCAGGAGATGCGCAGGTGGCGGATGTGCTGTATCTGTGGCGGAAAGCAAGAGGAGGCCCTCCAACACTTCTTTGGCCTCATCTGGGGTGTGTAGAACATGAGTGCAGCCTAAATAGGAAGATTCTTTGAAGGGGAAACCCAACTGATAGAGAATCTGATGATGGAGAAGGTCCGCTGTGTAAGGTTTCAACTGCCTCCATTTCAGGATAGTAGATGGAGCCAAATTCGTAAAGATCTGGTAGGTATGGCCTTGAAATTTCAATTCAGAATGATCTCTGGCAGCTTTGAGCAATGTGCGATAAAACATAAGCTTGACTATAATGTCTCTTGGTGGGCTTTCAGGCCTCTTTGGGCCCTGAGAACAATGGATACGATGAAATTCAAGCTTCTCTATAGGGAGATCCGGGGCTTATTCTTGGAATAAGGCTGTAGCTGTGGAGGTGAGGTCAGTGACATGCTCGGTGATACCCCGGATACGAAGGTTCCCCCTACGGGACATATTCTCAAGTCCTCAATGCGGTGGAGAGCAGACTCTAACTCTTTGCGGATGTCTGTCATGTCCTGGTCATGGTTCTCAAGGACTGCCAATGCACCCATGTGGTGAGGAGCGAGTTCAGCCTGCTGCCATCTTGGATCGCTGCTCGCGAGCGCTGTATTGTTTCACTTTAAGCATTTATTCTATAACTGCTCCTGGCTGAATGGAAATTTTGAAAATAGTTCATGTTCCCCATGACAGTGCCCCTCGTGCTATTTTTTTTTACACCTATTTGTCTGTTAGCCCAGAAGATGGGCAGTTTTTATTTTTGTTCCCATTGATTTTGATGGAATTCAGGATCAGCCATGGAACTTCTTTGAAGTTCTCTGAACCCTGCTTGGATTGGTCCCAGGGCAGTTGGGCTCATCCCTATCAGAAAACCAGTGGACACAGGCATCCTGACAAATGATGCATTCCTGCCCTGGGTTGGTATCAGCCGGGGATTTCTGGTGTGTGGGATGTCTTCTCTGAAATTTGTACCAGGACTTTCAGGTTTAGTATTGATTTCAAAGAGGAACTCACACAGGAAAAAAAACAGTGGTCCTCACCAAAAAGCATAACAGACCCTTAAAAAAACAAGAATACCTTATGGGGTCCCCCAAAAAATCATCCTAGACCCATATTCAAGCCTGCTTGCCAGGAAAGATATGCTTGTGCTTCCCCCACCTCTTGAACCATACCAGGCCACGTGTCCTCTAGATAGGGAGAGTATCTTGCCAAGTCCATTCACTCCTGGTTGGAAAGTTGAAGTCCAATGTATGACCTCGTATCAGGGGACATGAGGAATCTGTACAACATGAGGCATCGGGAAATGTACATCTGTCTGCAGAACACAGGGGAGATATTGGAACTCGAATTCATGGTCACCTGGAAATCATCAAAAGGAGAAAGTCCATTCAAACCGTGAGATTGGTCAGAGACTCATTGGTGTCATTGTGTGCATTGCCAGACTAGGTCTTGGTTACAGAGTGAAGGTTGGTGCTGCTCATACTATATGGAACCCTCATCTACTTCATGGACATTTTCTTCTGCTTCTTTCTCTTCTTAGTAAATATGATAGAAATCTTCACAATCATATAGAAGAGGTTGGGGCCCGGAGTAGTCATAGGAAGGCCCAGCACCCCAATAGTAGAGGAAGAGGTGGTCTGTTGACATTGAGAAGAAGACTCCAGTCAATTTCTGGATCTCCATCACTGGAAACATGATGAGACAACAAATACTCCGGGATGGAGGAGGAGCTGTTGGTGTCAGTGTGGAAATGGACAGAACACGGGAGGATGACACTGAAAGAACAATACAGCTTCATTCTGCGATATGTCCAGGAGAGAACGGTACAGGAGACACCTTTCTCTGTAATTAATGTCAGTAGTAGAAGACCAGAAGAAAGCCTGTTCTGTATTCTGCAGGAGCAGATGGAACAGTTCTCCTTGTTTGTTTTTATCACCATTATTGCTCCATATCTAGTGACTGTATGACCAGCATGGTCCTAAAACTCTACTTTACCTGACTACTGCACTCTATACACAGAGCTGTATATGACATATTCCTGACCACTGCACTCTATACACAGAGCTGTATATGACATATTCCTGACCACTGCACTCTATACACAGAGCTGTATATGACATATTCCTGACCACTGCACTCTATACACAGAGCTGTATATGACATATTCCTGACCACTGCACTCTATACACAGGGCTGTATATGACATGTTCCTGACCACTGCACTCTATACACAGAGCTGTATATGACATGTGCCTGACCACTGCACTCTATACACAGGGCTGTATATGATATACTCCTGACCACTGCACTCTATACACAGGACTGTATATGACATGTTCCTGACCACTGCACTCTATACACAGGGCTGTATATGACATGTTCCTGACCACTGCATGCTATACACAGGGCTGTATGTGACATGTTCCTGACCACTGCATTCTATACACAGGGCTGTATATGATATGTTCCTGACCACTGCACTCTATACACAGGGCTGTATATGATAAGCTCTGGACAACTGCACTCTATACACAGGGCTGTATATGATGTGCTCCTGACCACTGCACTCTATACACAGGGCTGTAAATTATGTGCTCCTGACCACTGCATTCTATACACAGGGCTGTATATGATATGTTCCTGACCACTGCACTCTATACACAGGGCTGTATATAAGCTCTGGACAACTGCACTCTATACACAGGGCTGTATATGATGTGCTCCTGACCACTGCACTCTATACACAGGGCTGTAAATTATGTGCTCCTGACCACTGCACTCTATACACAGGGCTGTAAATGATGTTATCCTGACCACTGCACTCTATACACAGGGCTATAAATGATTTTCTCCTGACCACTGCACTCTATACACAGGGCTGTAAATGATGTGCTCCTGACCACTGCACTTTATACACAGGGCTGTATATGATGTGCTCCTGACCACTACACTCTATACACAGGGCTGTATATGATGTGCTCCTGACCACTGCACTCTATACACAGGGCTGTAAATGATGTTCTCCTGACCACTGCACTCTATACACAGGGCTGTATATGATGTTCTTCTGACCACTACACTCTATACACAGGGCTGAAAATTATGTGCTCCTGACCACTGCACTCTATACACAGGGCTGTAAATGTTTTGCTCCTGACCACTGCACTCTATACACAGGGCTGTAAATGTTTTGCTCCTGACCACTGCACTCTATACACAGGGCTGTATATGATGTGCTCCTGACCACTCACTGCACTCTATATACAGGGCTCAGGGCTGTAAATTATTATTATTACAAGGAGTTTATATAGCGCCAAAGGGTTTGCTCAGCGCTGTACAATAGAGGGGGGGACAATACATGGCACAGTACAACAACAACAAACAACGTACGAGGTGTAAGAGGGCCCTACTCTTTCGAGCTTACAATCTAGGAGGGAGGGGTAGTGGTACAGGAGGAAGTGGCTGAGGGGAATGAGGGGTGGGAGGAAAGAGGGTAAATGACATACTCCTGACCAGTGCACTTTGTATGCTGGGCTGTGTATGCTATACACCTGACCACTGCAGTCTATACACAGGGTTGTATATGATATACTAAAAACTACTGTCAGGGCTCCCAGGTATGACCAGAGGTGTGTGACTGAAGCAGGGAAACGCAGACCTCAGATATGTTATAAACAATATAATTTATTAACACTAACAATACAAACATAAACGCAGTGCAATACTAAAACATAACACAGTGCAAACAAACCAAACCAACCACCCACAGATAACAGTATATACAAGCAAGCGTCGTCAGGCAGGCCGGGTCAATATCAATTGGGCAGGTAGGTACAGGGGGAGCAAGCGGAGAATGGTCGGGGTCACAGGCCAGGTTCAGCAGGTAGCAAGCAGCATAGTACAGAGGGTCAGGCAGAGGGATGGTCCGGGTCACAAGCCAGGGATCAGAACAGGTAGCAAGCAGCGTAGTACAGAGGGTCAGACAGAAGGATGGTCAGGGTCACAAGCCAGGATCAGAGCAGGAGAAGTCAGCAAAGGAACAGAAACAGGATGCAGGACAGATACAGGGCCCAGGACAAACACAACACCAAGGCAGAGTCTGCAAGTCTGGCCATCCCTTAAATACACCAGTATCATCAGTTCCAGGTGTTAGCTGGCTGAAAGGTTGAGTCTCTGATTGCTGGGAGCACCCGCTGGCCAGCCCTGGTACTGCAGATCAAAAGGCAGGTGAGTCCCACCATTGCTGGCCAGTCCATTCCTAACAGTACCCCCCCCTCAAGGAGCGGCCTCAGGACGCTCCAAACAGTCCTAGCTGGGCAAAATGTTCCACCGCCCGGGTCTGGTAACTGGCGGGATATCAAAGACTGGCACACCGGGCAGGACTCCGGGCAGCGGCACACCGGGCTGGACTCCGGGCAGAGGCACACCGGGCTGGACTCCG
This sequence comes from Staurois parvus, assembly GCF_062004578.1. Classification (NCBI taxonomy): domain Eukaryota; kingdom Metazoa; phylum Chordata; class Amphibia; order Anura; family Ranidae; genus Staurois; species Staurois parvus. The sequence goes on from NW_028318017.1 coordinate 3,681,224, forward strand.
GGCAGAGGCACATCGGGCAGAGGCACATCGGGCAGAGGCACATCGGGCAGAGGCACATCGGGCAGGACTCCGGGCAGAGGCACACCGGGCAGAGGCACACCGGGCAGAGGCACATCGGGCAGAGGCACACCAGGCAGAGGCACACCAGGCAGAGGCACATCGGGCAGAGGCACATCGGGCAGAGGCACATCGGGCAGGACTCCGGGCAGAGGCACATCGGGCAGGACTCCGGGCAGAGGCACATCGGGCAGGACTCCGGGCAGAGGCACATCGGGCAGGACTCCGGGCAGAGGCACATCGGGCAGCACTCCGGGCAGAGGCACATCGGGCAGGACTCCGGGCAGAGGCACATCGAGCAGAGGCACACCGGGCAGAGGCACACCAGGCAGAGGCACATCAGGCATCAGGCCGAGTACAGGCATCAGGCCGAGTACAGGCTTCAGGCCGCGTAGAGGCTTCAGGCTGAGGAGAGGCTTCAGGCCGCGTAGAGGCTTAAGGCTGAGGAGAGGCTTCAGGCCGCGTAGAGGCTTCAGGCCGAGTAGAGGCTTCAGGACGCGTAGAGGCTTCAGGCCGCGTAGAGGCTTCAGGCCGAGTAGAGGCTTCAGGACGCGTAGAGGCTTCAGGCCGCGTAGAGGCTTCAGGCCGCGTACAGGCATCAGGCTGCGTACAGGCATCAGTCTGAACCACGGAAGGCAGGCTCACCGGTTTGGATACTGGCAGGATGGTATTGGTTGGAAAGAATTTTCGCTTTTTTCTGGTTTTAACTACTGGAGCACTGCAAGTAAACGCAGGTCTGCAAACGAATGGAGCAGCTGGAGACAGAGAAGAACTGGAGGATGGAACAGGAGAGGGAGCAGTTGCTACAGAGGGCTTCTTTACAGGGTTAAAGGCAGGATAGGTGCAGCGAGTGGGAACAGGGTACTGACATGCGGTAGATAGCCAAGTATACTGGGCTGTAACTGGAGGAGCTGGTGGGAATACAGGAGTAGAGTTAGAAGCAGGACTGGGTCTTTGTAAGCTGACTGAGGCTGGGTGCAACAAATCTGTCCATGTCTGCAGTAGGGGTTGAACAAAGCTGAGCTTACACAAAGTCTGTCTGGTCAATGACTGCACTGCGTTTATACAATCTCTCAGTGTCTGTGGTGAACATGTGGAATAACGCTCCAGAAAGTAACCCACATCATCCTCTAATAACCACACCAGGGACTCTACCTGGTCTGCACTAAATGGTGGCAAAAATTCATCCCTGCATTCGGGGGAACCAGATGAAACCAACTCTGCACAAACCTCAATCAATGGCTGCACCTCAGAGAACACTGTGCCCTGATCTACTAGAACATGAGCGAGCCGTATACATTCTAGCAATTCATCCCGGGGATACTCCTTCAGAGTTTGATAAGCATACTCCCTGTCATCAAACACTAGCAGATATAAATACTCAACCTCATCAAGATCCATCCTTCCCATCAACAAGCCAAGATGGCTTCCCTGTGCAGCCACTTCTGGTCAGGATTGGCCTTGGTGTAATGTCAGGGCTCCCAGGTATGACCAGAGGTGTGTGGCTGACGCAGGGAAACGCAGACCTCAGATATGTTATAAACAATATAATTTATTAACACTAACAGTACAAACATAAACGCAGTGCAATACTAAAACATAATACGGTGCAAACAAACCAAACCAACCACCCACAGATAACAGTATATACAAGCAAGCGTCGTCAGGCAGGCCGGGTCAATATCAATTGGGCAGGTAGGTACAGGGGGAGCAAGCGGAGAATGGTCGGGGTCACAGGCCAGGTTCAGCAGGTAGCAAGCAGCATAGTACAGAGGGTCAGGCAGAGGGATGGTCCGGGTCACAAGCCAGGGATCAGAACAGGTAGCAAGCAGCGTAGTACAGAGGGTCAGACAGAAGGATGGTCAGGGTCACAAGCCAGGATCAGAGCAGGAGAAGTCAGCAAAGGAACAGAAACAGGATGCAGGACAGATACAGGGCCCAGGACAAACACAACACCAAGGCAGAGTCTGCAAGTCTGGCCATCCCTTAAATACCCCAGTATCATCAGTTCCAGGTGTTAGCTGGCTGAAAGGTTGAGTCTCTGATTGCTGGGAGCACCCGCTGGCCAGCCCTGGTACTGCAGATCAAAAGGCAGGTGAGTCCCACCATTGCTGGCCAGTCCATTCCTAACAACTACACTCTGTATGATGGGCTGTATATAACATACACCTGACCAGCGCATTCTGGGCCATTTTTCACAGTAATCTGTAAACTGATGACCTTGGAAGGCTCTTAAAGTGTCATCTTTGAAAGGTTTTTGGGTACCAAAGATTTTATTCCTTACACCGACACACAATTTTTATTTGTTCTTACACTTTAAACATTAGAGCTCCCCCTAGCTGCAGCCTGGTAAAAACATTGCTGGGAGGTCTATTCATTTCTCTGCTACATACTTCCCGTCTTTATATAAACGTCTCCTGACATTTAGGGGTCTAATCAAAAAATGTGTACAGCAATTTACCAGATGAAAATCCATGTCCATTCCTTCTTTTTATTTGGCTATTTGCTGGTCGAATAATTTCCATTGATGTAAAATAGACAACACCACATTAGCCACTAGATGGAGATAATTGTTATTATACTTGGTGTATTTATATAGTATTTTTCGTTTTAAATCAATGGCTGGTTTAATGGTGTTAGCTTAATTAATTTATGTTCCTCAGTGTCTGCTATACTCATGAGTATGATCTCAGGTACTAGTATGAAGCCCTGCCCGATGAAGGAAAAGAAGGGGTCTATTTTTTAAAACTTTGTTGGATGAATGTGGCAATCATTCATCCAGCTGTTACAAATTCTGACTGTGATTTAACACAGTGATTTCCTATGACCTTCAGCCCCATCTAGTGATCATAATGAGGTATTTTTCCTGAAATACCTCAATCAGTAAAGATAGAGCAATAATGCACTATGGCCATTAGATGGAATCAAGCAAGTCAATGTATGAAATAAAATACAGCCAATGTTCATCACAGCTGGGTGAATGCCGGTCATAATCGTACAACTATTTTTTTTTTAAAATAGACCTCTAAATGTTTGTGCATTCTTACACCACCAAAATCAGTTTACAAATGGATAGAAAACTGGCTCAAAGACCGAATTCAGAGAGTAGTGGTTAATGATTCATACGCTGAATGGTCTAGGGGTGTTAGTGGTTTACCCCGAGGTTCAGTATTAGTAGTGGGGTACCCCAAGGTTCAGTATTAGTGGGGTACCCCAAGTTCAGTATTATTAGTGGTGTACCCAAAAGGTACAGTGTTATTAGTGGGGTGCCCAAAGGCTCAGTGTTATTAGTGGTGTACCCCAAGGTTCAGTATTATTAGTGGGGTACCCCAAGGTTCAGTGTTATTAGTGGGGTACCCCAAGGTTCACTGTTGTCAATGGTGTACCCCAAGGTTCACTGTTGTCAATGGTGTACCCCAAGGTTCAGTGTTGTCAATGGTGTACCCCAATGTACAGTGTTATTAGTGTTGTACCCAAAAAGTACACTATTAGTGTGGTACCTCGAGGTTCAGTGTTATTAGTGGTGTACCCCTAAATTCAGTGTTATTAATGGTGTACCCCAAGGTTTTATTATCGGGGTATCCCAAGGTTCATTGTTATTAGTGGGGTATCCCAAGGTTCAGTGTTATTAGTGATGTACCCCAAGGTTCAGTGTTATTAGTGGAGTATGTAGCAATCATGCCCACAGAGATGGTCATGGTTCAACCATTTTGCTCCAAACCCTCCATCTTGTAGATCCTTCTCCCCCTCTCGAATAATCCCCCTCCCTCTCTGTTCATTTACAGTGACATGTGGCCTGAGTGATGAGGAGTGTCACAGAAGGCCAGAGCACAGCAGGAAGCTCCGAGCTATAAAACCCCCAAAGGAGCTGGGACTTCGCTGTCTAAAAACCTGTGCAATCTGGCACATCAAAAAAGGATAACCCAAGCCTTCCCCTGAATTCAAAGACGTTCCAGGGGAGTCATAAACTAGATACCACTTTTAAAATCCATTTTCACCCTATGTCTCATATCTTGGAATATGAGAGACTTACATAAAAACCAAGCATATCTTCAGATTGCTCATGATCAGACAAATCATTTGATAGGTCACACTCCCTGGCTGGAATATATAGAAAAGCAGAAAATTACATCTCTTGAACCATTCAAGTATGTATTACATATTTCATATCTAACCGTTCCTCAGATGTGTCTGCATATTAATCTACCCGCGGGTTGAATGGTACTTGTGCCTAGGAAAAGTTTTGAGCCAAAATATGAGCTTTGAGAGATTTAGGTTCTAGTTTGGGTCTCCGCCCAGACACCCCTCCCCAAATGAGGCATTGGTCCTTGGCTCCAGAGACACCGCCTGCTGGGGAACTACAAAATAGGCTGTCAGGCCTAAGAGTGGAAGTTGAAGAATTCTCCCATTTAACATCAGAACCAACTTGGAAGACGATGCCCTTTTGCTCTGAAACTTGATCTGCTTAACCCAAGGCTGATTGGCAAGTACTTTAACCTCCTTTCTGTTACCTCTTTGCTGTGCTATTGTTCTCTGTATATTTATATATATATTGGTTACATCTTTTTTTCTGTAAATATTTTTATTGCACCCTTTTGACCTTTTAGTAATAAATCTTTCTTTCTGACTGTGTTGAACTGTTTCTAAAGCTCTTTAATGCAATTTACGAATTCCTGCCCCTGAAGAGCGCTACTATGTGTGTTTAACCCTCTGTATAACCTGTCTGCGGTGATAGTGGTATACAGACAATTATCCAATCATCCTAGTGTTATTGCTGGTATTGCTGAGCTGTACAAAAAGGAGTTGGTGGCAGTGTGAAGGTTTAATTGCATAATTAACCTGACCCAGTAACAATCGCACTCAGGCTGCCGGTACATCGATTTGTGGTCCATTAGCTGGAAAATCTTTGTGCAGAGTGCAGCTGGGTGTGGCATTGTTACGCACGTGACATCGCGGTTTTAGATTGGCTGGTCCTTCGGTCATGAGTTTGGTGAGAAGGTCTGGGGTCTGACGCGCAATTGTCACAGGGTACCCCAAGGTTCAGTGTCGGGACCCTTACTTATTAATATATTTATAAACAATATCGGGTCTGAGATTATAAATCCCATTTCAGTCTTTGCAGAGGACACCAAGCTGTGCCGGGGAATAACGTCCTTACAGGATGTCTCCAACTTACAAGCCGACCTCAATGCTCTGTGTAATTGGGGGACTATGGGGCCAATGAGGGTTAATGTCAATAAATGTAAGGTTCTGCACTTGGGGGCTAAGAATGAGCATGCATCATACATACTGGGGGGTACAACTGGGGGGGGTCAATGGTGAAGAAGGATCTGGGAGGTCTGGTAGATCACAAGCTTAATAATGGCATGTAATGCCAAGCTGCGGGTTCTATAGAGAGCAGAATCCTCTCTTATACTAGGAGAGGTATAGACTTCAGAGAGAGAGATCATTCCCATCCAGTACAAATCATTAGTAATACCTCATCACAGAGGACAAGGGGACACTCTTTACATCTGGAGGAAAAGAGATTTAATCTCCAAACATGGAAAGGTTTCTTCACAGTAAGAGCTGTGAGAATGTGGAATAGACTCCCTCAAGAGTTGGTTGTGGCCAGCTCAGTGGATTGCTGTAGGAAAGTCCTGGATTGTTTCTTGGATACACAGAATATAACTGGATATAACATTTATAGGTAAAGTTGATCCAGGAAATATCCGATCGCCTCTCGGGGGATCAGGAAGGAATTGTTTCTCCTGCAGGAGCAAATTAGATCATTCTTTATTGAGGTTGCCTTCCTTTGGATCAACTGTGGGTGTAGGATTGTATAAATTTTTCCCCTTTTAATGGTCTAAGTAGATGGACTTGTGTCTTTTGTTTTTTCAATCAAACTTACTATGAAACTATGTAACCACAAAATGTACTCAGCCAATGAAAGGTGATGACTCCATTTTTATTCTTCTCCTGCTATCAATGGCCAACCCGGTCCCACACTTCATCCATGTCTTTGGGGACCTCTGATCTCCTTATGGATGGTTTCTTCCATGAAGATCAGCCATGGAGTATATCTGAGGTGTATATCAGGGTGTGCTTCTTCCCCACATGAGAGCGGGGATGTCCAGCAACATTCATCTAGAAAACATTTCCCGCACTCAAGGCACTAATACACCTCAACGGTTGTGTGGGACCCCTGATGTACAGGAAGACAGGACTTCAGTGAGGCACATTTCCCTCACTCAGGACTGGAGAGTGGCTTCTCCCTTGTGTGAGCTCTCTGATGAATGGAAAGATTGGACTTCTGTGAAAAACATTTCCCACACTCAGAACAGGAATATGGCTTTTCCCCCGTGTGCAACCTTTGATGCTTGATGAGATCTGATTTTTTTACAAAACATTTCCCACACTCGGAACAGGAATGGGGCTTTTCTCCCGTGTGCAGTCTCTGATGAATATAAAGATTGGACTTATCTGAAAAACATTTCCCGCACTCAGGACAGGAATATGGCTTTTCTCCTGTGTGAGATCTCTGATGTTTGACAAGATCTGTTTTTTGTACAAAACATTTCCCGCACTCAGAACACAAATAAGGCTTCTCTCCCGTGTGAAATCTGTGATGATTATAAAGATTGGACTTATCTGAAAAGCATTTTCCACACTCAGAACAGGAAAGTGGCTTCTCCCCCGTGTGCGATCTTTGATGTCTGTAAAGATTGGAATTCAATGAAAAACATTTCCCGCACTCAGAACAGGAATACGTCTTCTCTCCCGTATGCAATTTCTGATGTCTAGAAAAATGTGACTTCTGTGAAAAACATTTCCCGCACTCAGGACAGGAATACGGCTTCTCTCCTGTGTGAGATTTTTTGTGCTCATTAAGACGGCATTTAAAACTGAAACCCTTCCCGCACTCAGTACAGGAGAAGATCTTCCCTGTTAGAAGGCCGGCCCGGTCCCGCACAGTCTGAGGTTCCTCAGGATACGAGGAATCCGATGGTCCATCTACACTGGGTGGTGCCGGATGGACATTGGAGGGAGCCGGGTTTTCTCCTGGACTATACTGTGTGATGTCCTCATCTTCTACTTTCCAGTCTGGAGACAAAGTGAGACAATCCTCTGAGGTTTTCCTCATCTCCCGGCCATGGACTAAAATACAAAGACAAAGAGGATTACTAGACAGGAGCCGATTGGTTCCCCCAAACAAGGACTCCGCCCACATCAGGCAGCTTGGTCTCTGAGGAGCTTACAATTCCACCCTCAAGGGAACTAGGAAATGGCTCCTCTGATCTCCTACCAGGTCATTTCTTTATTCATGGACCTTAGTCAGAGAGTGAGGAAACAACCAGAATTGTCTTTTATAGGAGGGACAGTGATGAGGGGATTATAGGACGAGGGTCCCCACCCCCTCTATCACTCATCGCCATCTTCCCAACACAAGAAGTACTGCACTTCCTTAATTAGTCCATGATTTAGTCATGAAGAACAGCGGGGCTGAGCCCCACCAGAGGTCAGAGAGTGAGGATGGGGGGAGAACAACCAAGATGAAGACTGGACTGATCCTGAAGACCACCATCATTGGGGTATTGACTCCTCCCTCATTATCACTTTCTGTTTAAGGGTCAAAAGTTGGAGGATGTTATCACATTATTATCAAAACAGATATATAGGGGTTTATTTACTAAAGCTGGAGAGTCCAAAATCAGACTCCCTTCTGCATAGAAACCAATCAGCTTCTAACCTCAGCTTGTTCAATGAAGCTTTGGCAATGAAACCTGGAAGCTGATTGGTTTCTATGCAGAAGGGAGTCTGATTTTGGACTCTCCAGCTTTAGTAAATAAACCCCATAATGTCCAGCTTGTAGAAAATGGGTGTAACAAAAGAATACATATGTTTTGTGGTATTGGGGAGATCATACTCATGTGGTAGGTGTTTTTTTAATGAGTTGTGACGGTCCAAACTGTATTTTAGGGCATGGCATCCCCCTTTTATTAATTAAAATTGAAAGTTCACTTGGGCATCAGTTACCCATGTAGGCGTTCTTCCATCAACAGTCAAACCAAAATACCAAGCCACCTAGCTCCCTTGTCTGCAGCAACACCGCTCTTCTTACCAGCCCCTTTGACTGTGTTGTCTAGCTTTACCTGTTCACTTGGCTTTTTTAGACTTTAGTTGCAGTGCCCTGCTGCAAAGCCCAATCCCAGCTTCTGGATAGGGGTTCTCCTGACACCCCAATAGGAGCCCTCCTGACTCCTTGAATGCGATCTCCTGTCTCTTGGCTGGCACTCCTCTGACCTCTGTGTAAGACCTTTAGTCTCCCACACTGAGAGCTGTCTCCAATCCTCAGGCTTGAGTATACAAGGGTCCTGCACACCTGTACACTTAGACAGACTGCAGGCATCATGTAAAATCCGGACACAGGATTTAAAGTTCCGATACAAAACTACAGAATATGGAGAAAACCAGAAACACAGCTTTTTCAAATCAGAAATGATAGTCCAGAACCTCACATGAACTCTCAATGTGAATCCTATGTCATATGCTCCTCTATGTTCACAGTAATAGGGTCTTGCTTGGTCACATACCCCCAAGCAAGACCCTATCCAACTGGAAGACATGAAACACAAACTTCTCACTTTGGCATCTCTGTACAATCCACCACCTAATACTTTCTCCCTGTCACTACCTTCCCTCTTACGTCTGAATGGGAACTCTGCTCTACAGGACCTAATTAGAGCTACCCAAGTCTTCTTTCTGGTGTGCTTCCACAAGCGCCTATCCTGAGACCTTAACAGGGCCCTACCCATCCTTCTACCAGCCCCACTCCCATTTGGTCTTGGGATCCTCAGGATACTTTTACTTTCTCTGTATATTTTGTTTTTTCTGCTGCCTTTTCCCATCTTCCTGTCCTAAAGCTGTAGGGAACCTCCATTGCCTAACATGGAGACACATTTCTTCTCATTTGTACCAAATTCAACCACTCTTGGTGTTCTTTTGGGTTCATCAACCCTTGTGTGGGTACCCTCAGTAACCAAAAACCCATTTAGAATACCATTCCATATTGGTTCACACATTTCCCTGTTACCGTTACCAACGCTATTAGTATTTTCTGGCAGAGTCTCCAGGCTCTTTGGCCTCTTGTGGGTAATGGACAGAATTCCTGCTACTGCCGCAGCTGTTCTGGACCTTTCTTCTTATGAGGTCTAGTGGTTGAGACAGTATACATGCCATGTACCAACCACTGCTCAGCTGCATCTCGGACCACACCAGCAGGAATGGTTATCATCACACCATCAAATGGAGAGACCTCTAGCCTGTCTGTCATTTCCAATTCCTTTAGCATTTTTGCTGAGCGCTGTTCTGTTTCATGCACAGGATCTGGGGGTTCTGGTAGATCACAGGGAATGTCCGATTGCCTCTCGGGGGATCGAGAAGGAATTTTTTTCCCTGCAAATTGTAATTATGTTTTGCTGTTTTTTTTTGCCTTCCTCTGGATCAACTGTGGGTGTAGGATTATAACTTTTTTTTTTTTATGGTTGAACTGGATGGACTTTTGTCTTTTTTTCAGCCAAACTATGTAACTATATTGCCCTCTTAGACACCAACACAGGGAAATACATACCAGCATTTTCAAACTCATTAGTAAGCAACGCACCATCGTATTTAGTTTTAACACCCGCCTCCCTGCTACACAGGGCATTGCATGGACACAAGTCCTTAACAGTCCACAATTGTGCTGCAGGTTCAGATTTAACCTGTGATTCCCTATTACATAGGGTAACATTGCAGCAAGCCTCTTTTTACATTAGAAGCAGATTTCCTCCCTGGACTTACTCCCACTTTACTAAGTATAGTTCCATAATAGTTCTCGGGGGATCAGGAAGGAATTTGTTTCCCTGCAGGAGCTAATTGGATCATGCTTAGCTGGGTTTTTGTTGCCTTCCTCTGGATCAACTGTGGGTGTAGGATTATAACTTTTTGTTTTGGTTTTTTTAATGGTTGAACTAGATGGACCTTTGTCTTTTTTTTAGCCAGACTAATTATGTAACCAGTCTCTCCCACATTTGTACCAGCAACAGTTTTACTATGCCACTTGGCAGGTGTTGCAATCTTCATGTGAGAGCGATGTCTCTTCCCTGCTATGCCGCCACGTGGCCTTCGGGGGACATTACTGTCTCCTTGGACTCCCCCTGCTGGGGCTAACAGCAGGCACAAACACATGGTCATACCCTGTGACAGATCCAACTGGGACAGGGGCTTATGGAGGGGACTAGGTGCTAGCCTTCTACCCACTGATTATGGCCCATGGAGGAGACCAGGGATTTTGTCTGCTTCTCCAGGTCAGAGCATGGAAAAGAGCTCTGTTCAGCCTCTGATCACATGGAGAGAGCATATCAGTCTGTGATGATGGATAATAACATGATGAACACCCAGAGCAAGGCTTGGATGAATTCTCTGAGTAAAGACAATGCAGCTTCCATTCTGGACTTCTGGGTCAGAGTATGTAATGTACAACATTCATAGAAAAAAAAACAAGGGGGCGGACTGCACAGTGACAAATCACTGTGATAGCTAATCAGAGGCTATCACAGTGATCATGTGACCTGGAAGCAGGAGTCCCAGGTCCCAATTGTTAGAACGGGACTCTCGGTGGCACCCCAGTCTTTGTGCCGTGTGGCGCTCTCCCAGCACAAAGACAGGTACGCAAATATGCGGCCCACACAAAAAAAGCCCAGTTCTGTGAGGCTGCATATCTGTGTTACAACGGCGTGAAAGGGTTAAAGTTCCAAAGTTGGAGGATGTTATCACATTATTATCAACATGTAAAGTCTGTGCTCCAATCACATCATCCGATATAAAATGTCCAGCTGGGAGGAAATGGGAGCAAAATAAATAAGGCCGATGTAATGAATAACTTACTATATGGTCTTAGCTTTTGTATCATATATAATATCACAATGATGTAATGTACAACATAGAGTATATAGTGCAGGGGTCAGGAGTATGTAATGTACAACATAGAGTATATAGTGCAGGGGTCAGGAGTATGTAATGTACAACATAGAGTATATAGTGCAGGGGTCAGGAGTATGTAATGTACAACAGAGTATATAGTGCAGGGGTCAGGGGTATGTAATGTACAATACAGAGTATATAGTGCAGGGGTCAGGAGTATGTAATGTACAATACAGAGTATATAGTGCAGGGGTCAGGAGTATGTAATGTACAATATAGAGTATATAGTGCAGGGGTCAGGAGTATGTAATGTACAACATAGAGTATATAGTGCAGGGGTCAGGAGTATGTAATGTACAACATAGAGTATATAGTGCAGGGGTCAGGAGTATGTAATGTACAACATAGAGTATATAGTGCAGGGGTCAGGAGTATGTAATGTACAACATAGAGTATATAGTGCAGGGGTCAGGAGTATGTAATGTACAACAGAGTATATAGTGCAGGGGTCAGGGGTATGTAATGTACAATACAGAGTATATAGTGCAGGGGTCAGGAGTATGTAATGTACAATATACAGTATATAGTGCAGGGGTCAGGAGTATGTAATGTACAATACAGAGTATATAGTGCAGGGGTCAGGAGTATGTAATGTACAATATAGAGTATATAGTGCAGGGGTCAGGAGTATGTAATGTACAATACAGAGTATATAGTGCAGGGGTCAGGAGTATGTAATGTACAACATAGAGTATATAGTGCAGGGGTCAGGAGTATGGAATGTACAACATAGAGTATATAGTGCAGGGTTCAGGAGTATGTAATGTACAACATAGAGTATATAGTGCAGGGGTCAGGAATATGTAATGTACAACATACAGTATATAGTGCAGGGTTCAGGAGTATGTAATGTACAACATAGAGTATATAGTGCAGGGGTCAGGAGTATGGAATGTACAACATAGAGTATATAGTGCAGGGGTCAGGAATATGTAATGTACAACATAGAGTATATAGTGCAGGGGTCAGGAGTATGTAATGTACAACATAGAGTATATAGTGCAGGGGTCAGGAGTATGTAATGTACAACATAGAGTATATAGTGCAGGGCTCAGGAGTATGGAATGTACAACATAGAGTATATAGTGCAGGGGTGAGGAGTATGTAATGTACAAAACAGGGTATATAGCGTAAAGGTCAGGAATTATAATATTTGTATTCAGTAATCAGTGGAAGCTTAAATGTTTACTTGAGGCAATTTGCAGAGGTCCCACACCGCTGCCTCCCATCTCCATCTACCCGGCACAGCCAGTAGATAACAGAACAAGTAACCCTGGGAGATCCTGCTAGACCTGGGCATTGTTGCAGAAGACCCAAAACACATGCCCTAGGTGCCTAGTTTTAGCAATGCCTATGGTGAAAATCAACATTTTGCTGCCAGCTGAACCCCAGAATCTCCATAAATCCAGTCTAGATCCATGAATTGTGTCTGCAGCACAGAGAAGGAAGATTATCTGAGAGAAATCCAGGAATACAGGACGGGGAACACAGCTCAGGAAAGTTACCAGGTGTCACGGCAATGCAAGCCCATGACGACTAGCTAACCATGGCTTGGGCGACTTACTCCGAGCAATAAAGGCCAGCCTGATACACTTTCACAGCCCGCACTATCTCTGGAGACTCCATTCCAAGCCATTAGACTGACGGTAGACTGGTCTGCTAGGCAACCACACACACACAATCTCCATCTGGCAGGTTTGCCAGTTTACAATCTGCATGCAAGAGCTATACTGCGACTGGAGCAAGTCATAGAAAGTCTGCGATTCACCAGTCAAATAGATCCGGCTCCGTACGAATCACACCGTCCATATCTCAGGGTCCTCAGTTTATTAAAATATGAACCCTTGGTCAATCAACCTCAGGGGATGTTCCCCTCCCAGCCCACATGACTTTCTGTGTTCTAAAGTGACAAGTCTCAAACAAGCCAGGAACGGTTCTGATCACTGGGTCGGGGATAGGATTTCTGACACCAGCGCGTCAGTCTGATCGCCACAGTACCAATCACTGTTCAGCTGTCATAATCATAATATAACTATTTTGTGTGTTTCTCCAGGATTCTACAGAGGCTACAAATCCAGTTTTACCTGTATATGGAGCCTAAAATGTGTCCAATAAGAAGGCATTATTTTCATCTCTCTGCAACTAATATTTTAGCTTTTATGAGAGATGGAATAGATTCCTCTGATCTGTGGATATAACTCAAAGCTGGCAGACATTTTGGAGCCCTCTCCTTGTCACCTGCTGGTTTTTGTAGCCGAAATGGCTAGAGTTCTTCTTTGAGCTTCAGGAAGGTGAGAAATCCATGTCTACATAGAAGGGATAGTTTTATTGGCATCTCAGTGTCACTCCTGGCCTAGAAGATGCTCTGTCCTTTCACCTGCTAATTGGTGACCATATGTCTCTGACTGATTATTGAATACTGTATCTCTAATAACACGGAATGAAACTAGATCTACAATCACATCCTTCTACAGATCACATCTCAGCTATTGATAAAATGATTCTACTCTTACATTTATGTTACACCAGAGTATTACAGGCTGATATCACCCAGTCCCCGCCCTACTCTGGACCAATCAGTGAGCAGTATGGGTGGAGGAATGGATTTAGTGTTCATGACCCACCTGTGCTGATCTCTGTAGGAGTGTCCTCCTCTATAAATGTCCCCGTTATTCCATCCTCCTCCATAGACTGCTGATCATCCCTCACATACACCTCTTCTTCTTCTGATTTAACCTCAAATTCTATATCGATTGGAACTCCACTCTAAATCAAGAAAATTAGATAGAATGCCATCTGTAAAATAAAAGCTCACAAAAAAAAAAAAAATCACACATCATCTCCACAAGTCCATGTTCTAGGTGATCTGTCCCACCAACCTTGTAATGATGAGGGATGGTGTGACCTTCCTGTGTGAAATCCCGGGAATACAGAGGACGGGGACATCTCTCTGGTGGGTTCCCATGACTGGATCCATCTACCTGATGATGGTGAGGGATGGTGTGACCTTCCTGTGTGGAATCCCGGGAATACAGAGGACGGGGACATCTCTCTGGTGGGTTCCCATGACTGGATCCATCTGTAGGAAACACACACACTGACTGAATCCATTGTTTCTATGTGTTTATCAGATGATGGGGGATCTAGGTGGATCCTCCGTACTGCTCTCTCCTTTACAATAAAGTCTCCTCTTACCCGGTGATGTGAGGGGCGGCTGATTGTCCATCATGACGTCCTTGTAGAGATCCTTGTGTCCTTCTAAATACTCCCACTCCTCCATGGAGAAATAGACAGTGACACCCTGACACCTTATAGGAACCTGACACACACAATGATACAGTCACCATCCAGACACATCCCTTGTCTGTTACTGGAGAATGTCCCAGAATTCCCGGCACCGCTCACCTCTCCTGTCAGCAGCTCAGTGATCTCTCTGGTGACTTCTAGAATCTTCTGCATGTTGTGCCTCTCAGATTTTAGGGAGTCACATGGGGGCACTGTGATGGTCATATGATCACCTGACTTCAGAAGAGGAAATCTCTGTATTGTGGAACCAATAGGAATATCATGTTAGACTCCCAGAATCCTCCTCACCTCTCCGGTCAGGTCTGTGTTTTATTAATAGATATAAGAGTGATGTCATGTGACCTCCCAGAATCCTCCTCACCTCTCCGGTCAGGTCTGTGTTTTATTAATAGATATAAGAGTGATGTCATGTGACCTCCCAGAATCCTCCTCACCTCTCCGGTCAGGTCTGTGTTTTATTAATAGAGATAAGTGTGATGTCATGTGACCTCCCAGAATCCTCCTCACCTCTTCGGTCAGGTCTGTGTTTTATTAATAGAGATGAGAGTGATGTCATGTGACCTCCCAGAATCCTCCTCACCTCTCCGGTCAGGTCTGTGTTTTATTAATAGAGATAAGAGTGATGTCATGTGACCTCCCAGAATCCTCCTCACCTCTCCGGTCAGCAGGTAGATGATCTCCAGGCTGAGGTTTAGTATCTTCTCAGTCATGTGACTCCGGTCCTCCTCCATCCTCATTGGTGCCATCATGTGATCTATACAGATCTCCTTGTAGACGGATAACGTTGGGAAATGAAAGTAAGAATGATTTGGATGGTATTGGTCACACAATAATAGGATGTGGATGTGAGGGGGGAATAGGAGGGTTACTGGACATATAAGATCTCTGCCCTACTGGAACACATTTAGTCTGGACTGTTTAGTGTTTTATACAAGGCACTCTTGGCCTGACATATTAGAAATGTTCTTTTCTCTGTTGGGTTTGTTTGGTCTCTGAACTGGTTTTGATGAGTTTTAGATCTGCAGACAAGGAATGATAAATATGATCCTTCCTATGACTTGTTTCTTCTGAGGCAGTGCTCTGAGGTCAATGTCGGGTCATCATGAGGTCCAGGAAGGGGAACTTGCTGGCTCTTGGCTGGAGTTGCGGGCAAATCTGGATAATTGGCAGAACTCCAGTTGCAAGGCTCCAATCTCCAGCAGCCTACTGACTGACAGGAGTGATGTCACTGTCACTCTCTGCAGTAAGAGAAGGGATTTGATTGGATAACAGGAGGATGGTGCTGGTGGAGTAGAAATCTGTAGGAGAGGAATCTGTTTTCTTTCTGATGGCAGTCCAGTATGGCTAAGAGGGGGACAGTGGGGGGGGGGGGGGGTTTGTTCTCTTGGCCTATTTTGTGTCCAGCAACATAATTCTTGACCAGTTAGATGAGGAGGTGAAGGCTTCCCCTTACTTGCTGGCCAGAGTTCTTTGGGGAGGTCAGAAAAGTAAGTGCAGGTGAAGGTGGGAGGACTATCAGAGACCAACAGTCCCTATAAACCCTAAAGCCCTCTTTTACTTTTGAGCCTTGCAGTCTGACTACCACTGGGGCTCCACAACCCTTCAGCCCCACTAATTTCTCAGAGGTGTTCAGTCGTATTACTTTGTAAAAGGCCCCAAAGTCCTTCAGCTACACTTCCTCCTCAGAGGTCCCAGAGTCCTTCAGCTTCAATACCGCCTCAGAGACCCCTCAGCTCCTCTACTTCCCTCAGACCCCTCAGTATTTCCCTCCCTTTGACACCAATGATGGAACATATTCTTCATGGCCGGCTGGGGAATGTTTTCTTCCTCCTGACCAGCAATGTAAGGGGCTCTATGCTCCATACTCCTGACCCCGGCACTCCATCATTGTATTGGCTGCATAGTGTAATGATTGCCCATTGGCTGCCTGTGTAGTGTCATCATTGCCCTTTGTAGGCCATGTATGGTCAGGATGGTCCTTGTCTTGTCTATTTATTGTCAGTGCTGTTTGTTTAGAGGACCATATTACTAGAATTTATCTCCACAATGAGGAGAATGTTCCGGCCCCGGAAGTGGGGGAATGTTGTGCCCCTGAAGGGGTTAATCTGGGTTCCCACACTGTATATGTGTGTATCATCATCTGCTGGAGATAAAAGACATCACAGTGACTATGGAGGAAGAGGACGGACATAACTATGGAGGAAGAGGACGAACGTGACTATGGAGGAAGAGGACGGACGTGACTATGGAGGAAGAGGACGGACGTGACTATGGAGGAAGAGGACGGACGTGACTATGGAGAAAGAGGACGGACGTGACTATGGAGCAAGAGGACGGACGTGACTATGGAGGAAGAGGACGGACGTGACTATGGAGGAAGAGGACGGACAGGATGGGGGTTACTGGGTGTAAATAGGAAATAACATCTTATTACCTCCTCTGCTGCCACTTTCACCAATGTTTCCTACTTCCTGTCTGTAACTGATATCACTTCCTGTCTGTACCTGACATCACTTCCTGTCTGTATACCATAGACTTCCTGTCTGGGTAGAAGTGAGATCGCCATCTTGTGGAGCTAAGAGGAACTGCAGCCTGAGAAACTTGGTGTGATCACAGCCTTGCCATTGCTTCCAGATGAAGGACAGTCCCGGGATTTAGACTCCTGTCCCATCATGTCCTCATCCCTCAGGTTCCAGGACTGCGGAGAGGCAGTGAGGTGATGACGGCTGGAACACCCTCTGGGTTCCATCACCAGGCACTGCAATGATACCAGACTGTTGGGAGCCGTCATCTCCTCTCTGACAGTGAAAGTAGAACTCCGACATCAGCAGAGAGGCAGCGGAGGGTGGGATCAGGTAAGTACCACCACTGACCACCAATGCTGAGCTGGAGTTACACTTTATTCTCACTGACACCTACAATGGACTTACTTTGCCTCAGTGACACCAAAAATGGGGCTTACTTTATCTTTCTTCCTTGCACCGACACACTTTTTTTTTGTCATGAAATTTTTTATTAGAATTTTAATGCTAACAAGATTGCAGTCATAAACTCAGGAAATAGTAAAGGTAGAAATCCGATTGGTCAGGAAGATCCCTTGTCTGGAATGTGGGGGTTGAGTCATTATTATTGGTGTACAATACAATACACAACGTGTTCCATTATTATAACAAAGTATTGTAGAAAAGATCCCAACATAGAAAATGGGGGAAAGGAGGAAATAAAGGCGGATATGAAGGGGAATCTGTGTACGGGGAACACCTTAACAATCACCACCATTTTATTCTCCAGGGCCTCTGATGAGAATAGATGTTTGGGGGTGTCAGTATACTTCAGCCCAAAATGTGCATTTTAACCTGTGCAAAAACAGCTCTAGCAGTGAAAAGGTTAATGTGGGCTAGATAGGATCACTCTGCTGGGGTGACATTAGAGCTCCCCCTAGCTGCAGCCTGGTAATAACATTGCTGGGAAGTCTATTCATTTCTCTGCTCCATACTTCCCGTCTTTATAGAAACGTCTCCTGACATTTGGGGGTCTATTCATAAAGAATGTGTAGAACCATTCACCTGGTGAAAGTGCATGTCCATTCCTTCTCTGTACATGGGGGGAAATTATTATTTGGCTATTTGCTGGTCGAATAATTTCCATTGATGTAAAATAGACAACACCACATTAGCCACTAGATGGAGATAATAGTTATTATACTTGGTGTATTTATATAGCATTTTACATTTTAAATCAATGGCTGGTTTAATGGTGTTAGCCTAATTAACTTATGTTCCTCAGTGTCTGCTATACTCATGAGTATGATCTCAGGTACTAGTATGAAGCCCTGCCCGATGAAGGAAAAGAAGGGGTCTATTTTTTAAAACTTTGTTGGATGAATGTGGCAATCATTCATCCAGCTGTTACAAATTCTGTCTGTGATTTAACAGTGATTTCCTATGACCGTCAGCCCCATCTAGTGATCATAATGAGGTATTTTTCCTGAAATACCTCAATCAGTAAAGATAGAGCAATAATGCACTATTGCCATTAGATGGAATCAAGCAAGTCAATGTATGAAATAAAATACAGCCAATGTTCATCACAGCTGGGTGAATGCCAGTCATAATCGTACAACTATTTTTTTTTTTTTTTTTAAAATAGACCTCTAAATGTTTGTGCATTCTTACACCACCAAAATCAGTTTACAAATGGATAGAAAACTGGCTCAAAGACCGAATTCAGAGAGTAGTGGTTAAGGATTCATACGCTGAATGGTCTAGGGGTGTTAGTGGGGTATGCTAAAGATAATTATTGAGAGGTTATAAAATAAATTAAATTATCGTATCACCCAATATTTGGTCTCCATTCAGTAGCCAAAAAAGGCATGCAAAAAGGAGGATTTGTGAAAAGAAATTCACAGAAAAGCGGCTACATTATGAACAGAATGTGACACTCAGAAAAATTTCCAAAAATTATGCTTTATTACACTTATAAATATGACATATGGGCAGTCGCCCTGGTTTACCACCACCTCAGTATGAGACAATACACACAGACCTAAAACCATTAAAATAACACCAAGACCGGTCTAAATGCATGTGCAACAGAGAAAATGACTGCAAGAGTCTAATGTCCCTGAGACACAGACACATAGGTGAACACTTCCCACAGGAGGTGTATCCAAAAATTATACCATAGGTATACCATAATACATGTTATAATATTAGAATTCGGCTATTGCCATAATGGTTGTATCCCAAATAGGGAATCCAAAAATTATACTATGGATATGGATATCACATGTATGCAATTCAGCAAGCACAAAATGCGTCAAGAGGAGAACAATATGCCACAGGCCTGTATGAAAAAAGACAAAAATGTCATATGTATACTGCAATACATTCCTGTGCCGGCACAAGTGGTTGGGGCCCATTCATCTGTATAGACAGCTGTTTCCTAGAGCTCTTAAATGAGAATATGCGCCATTTATTCCCAGGATGGAAGAAAGGATGCAAAAAGCAGCACTCTGCTTGAAATGGTTTCTTCACCACTACATGTGGACTACACACCACTTTCTGTAAGAAAAACAAGACACATCCCAAAAGATCTTCTGCCTGTTGAAATACATGTGGTATGTCTTGTTTCCCATAAAAAGCACCATGATGTCCCCATCCTGTAGTAAAACAGACAATATGTGGAAGAGTCACTGACAGAGCTTACACTCTATGTAGGATATATAGGTCATATAGTGACAGAGGACCATATATCTAATGTCCTGTGACAGTCCACTCACCACCTGTGCACTGGATAATAGGAACGGAAAGGATGTCCTTCATAGGTATTGCCATACAAGGCCAAAGAGGCCAAGGAACCACCGCTGACATCCGCCGATATACCGCGGGTTCCAGCCCCTTCTTGGCGCCTGTGCTGCTTAGGCTTGCCTCATGACATGTGAAGGTGGCTTCCTCCTAATGGGTCAGCGTGCGTTCCACCTAGTGCGCATGACCGGAAGTGACGTATCTGACGTATGACGTCAACGCGTTTCGCCGATGGGCGTATCTCACTCAGCTTCGTCAGGACCAATGAAACAACCACATCTCAATTTCCTATTTATAGTGGGTTAAACCCCACCCATTTATGCAAAAAACCAACCTGCAGTTATTCCTAATGGAAGAAGAAAGGGGGCTAAATACTTAGCACAGCTGCTGGTCATTGTTAAATATAAAAAATACAGACAACTGGAGACATCAGAGAGGGGAGAGGCTTGGCAATCATAGCAATGCATATATAAATCCAAAGATCATGAATTAAATATACTGATCAGTTGAAACATTATCACACTCTAACCAGAAGATGGCGATATCAGTAAAAGGATCAACAGGTCCATTCATTGAATCGAGTTCTTAAAAAAGCAATGTGAATTACCACAGCACACCACAAGATGGCAATATCACCTAAATATTCTCATTGTGGATTGTTTCAACATAAAAATCCCAATTTTAGATATCCATCTTATGGTGTAATTATTATGGAGGGAAAAAGAGGGGAGGAGGAAAAAAGGGGGGGGGGGGGGAAGGAGGAAAAAAGGAATAAAGGAAC
This sequence comes from Staurois parvus, assembly GCF_062004578.1. Classification (NCBI taxonomy): domain Eukaryota; kingdom Metazoa; phylum Chordata; class Amphibia; order Anura; family Ranidae; genus Staurois; species Staurois parvus. The sequence continues at coordinate 3,701,678 of NW_028318017.1, forward strand.
GAAAGGAAAAGGGGAATAATTAGTTCAACGGTCAATCCTTTTATATTTTTCTAGAGCTATATTTAGATCCATAACATAAGATCATACATGTTGTTATTATTATTCCCAAGTACAAAAGGGTTTACCTTGATTATTTAGCATATGCTCCAACTGTTATTAAAAACGGAGAAATGCCATAGATTAGTTAACGTGTGGCAATATAAAGATACCTAAATATAAAAACTATTTATCCAAAAATACTTGGAGATCACATTCCACATTTTACCCCTTTGGGTACAGTGTATCAAGTTTATATATCCAGTATTTCTCCTTTTTAAGCAGTTCTCTATCAAAATCACCTCTCCTTTGTGGAAAGTGCAATGCATAGAAACCTTTCACTTTTGTACCATCCAGTTTACCTCCATGATATTTAGCGTAATGCTGAGCAAGATTACTTTCAGGATCATTTGATCTAATATCTCTAAGATGTTCACCTATTCGTACTTTAAGTTGTCTTTTGGTCTTACCAATATACATCTTTTTACAGGGACAGGTTAAGATGTATAGCACTCTCACTGTAGAGCAATTTATGAGGCTCTGAATACCAGACATACCACATGCATTTCAACAGGCAGAAGATCTTCTGGGATGTGTCTTGTTTTTCTTACAGAAAGTGGTGTGTAGTCCACATGTAGTGGTGAAGAAACCATTTCAAGCAGAGTGCTGCTTTTTGCATCCTTTCTTCCATCCTGGGAATAAATGGGGCATATTCTCATTTAAGAGCTCTAGGAAACAGCTGTTTATACAGATGAATGGGCCCCAACCACTTGTGCCGGCACAGGAATGTATTGCATTATACATATGACATTTTTGTCTTTTTTCATACAGGCCTGTGGCATATTGTTCTCCTCTTGACGCATATTGTGCTTGCTGAATTGCATACATGTGATATCCATATCCATAGTATAATTTTTGGATTCCCTATTTGGGATACAACCATTATGGCAATAGCCGAATTCTAATATTATAACATGTATTATGGTATACCTATGGTATAATTTTTGGATACACCTCCTGTGGGAAGTGTTCACCTATGTGTTTGTGTCTCAGGGACATTAGACTCTTGCAGTCATTTTCTCTGTTGCACATGCATTTAGACCGGTCTTGGTGTTATTTTAATGGTTTTAGGTCTGTGTGTATTGTCTCATACTGAGGTGATGGTAAACCAGGGCGACTGCCCATATGTCATATTTATAAGTGTAATAAAGCATAATTTTTGGAAATTTTTCTGAGTGTCACATTCTGTTCATAATGTAGCCGCTTTTCTGTGAATTTCTTTTCACAAATCCTCCTTTTTGCGTGTTAGTGGGGTACCCCAAGGTACAGTGTTATTAGTGGTGTACCCCAAGGTTTACTGTTATTAGTGGTGTACCCCAAGGTCCATTATTAGTGGGGTACTACAAGGTTCAGTGTTATTAGTGGTGTACCCCAAGGTTCAGTGTTGAAACCCTTATTTTTTAATATATTTATAAACAATATCGGGTCTGAGATTAAAAATACAATTTCAGTTTTTGAAGATGACACCGAGCTGTGCCGGGGAATAACGTCCTTACAGGATGTCTCCAATTTACAATCCGACCTCAATGCTCTGTGTAATTGGGGGACTATGTGGCGAATGAGGTTTAATGTTGATAAATGTAAGTTCTGTACTTGGGGGCTAAGAATATGCATGCATCATACATACTAGGGGGGTCAATGGTGGAGAAGGATCTGGGGGGGTCAATAGTGGAGAAGGATCTGGGGGAATCAATGGTGGAGAAGCATCTGGGGGGCTCAATGGTGGAGAAGGATCTGAGGGGGTCAATGGTGTTGAAGGATCTGGGGGGGTCAATGGTGAAGGATCTTGGGGTTCTGGTAGATCACAAGCTTAATAATGGCATGCAATGCCAGGCTGCAGGTTCTAAAGAGAGCAAAATCCTCTCTTGTACTAGGAGAGGTATAGTCGAGAGAGAGAGAGAGAGAGAGATAATTCACCCCCACCCCTGGTACAAATCATTAATAAGACCTCATCTGGAATATACAGTTCAGTTTTGGGCATGAAATGTTATAAACTGAGTTGTAGTTAAGTGAGTAAAATAAGTATTTGATCTCCAAGCAAAACATGACTTTGTACTTGATGGCAAATCCCTTATTGGAAATCACAGAGGTCAGACGTTTCTTGTAGTTGGTTCCCAGGTTTGCACACATCTCAGGAGGGATTTTGGTCCACCCTTCTTTACATATCTTCTCTAAATCCTTAAGGTTTCTTGGCTGTCACTTGGCAATGCAAAGTTTCAGTTCCCTCCATAAATTTTCTGTAGAATTAAGGTCTGCCTAGGCCACTCCATGACCTTAATAAGCTCCTTCTTGAGCCACTCCTTTGTTGCCTTGGTGGTATGTTTTGGGTCATTGTCATACTGCAGGACCCATCCACGACCCATTTTCAATGTTCTGGTTGAGGGAAGAAGGTTCTCATCCAAGATTTTACAATACATGGCCTTGTATCCAAGATTTTACAATACATGGCCATTGGCCCCTCAATGGAGCAAAGCAGACCTGTACATTTAGCAGAGAAATAGCCCCAAAGCATAATGTTTCCACCTCCATGCTTGACTGTAGGGATGGTGTTCTTAGGGTCATAGTCAGCATTTTTCTTCCAAACACGGCAAGTTGAGTTAATGCCAAAGAGCTCAATTTTGGTCTCATCTGACCACAACACGTTCACCCAATCCTTCTCTGAATCATTTAGATACTCATTGGCAAACATCAGACGTGCCTGTGCATGTGCCTTCTTGTGTAGGGGGACCTTGCAGGCGCAGCAGGATTTCAATCCATGGCGATGTATTGTGTTACCAATGGTTTGTTTGGTGACTGTGGGCCCAAATGCCTTGAGATCATTCACAAGCTCCTCCCGTGTAGTTCTGGGCTGATCCCTCACTTTTCTCATGATCATCCTGTCACATACCTGGTCAGAGGCCGGAGTGCTGAGAGGGCTCCCCTTGCGGCTGAGTGCGGAAAACCCCTGAAGGTAGCAACAGGGGATGCTCGGCCCAAAGAAGCACATGTTGCCTGAAGAGCCTGGAGCCTGAAGAGCCAGGATGAGGAGCTGCAGAGCTGATGTTCCCCAGATGTGGCAGGAAGAACTTGGAAGCAGGCAGGGATCAGAGTCAAAGTCAGGTCAGAGGTCAAGCATAGCAGATCAATCAAAAGACAAAAGAAAGAAGCAGAAGCAAGGTCAGTAGCAGGCTGAAGGTCAAACAAAAGAGATCATGAAGAAGCGAGGTCAGGAGAATAAGCTGAGGTCATAAACAGGTGATTAGGCAGCAGCAGAGTCAGTAGAACAAGCCAGGGGTCAGAGCCAGGGGAGAAGATCAGACTGGTCAGAGGCAATCCGTGTTGGCAATGGGAAATCAGTTAATCACAAGGCAAAGGCACAGTAACACAGGGGGCTGATGATCATCTAGGAACTAGTGTTCAGAGCTGCAGTCCTTTTAAAGGAAAATAGGAGCCAGAAACTATCGCATCCTGCGTGTGCCACCGTACATGTGCATCCAACGGTTTGTGCATTTGCGCAAATGGGAGCGTGCAACCTGCAGCCATGCTGGTTATTGGAGACAGTGCCCATCTTTTTCCACTTAATCTTCTGACAGTGCCCCCCCCCCCCAAGGGGCATCCTCCAGGTGCCTAAATGGGCTTGTTTTTCTGGGAATCTGTGAAAAAAAATCTTTTGCAGGTTCCCAAGAATTTTCTTCTGATGAATACCACTTCCACTTAATAAAGGTACTGTACTTGCCTTCACCTTTTCTGACAGTCCACAATGGATTCCACTTCAAATTCTGTTTCTTCTCCAACTGCAACTGGAGCAGAAGGAGGCTCTTCCCTGCCAGGAAACGGACTGGACACAGGTGCTTTCAACAAGGACACATGAAAAACTGGGTGAATTTTATAAGAACTCAGTGCTAGCTCGAATGCTACAGGATTCACCTCACTCTTGAATTGAAATGGACCAATTCATTTTGGCCCCAAATTTTGATAGGGAAAAGAAATTCCAGCCTTGCTGAAGAGAGCCATACCTTCATCCCACCCTTCAGAACAGGATTTCCTCTCATCTTTTTGTCATAATTCTTCTTGTAGTCTTCCTATGCCTTCTGTATGGCCCCTTGGAGCACCTGATAGTTTGAATGACATTCAGCCTGACCTGGACTGCAGGAACTGGTGCATCCGGAATGACATTTGGCAAAAAAGTGGGGTGAAATCCATAATTTGCCCAGAATGGGGACTGGTTGGTATCAGCATGCACAGAATTATTGTAAGCAAACTCAACACAGGGAAGTCCATGGTTCCATGATCTGGAACTAGCAGTGGTCTCAACAAACCCCAAGTTTTGGATATGGGCTGAAAGTGCACACTCTCAAGTTTAATTTGAGGGCATTGTGACAGTGCGAGGCTCTGTCACTGTGGAAATAGGTTTGAAAAGGACACAGGACTCTCAAACAATCAGTTTGAGAGGCTCCAGCAAATGTTTTGCAAGCAGAGAAAGCTATGTTTTAAGCTTTCCCTAGATTTGGTAAGTCTGGATTGGGGCTATAACCTTTAAGGCTCCAAAAAGTATTGGGTGGGATGGAGTCTTCAGTCTTGTTTCCAGGTTTTTCAGAAGTTCTGCAGGGTGTGTGTGTCCAGGTGCACACACTTGTTATAAGGCAGATCTGAGCATAGCTCACAGGTGGTGGAGGTGGAATAGTAGTTGCTATTGCTGCAAGCCTGAAGACAGAGCCCTGTCAGGAGAGCTGGAAGCTTCTGGTGGAGACTACATCCCTTTTGAGGGGGATTCTGGGTCCAATGACTGGGAAAATCTGGCCAGCTACGAGAGTCTGGGAGACCAAGAGAGGGTCTAGGAGGCTGAGGAAGCTGCAGAGGCCAGTGAGTCCAAGGGGCTGGAGGGAGTTTGCGAGTCTCTGGAGAAAGCAAGTTGAGGTACAGGGAAAACTCTGTCAAGAGGCCATGTGGGACCTGGACAGCAAGAAGCTGTCACCTAGGCTGAAAGCCTGAATAATCAGTGGTCTGGGAGACCAAGCTAAGCTGAGGTACTGCTAACCAGAGTGCCAGGTGGCTTGGCATTTTCATTGTGTATTATTTTGCGTTAACTTGAAATCCCCTGCATGGGAAACCTTGTGTTGAAAGGACTTTTCAGTTACTATTTAATAAAAATGGGCTTTCAGGCCCTTAAGTTTAGTTCCTGTCTGGCATGAACTCACTAAAAACGCATCTACCGTTGAGCTAAGCATCCCCCATATCACAGTATGTACATGCAAATTGGAGGAAGGGTTTAGGAATTACAGCTCTTAAGAGTAGCCATCCCCTCTTTTTCAAGGGACCAAAAGTAATTGGAGAGTTGAATCAAAAGCAGTTTCATGGCCAGGTGTGGGCTACTCCTTTGTTATTTCTTCATCAATTAAGCAGGTAAAAGGTCTGGAGTTGATTCTAAGTGCGGTATTTGCATTTGGAATCTATTGCTGTGAACCTACATCATGCGTTCAAACAATCTGTCCATGCAAGTGAAACAGGCCATTGTAACACTTCAAAATCTAAACAAATCCATCAGAGAGATAGCGGCAACATTAGGAGTGGCCAAATCAACAGTGTGGTACATTCTGAGGAAAGAAGAACGCACTGGTGAGCTCAGCAACATAAAAAGACATGGATGTCCATGGGACACAACAGTGGTGGATGATCGCAGGATCCTCTCTATGGTAAAGAAAAACCCCATTCACAACATCCAGACAAGTGAAGGACACTCTTCAGGTGGGCGTATCATTGTCAAAGTCTACAATCAAGAGAAGACTTCATGAGAGCAAATACAGAGGGTTCACAACAAGGTGCAAACCATTCAGAAGCCTGAAGAATAGAAAAGCCAAATTAGACTTTGCCAAACAACATCTAAAACAGCCAGACCAGTTCTGGAAAAGTATTCTTTGGACAGATGAAACTAAGATTAACCTGTACCAGAATGACGAGAAGAAAAAAGCGTGGAAAAGGCTTGGAACAGCTCATGATCCAAAGCACAAAACGTCATCTGTAAAACATGGTGGAGGCAGTGTGATGGCATGGGCATGCATGGCTTCCAGTGGCACTGGGTCATTGGTGTTTATTGATGAGATGACAGAAGCAGCCGGATGAATTCTGTAGTGTTTAGAGATATGCTGTCAGCCCAGATTCAGCCAAATGCAGCAAAGGTGATTGGACGGCGCTTCACAGTACAGATGGACAATGATCCAAAACACACTGCAAAAGCAACCCAGGAGCTTTTGAAGGAAAAGAAATGGAATAGTCTGCAATGGCCGAGTCAATCAACTGATCTCAACCCAATTGAGCATTTCACTTGCTGAAGGCAAAACTAAAGGCAGAAAGACCCACAAACACAGAACAACTGAAGACAGCTGCAGTTAGAGCCTGGCAAAGCATCAGAAAGGAGGAAACCCAGTCTTTGGTAATGTCCATGGGTTCCAAACTTCAGGCAAAGCATCAGAAAGGAGAAACCCAGTCTTTGGTAACGTCCATGGGTTCCAGACTTCAGGCAAAGCATCAGAAAGGAGGAAACTCAGTCTTTGGTAACGTCCATGGGTTCCAGACTTCAGGCAAAGCATCAGAAAGGAGGAAACTCAGTCTTTGGTAACGTCCATGGGTTCCAGACTTCAGGCAAAGCATCAGAAAGGAGGAAACCCAGTCTTTGGTAACATCCATGGGTTCCAGACTTCAGGCAAAGCATCAGAAAGGAGGAAACTTAGTCTTTGGTAACGTCCATGGGTTCCAGACTTCAGGCAAAGCATCAGAAAAGAGGAAACCCAGTCTTTGGTAATGTCCATGGGTTCCAGATTTCAGGCAGTCATTGCCAGTAAAGGATTCTCAACAAAATATTAAAAATGAACATTTTATTTATGATTATATTCATTTGTCCAATTACATTTGAGCCCATGAAAATGGAGGGACTGTGTATAAAAATGGCTGCAGTTCCTAAAATCTGTACTTGATATTTATGTTCAGCCCCTTGAATTAAAGCTGAAAGTCTGCACTTCAAATTCATTTGGATTGTTTTGTTTTATTTATTCTGGTGGCATACAGAGCCAAAAGTATGAAAAGTGTGCCTGTGTCCAAATATATATGGACCTAAGTGTATGTTCCCCAGACATGGCAGGCAGAACTTGGCAGCAGGCAGGGATCGGAGTCGAAGTTAGGCCAGAGGTCAAACACAGGAGGTCAATCAGAAGCCAAAGTAAGAAGAAGCAAGGTCAGGAGCAGGCTGAGGGTCAAACACAAAAGATCAGGCAGGAGCGAGGTCAGAATAAGCCGAGGTCATACACAGGTAATCAGGCAGCAGCAGAGTCAGTAGAACAAACCAGGAGTCAGAGCCAGAAGATCAGACTGGTCAGAGGCTATCCGGGTCGGCAACGTGAAATCAGATAATGACAAGGCAAAGGCACAGGAACACAGGAGGCTGATGATCATCCAGGAACTAGTGGTCAGTACTGCAGTCCTTTTAAAGGCAAACGGACACCACAAACTATTGTGTCCAGCGTGTGCCACCGCGTATGCACTAATTCACGCACCCACGTGCATGATCATGACCTGCGTGCGCCTATGCGCACGGGACCATGCAACCTGTGGCCATGCTGGGTATTGGTGACAGTGCCCATCTTTTTCCGCTTGATCCTCTTACACTTCCATTTGCAAATAACCGCTCCAGCAGTTGCCTCCATCTCACCAAGCTTCTTGCTGACGGTCTTGTAGCCCATTCCAGCCTTGTGCAGGTCTACAGTCTTGTCCCTGACATCATTTGACAGCTCTTTGGTCCTGCCCATGGTGGTGCCCAAGAAAGAGATTCTGTGGACAGGTGTCTTTTTTATACACATAACAAGCTGTCAGTAGGAACACTTTCTTAAATTGGCAGGACTAATCTGTGTGCCACATGAGCATATAGCCAGTCTGTGGGAGCCAGAATCATTGTTGGTTGGTAGGGGATCAAATACTTATTTTACTCACTGAAATGCAACTCAGTTTATAACATTTGTATCATGTTTTTTTTACTGGGTTTTTGGTTGATATTCTGTCTATCTCGTTTAAAATACACCTATTATAAAACTTATAGACCCTTCATTTCTCTGTAAGTGGGACAATTCACAAAATCTGCAAAGGATCAAATAATTATTTTTCCCACTGTAAGGGGTATATGATCTCCATGTATAATACATAAGGGGGGGATATGATCTCCATGTATAATACATAAGGGGGGATATGATCTACATGTATAACACTAACACATAAGGGGGGATATGATCTCCATGTATAATACATAAGGGGGGATATGATCTACATGTATAACACTAACACATAAGGGGGGATATGATCTCCATGTATAATACATAAGGGGGGATATGATCACCATGTATAATACATAAGGGGGGATATGATCTCCATGTATAATACATAAGGGGGGATATGATCTCCATGTATAATACATAAGGGGGGATATGATCACCATGTATAATACATAAGGGGGATATGATTTCCATGTATAATACATAAGGGGGGATATGATCTCCATGTATAATACATAAGGGGGGATATGATCTCCATGTATAATACATAAGGGGGGATATGATCTCCATGTATAATACATAAGGTGGGATATGATCACCATGTATAATACATAAGGTGGGATATGATCACCATGTATAATACATAAGGGGGGATATGATCTCCATGTATAATACATAAGGGAGGATATGATCCCCATGTATAATACATAAGGGGGGATATGATCTCCATGTATAATACATAAGGGGGATATGATCTCCATGTATAATACATAAGGGGGGATATGATCTCCATGTATAATACATAAGGGGGGATATGATCTCCATGTATAATACATAAGGGGGGATATGATCTCCATGTATAATACATAAGGGGGGATATGATCTCCATGTATAATACATAAGGGGGGATATGATCTCCATGTATAATACATAAGGGGGGATATGATCTCCATGTATAATACATAAGGGGGGATATGATCTCCATGTATAATACATAAGGGGGGATATGATCTCCATGTATAATACATAAGGGGGGGTATGATCACCATGTATAATACATAAGGGGGGTATGATCTCCATGTATAATACATAAGAAGGGATATGATCTCCATGTATAATACATAAGGGGGATATGATCTCCATGTATAATACATAAGGGGGGATATGATCACCATGTATAATACATAAGAAGGGATATGATCTCCATGTATAATACATAAGGGGGATATGATCTCCATGTATAATACATAAGGGGGGATATGATCTCCATGTATAATACATAAGAAGGGATATGATCTCCATGTATAATAGATAAGGGGGATATGATCTCCATGTATAATACATAAGGGGGGATATGATCTCCATGTATAATACATAAGGGGGGATATGATCTCCATGTATAATACATAAGGGGGGATATGATCACCATGTATAATACATAAGGGGGGGATATGATCTCCATGTATAATACATAAGGGGGGATATGATCTCCATGTATAATACATACGGGGGATATGATCTCCATGTATAATACATACGGGGGATATGATCTCCATGTATAATACATAAGGGGGGATATGATCTCCATGTATAATACATAAGGGGGGATATGATCTCCATGTATAATACATAAGGGGGATATGATCTCCATGTATAATACATAAGGGGGGATGTGATCTCCATGTATAATACATAAGGGGGGATGTGATCTCCATGTATAATACATAAGGGGGGATGTGATCTCCATGTATAATACATAAGGGGGGGATATGATCTCCATGTATAATACATAAGGGGGGATATGATCTCCATGTATAATACATAAGGGGGGATATGATCTCCATGTATAATACATAAGGGGGGATATGATCTCCATGTATAATACATAAGGGGGGATATGATCTCCATGTATAATACATAAGGGGGGATATGATCACCATGTATAATACATAAGGGGGGATATGATCTCCATGTATAATACATAAGGGGGGATATGATCTCCATGTATAATACATAAGGGGGGATATGATCTCCATGTATAATACATAAGGGGGGATATGATCTCCATGTATAATACATAAGGGGGGATATGATCTCCATGTATAATACATAAGGGGGGATATGATCTCCATGTATAATACATAAGGGGGGATATGATCTCCATGTATAATACATAAGGGGGGATATGATCTCCATGTATAATACATAGGGGGGGATATGATCTCCATGTATAATACATAGGGGGGGATATGATCTCCATGTATAATACATAAGGGGGGATATGATCTCCATGTATAATACATAAGGGGGGATATGATCTCCATGTATAAATACATCAGTGGTTCATATAGTGAACTCAGTGTAGAGCTATTCACCCTGAGATCATCACAGAAGACAAGGGGCGCTCTTTACATCTGGAGGAAAAGAAATGTAATCTCCAAACACGGAAAGGTTTCTTCACAGTAAGAGCTGTGAAAATGTGGAATAGACTCCCTCAAGAGTTGGTTGTGGCCAGCTCAGTGGATTGCTGTAGGAAAGTCCTGGATTCTTTCTTGGATACACAGAATATAGCTGGATATAACATTTATAGGTAAAGTTGATCCAGGGAATATCTGATTGCCTCTCGGGGGATGAAGAAGGGTTTTTTTTCCCCTGCAGGAGCAAATTGGATCATTCTTTATTGAGATTGACTTTCTCTGGATCAACTCTGGGTATAGGATTGTATAACTTTTTTCCCCTTTTAATGGTCTAGCTAGATGGACTTGTGTCTTTTTTCAACCAAACTATGAAACTATGTAACCACAAAATGTACTCAGCCAATGAAAGATGATGATTCCATTTTTATTCTTCTCCTGCCATCAATGGCCAACCTGGTCCCACACTTCATCCACATCTTTGGGGACCTCTGATCTCCTTTATGAACAGTTTCTTCCATGATGAAGATCAGCCATGGAGTATATTTGAGGTGTATATCAGGGTGTGCTTCTTCCCCACATGAGAGCTGGGATGTCCAGCAACATTCATCTAGAAGACATTTCCCACACTCAAGGCACTAATACACCTCCAGGGTTGTGTGGGACCCCTGATGTACAGGAAGACAGGACTTCAGCGAGGAACATTTCCCCTCACTCAGGAAAGGAAAGTGGCTTCTCCCCCGTGTGCAATCTCTGATGTCTGTGAAGAATGGACATTTGTGAAAAACATTTCCCGCACTCAGGACAGGAATATGGTTTCTCTCCTGTGTGAGATCTCTGATGTCTGTAAAGACCAGACTTTTGTGAAAAACATTTCCCACACTCAGGACAGAAATACGGCTTCTCCCCTGTGTGAGATCTCTGATGTATGGAAAGGTCAGACTTCTGGGAAAAACATTTCCCACACTCAGGACAGGAATACGGCTTCTCCCCTGTGTGTAATCTCTGATGTGTGTTAAGATTGGACTTCCTTGAAAAACATTTCCCGCACTCAGGACAAGAATACGGCTTCTCTCCTGTGTGTAATCTCTGATGTCTGTAAAGATTGGACTTGTCTGAAAAAAATTTTCCACACTCAGGACAGGAAAGTGGCTTATCCCCCATGTGAGATCTCTGATGAATAGAAAGATCGGACTTATGTGAAAAGCATTTCCCACACTCAGGACAGGAATGCTTCTTCTCCCCCATGTGAGATCTCTGATGTCTGTAAAAATTGGACGTTTGTGAAAAACATTTCCCGCACTCCGGACAGACATATGGCTTCTCCCCTGTGTGAGATCTTTTATGCTCATTAAGTTTGGATTTAAAATAGAAACATTTCCCGCACTCAGTACAGGGAAACCTCTTGTCTGGTGGAAGGTTGGCCCCATCCTGCACAGTCTGAGGGTCCTCAGGATACGAGGAATCCAATGAGCCATCTACACTGGGTGGTGCTGGATGGACATTGGAGGGAGCCGGGTTTTCTCCTGGACTATACTGTGTGATGTCCTCATCTTCTACTTTCCAGTCTGGAGACAAAGTGAGACAATCCTCGGAGGTTTTCCTCATCTCCCGGCCATGGACTAAAAGACAAAGAGGATTACTAGACAGGAGCTGATTGGTTCCCCCAAACCAGGACTCCACCCACATCAGGCAGCTTGGTCTCTGAGGAGCTTACAATTCCACCCTCAAGGGAACTAGGAAATGGCTCCTCTGATCTCCTACCAGGTCATTTCTTTATTCATGGACCTTAGTCAGAGAGTGAGGAAACAAGAACTGTCTTTTATAGGAGGGACAGTGATGAGGGGATTATAGGACGAGGGTCCCCACCCCCTCTATCACTCATCGCCATCTTCCCAACACAAGAAGTACTGCACTTCCTTATTTAGTCCTTGATTTATTCAGGAAGAACAGCGGGGCTGAGCCCCACCAGAGGTCAGAGAGTGAGGATGGGGGGAGAACAACCAAGATGAAGACTGGACTGATCCTGAAGCCCACTCACAGATGATTATACAGTATTTGCAGAGAGCGCTGCTCAGTGACTGACAGCACCTGACACGGGGCAGCTGGTAGGCGGTAAGCAGCAAGAACTAGTGGTGGAAAGGTTCTTAACAGCAGCACTGATGACTGTCTCTATGCTGCCCCACTTCTCCCTGATGCTAGGCACATTCTCCCTATCCAACGGGTTCCTTTCCTTTACCTAACTACATGCAAAATCCACAGTGCAGTGAGCCAGTGCTTTTTATAAGTATTGATCTTTATTAAATATGTCCACAGGATCATCTGGGTGGTATCATCCAATTAGACAGCAGCCCACCCAATAACATGTGCAGAGGCCTAAGAGGAATGTGCATTCCTCCTGTTCTCTACTCTCCCTGCAGTGCGGTTGCAATAGTACCAGCTGTGTAGGGAAGTCAATCTACATACAGTGGGGCAAAAAAGTATTTAGTCAGCCACCAATTGTGCAAGTTCTCCCACTTGAAAAGATGAGAGAGGCCTGTAATTGGCATCATAGGGAGACCTCAACTATGAGAGACAAAATGAGAAAACAAATCCAGACAATCACATTGGCTGATCTGGAAAGAATTTATTTGCAAATTATGGTGGAAAATAAGTATTTGGTGAATATCAAAAGTTCATCTCAATACTTTGTTATATATCCTTTGTTGGCAATGACAGAGGTCAAACGTTTCCTGTAAGTCTTCACAAGGTTGGCACACACTGTTGCTGGTATGTTGGCCCATCCTCCATGCAGATCTCCTCTAGAGCAGTGATGTTTTGGGGCTGTCGCTGGGCAACACGGACTTTCAACTCCCTCCAAAGGTTTTCTATGGGGTTGAGATCTGGAGACTGGCTAGGCCACTCCAGGACCTTGAAATGCTTCTTACGAAGCCACTCCTTCGTTGCCCGGGCGGTATGTTTGGGATCATTGTCATGTTGGAAGACCCAGCCACGTTTCATCTTCAATGCCCTTGCTGATGGAAGGAGGTTTGCACTCAAAATCTCACGATACATGGCCCCATTCATTCTGTCCTGTACATGGATCAGTCGTCCTGGTCCCTTTGCGGAGATACAGCCCTAAAGCATGATGTTGCCACCCCCATGCTTCACAGTAGGTATGGTATTCTTTGGATGCAACTCAGCATTCTCTCTCCTCCAAACACGAGTTGTGTTTCTACCAAACAGTTCTGTTTTGGTTTCATCTGACCATATGACATTCTCCCAATCCTCTTCTGGATCATCGAAATGCTCTCTAGCAAATTTCAGACGGGCCCGGACATGTACTGGCTTAAGCAGGGGGACACGTCTGGCACTGCAGGATCTGAGTCCCTGGCGGCGTAGTGTGTTACTGATGGTAGCCTTTGTTACGTTGGTCCCAGCTCTCTGCAGGTCATTCACTAGGTCCCCCCGTGTGGTCCTGGGATTTTTGCTCACCGTTCTTGTGATCATTTTGACCCCACGGGGTGAGATCTTGCGTGGAGCCCCAGATCGAGGGAGATTATCAGTGGTCTTGTATGTCTTCCATTTTCTAATTATTGCTCCCACAGTTGATTTTTTCACACCAAGCTGCTTGCCTATTGCAGATTCAGTCTTCCCAGCCTGGTGCAGGTCTACAATTTTGTTTCTGGTGTCCTTCAACAACTCTTTGGTCTTCACCACAGTGGAGTTTGGAGTGTGACTGTTTGAGGTTGTGGACAGGTGTCTTTTATACTGATAACGAGTTCAAACAGGTGCCATTGATACAGGTAATGAGTGCAGGACAGAGGAGCCTCTTAAAGAAGAAGGTACAGGTCTGTGAGAGCCAGAAATCTTGCTTGTTTCTAGGTGACCAAATACTTATTTTCCACCATAATTTGCAAATAAATTCTTTCCAGATCAGCCAATGTGATTGTCTGGATTTGTTTTCTCATTTTGTCTCTCATAGTTGAGGTCTCCCTATGATGCCAATTACAGGCCTCTCTCATCTTTTTAAGTGGGAGAACTTGCACAATTGGTGGCTGACTAAATACTTTTTTGCCCCACTGTATGCCTACACCTGCTGTCCTTGGCATCGATTCCCCTACGATAATCATAAAACAGTGAAATTCAGCAAGGTAAACAGACAATTAACAAAAAAAAATGCAATAATGATAGGCAGTACATTATACAACAAAATATTCAGTGCCCTCAGACACCACATCATATACCGGGAATGGTAGGAATGGCTGTTTCTCCACCCAGTATGAGGTGGTTTCCCACCGGGCTCCAGCTTGCTACCCCTCTAAAAAATTTAGTTTTTTTACACTAGCACCTGGTCCTCCAGCTGCAGCGGTAAAAGGTTGAGAGTGATTTCCTCAGCCACATCTCAATGCAATGATTGGACATGACATAGAAATCTGTGAGGATCTTGTGGTTTGTGCAGCAGGACAGGGACCTTCCCCAGGTTGATGAGCTGGACCAGTACTCAGCCCTGGTGAACCTTGGACAGGGTGTGAGTTATTAGCCACTACCCTGACATCTCTAGGTTTCTGTAGGGTGCTACCATAATTGTGGCACCCTGAAGCTTCTTGTGGATCCCTATAGGCAAGGGCCAAATTACTTTTTGGAGGAAGGCCAAAAGCAGCTTCTACTTTGGTGCTGTGCTGACAAAACCCACCCTTTCCAGCTGCTGTTTTGCCACCCTTTGGTGGGCTGTGTAGGCCTGCATCACATTGAACCACACTGCCCACAAGACACAACTCTGGTTTGGTTCACTCAGCCAGCCATTGCATCTCTGCCAGCAGGTGAGGCAAGTCCAGTCCATTGATGCCAAGGACACGACTGGCCAGTGGGTGACCACTACTCCAACTCCTTGAACCACTTAGTCAAATATTAGGATCTTCATCCATGTGACCTCTTTCACCCTGATGTGTAAATTGTTAGCTGCCTTTAGAGACAATCAAGAGGGGTCTACCTGGCCTTGGGTGTGAAAATGCTGGATATTCCAGTGACTTCAGATCCAGTGTCGATCAAGGAAGGGACCAATTGTCCATCCACTAAAGCAGTCACTACCGGGCTTGGGCCTACCATTGCCTCCTGTCTTGTAGGACATTGATGAGTAGTCCCGGGGGTTATCCCTCTGACCCAGAAGCTTCTAGGTTAATGACAGACAAGGGGGTACCCTTATTCTCAAAACAGCCACAGTTCCTGGCCAGGTGCTCAAAGCAACCACATTGCCAACACCTCTGGTCTTCATTCGGATCCTTTGTAAAGGGTTATCGCCCTTGGTCAGGTGAACCAGTTCCTGTTTAAGATGGTGGTCTGTAGGGCCAACTATAGTGAAGGGGCCAGAACCTCCTCTCTGACGTAGAGAGATTCAACTTTTTTGGTTATGGCCACGGTGGCTTATGCTTCTGATCGGACAGCAGCCCCCCTGATGACACGTACAGAGGCCTAGGAGGAATGTGCATTACTCCTGTTCTCTACTTTTCCTTCAGGGTGGTTGCAACAGCACCACCTTTATAGGGAGGTCAACCTACATAGGCCTACAGGTAACCCTGGGAGAAT
This sequence comes from Staurois parvus, assembly GCF_062004578.1. Classification (NCBI taxonomy): domain Eukaryota; kingdom Metazoa; phylum Chordata; class Amphibia; order Anura; family Ranidae; genus Staurois; species Staurois parvus. The sequence goes on from NW_028318017.1 coordinate 3,717,768, forward strand.
TGCTCTGTCAGAGATCTTGCTAGACCCGGCCATGGATCAGAAGATCCAAAACACATACCTCAGGTGCCTAGGACCAGTAACGCCTATATCAAAATTCAACATTTTGCTGCCAGCTGAACCCCAGAACCTCCATAAATCCAGTCTAGATACATAAATTGTGTCTGCAGCACAGAGAAGGAAGATTATCCAAGAGAAATCCAGGAATACAGGACGGGGAACACAGCTCAGGAAAGTGACCAGGGGATTACAGGCTGATATCACCCAGTCCCCGCCCTACTCTGGACCAATCAGTGAGCAGTATGGGTGGAGGAATGGATTTAGTGTTCATGACCCACCTGTGCTGATCTCTGTAGGAGTGTCCTCCTCTATAAATGTCCCCGTTATTCCATCCTCCTCCATAGACTGCTGATCATCCCTCACATACGCCTCTTCTTCTTCTGATTTCACCTCAACTTTAGGATCTCTCAGGTTTCCACTCTGAATATATAATAAAAATGCCATCAATGGTAACAATGCAGATAATGTACAGATCCTAATGATACTATCAGTGATTGTTCCTCATCTACCTGATGATGGTGAGGGATGGTGTGACCTTCCTTTTTTGAACCCCGGGAATACAGAGGATGGGGACATCTCTCTGGTGGGTTCCTGGTATTAGGTGGCTCCATCATATCCTTGTGTCCTTCTGAAAACTCCTCCATCATTCCATACTCCTCATCCTCCTCTTCAAATTCTTCTTTGACAACAATATTAAAATCCTTGAGGTTTCCACTCTGAATATTTAATAAAACAGCAACAACATTGTATCAAACACACTTCTGTATAAATCACAACTACCAATGATTATTATGCATCTACCTGATGATGGTGAGGGATGGTGTGATCTTCCTGTGTGGAATCCCGGGAATACAGAGGACGGGGACATCTCTCTGGGGGGCTCCTGGTATTAGGTGGCTCCATCATATCCTTGTGTCCTTCTGAAAACTCCTCCATCACTCCATACTCCTCATCCTCCTCTTTATACTCTTCTTTAACAACAATATTATAATCCCCGAGGATTCCACTCTGAAAATATAATAAAAATGCCATCAATGGTAACAATGCAGATAATGTACAGATCCTAATGATACTATCAGTGATTGTTCCTCATCTACCTGATGATGGTGAGGGATGGTGTGACCTTCCTGTGTGGAATCCCGGGAATACAGAGGATGGGGACATCTCTCTGGTGGGTTCCCATGACTGGATCCATCTGTAGGAAACACACACACTGACTGAATCCATTGTTTCTATGTGTTTATCAGATGATGGGGGATCTAGGTGGATCCTCCGTACTGCTCTCTCCTTTACAATAAAGTCTCCTCTTACCCGGTGATGTGAGGGGCGGCTGATTGTCCATCATGACGTCCTTGTAGAGATCCTTGTGTCCTTCTAAATACTCCCACTCCTCCATGGAGAAATAGACAGTGACACCCTGACACCTTATAGGAACCTGACACACACAATGATACAGTCACCATCCAGACACATCCCTTGTCTGTTACTGGAGAATGTCCCAGAATTCCCGGCACCGCTCACCTCTCCTGTCAGCAGCTCAGTGATCTCTCTGGTGACTTCTAGAATCTTCTTCTTCTTTCTCTCTTCTATCAGGGAGGGAGGTGGAGGCAATGTGATGTCATATGATCTCCAGACTTCACAGGAGGAAAACTCTACATCTGAACACAAATAGTAAAATCAAACTGAGTGTCTCCATCCACTCTCTCCTATGTACTTGTATAAAGATGGCCATACACTATGCAATCTGATTGTACAATTCTATGGTTGAACTGGATGGACTTTTGTCTTTTTTCAGCCAGACTATGTAATCTCTGTATAATGTCCATTAGATTTACCAGAACAATGGAATTCTATTGGTATCAAATCAGAGAGATCCTTGTACTACATCGCTGATGGTAGGAAGGTACTATTGTAATGAGGGAGGTGTGGTCCAGAGTGGTGGACACGCCCTATCACACCACCTTCTGTGATGACAAGGAAGTGAAGGCTTCTGGGAAGTTACCTACAGGAAGTGAATGCTGAGATACCATCTACAGGAAATGATGCAACCTGAAAAACTGTTCAAAATCTCACAGAAACTGACAAAAAAATTAAACATTCTGTGGATGAGGTAAGTGAGAGAAAAGCACACTGGGATGGCCAGGCCAGAAATAGCACTGGAAAACCATTTTATTTATTATGAGAAGTGAAATTCTGCCTGAAAAGGTGAACCTATCCTTTAAGGTGACCATAGATCCATGGAAATTCAGCTGGTTCAGCAGGGATCGCTCACATTTCCATCCATGTGTGGCCACTGCCGGATAAAAGCCACTCCCCCAGCGGCTGCAGCCAATAGCTTCAGTGCTGATCTGTGTATTCTGAGAGCGGAGGAGTCCCCCCATTGTCAGAATACAAGAGTGCAGCGGGGAGGATTCCCCCATCCACCTCCAATGTGTGGATGGGGGAATCATTTCAGTTTTTATGTTCATCCCGCTGGCTGAGCGATAAAACTGAACCATGTAGGCCAGCTTTGGGAGCAAATATATTATCATCAACTCCTCCCCCTGAAGGGGTTAATCTGGGTTCCCACACTATATATGTGTATCATCATCTGCTGGAGCTAAAAGACGTCAAGTGACTATGGAGGAAGAGGACGGACGTGACCATGGAGAGAGAGGACGGACGGGACCATGGAGGAAGAGGACGGACGGGACCATGGAGGAAGAGGACGGACGTGACCATGGAGGAAGAGGACGGACGTGACCATGGAGGAAGAGGACGGACGTGACCATGGAGGAAGAGGACGGACGTGACCATGGAGGAAGAGGACGGACGTGACCATGGAGGAAGAGGACGGACGTGACCATGGAGGAAGAGGACGGACGTGACCATGGGGGAAGAGGACGGACGTGACCATGGGGGAAGAGGACGGACGTGACCATGGGGGAAGAGGGCGGACGTGACCATGGGGGAAGAGGGCGGACGTGACCATGGGGGAAGAGGGCGGACGTGACCATGGGGGAAGAGGGCGGACGTGACCATGGGGGAAGAGGACGGACGTGACCATGGGGGAAGAGGACGGACGTGACCATGGGGGAAGAGGACGGACGTGACCATGGGGGAAGAGGACGGACGTGACCATGGGGGAAGAGGAAGGACGTGACCATGGGGGAAGAGGAAGGACGTGACCATGGGGGAAGAGGACGGCCGTGACCATGGGGGAAGAGGACGGCCGTGGCCATGGGGGAAGAGGACGGCCGTGGCCATGGGGGAAGAGGACGGCCGTGGCCATGGGGGAAGAGGATGGCCATGGGGGAAGAGGACGGCCGTGGCCATGGGGGAAGAGGACGGCCGTGGCCATGGGGGAAGAGGACGGCCGTGACGGGGGTTACTGGGTGTAAATGAGAAATAACATCTTATTACCTCCTCTGCTGCCACTTCTACCAACGTCTCCTCTCTACTTCCTGTCTGTTCCTGACATCACTTCCTGTCTGTACCTGACATCACTTCCTGTCTGTCTTCCATAGAGACTTCCTGTCTGGGTAGAAGTGAGATCACCACCTTGTGGAGCTCAGAGGAACTGCAGCCTTGAGAAGCATCTGGTAGTGTGACCCCGGCCTTGTGCTGGGTGTGTATGGACTGTATATTATTATTATACAGGATTTATATAACACCAACAGTTTGCTCAGCACTTTACAATATAACAGGAGACAATACAGTTCAATACAAGAGGGTTAGGAGGGCCCTGATCCTGGGAGCTTACAATCTAAGAGGGAGGGGCTGGTATATGGATACAAAGCCCCCCAGCTGGGAGTAAAGGGTGGAAATGGCTGGTGACCCCCAGATTTGGGCAATGATGTCATCACTATAAATGGATAAAACCCGCGCTATGTGTAACAACTCCAAACCTACAAAAACCTTCTAGCGGACTGCTGCTGTAACAAAGGGAAGGATTCCCTGTCATCTAGAAGAGCATTATGTGTCACAGCGCTGTCCTATTGTGTGTGCACAGAAATCATCACAAATACACTACAAAAATGTGGAGACATTCAGAGATAAAGAGCTCGGGGCTCCAAATCCTATTCTCTGCACATCCACTGCTTCCACTTTACACCCACTTCATTGGTCTTATGGGGTTTATCAATAAATGAAGGAAACTGAACCGTGTGCAAATCCATCCACAACATAAAGTGCTTTGTGCTCAAGATGCAGATCCACTGCTTCCACTTTACACCCACTTCATTCATCTCATCAGATTTGCTGCTATAGGAAATCATCTCAAATCCTGTGCAAATCCATGGAGACAGACAATATTGTGTGCTCAGTATAGTGTTCTCTGCAAGTCCACCGCTTCCACTTTACACCCACTTCACTAATCGTATAATATTTGATGGACTTGTAGAGACTATGGTCTCCATTCACAAAGCGGTACCTTACCGCATCGTAGTATTCAGTAAGATTCCGCACAGCATTTTTCAAAAACATTTTTGGCATCACTAAAAACACTGCATGCACTATTTTATGAAATCATACTGGATTTTAGTAGTGAAAGACTGCAGTAATTTACCGTCACCGGCAGTCGGTGTCCTTAGCAACACTTGTAAATAGCTGGTTGTTAAGGATTTGGCGGCCAATGGTGACCTTAGCAACCAGTAAAAAACACGGTTGTTGAAGAGCAGGCGGCCACCATGTCCTTAGCAACTGAGGAGTCATCATCTGTCAGTGGGGATACCCATTGACAGCTGATTATAAAAAAAGAATTGCCGGCAATTAAAAATTAAGAAAAAAAAGGGCTTGGGGTCCCCCACAAACCATAGCAGACCCTTAGGATCTACTATGAGTTTTGAGAGGAACCCCAACCCCAAAACTTAAAAAAAATGGCGTGAGGTCCCCTTCAAAATCCATACCAGAACCTTATCTGAGAATGCGGCCTGGCAGGTCAGGAAAGGGGGGACGAGCAAGCGCCCCCTTTCCTCCTGAGCCATACCAGGCCACATGCTCTCAACATGGGGTGGGTGCTCAAAACAGCTTGTCCCCATGTTGGTGGGGACAAGGGCCTCTTCCCCACAACCGTGGCCCCTGGTTGTGGGGGTCTGTGGGTGGGGGGCTTATCAATTTAACAAAGGGGCCCCCATATCCCCTGCATCCCATGTGAATGAGTATGAGGTACATGGTACCACTACTCATTCACAAAATAAAAGTGCGTCTTCTACAATATGTTGTACATTACATAGTCCTGACTTCTGCTCTCCCCCCTCCCCCCACTGCTATATATACACATAATATGGATTCTCTTTTGTTACACCCATTTCCTACCAGTTGGACATTTTATATCGGATGATGTGATTGGAGCACAGACTTTTACAGGGTGATAATAACGTGATAACATCCTCCAACTTTGAAACCTTCAGAGGTGACTGCCCTGGACAGTCGCTAGAAACCAGAGCTCTGAGGATAGCAGAGACATAACCTGCCTCCACAGGGACACTTTGCACCAGATTTCCTCAATTTCAATACACGCACCCCTGGAAGACCAAGCAGTGCATGCCAACCCCCAAGAGCCACAAAAAGAAGCCTATGCAACGGTCTCTAACCACATATCTCCTTCAGGTTTGGAAGTAAAGCAGGGTGCAGCAAGATGGTGCCCTCCCAGAACAAGCGTGTCCCCCAGACCCAGCTGTCTCACCTCAGTATCCTCTGAGTACCTACCTCACTAAAGCAGACCTCAAGGATAGCCAGGCCACATTGTATGGCAAACTGGCCCATAAGTTTCAGGCAGAGCTGCACAAGTCCACCAGCATGCTCACACAGGGGATAGCCATCTTAGGAGGCCAGACGGACAGACACGTTGGAGACTAACCATAATGAGCTTCATTTGGCCTATGTAGATCTCTGCAAGGAACACGAGGCAGTCTCTGACACGGTATTACAAGTGCAGGTACATCTGGAAGATCTAGACAATGGCAACAGATTAAATAACAGAGTATGGGGGGTACCCAAAACAATCACAGACTGGTTTCCAGCAGTCAAGAAAATTGTTTATTACCTACTTCTTGATTATAAAGAAGCCTCATTTGCCTGTGACAGAATCCACAGAACCCTGAGACACAAACCCCCTCCAGGAAGAACTCCAAGGGATATAGTATTATGCTTGAAGGACTTCTTAGTGAAGGAGGATATCCTCCGTGCATCCCGCTATACCCCCTCAATACAATACGGGGTTAACATTCAACTTTATTAAAGAAACAAAAATAGGTATCATACTCACAATGGACATAATAACACAGGCATGTCAAACTGAACAAGATGTATGATCCAAACAACATCTGAGTCCATACAATGGAACCCTGGATGACCAACTGGCTAACGCGTTTCGAGGTTGGCTCCGAGGAAGAGGTTGTGTCCTCGAAACGCGTTAGAAGTTGGTCATCCAGGGTTCCATCGTATGGACTGTTCGAAATACATCTTGTTCAGTTTGACATGCCTGTGTTATTATATCCATTGTGAGTATGATACCTATTTTTGTTTCTTTAATAAATTATTTTAAACGATAATGCACTAGGTCGGTGCACCCTTTTTCTGTTTCTCCATTTGTATCCAGTGTATTCGGACCACCCCGCTCTGTTGAGGGCAGCAAGCAGTGCATATTCCAGAAAATTCCAGAACATTCCTATTGGGTCTACTGAGTCCTTTCCTAGCGCAGGAGTAAAGTGTTTGTTGTGTTGGATTTAACATTCAACTTTACCCAGATATCTCCCCAGCAACATTAGAAAAGAGAAGAAAGATGAAAGAAGTCACTTCAGTCTTGCAATCTGCTAGGATCAGTTACAGATAGGGATTTTCCCTTTAAATTGTCTGTCCCAAACAACGGCATCAGCTCACTGATGGAAGGGAAGGAGCTCCTTATCAACTTGGGTCTTCTGGACCCCTACACTACACCACGTTTGTCTTCCACTCTTCACCCAACTCCTATTTGTGCCACCCCATCTCCTCAGTGGGATCGTAGGAGAAGACAACAGGACAGAGATCAGTCAGCATGTGATCCTCTCAGACTTTCCTCACTATCTCAGATCTCTCCTTTGGCTCTTGGAGGAATAAATCTCTTTTTATGCCTGATGCACTGTTTGATATTTGATAGTCTTACCTAAAGTCTGAATGGCCCTCATACTCTCAGGTGTTCACTGCCCAATCAACTCCTATACCACAGTTATATTGCCCATTCTTTCCCTTGGAAGAAGGTGCAGTATTGAGAATTTTTCTTCCTGGGCATGTTGCATACCCATCCAATTGGAGTATTCCATGGAGGATAGGATAGGTTGGGAAGATCACAGAGTATCGGACTGTATTATTATTATTATTATATAGTATTTATAAAGCGCCAATAGTTCGCTCAGCGCTGTACATTACAAAGGGGGACAGAACATGTGACAGAACAATACCAATACAATGCAAAACATGAGAGGATCGAGGGCCCTGCTCTCTCGAGCTTACAATCCAGGAGGGAGGGGATGGTGGCACAGGAGAAGACAGCCGCTGGGGATGGAGCGGCAGGAAGAGTGGAGGAGGTCGGTAAGCCAGCAGGGGGTGGGGCAGGCTTCCCCGAAGAGATGGGTTTTCAGGGTGCGCCTAAAGGAGAGGAGAGCAGGCGACAATCTGATGGGTTGGGGCAGGGAGCCCCAGAGGACGGGTGACACCCCGGAGAAGTCCCAAAGGCGGGCATGGGAGGAGGAGACCAGGGAACCAGAGAGAAGGAGGTCTTGTGAGGATAGTCCCTTTAAGGTTTTTCATTGGCCATTTGGAGGCTTTACTCCTGGCTTCTTAGAATTGTATAAGACAGTGTTTCTCAACCTTTTTTTTTTAGCCAAGGCACCCTTTAAAATTATGGAGTCTTGAGGCACCCCATTTTAAAATGTGAAAAACTATTCCAATAGTTTTGTATAACGCAGCAACACCCACACATGTAGGACACCCAACATTAGAGGTGATTTATTCTTCCAAAGCAAATACACTTTTGCACACTGGTACTGACTAGTATTCCAATGTTTCTCTTCTCCTTCAGTTTTTCTCCATTACTGAGCTGATGTGACCCCAGCACTGATGGAGAGGGGCAGGGAAGGGGCAAACTAAGATGCTGTGCAGGCAGCTGTCATCCTCCTTATCCTCCTTATCAGCTGATGTTGTCATTGGTTATCAGGACACGGTGGCTAGAAGGTTGTAATGGTGCACAATGAAAACCTGTGGCTTGATCCACCCACTGGCTTGTATACTAGTTTTGGGCAATTTTTAGACATTTTGCCAAGACACCCCTGAAGAAACCTCAAGTCACTCCAATGAATAAGGTCTATTACTTTTCATTGGTTCCAGAAGATATTCTCAGATTAATTTTATATGGTACTATACGGGTGGTTAATACTAGAGGACCAAGCTCCATTCCAACCTTAATTTACACAATATTGCTAATCTCAGTAGGGTTTTGTGCCCCTCCCTCTATCTTTGGTTTGTAAGATAGTCATACCGTGTACTTTGTCTGATCTGAATGCTAAGTTGGTGGCCAAAAATCTATTTGCAGATCGCAAAGTTAGGCCCCCACTCTGGCACCTTAAGCCCCACGTTTTACATCCATTAACATGAGTATCCAAATAATATCACAAAATGTAAGGCGCTTTAACTCCCCACACAAACAGTAAAAGGCGTTTAGATCCTACAAAAGATTGGATGCTGATAATATTTTACTGCAGGAGACACACTTCTCTTCCAATCATCCAAAACTCTTTGATAAGACTTATAAACAGCATTACTTTACTACTTGTGACTCAAAAACTAGAGGGGTGGATATTTTTATTAAGAATTCAGTGGTACTGGATGCCCAATATACACACATAGACCCAACCAGTAGATTTATAATTCTTAAGGGTTCCTTGTTGGGTAGAGAGATAACTATTGACAATGTCTAGCTCCTACAGATTCTCAAGCCTCTTTTTTCCAGGATTTTTTTCAGACTCTGGATAAATATTGCTCTGCTCATGTATTGGTTGGATGAGATTTCAACTTGGTGGCCAACTCATGATTAGACAGAAGCAGAATGGTGAGTACAGCTAAAACTTTCCCTAAAACATTATCATGTTCCCTTACATCTCATCAATTGATGCATGGAGGGCCCTGAATGCTGGAGCCAGAGAATACACATTTCAGTCTCACCCCCATGATAGGTATTCTAGACCAGACTACATTTTTAGTTCACCTATACTTTTAGTTACATACAGTGGGGCAAAAAAGTATTTAGTCAGCCACCAATTGTGCAAGTTCTCCCACTTACAAAGATGAGAGAGGCCTGTAATTGGCATCATAGGTAGACCTCAACTATGAGAGACAAAATGAGAAAACAAATCCAGACAATCACATTGGCTGATTTGGAAGGAATTTATTTGTAAATTATGGTGGAAAATAAGTATTTGGTCAATATGAAAAGTTCATGTCAATACTTTGTTATATATCCTTTGTTGGCAATGACAGAGGTCAAACGTTTCCTGTAAGTCTTCACAAGGTTGGCACACACTTTTGCTGGTATGTTGGCCCATCCTCCATGCAGATCTCCTCTAGAGCAGTGATGTTTTGGGGCTGTCGCTGGGCAACACGGACTTTCAACTCCCTCCAAAGGTTTTCTATGGGGTTGAGATCTGGAGACTGGCTAGGCCACTCCAGGACCTTGAAATGCTTCTTACGAAGCCACTCCTTCGTTGCCCGGGCGGTATGTTTGGGATCATTGTCATGTTGGAAGACCCAGCCACGTTTCATCTTCAATGCCCTTGCTGATGGAAGGAGGTTTGCACTCAAAATCTCACAATACATGGCCCCATTCATTCTGTCCTGTACATGGATCAATCATCCTGCTCCCTTTGTGGAGAAACAGCCCCAAAGCATGATGTTGCCACCCCCATGCTTCACAGTAGGTATGGTGTTCTTTGGATGCAACTCAGCATTCTCTCTCCTCCAAACACGACGAGTTGTGTTTCTACCAAACAGTTCTATTTTGGTTTCATCTGACCATATGACATTCTCCCAATCCTCTTCTGGATCATCCAAATGCTCTCTAGCAAACTTCAGATGGACCCGGACATGTACTGGCTTAAGCAGGGGGACACGTCTGGCACTGCAGGATCTGAGTCCCTGGCGGCGTAGTGTGTTACTGATGGTAGCCTTTGTTACGTTGGTCCCAGCTCTCTGCAGGTCATTCACTAGGTCCCCCCCGTGTGGTCCTGGGACTTTTGCTCACCGTTCTTGTGATCATTTTGACCCCATGAGGTGAGATCTTGCGTGGAGCCCCAGATCGAGGGAGATTATCAGTGGTCTTGTATGTCTTCCATTTTCTAATTATTGCTCCCACAGTTGATTTGTTCACACCAAGCTGCTTGCCTATTGCAGATTCAGTCTTCCCAGCCTGGTGCAGGTCTACAATTTTGTTTCTGGTGTCCTTCGACAGCTCTTTGATCTTCACCATAGTGGAGTTTCGCTTCTCGGCCTTTTGGCTAAGATCAAGTGTAGTATCTGTTCTTATCAGTGTCCAGTGGGGGTGCTCCCGGCCATTCTAGCTTTGCGGGGATGGCTGTTGTATAGTACCCTCACTGGTATGATGGGGGTCCGGAAGGCTAGACCGGAGGGACAGAAACCAGGGAGCGCCATGATTCGTTCTGGGGCCTTGGGAGTAATTCCTCTGGGAAAGCTGGAAAGACCCAGTACCTCCTGATTTGGACGGATCTACCTTGGTCTGGCCAGGGGCTGGAAAGGCAGAGAGTCCGCAAACACGGTGCCCCCTGAGTAGTCGCCTCAGGGGTGCTCTGAGTAGCACTTGGGTGTGGGACCCCACGATGCGAATGAGCACATGGTCACCGAGTTTAAACACTTTTTGCACTGCGCCTCTAGGACCGGGCCTTTTGGTCAAGTTCTGGGCAATTTTTTTGCTACAGGCCTCAGGGTCTGGTCAGTGCACAATTTGGGCACGACACTTTTTATTATTTTTATAGATTTATTTAATTATTGATTTATTTATTTTCCTCACCCCACGTTTGTCACTTTTTACTTTTGTGTGTGTTTTTTTCTCACAGGATGGAGGGTGTGGGTCCTCGGGCCTGCCCTGAAGTCTAGGGGGAGGATGTGTGGCCCTACGGTTCCTTCCTCCCCTGTCCCTAGGGGGTTTTCTCTTCGGGAGAACCCCCTGGCCTAGTACTGGATGTCCGGCTTCGGCTGGGCATAAGGAACGGTGGTCCACCAGGCCTTTTGGCCAGGAGGACCAAATGGGAACCTTGTCCCTGTCAGGAGCTTCGTACCCCGGGGGATCAGGGTAGTGGTCCAACCCCTTCCGGGTAGGAGAAAGCACACCCTTAAGTGCACTTTTTGTGTGGTGTTTTGCACTTGCACTTTTTTGTGAACACTTACGGGTTTTTTCGTTATAGTTGCACGTTTGCGGACTTAAAAAAAAAAAAATAAAATAGTGGAGTTTGGAGTGTGACTGTTTGAGGTTGTGGACAGGTGTCTTTTATACTGATAACAAGTTCAAACAGGTGCCATTGATACAGGTAATGAGTGCAGGATAGAGGAGCCTCTTAAAGAAGAAGGTACAGGTCTGTGAGAGCCAGAAATCTTGCTTGTTTGTAGGTGACCAAATACTTATTTTCCACCATAATTTGCAAATAAATTCTTTCCAGATCAGCCAATGTGATTGTCTGGATTTCCAGCATCAAACACACTGCTGTGTTCAACTGCATCTTCACACTCCAACATCAAACACACACAGAAAACTGCCCCCCCCCCCCATGAGCTGGTCTAAATTTATAGGGAGATGGTCAAATGAGCAACTCCTCTCCGCCCCAATTAGGAATTGATAAGGATCACATGAATTCAGGGGCAGACTGACAACTCATGGGGCCCCCGGGCAATAGGGGATCATGGGGCCCCTGTGTCCTTGCCCAAACTCAAAAAAGCCTATGAAAAAGGTTCCAGGGGCATCTCATGGGGCCCCCTACTGACCCTGGGCCCTCGGGCGGTGCCCGAATTTCCGAATGGTCAGTCCACCCCTGCATGAATTGGGGGGAATGTTTCTCAAAGACAGACCAACCACAGACACAGGCCAAAGTCATAAAAGAAGTGCAGAGGTGAGAATCAATCACCATAAACAGACCAAAAGATATATACTAATTGTTCTGAGTTTTGCATAAAGTCTATACGTTGCTGAAGTTACAGTTTAACTAGTTGCCGACCGCAGACAGCTGAATGACGGCTGCACTGCGGCCAGCCAGTTCTGGGTGGACGTCATATGACGGGGGCACTCACCCTGTGATCTCCATGATAGCTGTGTCCTACGGACACAACTGATCATGTGACGTGGTAAAAGGCCAATCACAGCAGCCTTTTACCACGTGATCAGCCACGTGATCCAATGACACACTGATCACAGGGAAATGCAATTGCCGGTTCTTGGCTACACTTTCCTCACGTTGTCAGAGCGTGAGGAAAGTACTGCCGAGAACCGGCAGTTGTCAGAGCAGGGATTGGCACCAATCATCAGGGCACATGATCAGTGCCCTGATGATCGGTGCCCAGCAGTGCCACCCACCAGTGCTGCCTACCTGTGCCAAGCAGTGCCACCCAGCAGTAACACCCACCAGTGCCACCTACCTGTGCCCAGCAGTGCCACCCAGAAGTGCCACCCACCTGTGCCCAGCAGTGCCACCTACCAGTGCAGCCCAGCAGTTGTGCCAGTCAGTGCCACCAGTCAGTGCCCAGCAGTTGTGCCAGTCAGTGCCCAGCAGTTACACCAGTCAGTGCCACCTATCCGTACCACCTCATTAGTGCTGCCTGTCAGTGCCACCTATCATTGCTGCCTATCAGTGCCCATCAGTGCTACCTCATCAGCGCACATCAGTGAAGGAGAAAAAATTTATAATAGAAATAAAGAAACTTTTTTTTCAAATGTTTTGCATTTTTTTTGTTTATAGCGCAAAAAATAAAGCGCCCAGCGGCAAGTAAATACCACCAAAAGAAATCTCTATTTATGAGAAAAAAATGATAAAAATGTCATATGGGTACAATCTTGCATGACTGCGCAATTGTCATTCAAAGTGTGACAGCGCTGAAAGCTGGAAATTGGCCTGGTAAGGAAGGGGGTATAAGTGCCTGGTAGGCAAGGGGTTAAAGTGGAGATGAGAGCATTTACCTGTGAAAAAGCAGAGCTCTTTGCCCCATCCCTGCACTGTACAGAGCCTGAGCAAAGGCAGCAGACCTCCTGCATGGCTCCTCCCCACACGGCACATGGCTGAAATTGGCTCCTATTACACACAGCTACGATCTGCACAGAGTGTACCTGGCTACTGTGTTGCAGTTCTGACCTGTGAAATTCCCTGGTTGGTATGGCAGCATTGCTGCTGTAACCTGCTATACACTGTGCAGATCATAGCTGTGTGTAATGGCTTCCACTAACCCAACGCATAAAAGTCAAAATACTAACCACAGCTTACAAAGCCATCCACAACACTGCCCCTAGCTACATCACCAACCTCATCCACAGATACCGCCCAAATAGCCCGCTCTGCTCGTCCCATGATCCTCTTCTCTAGCTCCCTCATCACCTCCTCCCATGCTCACCTCCAGGACTTCTTCAGAGCCTCTCCTATCCTCTGGAACTCCCTACCACAGCATGTCCAGTAAGTCCCCACCCTGTCTGCCTTTAGGCAATCTTTGAAAACTCACTTCTTTGGGGAAGCCTACCCCACCTCCACCTAAGAACTGTACTTGAATCACCTCCACCAGATCATCCCCCACAGCTATCACCTTTTGTATCACATCCCCCTTCCTTTAGATTGTAAGCTCCACGAGCCGGGCCCTCCTATTCCTTCTGTACTGAAATGTATTGTAATTGTACTGTCTCCCATTATATTGGGAAGTGCTGAGCAAACTGTTGGCGCCATATAAATCCTGTAAAATAATAATGGAATCTATTTCCATCTACAGTGTGTGCTGTGTGGGGAGGACACTGGTCACTCAATACACCGATCTCTCTAGGAAGACCGAGCACACAGACACCGGTCACACAATACACCAATCTCTCTAGGAAGACCGAGCGCACAGACACCGGTCACACAATACACTGATCTCTGTAGGAGGTCCGAGCACACAGGCACCAGTCACTCAATACACCGATCTCTCTAGGAAGACCGAGCGCACAGACACCGGTCACACAATACACCGATCTCTGTAGGAGGTCCGAGCACACAGGCACCAGTCACTCAATACACCGATCTCTCTAGGAAGACCGAGCGCACAGACACCGGTCACACAATACACCGATCTCTCTAGGAAGACCGAGCACACAGACACCGGTCACACAATACACTGATCTCTGTAGGAGGTCCGAGCACACAGACACCGGTCACACAATACACCGATCTCTCTAGGAAGACCAAGCACACAGACACCGGTCACACAATACACCGATCTCTCTAGGAAGACCGAGCACACAGACACCGGTCACACAATACACCGATCTCTCTAGGAAGACCGAGCACACAGACACCGGTAACACACTACACCGATCTCTCTAGGAAGACTGAGCACACAGACACCGGTCACACAATGCACTGATCTCTCTAGGAAGACCGAGCACACAGACACCGGTCACACAATACACCGATCTCTCTAGGAAGACCGAGCACACAGACACCGGTCACACAATACACCGATCTCTCTAGGAAGACCGAGCACACAGACACCGGTCACACAATACACCGATCTCTCTAGGAAGACCGAGCACACAGACACCGGTCACACAATACACCGATCTCTCTAGGAAGACTGAGCACACAGACACCGGTCACACAATACACCGATCTCTCTAGGAAGACCGAGCACACAGACACCGGTCACACAATACACCGATCTCTCTAGGAAGACCGAGCACACAGACACCGGTCACACAATACACCGATCTCTCTAGGAAGACCGAGCACACAGACATCGGTCCCACAATACACCGACCTCTCTAGGAAGACCGAGCACACAGACACCGGTCACACAATACACCGATCTCTCTAGGAAGACCGAGCACACAGACACCGGTCACACAATACACCGATCTCTCTAGGAAGACAGAGCACAGACACCGATCTCTCTAGGAAGACCGAGCACAGACACCGATCTCTCTAGGAAGACCGAGCACACAGACACCGGTCACACAATACACCGATCTCTCTAGGAAGACCGAGCACACAGACACCGGTCACACAATGCACCGATCTCTCTAGGAAGACCGAGCACACAGACACTGGTCACACAATGCACCGATCTCTCTAGGAAGACCGAGCACACAGACACTGGTCACACAATGCACCGATCTCTCTAGGAAGACCGAGCACACAGACACTGGTCACACAATGCACCGATCTCTCTAGGAAGACCGAGCACACAGACACCGGTCACACAATGCACCGATCTCTCTAGGAAGACCGAGCACACAGACACCGGTCACACAATACACCGATCTCTCTAGGAAGACCAAGCACACAGACACCGGTCACACAATACACCGATCTCTCTAGGAAGACCGAGCACACAGACACCGGTCACACAATACACCGATCTCTCTAGGAAGACCAAGCACACAGACACCGGTCACACAATACATCGATCTCTCTAGGAAGACCAAGCACACAGACACCGGTCACACAATACACCGATCTCTCTAGGAAGACCAAGCACACAGACACCGGTCACACAATACACCGATCTCTCTAGGAAGACCGAGCACACAGACACCGGTCACACAATACACCGATCTCTCTAGGAAGACCAAGCACACAGACACCGGTCACACAATACATCGATCTCTCTAGGAAGACCAAGCACACAGACACCGGTCACACAATACACTGATCTCTCTAGGAAGACCGAGCACACAGACACCGGTCACACAATACACCGATCTCTAGGAAGACAGAGCACACAGACACCGGTCACACAATACACCGATCTCTCTAGGAAGACCGAGCACACAGACACCGGTCACACAATACACTGATCTCTCTAGGAAGACCGAGCACACAGACACCGGTCACACAATACACCGATCTCTCTAGGAAGACCGAGCACACAGACACCGGTCACACAATACACCGATCTCTCTAGGAAGACCGAGCACACAGACACCGGTCACACAATACACCAATCCCTCTAGGAAGACCGAGCGCACAGACACCGGTCACGCAATACACCGATCTCTGTAGGAAGATAAGTCTTACCTTAATACACAGAAGCCGGTTATAAATTTTAAAATTTAATATGCAGTGCAGATTATAATAATACATAAGGACATTACATCATTATGAAATAAAAAGGGAGGAAATACAGAAAAAAACTCAGTTTTGAGCAGTGTGGTTTATTTTCCTGTGGGAAGCTCACAGAAAGATTTGTAGATATCATGTTCAGAACACACTCCCACATGAAGACCAAGTCCATATCTCATGCTCCTCAATTTATAGAGGTAAGGATGTGGGATTCTCTGAAAGACATTACTCACCCTCAGGACAGAAATGTGGCTTTTCCACTGTGAGATCTCTGATGTGTGTAAAGACTGGATTTTACTGAAAACCTCTTCCCACACTTAGTACAGGAGAACCTCTTCCCTGTTGGAAGGCCATCCCGGTCCCGCACTGTCTAAGGTTCCTCAGGATACGAGGAATCTGATGGTCCGTCTACACTGTGTGGTGCCGGATGGACATTGGATGGAGCCGGGTTTTCTCCTGGACTATACTGTGTGATGTCCTCATCTTCTACTTTCCAGTCTGGAGACAAAGTGAGACAATCCTCGGAGGTTTTCCTCATCTCCTAGGATACAGACACCACTGGACAACTAACTAAAGGTAGTGACTGTCCTGACAAATTGGATACACAATACATACACACAGTGATATGTCCTCACTACACGTTCCCCATGCTGCTTGTAAGAGTGTAAGTTCAGTCAACAATATGTGCTTCAAGGATAATAACAACTGGTTTCCTTTCACTCAGTGCTTAAAATGATGTTTGAGCAACCAGGATGCACCTGTTTCCCTTTCTCAGAATGAGGGATGATGGGAGCTAAGTTTCTATTTTCTAAAAAATCTGTAAATTTATTCCAAGCTCCATCTAGTGGCCAATTTTAGTTATGAAAGGCAGGACAACTTAATAAATATCCCTTCTAGAGGCAGAACACTCCCCACATGGTATCAATGCATACCATGATTTGGGTCCTCAGAAAGAAAACAAGACCAGGTCAGAAACTATATACTATCCTGACATGCTCAGCTGACTCTTTTCCAAGCCATCTGATCAGGAGGTCTTCATCTCTTCACTACATGACAGGTCTAAGCCTCTAATGGTGTTGTGGAAAGAAGATAGCCAGGCTCTGTAGCTTTCGGGGCGGTGTGACAGAGCATCGTAACGGAACACTGGGAAAGTCCTGTTCGGGGTTTATAGATCTCCCAGGATCCTGACTTATACCTTTAGGTCTCTCCGATATGAGGTCCAGTGCAGGGTTTACCTCTCTCTCCATGGGCAATTAAATCCACCTGGGACCTGTAGCCAGAGCTCTCGGTGTGGGGATCAGACTGTAGTGGATTGTGATAGACAGTCCACGTTCTATTAGATCAGTGGTTCTCAACCTGTGGGTCGCGACCCCTTTGGGGGTCGAATGACCCTTTCACAGGGGTCCCCTAAGACCATCAGAAAACACATATTTCCGATGTGTAAAGAGCAGCTACTGTGTAGAAAGCAGCTGCTGTGTTGAAAGCAGCTACTCTGTTAAAAGCAGCTACTGTGTTGAAAGCAGCAGTATTGGAGGTAAAACGACACTCATGAATTATAATTACTGGGTAAATAATTTCATGGTTGGGGGTCACCACAGCATGAGGAACTGTATTAAAAGGGTCACGGCCTTAGGAAGGTTGAGAACCACTGTATTAGATGATCAGTAAAATGACAATTTTATAGTTTTGCTACTTTCTGCTTCTTGCTTTTTAACCACTTGACCTCCAGAGGATTTACCCCCCTTAATGACCGGGCCTCTTTTTGCTACTCGGCGCTGCACTAATTCAACTGATAATTGCGCGGTCATGCAATGCTGCACCCAAACGAAATTTACGTCCTTTTTTTAACACAAATAGAGCTTTCTTTCGGTGGTATTTGATCACCTGTGCGCATTTTATTTTTCACGCTATAAACAAAAAAACGCCAAATATTTTGAAGAAAAACAATATTTTTTATTTTCAGCTATAAAAAATATATAGTAAACTCAAAGTTAGTTATAAATTTAGGCCAAAATGTATTCTGCTCCATGTTTTTGGTAAAAAAATCCCAATAAGTGTATATTGATTGCTTTGTGTGGAAGTTATAGCGTCTACAAACTATGGTATAGATACTGCAATTTACACCATTTTTCTGCTATACAGCGCTGCGCTAGTTTAACGGACAATTGCGCGGTCATGCAATACGGTACATAAATGAAATTTACATTCTTTTTTTCCCCACAAATTGAGCTTTCTTTTGGTGGTATTTGATCGCCTGTGCGGTTTTTATTTTTTGCGCTGTAAAAAAAAAAGCTGACAATTTTGAGGAAAAAAAAACAATATTTTGGACTTTTTGCTATAAAACATGTCCAGTAAAAAAAAATGCAAAAAATCAAATTTAGTCATAAATTTCTGCCAAAATGCATTCTGCGACATGTCTTTGGTAAAAAAAAAACCCAATACGTGTAAATTAATTGGTTTACGTGAAAGTTATAGCGTTTACAAATGGCGGGAAAGATACTGGGATTTTTAGGGTTTTTTTATACTAATAATGGCGGCGATCAGCGAATTATGGCGGCGATCAGCGAATTATGGCGGCGATCAGCGAATTATGGCGGTGATCAGGGACTTATGGCAGCGACCAGCGACTTATGGCGGGACTGCGGCAGACATTCTGACATTGGGGGGTACTGACTTGGGGTCACTGACATCCCCAAAAACACTAATACAGTGATCAGTGCAAAAAAAAAAAACCGGACACTGTACTAATGGCACTGGGGAGGAAGGGGTTAACTTTATTTAGTAGGGAAGGGTTATAGGAGCTCATCCTCGAGCTGACAGACAGCACAGCTACTGCAGCTGTGCTCTCTGCCACCGTTTACTGCCGATCGCCGGGACATAGCCCCTAATGAGCGGCTGTGACCCGGCAACTGACATCTGCGGCGGTGATCCACAGGACAAATAGGGTGGCAGTGCGCCTCGCGCGCCCCCTATTCGTTTACAAAACACACGTTTTAAAACGTGGTTTTGCCTGTGAGTGCCGCCCTGCCGCCGTACATGTGCAGTGGCTGTGCGGCATGCGGTTAAATTCCTTACTCTCTTAAGTAAACAATCAGATATAGGTTGACAGAACAATGATGATAATTAAGATGGCGCCTTCATCCGGAGTCTCACCCTAGGCGACTCATTAGGAGAAAAGTATCTTTTAATGTAAACAACCCCCATAAAAGGGAATGAGTCTTTTTGGGGACAATGATTGGAAGATATCAACATGGATGGAAGAACACGCAGAAACCCAGTGGACTTTTCACCCAATCAATGTATATGCTTTGCCTGCATCATAAGCCCTATAAATGATACTGTTAGTTCCTCAATAAAACAGAATTTTAGGCCTGTCTGAAGAGCTGAAAGGTTGGTGGAAATGAACTAGCTGTGGATGACAAGTGGTAGGTTTGGTCAGTCTGGTAGTTAGGACCTGCATTACTGTGTAGTGAGAGCCAGGACATGGCTAGGTTTTTATTTTTTGATATTTTCTTGCCCTGTTTATTTTAGGTAAACCCTGTACAGCACTTTGTAAATGGCACTAATAAACACCTTCACGGTTTGCCACTAATCTCACTGGATTTGGTATCTGGGCCTGAAAGACTGCTTGCCCCAGGAAGCACATATCCCAGATGCCTATCCCCAGATCAAGGCGGTCATTGAACTTTTCAAGTCTTTTGTGACTAGCTTGCCTCTTATAAAGAACTTGGCAAAGTCTATTGTGGCTTGGTTGGTTGGCTGTGTATTGCTATGGGGAAAAGGTAAGGTGTAATCATACCATGTAGCAGTCTCTGGTTTAACCCCAGTCTCTTTGTACCGTTCTGATGTGACGGCAGGACCTGGAGGACAATTTGTAGGAAAAAAATGCGATATCTCCTGCGCTCCGGGACCCAGACCCGTGGTGAGTAGATGGAATCAAACTCCAAAAAAGGAAGGAACCACTGGAATAGACAAGGTCGTGCAGCTCCACACCAAGGCTGGGGAAGCCCGAACAGAACTGTAAAGTAGAACAAAAAGAAGCGCACCAACCTTGCGCATTACCTCAGTAACCAAAATTTATTTAGTAAAAGAATGGTACTCACAAACAGCGAATAAAACCAGGCATGTAAGTCCTCAAGGGGACTTTAAAGGCAAGATGCCAATGCGAATCCCATCATGGAGGAAGCCACTCAGTACAGCTGACGCGTTTTGAAGGACATGCCTACTTCCTCAGAGCTCATCATGGAGGAAGCCACTCAGTACACTGACGCGTTTCAAAGGACATGCCTTCTTCCTCAGAGCCTTCGAAACGCGTCAGCTGTACTGAGTGGCTTCCTCCATGATGGAATTCGCATTGGCATCTTGCCTTTAAAGTCCCCTTGAGGACTTACATGCCTGGTTTTATTCGCTGTTTGTGAGTACCATTCTTTTACTAAATAAATTTTGGTTACTGAGGTAATGCGCAAGGTTGGTGCGCTTCTTTTTGTTGTTCTACTTCACAGGACAATTTGTAGACTCTGGCACCTTGCAGGTAAGCGGCTTCACTTTGCAGATTTGGGGCTTGTTGCTGACTTGCGGTGGCGCACTGTAGCATCCTTGGTTTGTTTCCTCAATGTTGTCTTTGGTGCTGCTTGGCCTTGAATGTTGACAGACCTAATCTGAAGTGAGTTGTAGAAGATCCTGAGGTTCGGCTTCTGGACTGAGCACAATGCTGCGTCTATCATGTTCACTATCTGGGTATACGGCTAATTCTAAGGCCTCTGCTTCAGCTATAGCAACTGCCACTTCTTTTTCAACAGTATGCTTCTCTAGGTTTGCTTCTAGTAGAGATTTCTGCATTTCTAAGGACGCTTCTTTTAACCTCTAAGCATGCCTCTGGCTGCACCTTTTCAGCTTCTATTTGTGCCATTTCAGCTTCCCTCTGGTTCATCTCAGCCTCTTTTTTAACTGCATTTCTTGCTCTGGCTTAATCCTGGCAGTAGTTTCATTAGCACAGTGATTTCCTATGATCGTTGGCTCCATCTAGTGACCGTAATGCTGTATTTTTTTTTCTTGAAATACTTCAATCAGAAAAAAATAGTGCTATACCACGTTGTGACCAGTAGATGGAATTGACAATCATAGGAAATCATTGTATGAAATAAAACTACCAACCTTTGTCACAGCTGGGCAAATGCATGTCATTTTCACTCAACTAAATATTTAAATACGTCTCCCCTCAGCCAATGAAAGGCAAACCCGGTCCCACACTTCATCCACGTCTTTGGTGACCTCTGATCTCCTTATGAACGGTCTCTTCCATGATGAAGATCAGCCATGGAGTATATCTGAGGTGTATATCAGGGTGTGCTTCTTCCCCACATGAGAGCTGGGATGTCCAGCAACATTCATCTAGAAGACATTTCCCGCACTCAAGGCACTAATACATCTCCAGGGTTGTGTGGGATCCCTGATGTACAGGAAGGCAGGACTTCAGTGAGGAACATTTCCCTCACTCAGGGCAGGAAAGTGGTTTCTCCCCGTGTGAGATCTCTGATGTCTGTAAAGACTGGACTTCTCTGAAAAGCATTTCCCACACTCAGGACAGGAATACAGTTTTTCTCCTGTGTGCAATCTCTGATGTCTGTAAAGATTAGACCTATCTGAAAAACATTTTCCACACTCAGGACAGGAATACGGCTTCTCCCCTGTGTGAGATCTCTGATGTGTGTCAAGATTGGACTTCTGTGAAAAACATTTCCCGCACTCAGGACAGGAATACGGCTTCTCTCCTGCATGAGATGTCTGATGCATACGAAGACCGGACTTCCTTGAAAAACACTTTCCGCACTCAGGACAGGAATGTGGCTTCTCACCTGTGTGAGATCTCTGATGTCTATAAAGACTGGACTTCTGTGAAAAATATTGTCCGCACTCAGGACAGGAAAGTGGCTTCACACCCGTGTGATGCATCTGATGTGTGACAAGATCTGATTTTTGTACAAAATATTTCCAGCACTCAGAACAGGAATACAGTTTTTCTCCTGTGTGCAATCTCTGATGTCTGTAAAGGTTAGACCTATCTGAAAAACATTTTCCACACTCAGGACAGGAATACGGCTTCTCCCCTGTGTGAGATCTCTGATGTGTGTCAAGATGGGACTTCTGTGAAAAACATTTCCCGCACTCAGGACAAGAATACGGCTTCTCCCCCGTGTGAGATCTTTTATGCACATTAAGTTTGGCTTTAGAACGGAAACCTTTCCCGCACTCAGTACAGGAGAACCTCTTCCCTGTTGGAAGGCCGGCCCGGTCCCGCACAGTCTGAGGTTCCTCAGGATACGAGGAATCCGATGGTCCATCTACACTGGGTGGTGCCAGATGGACATTGGAGGGAGCCGGGTTTTCTCCTGGACTATACTGTGTGATGTCCTCATCTTCTACTTTCCAGTCTGGAGACAAAGTGAGACAATCCTCGGAGGTTTTCCTCATCTCCCGGCCATGGACTAAAATACAAAGACAAAGAGGATTACAAGATAGGAGCTGATTGGTTCCCCCAAACCAGGACTCCACATACATCAGGCAGCTTGGTCTCTGAGAAGCTTACAATTCCACCCTTAAGGGAACTAGGAAATGGCTCCTCTGATCTCCTACCAGGTCATTTCTTTATTCATGGACCTTAGTCAGAGAGTGAGGAAACAACCAGAACTGTCTTTTATAGGAGGGACAGTGATGAGGGGATTATAAGACGAGGGTCCCCACCCCCTCTATCACTCATCGCCATCTTCCCAACACAAGAAGTACTGCACTTCCTTATTTAGTCCATGATTTAGTCATGAAGAACAGCGGGGCTGAGCCCTACCAGAGGTCAGAGAGTGAGGATGGGGGGGAGAAGAACCAAGATGAAGACTGGACTGATCCTGAAGACCACCATCATTGGGTTATTGACTCCTCCCTCATTATCACTTTCTGTTTAACCCCTTCACGCCTAAGGGTAAAACAAATCTAAATGCCTAAGCACAATTTTGCAATGTTGACCTGTGTTAGTAAAACCGTACATATCATCACAGCTACTTTGTACATCCGGGTGAATTATACCATGTTTTTTTCAGGACAAATTGGGCTTTCATTTGGTGGTAAATGGTAATGGATAGCTCCTGTTGTTTTTTTTTTTTTTTTGTTTTGTTTTTTTTTAATTATTAAAGGCAATTTTTTTTTAAATTTAGCTGTGTGTTTCTTGTTACTACCACCAAAGAAAAACCTAAAGTAAATTTTCCAGCTCTTGATGATCGCAGTGATACCATATATGTGTATATTATTTGTTGTTTGTACCCGCAGTACAGCCCAGAAACAATAGTGCGCATTTTTTTTTCATGTAAAACACACTGACACTAACTGACATTGATACCAATTAAAAATAAATCCTGATCTTTGTCCCAAACATTAACCCTGGCACTGAACTAGATCAAACCTTGAACTAGGTATTTTTTTCGTTTTTCTTTTATTTTTTAATATTTTTATATTTTTTAACAAACAGGGTTTTTTTCTCTATGTAAGGAGTAAGAGAGATACATTGTATCTCTCTCCTCCATTCATAGAAAAAAAAAAACAAGGGGGCGGGCTGCACAGTGACAAATCACTGTGATAGCCAATCAGAGGCTATCACAGCGATCATGTGACCTGGAAGCGGGAGTCCCAGGTCCCAATTGTTAGAACGGGACCCTCGGTGGCACCCCGGTCTTTGTGCCGTGTGGCGCTCTCCCAGCACAAAGACAGGTACGCAGATATGCGGCCCCACAGAAAAAAAGCCCAGTTCTGTGAGGCTGCATATCTGTGTTACAACGGCGTGAAAGGGTTAAGGTTCCAAAGTTGGAGGATGTTATCACATTATCAACATGTAAAAGTCTGTGCTCCAATCACATCATCCGATATAAAAATGTCCAGCTGGGAGGAAATGGGAGCAAAATAAATAAGGCCAATGTAATGAATAACTTACTATATAGTCCTAACTTTTGTATCATATACAGTTGGGCAAAAAAGTATTTAGTCAGCCACCAATTGTGCAAGTTCTCCCACTTACAAAGATGAGAGAGGCCTGTAATTGGCATCATAGGTAGACCTCAACTATGAGAGACAAAATGAGAAAACAAATCCAGACAATCACATTGGCTGATCTGGAAAGAATTTATTTGCAAATTATGGTGGAAAATAAGTATTTGGTGAATATGAAAAGTTAATCTCAGTACTTTGTTATATATCCTTTGTTGGCAATGACAGAGGTCAGACGTTTCCTGTAAGTCTTCACAAGGTTGGCACACACTGTTGCTGGTATGTTGGCCCATCCTCCATGCAGATCTCCTCTAGAGCAGTGATGTTTTGGGGCTGTCGCTGGGCAATACGGACTTTCAACTCCCTCCAAAGGTTTTCTATGGGGTTGAGATCTGGAGACTGGCTAGGCCACTCCAGGACCTTGAAATGCTTCTTACGAAGCCACTCCTTCGTTGCCCGGGCGGTATGTTTGGGATCATTTTCATGTTGGAAGACCCAGCCACATTTCATCTTCAATGCCCTTGCTGATGGAAGGAGGTTTGCACTCAAAATCTCACGATACATGGCCCCATTCATTCTGTCCTGTACATGGATCAGTCGTCCTGGTCCCTTTGCGGAGAAACAGCCCCAAAGCATGATATTGCCACCCTCATGCTTCACAGTAGGTATGGTGTTCTTTGGATGAAACTCAGCATTCTCTCTCCTCCAAACACGACGAGTTGTGTTTCTACCAAACAGTTCTATTTTGGTTTCATCTGACCATATGACATTCTCCCAATCCTCTTCTGGATCATCCAAATGCTCTCTAGCAAACTTCAGACGGGCCCGGACATGTACTGGCTTAAGCAGGGGGACACGTCTGGCACTGCAGGATCTGAGTCCCTGGCGGCGTAGTGTGTTACTGATGGTAGCCTTTGTTACGTTGGTCCCAGCTCTCTGTAGGTCATTCACTAGGTCCCCCCATGTGGTCCTGGGATTTTTGCTCACCGTTCTTGTGATCATTTTGACCCCACGGGGTGAGATCTTGCGTGGAGCCCCAGATCGAGGGAGATTATCAGTGGTCTTGTATGTCTTACATTTTCTAATTATTGCTCCCACAGTTGATTTGTTCACACCAAGCTGCTTGCCTATTGCAGATTCAGTCTTTCCAGCCTGGTGCAGGTCTACAATTTTGTTTCTGGTGTCCTTCGACAGCTCTTTGGTCTTCACCATAGTGGAGTTTGGAGTGTGACTCTTTGCGGTTGTGGACAGGTGTCTTTTATACTGATAACAAGTTCAAACAGGTGCCATTGATACAGGTAATGAGTGCAGGACAGAGGAGCCTCTTAAAGAAGAAGGTACAGATCTGTGAGAGCCAGAAATCTTGCTTGTTTGTAGGTGACCAAATACTTATTTTCCACCATAATTTGCAAATAAATTATTTCCAAATCAGCCAATGTGATTGTCTGGATTTGTTTTCTCATTTTGTGTCTCATAGTTGAGGTCTACCTATGATGCTAATTACAGGCCTCTCATATATTTTTAAGTGGGAGAACTTGCACAGTTGGTGGCTGAATAAATACTTTTTTGCCCCACTGTATAATATCACAATGATGTAATGTACAACATAGAGTATACAGTGCAGGGGTCAGGAGTATGTAATGTACAACATAGAGTATATAATGCAGGGGTCAGGAGTATGTAATGTACAACATAGAGTATATAGTGCAGGGGTCAGGAGTATGTAATGTACAATATAGAGTATATAGTGCCGGGGTCAGGAGTATGTAATGTACACCACTAATATTATTATTATACAGTATTTATAAAGCGCCAATAGTTCGCTCAGCGCTGTACATTACAATGGGAGACAGAACAGCCGTATTCAGGATGGACTGAAGCGGGGATAGCCAGCGGTGAGGCAGGCCAGTGAGGAGGGAGTTGCAGTAATCGAGTCGTGATATGATGAGGGAGTGAATGAGCGGTTTAGTGGTTTCTGGGGTTAGGAACGTGCGGATTTTGGCGATGTTGCGGAGGTGGAGTCTGCACGAGTTTGTTAAAGATTGGACTTGGGGCTGGAAGGATAGGTTGGAGTCCAGAATGACACCAAGTACTCTGGCCTGCGGGGCAGGTTTGATGGTGGCGTTGTTGGATGTGATGGAGAAGTCAATGGGGGGTGGTGTCCAGGCTGGGGGGAAGACAAGAAACTCGGTTTTGGAGAGGTTCAGTTTAAGGAAGTGGAGCGACATCCAGTCAGATATGTCGCTCAGTAGGTGTGTGATTCGGGCGGAGACTGAGGGGGTGAGGTGGGGGGTTGAGAGATAGATTTGTGTGTCGTCGGCATAGAGGTGGTAGTTGAAGCCGTGAGAGTGTATGAGTTGGCCAAGGGAGGAGGTGTAGATGGAGAAGAGAAGGGGCCCGAGGACAGAACCTTGAGGGACCCCAACAGAGAGGGGGAGTGAGGGGGAGGTGGTAGCATTATAGGTAACGCTGAAAGAGCGTTGTGACAGGTAGGATGAGATCCAGGAGAGAGCAGAATCTCTGAGGCCGAGGGAGTGTAGTTTTTTGAGGAGGAGGGGGTGGTCGACTGTGTCGAAGGCCGCAGAGAGGTCAAGGAGTAGGAGCACTGAATAGTGGCCATTAGCTTTGGTGGTTAGCAGGTCGTTGGAGAGTTTGAGTAAGGGGGTTACGGTGGAGAGTGGGGGACGGAAGCCGGACTGTAGGGGATCGAGGAGGTTGTTGTCGTTGAGGTGAGAGCTTAGGCGGTTGTAGACTAGGCGCTCGAGGAGTTTGGATGTGAATGGGAGCAGGGAGATGGGTCTGAGGTTGTTCGGGTCACTGGGGTCCAGGGAGGGCTTTTTAAGTATGGGGGTGATGTGTGCATGCTTCAGAGGGGAGGGGAAAGTGCCGGAGGAGAGGGAGAGATTGAAGATGTGGGTGAGGGAGCGTAGGATGGAGGGGGAAGGAGGTCGTAGGAGTTGTGAGGGGATAGGGTCGAGGGGGCAGGTGGTGAGGCGGGCATCAGAGAGGACCTTGGAGAATTCCTCTATGGTAGTAAGGTCATAGGTGTGGAGTTTTAAGGGGGCTTCAGTATGAGGAATGTAGGGTGGGGTGGAAGTGGGGGTCAGAGCAGTGGTGGAGGCGTGGGAGAGGGGTGATGAGGGGGTAGCTGAGTGAGGGTGAAGGGGGTTGGAGGGATTTTGAGCAGTGACGAAGTCCCTGTGGGTTATGTCAAGGGAGAGGGGGGATGAGGGGGTAGCTGTGTGAGAGGGGACGGGTTGAGAGGGCGTGTGAGTTGCGGCGATGTCTTTGCGAATTGTGTCATTCTTGTTTTTGAAGTGATTGGCAATCTCAAGGGCAGTGAGTGAGGTGCTGGGTGGAGGTGGGGGTGGAGAGAGTAGAGTTGAAGGTGGAGAAGAGTCGGCGAGGATTGGAGGAGAGGGCCTTGATGAGGGTCAGGAAGTAGGCTTGTTTGGCTGCGTGGAGGGGGGAGGTGTAGGTGTGGAAGGCAGATTTGTAGCGGGTGAAGGCTTGTTGGGATTTGGTTTTGCGCCATAGTCGCTCCAGGGCACGACTGTGTCGTTTGAGGGTTTTGGTGTGATCAGTCTGCCAGGGCTGGAGCGGTCGGGGTCTGATGTTACGTGTGGTTAAAGGCGCTAGTGAGTCAAGGGCTGTTGACAGCGTGTTGTTGTAGGCAGTCATAGCCAAGTCGGAGCAGGACAGGGGGAGGAAGCTGTCATGGAGTTGATCAGCTGCAGAGTGGAGGGGGGCAGGGTTAAGGTTGCCGAGGTTACGGCTGGTAGTAGTGTGACATTTGGAGGGGTAGGTGTTGGAGGACGAGGAGAGGATGGCGGTAAGTTTGATGCACACAGATCGGGCGTTCAGGAGTGCACATGAAAACGGGGGGGTGGCTGATTTTAGGGAGCAGGGGGATAGATACTAAGTTGCGGGGGTTGGGGCAGGACGTGGAGGCAGGAGGGTGTTGTGTGGGTGAGGGAGGTGGTGGAGGGCCAGGATTCGGGGAGATGTCCCCCACGGTTAGGAGGAGGAGAAGGGTGAGAAAGGTGGCGTGGGAGCGGGATGTGCAGGAGCGTGAGAAACTACTAGTGGAGGTGTTGGGGTCAGTGGGAGAGTGGAGTAATAGGAGGAGGTGGTGGGTGCCATAGAGGGGTGAAGGAAGCAGTGAGGACACAATATACAATTGTTTGGGAGGAGCAGAGGGATATAGTGAATGGATTTTGGGAACGGAGGAGAGGAAAATGAGGAGGAGGAGTGGAAGAGGCATTGTAGGGAGGTGCCCAGGAGGGCGGATAGGAGTGGTGGGAGGCTTGGTTGTCGATATGCCTCTGCCCACTGGACTATCTCATCGATGTGTCTTCTGGTAACATGGGAAACAAAGTGGGACTCAGGCATGTAAGAGTTGTTTCCCGGGGTGTTTGCTTGCAGTCTGTCCAGCATGTGGTAGAGTTTCTTGTTGTATCTTCCTGCTGCTTGAGTTCTCCTGCTTTTAGTTCAACTGCTGTGTTTAACTGCTTCGTCTTAGCACTCCATCAATGCAGCACTCACTCAAAAGCAGCACCCCCATCAGAGACTGTGCCCCCCATCAGTGATCTCCCCCCATGAGCTGATCTAAATGTATAGGGAGATGCTCAAATGAACATTCAACTCCACCCCAATTAGAAGCTGATAAGGATCACATGAATAGGGGGGGATGTTTCTCAAAGAACAGACTACAGTCATAAACCGGGTGCAGCTAGAGGTGAGAACTGGTCAACGTATGCACAAATAAAAATACACCATTTGTTCTGAATTTAACAGGAGTCAATGCGTTTACCTAGTTAAGAGTGGAGATAGGTGTATTTACCCAGAGAAAAGCAGCAGGAGTCAATGCGTTTTCCTAGTTAACAACAAAGATTATATAGTGCAGGGGTTGGGAGCATGTAATGTACAACATAGAATATATAGTGCAGGGGTCAGGAGTATGTAATGTACAACATAGAGTATATAGTGCAGGGGTCAGGAGCATGTAATGTACAACATAGAATATATAGTGCAGGGGTCAGGAGTATGTAATGTACAACATAGAGTATATAGTGCAGGGGTCAGGAGCATGTAATGTACAACATAGAATATATAGTGCAGGGGTCAGGAGTATGTAATGTACAACATAGAGTATATAGAGGAGGGGTCAGGAGTATGTAATGTACAACATAGAGAATATAGTGCAGGGGTCAGGAGTATGTAATGTACAACATAGAGTATATAGTGCAGGGGTCAGGAGTATGTAATGTACAACATAGAATATATAGTGCAGGGGTCAGGAGTATGTAATGTACAACATAGAATATATAGTGCAGGGGTCAGGAGTATGTAATGTACAACATAGAATATATAGTGCAGGGGTCAGGAGTATGTAATGTACAACATAGAATATATAGTGCAGGGGTCAGGAGTATGTAATGTACAACATATTGTATAAGATACAACAGGTAGGACTATAAAGTATCAGAATTGTGCAATGTACAATATAGAATATATAGTGTAGGAGTCAGGACTCATAATATTGGTATTCAGTAATCAGTGGGAGATTAAAGGTTTACTGTAGACAAGTTGCAGAGATCCCACACTGCTGCCTCCCATCTCCTGAGACTGCACTCAGTGACTTGGGTCTGAGACTATACAGACATATCCCTCCACCCGGCACAGCCAGCAGATAACAGAGCAAGGAACCCTGGGAGAATTGTACTGTCAGAGATCTTACTAGACCCGGACATGGGGAAGAATACCCAAAGCACACATGTCAGGTTCCTATGTTGAGCCATGCTTATGGTGAAAATCAACATTTTACTGCCAGCTGAACCCCAGAATCTCCATAAATCCAGTCTAGAGACATAAATTGTGTCTGCAGCACAGAGAAGGAAGATTATCCGAGAGAAATCCAGGAATACAGGACGGGGAACACAGCTCAGGAAAGTGACCAGGGGATTACAGGCTGATATCACCCAGTCCCCGCCCTACTCTGGACCAATCAGTGAGCAGTATGGGTGGAGGAATGGATTTAGTGTTCATGACCCACCTGTGCTGATCTCTGTAGGAGTGTCCTCCTCTATAAATGTCCCCGTTATTCCATCCTCCTCCATAGACTGCTGATCATCCCTCACATACGCCTCTTCTTCTTCTGATTTAACCTCAACTTTAGGATCTCTCAGGTTTCCACTCTGAATATATAATAAAAATGACATCAATGGTAACAATGCAGATAATGTACAGATCCTAATGATTCTATCAGTGATTGTTCCTCATCTACCTGATGGTGAGGGATGGTGTGACCTTCCTGTGTGGAATCCCGGGAATACAGAGGACGGGGACATCTCTCTGGTGGGTTCCCATGACTGGATCCATCTGTAGGAAACACACACACTGACTGAATCCATTGTTTCTATGTGTTTATCAGATGATGGGGGATCTAGGTGGATCCTCCGTACTGCTCTCTCCTTTACAATAAAGTCTCCTCTTACCCGGTGATGTGAGGGGCGGCTGATTGTCCATCATGACGTCCTTGTAGAGATCCTTGTGTCCTTCTAAATACTCCCACTCCTCCATGGAGAAATAGACAGTGACACCCTGACACCTTATAGGAACCTGACACACACAATGATACAGTCACCATCCAGACACATCCCTTGTCTGTTACTGGAGAATGTCCCAGAATTCCCGGCACCGCTCACCTCTCCTGTCAGCAGCTCCATCATCTTCTTGGTGACTTCTAGAATCTTCTGCATGTTGTGTCTCTCAGGGTTTAGGGAGTCACATGGAGGCACTGTGATGGTCATATGATCACCTGACTTCAGAAGAGGAAATCTCTGTATTGAGGAACCAATTGGAATATCATGTTAAGAATCCCAGAATCCTCCTCACCTCTCCAGTCAGGTCTGTGTGATGTCATGTGACCTCCCAGAATCCTCCTCACCTCTCCGGTCAGCAGGTAGATGATCTCCAGGGTGAGGTTTAGTATCTTCTCAGTCATGTGACTCCGTTCCTCCTCCATCCTCACTTATGTGGTCATGTGATTTATGGGGGTTGCTCTGTAGACAGATATCAGAGAATTATATGGGCTGTATTGGCTGTACAATATTAGGAGGGGAATATAAGTGGTAAATAGGAAGACTGCTCCCAGTGGGAATTGGCACAAGTAGATTGGGTTTCTTAGAAGATCTATTTGTCAAAACATTTGCATATTTATTCATCCAGCAAATCTGCATGAACATTCCTTCTGTGCAAATTGATTACACACATTCTTCAGAATGTTTTCTCTTCTTAATGAATTTTATGTTATTATGGGCAGTAGTGAAATTGGGGTCAGATGGAGCTGAGGCATATAGGAAATGCATCCATCTTTGTAGCAATAAATAAAATGTAACACTAGAGGTAATAACAAACAGATATAACCAATGGATGTGCAGCACACAGATGATGTTGAAAAGAGCCTGCATGCAGCCCGCCATCGCCATGCAGTAAACACTAAAAACACTACACATCCCCCATCACCGTTGTATAAATAAAAGACAGGCTGTCCATTCACCTCCATCAAAATACTACAAAGACAGAGAGCAGTTACTGCACATGCAGACAGTAGAGGGAGAGCAGTTGATGCACAGGCAGATAGTAGGGGATAGCAGTTGCTGCACGTGCAGATAGTAGGGGGAGAGCAGTTGCTGCACAGGCAGATAGTAGGGGATAGCAGTTGCTGTTTGTACAGATAGTAGGGGGGAGAGCAGTTGCTGCACATGCAGACAGTAGGAGGAGAGCAGTTGCTGCACGTGCAAATAGTAGGGGGAGAGCAGTTCCTGCACAGGGAGATATTAGGGGGAGATTAGTTGCTGCACGGGTTGTTAGTAGGGGGAGAGCAGTTGCTGCACGGGGAGATAGTAGGGGGAGATTAGTTGCTGCATGGGTTGATAGTAGGGGGAGAGCAGTTGCTTCATGTGGAGATAGTAGGGGGAGATGAGTTGCTGCACGGGTTGACAGTAGGGGGAGAGCAGTTGCTGCACGGGTTGACAGTAGGGGGAGAGCAGTTGCTGCACGGGTTGACAGTAGGGGGAGAGCAGTTGCTGCACGGGTTGACAGTAGGGGGAGAGCAGTTGCTGCACGGGTTGACAGTAGGGGGAGAGCAGTTGCTGCACGGGTTGACAGTAGGGGGAGAGCAGTTGCTGCACGGGTTGACAGCAGGGGGAGAGCAGTTGCTGCACGGGTTGACAGCAGGGGGAGAGCAGTTGCTGCACGGGGAGATAGTAGGGGGAGAGCAGTTGCTGCACGGGGAGATAGTAGGGGGAGAGCAGTTGCTGCACAGGCAGATAGTAGGGGATAGCAGTTGCTGTATGTACAGATAGTAGGGGGGAGAGCAGTTGCTGCACATGCAGACAGTAGGAGGAGAGCAGTTGCTGCACGTGCAAATAGTAGGGGGAGAGCAGTTCCTGCACAGGGAGATATTAGGGGGAAATTAGTTGCTGCACGGGTTGTTAGTAGGGGGAGAGCAGTTGCTGCACGGGGAGATAGTAGGGGGAGATTAGTTGCTGCATGGGTTGATAGTAGGGGGAGAGCAGTTGCTTCATGTGGAGATAGTAGGGGGAGATGAGTTGCTGCACGGGTTGACAGTAGGGGGAGAGCAGTTGCTGCACGGGTTGACAGTAGGGGGAGAGCAGTTGCTGCACGGGGAGATAGTAGGGGGAGAGCAGTTGCTGCACGGGGAGATAGTAGGGGGAGATCAGTTGCTGCAGGGCATACTAGTGGTAGTGCTGTGCAAACTAGAAGCAAGGTATACCAACCATCTAATGCAGCCACAGCACACACAGGAGGATGATGATTGGCTGAATAAGTGACCAATCATCTCCCACTCCTTCAAAACCATCTTGGGTCTAACGGTTTAAAAATTAAAATGAGAATCAAATCCCAACCTATCTGGATAGACGACTCCGGACAGAAACCATACGGGGATATTTCATGATATTATAAATAAATGTTCTCACAACAGCCGTATCCGTCTCATCATTTATTGAGGCAAACAGTAAAACTCCATCATCACTCCCTAATAAAATCCAAAATTTCCCCCAAAAGGCGTATAGACTTCCCATTCCCCTCCCCCATACATATTTTTAACTAAGCCTTCATGACAATAGCCCCCCATGACTCAACACAACCAGAATATTGTATAATTTTTACATACCAGATCCTCTCCTCCCGCAGGCTCCTCTGGACTGTACAACCGGTCCATGCAGCCTCTCCTCCCCTATACTCTGTTGGTTGCAGGTTCTCTGATGTCATCAAGACCAATGCAGAGCCCATAGCCCCTCACTGGACAGGAAGAGGGACAGTCCACTGCCAGAGTGTAGGGGAGTAGAGGAGAGTGCTGACAGCCGGGGGAGCAGAGGTTCAGATATATAAAAGAGCTTTTCCTGGTCCCCTGCACCTAAACTGCCATTTACCTCTTGGAGTTGGGGGTGCTCCATTATCAAAGGGTTAAATGTTCATTAAGAGCCGATTCACACCATGAATCACACAATGCGCTGAGCGTTCCTGTGCAATTCACATATGATCCGGGTGTAATGCATTTTCAGATGATTCATTTGAATGGGCTGAGACCAAGCCAGACCGCAGCAGACGTAGTGCATGTACTACTCTACAAAACCCTTCTGTACCATGCCATCCAGTGCAGGCAAATGCACCGCATTTGTCACCTGCGTCTGCGGTGTCATCAGCATTGTACTGACACCCTGCGTCTGTGGTGTCATCAGCATTGTACTGACACCCTGCGTCTGCGGTGTCATCAGCATTGTACTGACACCCTGCGTCTGCGGTGTCATCAGCATTGTACTGACACCCTGCGTCTGCGGTGTCATCAGCATTGTACTGACACCCTGCGTCTGTGGTGTCATCAGCATTGTACTGACACCCTGCGTCTGCGGTGTCATCAGCATTGTACTGACACCCTGCGTCTGCGGTGTCATCAGCATTGTACTGACACCCTGCGTCTGCGGTGTCATCAGCATTGTACTGACACCCTGCGTCTGTGGTGTCATCAGCATTGCACTGACACCCTGCATCTGTGGTGTCATCAGCATTGTACTGACACCCTGCGTCTGCGGTGTCATCAGCATTGCACTGACACCCTGCATCTGTGGTGTCATCAGCATTGTACTGACACCCTGCGTCTGTGGTGTCATCAGCATTGCACTGACACCCTGCATCTGTGGTGTCATCAGCATTGTACTGACACCCGCAACAGCTTGCATTTTGAGCACAGTCCGGGAAAAGTGCACAGAACGCAGGTCGTCATCCCCATATTCTAATGTGAATTAGTCCTTAGCTCTCGCTCATTTTTCTTTTCCCCAAATATGGGCTTTAAAAAAAAACCTAATCCCCCACACAATTATTTCAACCTTTAAACTTGTGTCCCCCCATGAAATGGCGACTATGTTCCCTACACAACATGCTGCAAAGACATGGCTGGAAACGATCTTACAGGTCATCAGATTAGAGTTAGTGGGGAATAACAGCCCCAGAATGATTGCTCCCCCTCCGGGGTGTGACCATCCCATGTCAGGAACCCTCTATGTGACATCACAGGAGAAATGACAGGTCCTCTTTATGGAGACCCCAGGGCTCTATTAGACCTCCATCATCACCTATGGACCCCAGTGAAGGTGATCAGTACAGATGGGGATTCCTCCTCTCCTTCCCTGACCACAGTGACCGGGGAAGGACAGCTCTGAGCCTGGAAGTCATGAAATGTTCCTCACCGAAGGGGAGATCCGAGAACTCATCCCCCTCCACTCCATCCGCCATGCCAGTCCCAGGCCTGCAGGGGGGGGCAGAGGAGCCCGGATACATGGAAGAGGTAGTCAGGTGTGGGGGGAGGGTGGGATCTTCAAGGGAAGGGTGTGGAAGTGTAAATATCAGTCCAACCCGAATCTGAATCTCATCCCTCATTACAGGAGACGGCTAAGGAGAGAAGGTGACCCATCTCCACAATGAGGAGAATGTTCCGGCCCCGGAAGTGGGGGAATGTTGTGCCCCTGAAGGGGTTAATCTGGGTTCCCACACTATATATGTGTGTATCATCATCTGCTGGAGATAAAAGATGTCACAGTGACTATGGAGGAAGAGGACGGGCGTGAGTATGGGGGAAGAGGACGGGCGTGAGTATGGGGGAAGAGGACGGGCGTGAGTATGGGGGAAGAGGACGGGCGTGCGTATGGGGGAAGAGGACGGGCGTGCGTATGGGGGAAGAGGACGGGCGTGCGTATGGGGGAAGAGGACGGGCGTGCGTATGGGGGAAGAGGATGGGCGTGCGTATGGGGGAAGAGGACGGAGGTGACCATGGAGGAAGAGGACGGACGTGACCGTGGGGGAAGAGGACGGACGTGACTGTGGGGGAAGAGGACGGGTGTGAGTATGGGGGAAGAGGACGGGTGTGAGTATGGGGGAAGAGGACGGGCGTGCGTATGGGGGAAGAGGACGGGCGTGCGTATGGGGGAAGAGGACGGGCGTGCGTATGGGGGAAGAGGACGGAGGTGACCGTGGAGGAAGAGGACGGACGTGACCGTGGGGGAAGAGGACGGACGTGACTATGGGGGAAGAGGACGGGTGTGAGTATGGGGGAAGAGGACGGGCGTGCGTATGGGGGAAGAGGACGGACGTGCGTATGGGGGAAGAGGACGGGCGTGAGTATGGAGGAAGAGGACGGCCATGATGGGGGGTTACTGGGTGTAAATAGGAAATAACATCTTATTACCTCCTCTGCTGCCACTTCCACCAACGTCTCCTCTCTACTTCTTCCCAACTCACCTCTCACCCGGAACTTCTTGTCTGTATTCCAGATGACTTCCCATATGTACCTGACATCACTTCCTGTCTGTATTCCATAGAGACTTCCTGTCTGGGAAGAAGTGAGATCACCAACTTGTGCAGCTCAGAGGAACTGCAGCCCCGAGAAACGTTTCTTGGCGTGAACAAGATTTATTCATAGTAATCCTGATATGGGACGCAGGCAAACGCAATAAAAAAAAAATAGCACTGGATATAGAATAGTTGATACTTCCTCTAGCAACAACTCAAGTAATGTATCTCTATAGTGGATCAACTGGGCTTTTCCGGTGTCTGTAGGTCAATGCGTTTCACCAGTAACATGGCTTCTTCAGGACCAGAGATACTTGAGGGGGGCCTCACTATGTATATATAAAAGATAATAAATAACCACATATTAACCACTTCTCATCCGGACCATGTATATAAACAGCTGGACAGGAGAAGTGCAGGGGCGGGTGGTCATTTATAAATGGCCTCCCCACTCCCTGCTTGTGCGGGCTCCCTGGGAGTGCGTAGCACCGCGATCCAGTGCCTGCTGTGTCCTCCAGACACAGAGGAACACCGATCGTTGTACAGGACCTCCGTGCGAGGTCCCGATCATGTGATCACTGATTGTCCAATCAGTGATTACATGAAGAGTAGTAAGCAAGATGTCACTTCTGACATCATTGCTTACTACATGTGTGATGGATATGGTAAAATGCCTATTTGGTTTCCTATCGAATATATATATATACATTTTTCTACACATTTTATACATATTTACTTTTATACTTTAATACTATTTCTTTCTTCATATTTATAAATGTTTAGTATGAATACATATGTTGTGTGAATATTTTCTGCCTGCTGGGCTTTGTGGTACTTTAAGAAATCCTTGCTTAAGAAATGTTTGCTCACACGCCCCCCCCTCCCATCGCATCGACCCCCCTCCCATCGCACTGACCCCCCCCTCCCATCGTGCCAACTTGAGACAAAGGAATGTTTTTCTTTCCATAAGATAAGACTTGGAAGAAGATCACACCTATACCATGACGGAGATTGTTTTCGTGTGGAAATGACCAATCAAAGACTAATATAATGCTTATGCTGTTCTCACATGACTCTTGCTTCCTTTTGCATATATAAGCTCACTTTCTCATTATAATAAACTAGAAGTGTTCATAGACTGAACTTGTGTGTCAGCGTGAGTCTCTTCCAGTGTGCGCACATTCCAAAGCTAGAATGATAAATTAGGACAGGAGCAGATAAGCACCGGACAAGTTAGTCCTCAACTAAATCACATGTGAAATCTATGAATGATCTCAATGGTACAGGGCTATTCACAACAACCTTGTACCATGTGACAAGCTGTGATCAATCACAGCTCACACAGTATTTCTCAATGGCTGCAAGAATGCAGACAGAGAGAAGGAGAAATGATTGCTTTTACAGCCTTTATGGGTGTAAAAAGTCAGTATACAAAAAAAAAAAATCTTCATAACCCCCCACTAGTACAGTGTCACTATGGTGACACTGTAATGCTAGGGTGACAGTATGTAAAAAAAAAAAGCATAAATAAAAATGTAAAAAAAATTTAGAAAACTTATAATTTTTGGTTATAAACTAATTTGGGTTATTTTGTTTTTACTAAAAAGATAACTGAATACATTTTGGCCAAGATTTATGAAGAATTATTTATTTGCAAAATTTTATAAGAAAAACACTTTTTTTCAAAATTTTTGTTTTGTTTATATAGAAAAAAAATAAAAATCCCAGCGGTGAATAAATACCACCAAAATAAAGTTTTATCTGTCTCAAAAAAATGGTAAAAAATTCATTTGGGTACACTGTTGCATGACTGCGCAATTGTCATTCAAAGTGTGATAGCGCTGAAAGCTGAAAATTGCCCTGGACAGGAAGGGGGTGAAAGTGTCCGGACAGGAAGTGGTTAATGATACGTGCATAGAAACAATGAAGGGGAAAATACCACCAAAGAGAAAATGGACTATCTCGGGACCCAAAAGGACAACAAAGTCATAAAAACAATAAATTTTTGACTAGTGCATAAAGAGTTTTATGATCAGACATGTGCATGAATCTATTCGAAAATCACAAAGATGTAACGGCACGGTCTCATAATTCACAAAGGTTCTGGTTGTTACAATTCCACCCACCATAGGGGATGATCTAGACTCCTCTACATGTTGATCAGAAATAATCCTCTTCCTTGGGATGAAAAGTCAAAGACTACTCTGAAATAGAATCATAACAGTCAAAATACAATATCTCATAGATCAGGGGCGACAAACTGGTGGCCCTCCAGCTGTTGCCAAACTACAAGTCCCATCATGCCTCTGCCTTTGGGAGTCATGCTTGTAACTGTCAGTCTTGCAATACCTCATGGGACTTGTATTTTGGCAACAGCTGGAGGGCCACCAGTTTGATACCTGTGTCATAGGGTTACAAATGACACGTTATGTATTGATATCTCAAGATCCACAAATAAATCGCTTACCAATGTGAACTGATGATGTCATAGGGTTACAAATGACACGTTTATGTATTGATATCTCAAGATCCACAAATAAATCGCTTACCGATGTGAGCTGATGATGTCATAGGGTTACAAATGACACGTTTATGTATTGATATCTCAAGATCCACAAATAAATCGCTTACCAATGTGAGCTGATGATGTCATAGGGTTACAAATGACATGTTTATGTATTGATATCTCAAGATCCACAAATAAATCGCTTACCAATGTGAGCTGATGATGTCATAGGGTTACAAATGACACGTTTATGTATTGATATCTCAAGATCCACAAATAAATCGCTTACCGATGTGAGCTGATGATGTCATAGGGTTACAAATGACACGTTATGTATTGATATCTCAAGATCCACAAATAAATCGCTTACCGATGTGAGCTGATGATGTCATAGGGTTACAAATGACATGTTTATGTATTGATATCTCAAGATCCACAAATAAATCGCTTACCGATGTGAGCTGATGATGTCATAGGGTTACAAATGACACGTTTATGTATTGATATCTCAAGATCCACAAATAAATCGCTTACCAATGTGAGCTCATGCCAATCGGAAAAGGCCAAACATGACCTGATGCTAACCACCTGGATATTTTCACCCCCTCCTGGCTGAGATATTGTTATCTTGTTTTTAAGGTTATTATTATTATTTTACAGGATTTATATAGCGCCAACAGTTTGCTCAGCGCTTTACAATATAAGGGAGACAATACAATAACAATACAGTTCAATACAAGAGAGATTTGAGGGCCCTGATCCTTGGATCTTACAATCTAGGAGGGAGGGGCAAGTGGTACAAAAGGTAGTAACTGAGGGGGATGGACTGGTAGGAGGAATAGAAGATTCCATTATTAGCTGAAGGCAGGATAGGCTTCCCTGAAGAGAGAGGTTTTCAGAGATCGCCTAAAAGTGAGCAGAGTAGGTGATAGTCTGATAAACTGGGGTAGAGAGTTCCAGAGGATGGGGGAAGCTCTGGAGAAGTCCTGGAGACGAGCATGGGAGGAGGAGACAAGGGAGCTAAAGAGTAGGAGGTCTTGCGAGGAGCGGAGAGGACGGTTTGGGTGATATTTGGAGACAAGATCGGTGATGTAATTTGGGGCAGAGTTATAAATGGCTTTATACGTTATTGTTAGTGTTTTGAATTTTATTCGTTGGGCAATGGGAAGCCAGTGGAGGGATTGGCAGAGAGGGATGGAGGACACTGAATGGAGGCCAGTGGAGGGATTGGCAGAGAGGGATGGAGGACACTGAATGGAGGCCAGTGGAGGGATTGGCAGAGAGGGGTGGAGGACACTGAGTGGAAGCCAGTGGAGGGATTGGAAGAGAGGGGTGGAGGATACTGAATGGAGGCCAGTGGAGGGATTGGCAGAGAGGGGTGGAGGATACTGAATGGAGGCCAGTAGAGGGATTGGCAGAGAGGGGTGGAGGACACTGAAAGGAGGCCAGTGGAGGGATTGGCAGAGAGGGATGGAGGACACTGAGTGGAGGCCAGTGGAGGGATTGGCAGAGAGGGGTGGAGGACACTGAATGGAGGCCAGTGGAGGGATTGGCAGAGAGGGGTGGAGGACACTGAAAGGAGGCCAGTGGAGGGATTGGCAGAGAGGGGTGGAGGACACTGAGTGGAAGCCAGTTGAGGGATTGGAAGAGAGGGGTGGAGGATACTGAATGGAGGCCAGTGGAGGGATTGGCAGAGAGGGGTGGAGGATACTGAATGGAGACCAGTGGAGGGATTGGCAGAGAGGGGTGGCAGATACAGAATGGTTAGTAAGGTGGATGAGTCTGGCAGCAGCATTCATGATAGACTGAAGAGGGGATAGCCTGCGATGAGGTCGGCCAATGAGGAGGGAGTTACAATAGTCAAGGCGAGATATAACAAGGGACTGAATAAGTTGCTTAGTGGTTTCCGAGGTTAGGAACGGGCGTATCTTGGAGATGTTGAGGAGGTGAAGTCTACAAGATTTGGACAGTGATTGGATCTGGGACTGAAAGGACAGATGGGAGTCTAGGATTACACATAGTACCCTGGCATGAGGGAAGGGACTGATGATTGTGTTATTGATCTTGATGGAGAAGTCAGGGGAGGGGGCACGGGCTGGGGGGAATACTAAGAGCTCTGTTTTGGAAATATTTAGTTTGAGGAAGTGGAGTGACATCCATGCCGATATGTCACTTAGTAGGTTAGTAATGCGAGAGGAGACTGAAGTGGTGAGGTGAGGGGTTGAGAGATAGATTTGTGTGTCATCAGCATAGAGATGGTACTTAAAGCCATGGGAGTTTATCAAGTGACCAAGGGAGGAGGTGTAGATGGAAAAGAGAAGGGGTCTAAGGACGGAACCTTGAGGGACCCCTACAGAAAGACGGAGTGAGGAGGAGGAGGCAGAGTTATAGGTAACACTGAAGGAGCACTGCAATATGTAGGAGGAGAACCAAGAGAGAGCAGAGTCTCGGAGGCCAAGAGAGTGGAGTTGTTTGAGGAGGAGGGGATGGTCAACCATATCAAAAGCCTCAGAGGTCAAGTAGTAAGAGTATGGAGTAGTGGCCATTGGTTGGGATGAGTACAAAATAGTGACCATTGGTTGGGATGAGTATAGAGTAGTGACCATTGGTTGGGATGAGTATGGAGTAGTGGCCATTGGTTGGGAGGAGTATAGAGTAGTGGCCATTGGTTGGGATGAGTATGGAGTATTGGCCATTGGTTGGGATGAGTACGGAGTAGTGGCCATTGGTTGGGATGAGTATGGAGTAGTGGCCATTGGTTTTAGCAGTTAGTAGATCATTAGTGAGTTTTAGTAGGGCAGTTTCAGTGGAGTGTAGAGAGCGAAAGCCAGACTGTAAAGGGTGAAGAAGGTTGTTGTCGGTGAGGTGGGAGCTCAGGTGATTGTAGACTAAGCGTTCTAGGAGTTTAGAGGTAAATGGCAGCAGGGAGATGGGTCTTAAGTTGTTCAGGTCGGTGGGGTCCAGGGAGGGCTTAAAGTATGGGAGTGATGTGCGCATGCTTTAGAGCGGAGGGGAAGGCATCAGTAGAGAGGGAGAGATTGAAGATGTGAGTGAGGGAGCATAGGATGGAAGAAGACGGTGACCATAGTAGTTGTGAGGGGACAGGATCCAGGGGGCAGGTAGTGAGACGGACTTCTGAGAAAACAGGTTAGTTTATAGTTTGATGTTTTTGGTTTGTTTTCCCCTTTTTTTTTTTTGTCTTTTCCATTCTCTTTTCAATATGGTTCTTGTGATGTTTTTCAGTCACACGGGTGGTTTCTCTGCCATCATGCCCATCATTTTGCCCCACCTGTGGCCGCCATGGGGGAGACATGCTGGTGCCCTTGTGTGGTCTTTTCCAATTGGCATGAGCTCACATTGGTAAGCGATTTATTCGTGGATCTTTAGATATCAATATGTAACGTGTCATTTGTAAGCCTATGAGATATTGTATTTTGACTGTTATGATTCTATTTCAGAGTAGTCCTTGACTTTTCATCCCGAGGAAGTGGATTATTTCCGAAAAACATGTAGAGGAGTCAGGATCATCCCCCATCGTGGGTGGAATTGTAACAACCAGAACCTTTGTGAGTTGAGACCGTACCGTTACATCTTTGTGATTTTTGAACAGATTTATGTACATGTCTGATCAAAAAACTCTTTGGGGGTAATTTACTAAAACCAGAAAGTGCAGTTTTGCAGAGTAACCAATCAGCTTCCAGGTTTTATTGCCAAAGCTTAATTGAACAAGTTGATTGGCTCCCATGCACTGCTGCACCAGAATCTGAGTGTTCTAATTATATGTGTCAGGAATGGACTCAGCACTGGTGGTGGCACTCACCTGCCGTGTGGGCTGCAGTACCAGGGCTGACCAGCGGGTGCTCTCAGCAGCCAGAAGCTCACTCCTGCAATCAGCCAACACCTGGGGCTGATTGCAGGAGGTGTATTTAAGGAATGGCCAGACCTGCAGTCAGTGCCTTGGTCTATGTTTCCCATCAGCCCCCTGTACCGTGTATCCTGTTCTGCTGACTATCTGATTTGTTGCTGATCCTGACCTCTGCTGACTTCTCCTGCTTGATCCCTGGATTGCCTGACCATCCTTCTGCCTGATCCTCTGTACCGCGCTGCCCGTGAGTTACTGAACCCGGCTTGTGACCCTGACTATTCTTTGCCTGCTCCTCAGGTACCTCGCTGCCCGCACGTTGCTGACCTGGCCTGCCTGACTACGCCTGACGCTACCCAGATGATCCATCCATCCCGCACGGATCTGTCCCTGTTACCAGGTCTTCCAGCCTCTTCACGTCAGGCTTTCCCCCGTTCCATACCCTCGGCGGACCCCTCTACAGTTGGGTGCACTCAGGGGCCGCGACCTGGTCTCAGTCCTGCGCCAAGTGCATCCCCACCATCAGGGGCTCTGGTGAAAAGGCAGACTGGGGCTTAGACTCCGCGCCCTGGGGAATGCCGTTCTGTGGGTACTAGAGATCCCACCTGGCGCTGCCTGATAGTACCTTACGGCCTGCCTGACCATTCCGCCTCTCCAGCCCTGACTACACCTGTGTTCCTGAAGCCTGCTACTTCCCTGTGTCAGTCCACACGTTTCTGGTCACACCCGAATCCCTAACAATATGCCTCATACACACGATAAGAAAATCGTACAAAAAATTTAGCAGAACCACTGATCGAACGATTTTCTCTTCGTTGATGAGCAGAAGGTTTTAACTGATAATGATATTGTGAACGAAAAAATCCGGTTGAACAACAGTGAAAAATTTTGTCATTTCGCATATGAACGACCGATTTTCTGTGCGGTGGTATGACAGCCATCTGAAAAAAATCTATCAAGCGCTATCACACATGAGCAGAAACAGAAGATGACACGGATGTTTATGTCCAAGGAATCTTCGTAAACACGAATGAAAAATCCAAATGTTAAAAGTAGATTGGCCTAATGAGATCATGAAACCAGAATTGTGCAGATTATATTTTATGTATCACTATTTGTGTATATAGTTAATGTAATAAACAATATTATACTCATTGCTGGTAATTGTTGTGTAGATCGCTCATTCTGGCCGGAAGGGCGTGGCTACAAGGTCACACGCACACCGCATCACTTCCACTTGTACGGGAGACGTCAACACAATGTATTGCCCGACGACCGGTTTTTTAGATTGGTTAATGTGGGCCACGATTTTGACCAACAAATGAATGCCTCTCGGTTGTCGGATGACTGGGTGATTTTCTAATCGTGTATTCCCACCTTTAGTAAGTCAGTCCCTTTGTGTACTAATAAAAAATTTAGTTTTTATGTCTGTGTTGTCCTTTGAGTACCAAGATGGTCCATTTTCGCTTTGGGGGTATTTTCCCCTTCAATTTTTCTATAGTCATTTGGGATGATGGTACCCCACCTTATAATGATGTTTATGAATATGAGGCTTGCTATTAAATAATGAATAGCACTGGATATAGAATAGTTGATACTCCCTCTAGCAACAACTCGCATTATGTATCTCTATAGTGGATCAACTGGGCTTTTCCATTTTCTGTAGGTCAACGCGTTTCACCAGTAACAAGGCTTCTTCAGGACCAAAGATACTTGAGGGGGGCCTCACTATGTATATATAAAAGATAACAAATAACCACATATTAATGATAGATACATAATACAGAATATACATCAATAATCAACTCCTACAACCTCCCTCCCCCTCCATCCTACGCTCCCTCACCCACATCTTCAATCTCTCCCTCTCCTCCGGCACTTTCTCTTCCCCTCTGAAACATGCACACATCACCCCCATACTTAAAAAGCCCTCCCTGGACCCCAATGACCCGAACAACCTCAGACGCATCTCCCTGCTCCCATTTACATCTAAACTCCTCGAGCGCCTAGTCTACGCCCGCCTATGTTCTCACCTCAACGACAACAACCTCCT
Organism: Staurois parvus; assembly: GCF_062004578.1. Classification (NCBI taxonomy): domain Eukaryota; kingdom Metazoa; phylum Chordata; class Amphibia; order Anura; family Ranidae; genus Staurois; species Staurois parvus. Next base: position 3,762,458 of record NW_028318017.1, read on the forward strand.
CGATCCCCTACAGTCCGGCTTCCGTCCCCTACACTCCACCGAAACTGCTTTACTCAAACTCTCCAACGACCTGCTAACCGCCAAAGCTAATGGCCACTATTCAGTGCTCCTACTCCTTGACCTCTCTGCGGCCTTTGACAGTCGACCACCCCCTCCTCCTCAAAAAATTACACTCCCTCGGCCTCAGAGATTCTGCTCTCTCCTGGCTCTCATCCTACCTGTCACAACGCTCTTTCAGCGTTACCTATAATGCCACCACCTCCCCCTCACTCCCCCTCTCTGTTGGGGTCCCTCAAGGCTCTGTCCTCGGGCCCCTTCTCTTCTCCATCTACACCTCCTCCCTTGGCCAACTCATACACTCTCACGGCTTCAACTACCACCTCTATGCTGACGACACACAAATCTATCTCTCAACCCCCCACCTCACCCCCTTGGTCTCCGCCTGAATCACACACCTGTTGAGCGACATATCAGACTGAATGTCGCTCCACTTCCTTAAACTGAACCTCTCCAAAACCGAGTTTCTTGTCTTCCCTCCAACCCGGACACCACCCCCCTTTGACTTCTCCATCATGTCCAACAACGCCACCATCAAACCCGCCCCGCAGGCCAGAGTACTTGGTGTCATTTTGGACTCCAACCTATCCTTCCAGCCCCAAGTCCACTCTTTAACAAACTCGTGCAGACTCCGCCTCCGCAACATCGCCAAAATCTACACGTTCCTAACCCCAGAAACCACTAAACAGCTCATCCACTCCCTCATCATATCACGACTCAACTACTGCAACTCCCTCCTCACTGGCCTGCCTCGCCGCTGGCTATCCCCGCTTCAGTCCATCCTGAATACGGCTGCCAGACTCATTCACCTTTCCAACCGCTCCATCTCCGCCACCCCCCTCTGCCAATCCCTCCACTGGCTTCTGATTGCGCAACGGATCAAATTCAAAATCCTAACACTGACGTACAAAGCTGTCCACCATACTGCCCCGAACTACATCACTGACCTAATATCCAAGTACTGCCCAGCACGCACACTCTGCTCCTCACAAGACCTCCTTCTCTCTAGTTCCCTGGTTTCCTCCTCCCATGCCCGCCTCCAGGACTTCTCCAGGGTGTCACCCATCCTCTGGAACTCCCTGCCCCAACCCATCAGATTATCACCTACTCTCCTCTCCTTTAGGCGCACCCTGAAAACCCATCTCTTCAGGGAAGCCTACCCCGCCCCCTGCTACCTTGCCGACCTCCTCCACTCTTCCTACCACTCCATCCCCCACAGCTATCTCCTCCTGTACCACTATCCCCTCCCTCCTAGATTGTAAGCTCCAAAGAGCAGGGCCCTCGATCCCCTCATGTTTTGCATTGTATTGGTATTGTTCTGTCACATGTTCTGTCCCCCTTTATAATGTACAGCGCTGAGCGAACTATTGGCGCTTTATAAATACTGTATAATAATAATAATAGTTCAATATTAGCATAGAGAATGCATACTCACTTGGGTTGTGCAGGGTGGTCTGATCAGCAGTCTTGGGGGCAGACATAGGGGCTACCAACAGAGGCCCCCAAACTCCAGCCCCACGTAATAACAGAAAGGTGGCCGGGAAGCAAATCTAAGTGCATTAATGGTATACATAAGTCTGTTTGTTCCACCACTCATCAATCTATATATTACATATACACAGCATGTTAAAATGCATTTTGTATATATTACAAATATTTTTCATATATTTTGTAATAAAAACACATTTCAACATAGTGTATGTGTGTGTGTGTATATATATATATATATATATAAATATATGTTTGTGTGTGTATATAGAAATATATATATGTGTGTGTGTGTGTGTGTGTGTGTATATATATGTGTGTGTGTGTGTGTGTGTGTGTGTGTGTGTATGTATATATATATATATATATATATATACATATACAGTTGTGTTCAAAATAAGGTCAGACATCACTAACCGGATCAATCACTGTTTTTGGTAGAAATGATATTTCTACATGGCAAATAATTTCCTAGCAGGTGTAGTAGAGTAATAGAAATCCAACAGACCCAACAGTCATGACATGCATGCTGATGATTCTGTGTCATTGAATCACTCATTGAGGGGCGTGTTCAAAATAATAGCAGTGTGGAGTTCTATTAGTGAGGTCATTCATTCTTTGAAAAACAGGTGGCAATTATTGCCCTTATTTAAGGAAGGAAGGCAGCAAATGTTGTACATGCTGGTTACAGTGCATTTCTCTCTGAAATTCTGAGGAAAATGGGTCATTCCAGACATTGTTCAGAAGAACAGCGTACCTTGATTAAAAAGTTGATTGGAGAGGGGAAAACATATAAAGAAATGCAGAAAATGATCGGCTGCTCAGCTAAAATGATCGCAAATGCTTTAAAATGGCAACCAAAACCTGAAAGACGTGGAAGAAAGCGAAAAACTACCATTGGAATGGATAGAAGAATAGCCAAAATGGCGCGGACTCAGCCAACAATCAGCTCCAGGAAGATGAAAGAAGGTGTGACGTTCCCTGTGAGGACTGTTACAATTAGAAGACGCCTATGTGAAGCCAAGCTATCTGCAAGAAGCCCCCGCAAAGTCCCACTGTTGGAGAAAAGACGTGCTGAAGAGGTTACAATCTGCCAAAGAGCACATTGACTGGCCTAAAGAGAAATGGCCCAACATTTTGTGGACTGATGGAAGTAAGATTGTTCTTTTTGGGTCTAGTGGGCGGAGACAGTTTGTCAGACGACCCCCAAACACTGAATTCAAACCACAGAACACTGTGAAGACAGTGAAGCATGGTGGTGCAAGCATCATGATATGGGGATGTTTCTCATACTACGGTGTTGGGCCTATTTATCGCATACCAGGGATCATGGATCAGTTTGAATACATCAGAATACTTGAAGAGGTCATGCTGCCTTATGCTGAAGAGGAAATGCCCTTGAAATGGGTGTTCCAACAAGACAACCCCAAACACACCAGTAAACGGGCAACATCTTGGTTCCAGACCAACAAGATTGACGATATGGAGAGGCCAGCCCAATCCCCGGATCTTCATCCAATAGAAAACTTGTGGGGTGACATCAAAAATGCCGTTTCTGAGGCCAAACCAAGAAATAGAGAAGAACTGTGGAATGTGGTCCAATCATCCTGGGCTGGAATACCTGATCACAGGGGCCAGAAGTTGGGTGACTCCATGCAACACAGATGTACAGCAGTTCTCAGAAACAGTGCGACTACAACCAAATATTCATGAAGTCATTCAAAGGAAAGCAAAATCTTCAAACATTTCTCAGTTTATATAGTGAATGTTTGAGTTTGTAAAGAAGAATACAAACACTGCGATTTTTTTGAACCGTCTAATATTCACTTTTCTTCAATTATTTTAGAGGAACAACACAAATTTGATGTATTTTTCTTCATGTTTTGATTTGGAATAGAATGTGTTGTGTTCCCAATGCATTTGTGTGGATGGAAATAAAAGCTATTAGAAGGATTTTCAGCTTTATTCACTTTTTTCAACACACTGCTATTATTTTGAACACAACTGTATATATATATAAATATATATATAAAAGTGCAGCGCTAAAAAGTTATCATACATGCTTACATACATAAAATTAGTCCCAGCAAAGGTGACTTGGAGTAAAAGTTCACACTAACCAGATGTGCACATTAAAAGTGCAATGTAGAGATCATGAGGCTCATGGGGTAATCCACTGGAGGAGTCGTTTTCTTCAGGCGGATCATCGTTCTGTTCTCGGTTGTCAAGGAGTCTCTCTTCCTGCCCAGCTCTGCACCACCCGGGGATCCTCTCTGACCAAGAGAACACCATTTCTACTCTGATGATTAGCCCATGAGCCTCATGATCTCTACACTGCACTTTTAATGTGCACATCTGGTTAGTGTGCACTTTTACTCCAAGTCACCTTTGCTGGGACTATTTTTATTCACATTTAATCATTGTGTTTTTTATATATGTATGATAACTTTTTAGCGCTGCACTTTTATATATATTTTCTTGTGAGGATTTTTTGTTGGTTATCCTGTGTGCCTAGCTGCTTTAATTTCTAAACTTATTCCTTTACTTTATATATAAATATACAGTTGTGACCAAAATTATTCAACCCCCAATGCTGTAAAGGGGTTTAGGGACTATAGTGTACATTTGGAATTGTATTCAGAATCAAATCCTACAAGGACGTTGTAACTACCCAAATGCAACTAAAATGACATCAATTGTTTATGTAATACAGTAGTAAATGGTTCTTATGTGGTTTCTTCATTGCCACAATTATTCAACCCCTTAAAGACTACCACTCTGAAGAACAGAGGTTCATACAGGTGCTTTCCATCAGGTATTGAAAACACCTGTGGATGTCACCGAGCAGCAATCAAGCATAATAAGCACCAATTAGGCAGCTTTAAAATGACTGTGATACTCAGCTCCTTCTAGACATTTACTGGTGTGGTTACAAACATGGTGAAGGCAAGAGAATGGTCCAGGAAGACAAGAGAAGAGGTGATTTCTCTTCACAGGAAGGGCAATGGCTATAAGAAGATTGCAAAGATGTTAAACATACCAAGAGACACCTTAGGAAGCATCATTCGCAAATTCAAGGCAAAGGGCACTGTTGAAACGCTACCTGGTCGTGGCAGAAAGAAGATGCTGACTTCGACTGCTGTGCGCTACCTGAAGCGTAGAGTGGAGAGAAGTCCCCGTGTGACTGCTGAGGAACTGAGAAAAGATTTGTCAGATGTGGGTACAGAAGTTTCAGCCCAGACAATAAGACGCACACTGCGTAATGAAGGCCTCCGTGCCAGAACTCCCAGGCGTACCCCCTTGCTGTCTCCAAAGAATAAGAAGAGTCGACTGCAGTATGCCAAAAGCCATGTGGACAAACCACAAAAGTTGTGGGATAGTGTTCTGTGGACTGATGAAACAAAATTAGAACTGTTTGGGCCCATGGATCAACGCTATGTTTGGAGGAGGAAGAACAAGGCCTATGATGAAAAGAACACCTTGCCTACTGTGAAGCATGGTGGAGGGTCAATCATGCTTTGGGGCTGTTTTGCTTCTGCAGGTACAGGGAAGCTTCAGCGTGTGCAAGGTACCATGAATTCTCTTCAGTACCAGGAGATATTGGATGGAAACGTGATGCAGTCCGTCACACACCTGAGGCTTGGGAGACGTTGGACCTTTCAACAGGACAATGATCCCAAGCATACCTCCAAGTCCACTAGAGCATGGTTGCAGAGGAAAGGCTGGAACATTTTGGAGTGGCCATCGCAGTCACCAGACTTAAATCCGATTGAGAACCTCTGGTGGGACTTAAAGAAAGCAGTTGCAGTGCGCAAGCCTAAGAATGTGACTGAACTGGAGGCCTTTGCCCATGAAGAATGGGCGAAGATACCCGTAGATCGCTGCAAGACACTTGTGTCAAGCTATGCTTCACGTTTAAAAGCTGTTATAACTGTAAAAGGATGCTGTACTAAGTACTAAGATTGAATGTCACTTGGGGGTTGAATAAAACTGATAATGCTGTGAGCACAGAAAAGACATTTGTGGTTATTTCATTATAACTGTTATGTTATATTTGTCTGACCTACAAGTGCCTCTTTAATGTAAATGTAAGCAAGATGACTGAATGATCAAAAGCAATGTCAAACTGGCCAAAACACTCAATTTCAGTGGGGGTTGAATAATTTTGGTCACAACTGTATGTGTGTGTGTATATAGAAATATATGTGTGTGTATATATATATGTATACTGTATATGTTCTGCCTTCCCTATACGCGGTGGCCATCATTAGTTTGTCTGGTGCCAATCCTCGCCATGCGCGATAGTGCATTTCCGCAACCGGACAACCGGTCATCCTTCTCCAGATGTTTCTATGCGCATGCACATTTCTATTCACAATTCGTCTCACCGGAAATCCCTTACAACTAGGGGGTGGTGAGTTGGTGCTTCACTGTAAGCACACTGCTCTGGATGGCTTTGCTGTGCACAACCATCCAGACCAGTGTGCCCGAGCCAACAGGGAGGAGGACTGTTAGTAAACAAAGCAGCCCTCCTCCCCATTGGAGATCCTCAGTAATCATCGGGCGCCAGCAGGCAATCACTGGCCGGGACCCCGTGATTGACAACCACAGCTGCAAATGGTGGCACAGGTAGGGTGCACGCCCCTACCTGTAAATGCAAAATCATGTATATATACACATGTGATTTTGAGCACCCTTGACACCCTGTAGCAGTATATCTCTTATAGGGTGGCAGGGAAGTGGTTAATATGTGGTTATTTTTTATCTTTTAGATATACATAGTGAGGCCCCCCTCAAGTATCTCTGGTCCTGAAGAAGCCATGTTACTGGTGAAACTCGTTGACCTACAGGCACTGGAAAAGCACAGTTAATCCACTTTGGGTCCTTTGACACAGGGCAGATCCAAGTAGCGGATCTGCTTGCTCAGTGGGGGATCTCTCTGCTGATCCCCACTGAGCAAGCAGATGACAGGTCTGTGTCAGACACAGAGTAGCTCGCTCTCCTCAACGAGCAATCGGATGAAAACGGACCAGCTGTTTGTTTCCATCCGACCCGATACAATGGACAGAAGGGGAATTGGATCCCCATCCATCCCTTTTATGCAGATCGGATGTCTGTGGCTATAAATGGACACATGTCCGTTTACACCCACCACTCCATAGAGGACAATGGAGGTTCCCATCGGGTCAGCCTGAAAAAGTGGGCAGGTGGACACAATCGGAACATCCCTGTGAAAGAAGCCTATAGAGATACATAACATGAGAAATGACGGCAAGACAGGAGAGATGAGAATACCAACATGTTTCATGCATTAGGCACTAAACCATAGCAAACCCCCCCACACTGCTTTCTCTACATTTAAATATACAAAATCAATTAGCATGTTAACCACTTGCTGACCGCAGATAGCCGAATGATGGCTTCACTGCAGCCGGCCAGTTCTGGGTGGGCATCATATGACGTCCTCCCAGAACGCTCTCTCCTGCGCACCCCTGGGGGTGCACACCCGGCAATCTCCATGATCGCTGTGTCCTACGGACACATCTGATCACGTGTTATGGTAAAGAGCCAATCACAGCGGCCTTTAACCACATGATCAGCCATGTCCAATGACACACTGATCAACAGGAAAAGCAATTTCCAGGTATCAGCTGCACTTTCCTCACGCTGTCACAGCATGAGGAAAATAATGCTGAGAACTGGCAGTTGTCAGAGGAGGGATCTGCACTGATCATCAGTACCCTGATGATCGGGGCCCAGCAGTGCCACCCACCAGTGCTGCCCACAAGTGCCCAGCAGTGCCTGCCACTAGTCAGTGCCCAGCAGTGCCACCCACCAGTGCCCAGCATTGCCACCCACCTGTGCCCATCAGTGCTGCCCACCAGTGCCCATCGGTTCCACCAGTCAGGGCACTGCTGGGCACTGACTGGTGGCACTGCTGGGCACTGACTGGTGGCACTGCTGGGCAACCAGTCAGTGCTGTCAGTCAGTGCCCAGCAGTGGCGCCAGTCAGTGCCCATCATAAGTGCCAGCCCATCTTTGCCACCCATCAGTGCCACCTATCAGTGCAGCCTCATCAACGCACGTCAGTGAAGGAGAAAAATTACCTGTTTGCAAAATTTTATAATAGAAACAAGAAAAACTTTTTTTTTTCACTTTTTTTGCTCTTTTTTTGTTTATAGGGCAAAAATTAAAACACCCAGCAGAGAGAACATACCACCAAAAGAAAGTTCTATTTGTGTGAAAAAAGTGATAAAAAAATTCCTATGGGTACAGTGTTGCATGACCGCGCAATTGTCATTCAAAGTGAAACAGCAGTGAAAGCTGAAAATTGGCCAGGTATATCAGGGTGTGCTTCTTCCCCACATGAGAGCTGGGATGTCCAGCAACATTTATATAAAAGACATTTCCCGCACTCAAGGCACTAATACACCTCCAGGGTTGTGTGGGATCCCTGATGTACAGGAAGACAGGACTTCAGTGAGGAACATTTCCCTCACTCAGGACAGGAAAGTGGCTTCTCCCCCGTGTGAGATCTCTGATGTCTGGAAAGACAGGACTTGTCTGAAAAACATTTCCCGCACTTGGGGCAGGAATATGGCTTCTCCCCCGTGTGAGACCTTTGATGTTTAATGAGGTCTGATTTCTGTAAGCAAAATTTTCCACACTCAGGACAGGAATACCGTTTTTCTCCTGTGTGAGATCTCTGATGTAAGACAAGTTGTGATTTTTGTATAAAACATTTCCCGCACTCAGTACAGGAATATGTCTTCTCCCCAGTGTGCAGTCTCTGATGTACAGAAAAATATGACTTCTGTGAAAAACATTTCCCGCACTCAGAACAGAAATATGGCTTTTCGCCCGTGTGAGATCTCTGATGTCTGACAAGTTGTGGTCTTTCTACAAAACATTTCCCGCATTCAGAACAGGAATATATCTTCTCTCCCGTATGCAATTTCTGATGTCTAGAAAAATGTGACTTCCGCAAAAAACATTTCCCGCACTCAGGACAGGAATACGGCTTCTCTCCTGTGTGACATTTTTTGTGCGCATTAAGACGGCATTTAAAACTGAAGCACTTCCCACACTCAGTACAAGAGAAGCTCTTCCCTGTTGGAAGGCCGGCCCGGTCCCACACAGTCTGAGGTTCCTCAGGATACGAGGAATCCGATGGTCCATCTACACTGGGTGGTGCCGGATGGACATTGGAGGGAGCCGGGTTTTCTCCTGGACTATACTGTGTGATGTCCTCATCTTCTACTTTCCAGTCTGGAGACAAAGTGAGACAATCCTCGGAGGTTTTCCTCATCTCCCGGCCATGGACTAAAATACAAAGACAAAGAGGATTACTAGACAGGAGCTGATTGGTTCCCCCAAACCAGGACTCCGCCCACATCAGGCAGCTTGGTCTCTGAGGAGCTTACAATTCCACCCTCAAGGGAACTAGGAAATGGCTCCTCTGATCTCCTACCAGGTCATTTCTTTATTCATGGACCTTAGTCAGAGAGTGAGGAAACAACCAGAACTGTCTTTTATAGGAGGGACAGTGATGAGGGGATTATAGGATGAGGGTCCCCACCCCCTCTATCACTCATCGCCATCTTCCCAACACAAGAAGTACTGCACTTCCTTATTTACTCCATGATTTAGTCATGAAGAACAGCGGGGCTGAGCCCCACCAGAGGTCAGAGAGTGAGGATGGGGGGAGAACAACCAAGATGAAGACTGGACTGATCCTGAAGACCACCATCATTGGGGTATTGACTCCTCCCTCATTATCACTTTCTGTTTAAGGGTCCAAAGTTGGAGGATGTTATTGCATTATTATCACAATGTACAAGTCTGTGCTCCAATCACATCATCTGATATAAAATGTCCAGCTGGTAAATAGGTGTAACAAAAGAGAATCATATTATGTGTATATATAGCAGTGGGGGGAGGGGGGAGAGCAGAAGTCAGGACTATGTAATGTACAACATAGAGTATATAGTGCAGGGGTCAGGAGTATGTAATGTACAACATAGAGTATATAGTGCAGGGGTCAGGAGTATGTAATGTACAACATAGAGTATATAGTGCAGGGGTCAGGAGTATGTAATGTACAACACAGAGTATATAGTGCAGGGGTCAGGAGTATGTAATGTACAACATAGAGTATATAGTGCAGGGGTCAGGAGTATGTAATGTACAACATAGAGTATATAGTGCAGGGGTCAGGAGTATGTAATGTACAACATAGAGTATATAGTGCAGGGGTCAGGAGTATGTAATGTACAACATAGAGTATATAGTGCAGGGGTCAGGAGTATGTAATGTACAATATAAATTATACAGTGTAAGGGTCAGGACTCATAATATTGGTATTCAGTAATCAGTGGAATATTAAATGTTTCCTGTAGACAAGTTGCAGAGATCCCACACCGCTGCCTCCCATCTCCTGAGACTGCACTCAGTGACTTGGGTCTGAGACTATACAGACATATCCCTCCACCCGGCACAGCCAGCAGACCACAGAGCAAGGAACCCTGGGAGAAATGTTCTGTCAGAGATCCTGCTAGACCCAGACATGGGGTAGAATACCCAAAACACACAACCCAGGCACAATCTTCATAAATCCAGTCTAGATACATAAATTGTGTCTGCAGCACAGAGAAGGAAGATTATCCGAGAGAAATCCAGGAATACAGGACGGGGAACACAGCAACGCAAGCCCATGATGACTAGTTAACTGGGGCTTGGGCGACTTACTCTGAGCAATAAAGACCAGCCTGATACACTTTCACAGCCCGCACTATCTCTGGCCACCAGAGAGACTCTACTCCAAGCCAGCTGGCTGACCACAGACTGGTCTGCTAGGTGACCACACACACACAGATCTCCATCTGGCAGATTTGCCAGTTTACAATCTGCATGCAATCTGCCAACACACAAAGCAATTGCATACAGATTGGCAAGGAACTTAGACCGAGCATATAGACACTAAAATGTAAATGTTTTTAATTTAACATCCCAAAAGTGGGCAGTGCATAAAATATATAAAAAAAAAAAGAATTACAAAAAAGACAAATACAATTGGCTATTCACTATAAAATGAAAAGGGAATAAAAACCAGAAATAAAACTTTTACCAAGATTTATCCTGTAAGTGGAAAAAGTCAAAAGAAAATCCTCGATTCGCCAGTCAAATACAACCGGCTCCATACGAATCACACCGTCCATATCTCAGGGTCCTCAGTTTATTAAAATATGAGCCCTTGGTCAATCAACCTCAGGGGATGTTCCCCTCCCAGCCCACATGACTTTCTGTGTTCTGAAGTGACAAGTCTCAAATGGGCCAAGAATGGTTCTGATCGATGGGTTCGGGGATATGATTTCCAACACCAGCGCGTCAGTCCGATCGCCGCAGTACCAATCATTGTTCAGCTGTCGTAATCAGGCGCCATATAACTATTTTGGGTGTTTCTCTGGGATTCTACAGAGGCTACAAATCCAGTTTTACCTGTATATGGAGCCTAAAATTTTTCCAATCAGAAGAAAGTATTTCCATCTCTCTGCAACTAATATTTTAGCTTTTATGAGAGATGAAATGGATTCCTCTGATCTGTGGATATAACTCAAAGCTGGCAGACATTTTGGAGCCTTCTGACTTTCCCCTACAGGTCCTTGCAGCTGAAATAACTATAGTTCTTCTTTGAGCTTCAGGAAGGTGAGAAATCCATGTCTACATGGAAGGGATCGTTATACTGGCATCTCGGTGTCACTCCTGGCCTAGAAGCTGCTCTGTCCTTTCAGATGCTAATTGGTGAACATATGTCTCTGACTGATTACTGAATACTGTATCTCTAATAACACGGAATGAAACTAGATCTACAATCACATCCTTCTACAGATCACGTCACATCTCAGCTATTGATAAAATGATTCTACTCTTACATTTATGTTACACCAGAGTATTACAGGCTGATATCACCCAGTCCCCGCCCTACTCTGGACCAATCAGTGAGCAGTATGGGTGGAGGAATGGATTTAGTGTTCATGACCCACCTGTGCTGATCTCTGTAGGAGTGTCCTCCTCTATAAATGTCCCCGTTATTCCATCCTCCTCCATAGACTGCTGATCGTCCATCACATACGCCTCTTCTTCTTCGGCATTAACATCAAATTCTATATCGATTGGATCTCCACTCTAACATCAAGAAAATTAGATAGAACATCATCTGTAAAAGAAAAGCTCATAAAAAAAAACACACATCATCTCCACAAGTCCATGCTCTAGGTCAGGGGTCTTCAAACTATGGCCCTCCAGCTGTTGAAGAACTACAAGTCCCATCATGCCTCTGCAAGTCTTGCCTGTGGCTGTCAGAATTTTGCAAGGCCTCATGGGACTTGCAGTTCCTCAACACGTGGAGGGCCATAGTTTGGAGACCCCTGTTCTAGGTGATCTGTCCCACCAACCTTGTAATGAAGAGGGATATTGTGATCTTCTTGTGTGGAATCCCGGGAATACAGAGGACGGGGACATCTCTCTGGTGGGTTCCCATGACTGGATCCATCTGTAGGAAACACACACACTGACTGAATCCATTGTTTCTATGTGTTTATCAGATGATAGGGGATCTAGGTGGATCCTCCGTACTGCTCTCTCCTTTACAATAAAGTCTCCTCTTACCCGGTGATGTGAGGGGCGGCTGATTGTCCATCATGACGTCCTTGTAGAGGTCCTTGTGTCCTTCTAAATACTCCCACTCCTCCATGGAGAAATAGACAGTGACACCCTGACACCTTATAGGAACCTGACACACACAATGATACAGTCACCATCCAGACACATCCCTTGTCTGTTACTGGAGAATGTCCCAGAATTCCCGGCACCGCTCACCTCTCCTGTCAGCAGCTCCATCATCTTCTTGGTGACTTCTAGAATCTTCTGCATGTTGTGTCTCTCAGGGTTTAGGGAGTCACATGGAGGCACTGTGATGGTCATATGATCACCTGACTTCAGAAGAGGAAATCTCTGTATTGTGGAACCAATAGGAATATAATGTTAGAATCCCAGAATCCTCCTCACCTCTCCGGTTAGGTCTGTGTTTTATTTATAGAGATATGAGTGATGTCATGTCACCTCCCAGAATCCTCCTCACCTCTCCGGTCAGGTCTGTGTTTTATTAACAGAGATAAGAGTGACGTCATGTGACCTCCCAGAATCCTCCTCACCTCTCCGGTCAGGTCTGTCTTTTTAATGGAGACAAGAGTGATGGCATGTGACCTCCCAGAATCCTCCTCACCTCTCCGGTCAGGTCTGTGTTTTATTGATAAGAGATATGAGTGATGTCATGTGACCTCCCAGAATCCTCCTCACCTCTCCGGTCAGGTCTGTGTTTTATTGATAGAGATATGAGTGATGTCATGTGACCTCCCGGAATCCTCCTCACCTCTCCGGTCAGGTCTGTCTTTTTAATGGGGACAAGAGTGATGGCATGTGACCTCCCAGAATCCTCCTCACCTCTCCGGTCAGGTCTGTTTTATTAATAGAGATATGAGTGATGTTGTGACCTCCCAGAATCCTCCTCACCTCTCCGGTCAGGTCTATGTTTTATTTATAGAGATATGAGTGATGTCATGTGACCTCCCAGAATCCTCCTCACCTCTCTGGTCAGGTCTGTGTTTTATTAATAGAAATATGAGTTATGTCATGTGACTTTCCAGAATGCTCCTCACCTCTCCAGTCAGCATGCAGATGATCTCCAGGGTGAGGTTTAGTATCTTCTCAGTCATGTGACTCCGGTCCTCCTCCATCCTCATTGGTGCCATCATGTGACGGATAACTTTGGGAAATGAAAGTAAGAATGATTTGGATGGTATTTGTCACACAATAATAGGATGTGGATGTGAGGGGGGGATAGGAGGGTTGCTGGACATTTAAGGAATACTGCCCTGATGGAAACACATTTCATTTGGACTGTTTAGTATTTGCCACATTTTTGCAAACCCAGAACCCTCTTGGTGGCCAGATCTTACCCCTTTCTCTGTTGGGTTTGTTTGGTCTCTGAACTGGTTTTGATGAGTTTTAAATCTGCAGACAAGAAATGATAAATATGATCCTTCCTATGACTTGTTTGCTCTGAGGCAGTGCTGTGAGGTCAATGTCGGCTCATCATAATGTCCAGGAAGGGAAATTGCTGAATTTTGGCTAATCAGGACAATTACCAGAGCCCCAGTTGCAGGTTCCAATCTCTGGCAGCCTGCTGACTGACAGGAGTGATGTGACTGTCACTCTCTGAAGTGAGAGAAGGGATTGGATAGCAGGAGGGTGCTACTGGTGGAGTAGAGAGCTGTGAGGGAGGAGTCTGTTTTCTTCCCTTCAATGGCAGCCCAGTGTGGTGAGGACAGTGGGGGGTGGGGGTGGAGTTTGATCTCTTGGTTGCCAAGTATTCTGTAGTTTTGAGGATATTGTACAGAGTGGCAATGAGTTCCTGGGGCTCCAGACACTGCCAGAGCCTGTTTCATGGGAATTTATTGGACTATACACCCATTAAGCAATGCTGTCCAAACAGACCTCCACAAAGAACAAGTGATCTTCTTTGGTCTATTCTGTGTCCTGCAACATATTTCTTGACCAGTGAGATGAGGAGCTGAAGACTTCTTTAACTTGTTAGCAGGAGTTCTTTAAAAAGTCGGAAAAGTAAGTGCAGGTGTGGTGGGAGGACCATGAGAGACCAAGAGACCCCTATCAGCCTTGAAGCCTAACTACCCCCTCAGAGGCCCCCACAGCCCTTCAGCCCCACTAACCTCTCAGAGTTTTTCAGCCCTTCCTATGATGCCCCCAAAGTCTTTCAGCTACACTTCCTCCTCAGGGGTCCCAGAGCCCTGCAGATGCAGTAAACCCTCAGAGGTTCCCCGAGTCCTTTAGTCCCACTACCTCCTCAGAGACCCCTCAGCTCCTCTACTTTCTTCAGAACCCTCAGTATTTTCCTCCCTCTGACACCAATGATGGGACATAGTCTTCATGGCAGGCTGGGGAATGTTTTCTTCCTCCTGACCAGCAATGTAAGGGGCTCTGTGCTCCATACTCCTGACCCCGGCACTCCATCATTGTGTTGGCTGCATAGTGTAATGATTGCCCATTGGCTGCCTGTGTAGTGTCATCATTGCCCTTTGTAGGCCATGTATGGCTTCTGTTGTTTAGAGTACCATATTACTATAATTTATGAAGAGAATGTTCTGGCTCCATAAATGATGAAAGGTGGTGACCCTGAAGGGGTTACTATACAAATAATAAATGTAGCAGTAAATGGGGGATAGAAGGAGAAGAAGCTCTAATCCACCACCATAGTCCCGGCCACAAATACTCTGGAGATGTAAACAGAGAGGGCACCTCTCATAACCTGGTGACATCTGATGTGTATGGATTGGGAAACAGCAATCTTTGTCCAGGAGGGATATTGGCAGGGGAAGAGGTTCTAAAAAGCGCTCTTACCCCGCCAAGATTCCTTACCCATTTATAGCTCAGAATAACTTAATACATCTTCTATATCATCATATATCACTAAATTCATGCAAAACTATATTTATAATCATCAATAACTGGTAAACCGATATAAAAATACTATAAAAATGTATACAACAGATGAATAAAAAAAACAGCTCAATATCAATATTCAGTCCAGACAGAACAATTGTATTCAGCTGAAAAATCCATTTTGATTACCATCTGGATGTCTTTTTAATAAAATTGCCCCTCCCCCTCCACCCCAGGTTCATAATCTCATCCTCCTGAAATCCAGTCCTTTTTTGCCTCGTATTGTGAGACTCATCATAGTGTCTCTGGAGGGCGCTGATAGTTCCCGTGTAAAATCTTACAGAAATCTTCCCGAATCCCAACCTTTACTTATCATTTCATTCCTCCCACATACAATGTCTGGAACCGGCATTTCATGACACCAATACCTCCCCTCCTGGTACAGACCAGAATTCCCTCATTGGAATATACGGGGTTAATCTGGGTTCCCACACTATATATGTGTGTATCATCACCTGCTGGAGATAAAAGACGTCACAGTGACCGTGGAGGAAGAGGACGGACGTGACCGTGGAGGAAGAGGATGGATGTGACCGTGGGGGAAGAGGACAGACGTGACCGTGGGGGAAGAGGACGGACGTGACCGTGGGGGAAGAGGACGGACGTGACCGTGGGGGAAGAGGACGGACGTGACCGTGGGGGAAGAGGACGGACGTGACCGTGGGGGAAGAGGACGGACGTGACTGTGGGGGAAGAGGACGGGCGTGACTATGGAGGTAGAGGACGGACGTGACTATGGAGGTAGAGGATGGACATGACGGGGGATTACTGGGTGTAAATAGGAAATAACATCTTATTACCTCCTCTGCTGCCACTTCCACCGTCTCCTCTCTACTTCCTCCCCACTCACCTCTCACCCAGAACTTCCTGTTTGTAGATGACATCACTTCCTCTCTTCCATAGTGATTAAAATCTTTCCCAAGTTATAGACCTGTTAGTGGAACTTCTATAGTTGGGAAGATACTGGAGAGTTTAATAAAAGACCACATAGAGGAGTTCTTGCTGGAAACAAATATTGTAAGCCACAGACAGCATGGATTCATGAAAGACAGAAGTCACACAAATCTGATTTCTTTTTATGAGGGGGTGAGCAAAACCTTGGACAGAGGGGTGGCTGTGGACGTGGCATACTTGGACAGAGGGGTGGCTGTGGATGTGGTACACTTGGACAGAGGGGTGGCGGTGGACGTGGTATACTTGGACAGAGGGGTGGTGGTGGATGTGGTATACTTGGACAGAGGGGTGGCTGTGGATGTGGTATACTTGGACAGAGGGGTGGCGGTGGACGTGGTATACTTGGACAGAGGGGTGGTGGTGGATGTGGTATACTTGGACAGAGGGGTGGCTGTGGATGTGATATACTTGGGCAGAGGGGTGGCGGTGGACGTGGTATACTTGGACAGAGGGGTGGCGGTGGACGTGGTATACTTGGACAGAGGGGTGGTGGTGGACGTGGTATATTTGGACAGAGGGGTGGTGGTGGATGTGGTATACTTGGACAGAGGGGTGGTGGTGGATGTGGTATACTTGGACAGAGGGGTGGCTGTGGATGTGATATACTTGGGCAGAGGGGTGGTGGTGGACGTGGTATACTTGGAAAGAGGGGTGGTGGTGAACATTGTATACTTGGACAGAGGGGTGGTGGTGGATGTGGTATACTTGGATTTTGCAAAAGCATTTGACACAGCTCCCACACACGGATAATGTGTAAGGTAAAGTCTATGGGCTGGAAAAATCCGAATGTAAATGGATAGAAAACTGGCTGAAAGATCGTATTCAGAGAGTAGTGGTTAATGGTTCTTCCTCTGAATGGTCTAGGGGTGTCAGTGGTGTACCCCAAGGTTCAGTGTTATTAGTGGGGTACCCCAACGTTCAGTTGGGACCCTTATTTTTAATATATTTATAAACAATATGGGGTGTGAGATTATAAATCCCATGTCAGTGTTTGCAGATGACACCAAGCTGTGTCGGGGAATAACGTCCTTACAGGATGTCTCCAACTTACAAGCCGACCTCAATGCTCTGTGTAATTGGGGGACTATGGGGCCAATGAGGGCTAATGGTGATAAATGTAAGGTTCTGCACTTGGGGGCTAAGAATATGCATGCATCATACATACTAGGGGGGTACAACTGGGGGGGTCAATGGTGGAGAAGGATCTGGGGGGTCAATGATGGAGAAGGATCTGGGGGGGTCAATGGTGGAGAAGGATCTGAGAGTTCTGATAGATCATAAGCTTAATAATGGCAGGAGAAGTATAGACTCCAGAGAGATATCACCCCCCCCCCCCCCGGTACAAATCATTAGTAAGACCTCATCTGGAATATGCAGTTCAGTTTTGGGCTCCAATTCACATAAAGAACATTGGGGAACTGGAGAAAGTACAGAGAAGGACAACCAAACTGATAAGAGGCATGAAGGAGATCAGCTATGAGGAAAGATTAGAGGAACTGAATGTATTCTCTACTGATAAGAGGAGATTAAGGGGGGATATGATCTCCATGTATAATACATAAGGGGGGATATGATCCCCATGTATAATACATAAGGGGGATATGATCTCCATGTATAATACATAAGGGGGATATGATCTCCATGTATAATACATAAGGGGGGATATGATCTCCATGTATAATACATAAGGGGGGGATATGATCTCCATGTATAATACATAAGGGGGATATGATCTCCATGTATAATACATAAGGGGGATATGATCTCCATGTATAATACATAAGGGGGGATATGATCTCCATGTATAATACATAAGGGGGGATGTGATCTCCATGTATAATACATAAGGGGGATATGATCTCCATGTATAATACATAAGGGGGGATATGGTCTCCATGTATAATACATAAGGGAGGGATATGATCTCCATGTATAATACATAAGGGGGGATATGATCTCCATGTATAATACATAAGGGGGGATATGATCTCCATGTATAATACATAAGGGAGGGATATGATCTCCATGTATAATATATCAGTGGGTCATATAGTGAACTCGGTGTAGAGTTACTCACCCTGAGGTCATCACAGAGGACAAGGGGGCGCTTTTTACGTCTGGAGTAAAAGAAATGTAATCTCCAAACACGGAAAGGTTTCTTCACAGTAAGAGCTGCGAGAATGTGGAATAGACTCCCTCAAGAGTTGGTTGTGGCCAGCTCAGTGGATTGCTGTAGGAAAGTCCTGGATTCTTTCTTGGATACACAGAATATAACTGGATAGTAATATTTATAGGTAAAGTTGATCCAGGGAATATCCGATTGCCTCTCGGGGGATCAGGAAGGAATTTTGTTCCCCTGCAGGAGCAAATTGGATCATGCTTTGCTGGGTTTTTTGCCTTCCTCTGAATAAACTGTGGGTGTAGGATTATAACTTTTTTTTTTTTAAGTATGTTTGAACTGGATGGACTGTTGTCTTTTTTCAGCCAGACTAACTATGTAACTATGTAATATACACTTACTACTGATATAAGGGGGTTCTTCTCCCACTGGCCACTACACAGACTACTGGTATAATGTTGTCCTTCTCCCATTGGTCACCAATGTAAGGGACCACTACACTGACCACTGATATAAGGGGATCCTTCTCCCATTGGTCACCAATGTAAGGGACCACTACACTGACCACTGATATAAGGGGTCCTTCTCCCATTGGTCACCAATGTAAGGGACCACTACACTGACCACTGATATAAGGGGATCCTTCTCCCATTGGTCACCAATGTAAGGGACCATTACACTGACCACTGATATAAGGGGGTCCTTCTTCCATTGGTCACCAATGTAAGTGACCACTACACTGACCACTGATATAAGGGGATCCTTCTCCCATTGGTCACCAATGTAAGGGACCACTACACTGACCACTGATATAAGGGGATCCTTCTCCCATTGGTCACCAATGTAAGGGACCATTACACTGACCACTGATATAAGGGGGTCCTTCTTCCATTGATCACCAATGTAAGGGTCCACTACACTGACCACTGATATAAGGGGGTCGTTCTCTTATTGGTCACCATTGTAAGGGACCACTACACTGACCACTGATATAAAGGGGTCGTTCTCCCATTGGTCACCAACGTAAGGGACCAGTGCACTGTCCACTGATAGTAGGGGTCCTTCTCCCATTGGATACCATCTTAAGGGACCACTACATTGGCCACCTAGGATGAGCTCTGGGTTCCGTTGTTGGAGAGTAGGGATGAGCAACAGTTCAAACCAAACTTTTATTGTTCTGGCCCCCTGTTAGCCAGAAACTGGTCATCATATATAGACCAGACATTTCCACAGCTTCTATATAGGGCCCACTGTCACTGGTGCCTGAGGACGCCATGGATGCTTGCAACTGCCACACCAGCTGGGCCATTATTCAATTTATGAAGGCTTTTAAAGCGTCACCTATGAGCTATGTATACGTATTCAAGTTTCTGATCATTGCACCTGCACCATCAATCGTTCACTAAATGTTTTATTATAATTTTACTTTTAACAAGATTGCATTTATAAAAATCAGGAAATAGTAAAGGTAGAAATCCAATTGGTCAGGAAGATCCCTTGTCTGGAATGTGGGGGCGGAGTCATTATTATTGGTGTACAATACAATACACAACGTGTTCCATTATTATAACAAAGTATTGTAGGAAAGATCCCAACATCTCATCTTTATATAAACGTCTCCTGACATTTGGGGGTCTATTCATAAAGAATGCGTAGAACCATTCACCTGGTGAAAGTGCATGTCCATTCCTTAGCAGATCCGGAGAGGTAAGTGTGCATGGATGGGGTGTAGGTCATTCCTTACCCTAGATGAAATCTCTCATACAGACACAATGGGACTCATGGGACTTTATAAAGAGGAACTCCAGAAAAACATATCAATAAAGATCTTCCAATGTTTTCTTCCCAATCAGCGTAGAAATCATAAAACCCTCCCAGCAGGTGTACAAGGCCATGAAATCTCTCACAAAGTCCATCAATGGACAATTCCTGGACAACAATCACCGTGGGACAGAATTCTGAGCACAATAAGGAGGATCCAGCAACGTCATCCATCTCGACGCGTTTCGTGTTTTTTACAGCTAAAAAACTCCTCTAGAAACCCACTAGTCCTTGTTTTTTCTCCATCCAAAAAAGGTTGATTCTAGTCTGTGGGTATGGACACATAGAATAACATGCTGGGGGTTTACTGGCTGTAGAAAAAAAACATCAAAAGCCAAAAACAGCCGCTGTAAAAACATCAACTGTGCATGAGGACCTATGATATAATTTCCATAAATGTAAAGTTTGATATGATACTGTTAACCTCCCTAGCGGTATGATTATGTCAATATTTCTCTGCTCAAAGCGGTACATTTTTTTGCATGGAAATATGTTGTTTTTTTATTGTAGGCCTGTAATTTTTAGGAATAACTCACTGAAATCTGTCCGAACAAGAGTCTAGTAAACATCCCGGGTATGATAAAATTTAAAACACGAAATCATAAATGATAATTTAATAAATAATCATAAAAAATAATAATAATAAATTTAATTCAATAATATAATCAAACCAAAAACACTGAAATGTGAAATAGAGCGCCAAGTTCGCACATCGCTGAGCAAAGTCGCAGAATCGTTTTCAGTGTCTGATGACGAATTTCCCCCATGAATCATTATCACTCAATTCTGCAAGTGGTTCTGATTTACTATCGCTGTTCTCTAGCCGGTCTAAAACCACTTTTGACCTAAAGGGACGCTTTTTGGACGCCATGGACGTTTCTCAGTTTCCAGGCAGAAAGAACATTAAAAATGCAGGCAGGGCGCCGGACAAAGCACTCGGGACAAAATGTATGTGAAATGGTTTGATACAGGAATGTTATACTATGTGATTTTAGTGTATTTAGTGAATGTCACTTTTTAACATTTTTAAATTTCCCGCCGGTTTCGGCCCCCGTACGTCTCGACGCTAGCATGTCCCCGTACATCCTGACAGATGCCGCTATCGACCGGAGATGGACGGGGATGCTGCGGGGGGGACATCGTGGGAGCAAAGGACAAGGTAAGTGCAAGAGGGAATCCCAGAGTAATGCTGCAGTGTAATCCCAAGTGTATCTCGGGGTTACCGCTTTTGGTACTGAAAATTAACCCTGAGTGTAGCTCAGGAATATCTTCAGGGAGTTTAACCTACAATTCCTCCCTCCATGCTGCCAAACATGCCTACTTTGTCACTCTCATCAATAGCTTGTCATCCAGTCCTCTTTGTCTCTTCTCCACTTTTAACTCTCTACTTTCTCCACCTCCACCCAGTACCTCACTCACTGCTTATGAGATTACAAATCATTTCAAAAACAAGATTGATGCAATTCATAGGGGCATCTCCACTGCACAGACATCCATCCCGCTTAGCATACCTTATACTAAACCTCCCTCAACACTTTCCTCTTTTGACCTCGCTACTACCGAAGAGGTCACTAAGGTTTTCTCAGAGGTCACCCTCTTCTATCCAATGCTCCCTCACTCACATCCTCAATCTCTCCTTCTCTAACGGTGCCTTCCCCTCCCCTCTAAAGCATGCACACATCACTGCCATACTTAAAAAGCCCTCCCTGGACCCCAACAACCTGAACAACTTAAGACCCATCTCCCTGCTCCTGTTTACCTCTAAACTCTTAGAACGCTTAGTCTACAATCGCCTGAGTTCCAATCTCACTGAAAACCTTCTTGACCCTTTACAATCAGGCTTTTGCTCACTACACTCCACTGAAACTGCCCTACTAAAACTCACTAATGATCTACTAACTGCTAAAACCAATGGTCACTACTCCGTACTCTTACTACTTGACCTCTCCGTGGCTTTTGATACTGTTGACCATTCTCTGCTCCTCAAAAAACTCCACTCTTGGTCTCTGAGACTCTGCTCTCTCCTGGTTTTCCTCCTGCCTATCACAGCACTCCTTCAGTGTTACCTATAACTCTGGCTCCTCCTCTCCACTCCCACTTTCTGTAGGGGTCCCTCAAGGTTCTGTCCTTGGACCCCTTCTCTTCTCCATCTACACCTCCTTCCTTGGTCACTTGATAAACTCCCATGGCTTTAAGTACCATCTCTATGCTGATGACACACAAATATGTCTTTCTACTCCTCACCTCACCCCTCCAGTCTCCTCTCACATACTAACCTACTAAGCGACATATCGGCATGGATGTCACTCCACTTCCTCAAACTCAATCTTTCCAAAACAGAGCTCCTAATATTCCCTCCAGCCTGTGCCCCCTCCCCTGACTTCTCCATCAAGATCAATAATACAACCATCAGTCCCTCCCCTCATGCCAGGGTACTAGGTGTAATCCTAGACTCCGATCTGTCCTTTCAGCCCCAGATCCAATCACTGTCCAAATCTTGTAGACTTCACCTCCGCAACATCTCCAAAGATACGCCCGTTCCTAACCTCTGAAACTATTAAGAAACTTATTCACTCCCTTGTTTTCTCTCGCCTTGACTATTGTAAGTCCATCCTCATTGGCCAACCTAATTGCAGGCTATCCCCTCTTCAGTCTACCATTGAATGCTGCTGCCAGACTCATCCACCTTACTAACCTTTCTGTATCTGCCACCCCTCTCTGCCAATCCCTCCACCCCTCTCTGCCAATCCCTCCGCTGGCCTCCATTCAGTGTCCTCCACCCCTCTCTGCCAATCCCTCCACTGGCCTCCATTCAGTGTCCTCCACCCCTCTCTGCCAATCCCTCCACTGGCCTCCATTCAGTGTCCTCCACCCCTCTCTGCCAATCCCTCCACTGACCTTCACTCAGTGCCCTCCATCCCTCTCTTACAATCCCTCCACTGACCTCCACTCAGTGTCCTCCACCCCTCTCTGCCAATCCCTCCACTGGCCTTCACTCAGTGCCCTCCATCCCTCTCTTACAATCCCTCCACTGGCCTCCACTCAGTGTCCTCCACCCCTCTCTGCCAATCCCTCCACTGGCCTCCATTCAGTGTCCTCCACCCCTCTCTGCCAATCCCTCCACTGGCTTCCCATTGCCCAACGGATAAAATTCAAAACATTAACAATAACATATAAAACCATTTATAATTCTGCCCCCAAATTATATCACCGATCTTGTCTCTAAATATCACCCAAACAATCCTCTCTGCTCCTTGCATGACCTCCTGCTCTCTAGCTCCCTTGTCTCCTCCTCCCATGCTCATCTCCAGGACTTCTCCAGAGATTCCCCCATCCTCTAGAAATCTCTACCCCAATCTATCAGACTATCGCCTACTCTGCTCTCTTTTAGGCTCTCTCTTCAGGGAAGCCTATCCTGCCCTCAGCTAATAATGGAATCTTCTACTCCTCCTACCAGTCCATCCCCCACAGTTATTACCTTTTGTACCACTAGCCCCTCCCTCTTAGATTGTAAGCTCCAAGGAGCAGGGCCCTCCTAACCCTCTTGCATTGAACTGTATTGTCTCCTGAGCAAACTGTTGGCACTATATATATCCTGTATAATAATAATAATGAGCGCCCTTCCAGGGATGACTCGTGTCCTCTGCTCTTTGAACAGTGACCCCTGTCCTCTGCCCTGCCAGCAATGCTCCCTGTCCTCTGCCTTGCCAGCAGTGACCCCTTTCCTCTCTTCTGCCAGCAGTTACTCCTGTCCTCTACCCTGTTAAGTGACCCCTTTTCTCTCTCCTGCTAGTAGTGTTCCCCATCCTCTGTCCTGCCATCAGTGACCAATATCCTCTGCCCTTGCCAGCAGTGACCCCTGTCCTCTGTCCTGCCAACAGTGACCCCTGTCTTCACTTCTGAAAGCAGTGACCCCCTATCCTCTGCCTTGTCAGCAGTGACCCCTGTCCTCTGTCCTGCCAGTGATGACCCTTGTCCGCTATTCTGCCAGTGGTGACTCCTGTCCTCTGTCCTTCCAGTGTAGATCCCTGTCCTCTGCCTGTGACCTCATCCACTCTCTTGCCAGAGGTGACCCCTTTCCTCTCTCTTGCCAGCAGTAACGCCTGTTCTCTGCTCTGTCAGCAGTGACCTCTGTCCTCTCCGCTGCCAGTGGTGATCCTTGTCTTCCCTCTGACCTCTGTCGTCTCTCCTGCCAGCAGTGACCTCTATCCTCTCTCTTGCCAGTGGTGACCTCTGTCCTGCCAGTGGTGACCCCTCTTCCTTACTCTTCCAGCAGTGACCTCTGTGCTCTCCCCTGCCAATGGTGACACCTGTCCTCTCTCTTGTCAGTGGTGACTTCTGTCCTACCAGTGGTTACCCCTGTTCTTAACCCTGCCAGCAGTAACCCCTATCCTCTCTCCTGCCATCAGTGACCTTGTCCTCTCTCCTGTCAGTGGTGTCCCCTGTCCTCCCTCTTGCCAAAAGTTACCCCTCTTCTCCCTCTTGCCAGTAGTGACCCCTGTTCTCTGCTCTGCCACTAGTAGCCACTGTTGTCTGCCCTGCCAGCAATAACCCTTGTCTTCTGCCCTGTCAATGGTCACCCTGTCCTCTCTCCTACCAGCAGTGACCCCTGTCCTCTGCCCTGCCAGTGGTGACGCCTGTCCTTCCTTCTGCCAGTGGTGACTCGTTTTTTGCCCTACTAGTGTTGACCCGTCCCCCCAGCTGTGACCTCATCCTCTCTCCTGCCAGAGGTGACCCCTTTCCTTTCTCTTGCCAGCAGTGACCCCTGTCCTGCCAGTGGTGACCCCTGTTCTCCCTTTTACTAGTAGTGACCCCTGTCCTCTCTCCTGCCAGCAGTGACCCCTGTCCTCTCTCTTGCCAGTGGTGACCTGTTCCCTACTCTTCCAGTGGTGACCTCTGTGCTCTCCCCTGGCAATGGTGACACCTATCCTCTCTCATACTAGTGGTGACTTCTGACCTACCACTCGTGACCCCTTTTCTTACAACTGCCAGCAGTGACCCCTGTGCACTCTCCTGTCAGTGGTGACCCCTGTCCTCTCTCCTGCCATTTGTAACCCCTGTTCTCTCTCTTGCCAGCAGTGACCCCTATTCTCTATCCTGCCAGCGGTGACCCATGTCCTCTCTCCTGCCAACAGTGACCCCTGTCCTCTCTCCTGCCAGTAGTGACCCCTGTCCTCTCTCCTGCCAGTAGTGACCCCTGTCCTCTCTCCTGCCAGCCGTCACCCCTGTCCTCTGCCCTGCCAGCAGGGACCCGTCTTCTCTCCTGCCAGCTGTGGCTTTTAGCCATTTGCCGCCCGCCCTATGGCCAAACGGTGGCCGGCTAATGTCATCAGCGTTCCGGGTGGACGCCATATGGCGTCCTCCCGCACATGCGCAGATTGCGCTCCTGCAGAGAGGCGCGATCTGTCACCAGCCGTGTACCTCGGACACGGCCGATGACAGATCTGAGTACCGGCCCCTGTTGCCGGTACCATGTGACCTGTGGTGACCAATCACAGCAGGTCACATGACAGTTGTATACAATGGGCGGCTTCATTCATGCCATCCATTGTATACTACTGTCTAGCTGTGAATGGTCACAGCTAATCACATGCACATGTCATGTGATTAGCTGTGGCCAAATCACAGCTAAGCACAAAAAAAAAAAAAAAAAAAAAACCCTGAATGAATCGATGTCATTCAGGAAAATGCTTGCTTATAGCAAAGTAATTCTTTGCTATAAGCAAATTGTGTAAAAAAAAAAAATACTGATCACTTCCCCAAAGTAGTACAATGTTACTATGGTAACACTGTACTACTTTGGTCCAAGTGAAATATGAAAAAAAAATCTTAAAAAAAAAATAAAAAAAAAATATATATTTTTTTTCATACTGTCACCAGTCAGTGTCCCTGATCACCGCTATGCCAGTTATATGATGACGCTGTACTGCACTGGTGACAGTATGTAAAAAAAAAAAAAAAAATAGTGAAATTCATTTTTTAATTTTTAATTTTCCGAAAAATTATGACAAAAAAAAATACAACTTCAAAAAACTCGCCATGCCTCTTATGAAGTACGTCGGACTGTCTACTCTGCAAAAAGGGGTCATTTGGGGGATATCTGTCCTGTTCTGACATTTGGGGGATATCTGTACTGTTCTGACATTTGGGGGATATCTGTACTATTCTGACATTTGGGGGATATCTGTACTGTTCTGACATTCTTGGACCTCAAGAAATTAGATTGGCTGTCAGTACTTCAGGATTGATCAATATTCAGATCTATACCATAGTTTGTGAACTCTATAACTTTCCTACAAACTAAATAATACATCCTAATTTGGGTTATTTTCACCAAAGACATGTAGCAGAATACATCTCGGCCTAAATTTATGAAGAACAATTATTTATTTGCAAACTTTTATAACAGAAACAAAGAAAAACGTGTTTTTTTCAAACTTTTCAGTCTTTTTTTGTAAATTTAGCAAAAAATAAAAACCCCAGCGGTGATTAAATACCACCAAAAGAAAGCTCTAGTTGTGTGCAGAAAATAATAAAATTTTAGTTTGGGTACAATGTTGTATGACCGCGCAATTGTCATTCAAAGTGTGAGAACACTGAAACCTGAAAACTGGCCTGGGCAGGAAGGGGGAAAATTGCACGGTATTGAAATGGTTAAAGTATCACCTAAGAACAGTTTTAGGTTTCCAAAAATTTTCATAATTGCAACGGCACACACAATGTTTTTTTAATTCAATACCTTTTTTTATTATTATTTTACTCTTAACAAGATTGCCGTAAAAAAAAAAAAAAAAAAACAGAAAATAGTAAAGGAAGAAATCCAATTAGAGCAATTCTTTGCCGCCCATTTTTTGTTTCAGAAATAACTGGTCAGGAAGATCCCTTGTCTGGAGTGTGGAGGCGGAGTCATTATTATTGGTGTACAATACAATACACAGCGTGTTCCATTATTATAACAAAGTATTGTAGAAAAGATCCCAACATAGAAAATGGGGGAAAGGAGGAAATAAACATAGACAGTAAGTGGAAATTTGTGTACGAGGAACAGCTTAACAATCACCACCATTTTATTCTCCAGGGCCTCTTAGAAAATAGATGTTTGGGGGTTTATCTCATCTTCAGGCCCAAAATCTGCATTTTCTCATGTGCGCAAAAACAGCTCTCGAGTGATTTCCATTTATTTAGAATGGAAAATACCACATTTGTTACTAGATGCTGCTAACTGCTAAAATACTTAGTGTCATCTAAAGGCCAAATGTGCTATTTTTCATTTTAATCCAATGGTTGGTTTAAATAACTTGTGTTCTGCGATGTCTTCTGTACACATGAGTGCATGAATGTGATTTCAGTTAGTTGTACGGTGTCATGCCTGATGAAAGAAATGAAGAGGTCTATTGATAGAAAATGTGCTGGACATATGTTGCTTGCATTCATCCAGCGCTGACAATTCTGGCCATATTTTAACCCCTTCACGCCTAAGGGTAAAACAAATCTTAATGCCTAAGCAGGGGCGGACTGACCATTTGGAAACTCGGGCACTGCCCGAGGGCCCGGGGTCAGTAGGAGGCCCCATGAGATGCCCCTGGTACCTTTTTCATAGCCTTTTTTGAGTTTGGGCAAGGACACAGGGGCCCCATGATCCCCTATTGCCCGGGGGCCCCATGAGTTGTAAGTCCACCCCCGCGCCTAAGCACAATTTTGTATGTGTTAGTAAAAAACTGTACATATCACAACTACTTTGTATATCTGGGTGAATTATACCGCCTTTTTTTCAGGACAAATTGGGCTTTCATTTGATGGTAAATGGTAATGGATATCTCCTGATTTTTTTTATCAATGGAAAATGGCCCAAAATAGTAAAAAAAAATATTAAAAATATTTAAATATTTAAATATTAATATTTAAATATTAATATTTAAACTTTTTTAAACTTGTGTTTCTTGTTACTACCATAACCTACCACCAAAGAACAACCCAAAAAAAAATTTCCAGCTCTTGACGATCGCAGCGATACCATATATGTGTATATTATTTGTTGTTTGTACCAGTAGTACAGCCCAGAAACAATAGTGCGCATTTTGTTTTTTGGGGGGTTTGTTACCTAAAACACACTGACACCTAATTAAAAAAAAAAATCTGAACCTTTGACCCTGACCTTTCACCCTAAGCTTGACCCAAACACTTACCCTGGCACTGGACCTTGATCTAGGTATTTTTCCTTTTATTTTTCTATATTTATCTTTTTTTCTTTTTAAAGCGGAGCTCAACCCAAAAGGGGAACACTTACCCTGGCACTGGACCTTGATCTAGGTATTTTTCCTTTTATTTTTCTATATTTATCTTTTTTTCTTTTTAAAGCGGAGCTCAACCCAAAAGGGGAAGTTCCACTTTAAGTCTCCCTGTAGTATTCTGGGACATGCGACAGATCCTAAAAGACTACGGGGCCATTCACAAACCGCAGCGCTTCTCGCACATATGCAGTGCTTCTCGCACATGTGCAGTGGGCATCCAACAGGTCCCAGAAGACAACGGGGCCATTCACAAAGCGCAACGCTTCTCGCACATGTGCAGTGGGCACCTGACAGGTCCCAGAAGACAACGGGGCCATTCACAAAGCGCAGCGCTTCTTGCACATGTGCAGTGGGCACCCGACATGTCCCAGAAGACAACAGGGCCATTCACAAAGCGCAGTGCTTCTCATGCATGCGTAGTAGGGACCCGGCTAAGAAGCCACAAGCTGTCACAGCCAGGTGCCAACACTGAAGATGCCGGTGCCAGGGAGAGAAGATGGCCGGTGAAACCAGCCGTGGTGAGGACGCCATTGGATTCTGGGACAAGTAAGCGGCTGTATCTTAAAAGTCAGCAGGCACAGTTTTTGTAGCTGCTCTTTTTTTTTTTCCAGCTGGAACTCTGCTTTAACAAACTTTTTTTTCTCTAGGCCAGGAATTAGAAAGATACAATGTATCTCTCTCCTTCATTCATAAAGAAAAAAAAAACAAGGGGGGTGGGCTATAGAGTGACTGATCACTGTGATAGCCAATCACATACTATCACAGCAATCATGTGACCTGGAATCAGGAGTCCCAGGTCTCTCAGTGACACCCCGGTGTTTGTGCTGGGAGCACGCTGTGCTGCACACTCCCAGCACAAAAACAGTTACGCAAATATGCGGTCCCACAGAAAAAAGCCCAGTTCTGTGAGGCTGCATTTTGTGTGATATTGGCGCGAAGGGGTTAAATAACACAGTGATTTCCTATGATTGCCAGCTCCATCTACTGACCATAACGGGGTATTTTTCCTGAAATACCTAATTCATTAAAAATAATGCAATACTGCATTATGGTCACTAGATAAAGCCAAGGAAATCAGTGTATGAAATGAAATATGGCCAATATTTATCATGGCTGGGCGAACGCCGGTCACATTACAAAATGTACTCAGCCAATGAAAGATGATGACTCCATTTTTATTCTTCCCCTGCCATTAATGGCCAACCCGGTCCCACACTTCATCAATGTCTTTGGTGACCTCTGATCTCCATATCTTCCATGATGATCAGCCATGGAGTATATCTGAGGTGTATATCAGGGTGTGCTTCTTCCCCACATGAGAGCTGGGATGTCCAGCAACATTCATCTAGAAGACATTTCCCGCACTCAAGGCACTAATACACCTCCAGGGTTGTGTGGGACCCCTGATGTACAGGAAGACAGGACTTCAGTGAGGAACATTTCCCTCATTTAGGACAGGAAAGTTGCTTCTCCCCCGTGTGAGATCTCTGATGTCTGGAAAGATTTGACTTCACTGAAAAACATTTCCCGCACCCAGGACAGGAACGTGGCTTCTCCCCCATGTGAGATCTCTGATGGCTGTAGAAAGTGGACATCTGTGACAAACATTTCTTGCACTCAGAAAATAAATACATTTTCTCCTCTGCGTGAGATTTCTGATGTATGATAAGTTCTGATTTTATTAGAAAACATTTCCCACACTCAGAACAGGAATGCCGCTTCTCCCCGTGTGAGATCTCTGATGTATATAAAGACTGGACTTCCTTTAAAAAAAGGAAAGTGCCTTGTCTTCAGTGTGAGATCTCTGTCTGTAAAGACAGGATGTTTATGAAAAACATTTCCCACACTCAGGACAGGAATGTGGCTTCTCCCCGTGTGAGATCTCTGATGTCTGACAAGATCTGATTTTTGTTCAAAACATTTTCCTCACTCAGAATAGGAATACAGCTTTTCACCTGTGTGAGACCTCTGATGTCTGTAAAGATTGGATTGATCTGAAAAACATTTCCTGCACTCAGGACAGGAATATGGCTTCTCCCCCGTGTGAGATCTCTGATGTGTGACAAGTTTTGATTTTACTACAAAACATTTCCCGCACTCAGGACAGGAATACGGCTTCTCACCTGTGTGCAGTCTTTGATGTCTGTGATAAAAGGACTTGTCTGAAAAACATTTCCCACACTCAGGACAGGAGTACGGCTTTTCCCCCGTGTGAAGTCTTTGATGTGTGACAAGATGTGATTTTTGTATAAAACATTTCCCACACACAGGACAGGAATACGGCTTCTCCCCCGTGTGAGATCTTTTATGCACATTAAGATTGAATTGAGAACGGAAACCCTTCCCACACTCAGTACAAGAGAAGCTCTTCCCTGTTGGAAGGCCGGCCCGGTCCTGCACAGTCTGAGGTTCCTCAGGATACGAGGAATCCGATGGTCCATCTACACTGGGTGGTGCCGGATGGACATTGGAGGGAGCCGGGTTTTCTCCTGGACTATACTGTGTGATGTTCTCATCTTCTACTTTCCAGTCTGGAGACAAAGTGAGACAATCCTCGGAGATTTTCCTCATCTCCCGGCCATGGACTAAAAGACAAAGAGGATTACTAGACAGGAGCTGATTGGTTCCCCCAAACCAGGACTCCGCCCACATCAGGCAGCTTGGTCTCTGAGGAGCTTACAATTCCACCCTCAAGGGAACTAGGAAATGGCTCCTCTGATCTCCTACCAGGTCATTTCTTTATTCATGGACCTTAGTCAGAGAGTGAGGAAACAACCAGAACTGTCTTTTATAGGAGGGACAGTGATGAGGGGATTATAGGACGAGGGTCCCCACCCCCTCTATTACTCATCGCCATCTTCCCAACACAAGAAGTACTGCACTTCCTTATTTAGTCCATGATTTAGTCATGAAGAACAGCGGGGCTGAGCCCCACCAGAGGTCAGAGAGTGAGGATGGGGGGAGAACAAACAAGATGAAGACTGGAATGATCCTGAATATCAATATCGTTGGGATATTGACTCCTCCCTCATTATCACTTTCTCATTACCAATCACTTTCACTCTCTTCCTGCCCCAGACTGTCTTTTATAGGAGGGACAGTGATGATTGCTATCTTCCAGCAGCAGTCATAGTGTATATAGTGCAGGGGTCAGGAGTACGTAATATACAGTTGTGCTCAAAAATTTGCATCCCCTGGCAGAAATTGTGAAATTGTGGCATTGATATTGAAAATCTGACTGATCATGCCAAAAAATGCTCTTTTATTGAAGG
Organism: Staurois parvus; assembly: GCF_062004578.1. Lineage (NCBI taxonomy): Eukaryota > Metazoa > Chordata > Amphibia > Anura > Ranidae > Staurois > Staurois parvus. The sequence goes on from NW_028318017.1 coordinate 3,794,038, forward strand.
ATGATGATCATATGAAGCCATTTATTATCACATAGTTGGTTGGCTTCTTTTTAAATCATAATGATAACAGAAATCACCCAAATGGCCCGGATCAGAAGTCTCCGCCCCCTGGAATGTCTGGCCTTGGTACAGACACACAAGGTGACACACACGGGCTAAAATGCCACTTAAAAGGTTAATTTCCCACATCTGTGGCTTTTTAAATTGCAATTAGTGTCAGTGTATAAATAGTCATTGAGTTTGTTAGCTCTTACTTGGAAGCACTGACTAGGCTAGATACTGAGCCATGGGGAGCAGAAAAGAACTGTCAAAAATCCTGCGTAATCATTATCCTATGATCATCATCCTTCCATAAAAGGTGTGATCAGACATATTTTCAATATCAATGCCAAAATTTCACAATTTCTGCCAGGGGATGCAAACTTTTGAGCACAACTGTACAATATAAAAATTATAATGTAATGGTCAGGACTCATAATATTGGTATTCAGCTATCAGTGGCAGTTTAAATGTTTACTTTTTGCAGAGATCCCACACCGCTGCCTCCCATCTCCTGAGACTGCACTCAGTGACTTGGGTCTGAGACTATACAGACATATCCCTCCACCCGGCACAGCCAGCAGACAACAGAGCAAGGAACCCTGGGAGAATTGTTCTGTCAGAGATCTTACTATATCTTGGGATATGGAGCAGAAGATCCAAGACACACACCCCAGGTGCCTAGGTCTAGTAATGTCTATGGTGAAGATCAACATTTTGCTGCCAGCTGAACCCCAGAATCTCCATAAATCCAGTCTAGATACATAAATTGTGTCTGCAGCACAGAGAAGGAAGATTATCCGAGAGAAATCCAGGAATACAGGACGGGGAACACAGCTCAGGAAAGTGACCAGGGGATTACAGGCTGATATCACCCAGTCCCCGCCCTACTCTGGACCAATCAGTGAGCAGTATGGTGGAGGAATGGATTTAGTGTTCATGACCCACCTGTGCTGATCTCTGTAGGAGTGTCCTCCTCTATAAATGTCCCCGTTATTCCATCCTCCTCCATAGACTGCTGATCATCCCTCACATACGCCTCTTCTTCTTCTGATTTACCTTCAACTTTTATATCTATCAGATCTTCACCCTAAACCAAGAAAATTTGAAAAAATATCATCTGTAAAATATAAGCTCACATAAAAAAATCCACACATCATCTCCACAAATCCATGTTCTGATTCTCTGTCTCACCAACCTTGTAATGGTGAGGGATGGTGTGATCTTCCTGTGTGGAATCCCGGGAATACAGAGGACGGGGACATCTCTCTGGTGGGTTCCTGGTATTAGGTGTCTCCATCATATCCTTGTGTCTTTCTGAAAACTCCTCCATCACTCCATACTCCTCATCCTCCTCTTTATACTCTTCTTTAACAACAATATTATAATCCTCAAGGTTTCCACTCTAAATATATAATAAACATTCATTGTAACAAACATGCTGTGTGTTAATCACAACTACCAATAATTGTCATCTACCTGATGATGGTGAGGGATGGTGTGATCTTCCTGTGTGGAATCCCGGGAATACAGAGGACGGGGACATCTCTCTGGTGGGTTCCTGGTATTAGGTGGCTCCATCATATCCTTGTGTCCTTCTGAGAACTCCTCCATCACTCCATACTCCTCATCCTCCTCTTTATACTCTTTTTTAACATCAATATTATCATCCCCGAGGATTCCACTCTGAATATATAATAAAAATGACATCAATATTTGGCCTAGGAGAGGAATTTATTACATGGGTTAAGTTAGTAGATCAAGCCCCAACAGCTCACCCTAAAATTAACAACACTTTATCTCCCCTACAATACGAAAACCTGATGCTGCGCTACTCGACAACCACCTAAACAGTGAAAATAATACGCCCAAAAAAATCCCATCCATGAACAAATATGATGGTGAATAAACGTAAATATAGAATTATAAATGTAAGGTGAACTAAAATAAATATATATATAGTAGAGATGAATAGATATGGCATGAATCAATCAAATGTGAATAACACCGACACAATGTGCTAAAAATCCCAATAAAAATAGGCGACCAAAAAATATTTTAGATATAAGTAAATACATAAATACAGGTGAAACTCGAAAAATTTAAATATGGTGCAAAAGTTCATTTATTTCAGTGCAGCAACTTAAAAGGTGAAACTAATATATGAGATAGACTCATTACATGCAAAGCAAGATAGTTCAAGCCGTGATTTGTCATCATTGTGATGATTATGGCTTACAGCTCATGAAAACCCCAAATCCACAATCTCAGAAAATGAGAATATTCCATGCAATCAATAAAACAAGGATTGTACATAGAACAATATCGCACCTCTGACAAGTATAAGCATGCATATGTACTCAGTACTTGGTTTGGGCCCCTTTTGCAGCAATTACTGCCTCAATGCGGCGTGGCATGGAAGCTATCAGCCTGTGGCACTGCTGAGGTGTTATGGAAGACCAGGATGCTTCAATAGCGGCCTTCAGCTCTTCTGCATTGTTCGGTCTCATGTCTCATGGAGGAATAGTACCCTTGCTTTGCATGTAATGAGTCTCATATATTTGTTTCATGTTTTAAGTTGCGGTACTGAAATAAATGAACGATATTCTAATTTTTTGAGTTTCACCTGTATATATAAGTAAATAAATAAATGAACAAGTGTGCAAATAAAAAGTCCAACACGGGAGTGCACAGTCCCAATAAATCAGTGTATCTTCAGGAACAGAACGGTGAAAAATCCAGTGACCACTACAGAATAACACAAGGGGTCATAAAAGTTTGGAATGCACTCCAATGATGATATCCCTGTGAATCCCCTCGATGGTTATCCGGGAAATCTTCAATGGTGGAGACAATGAGCACTCATACAACATGCCAATGATAGTAATGGCTCCGAGGTCCCTGCGCGGAGCTGGCCAGACACTCTCCGCTTTTAAAATGTGTTTGCTCCCTATTAGGTGGAGACGGGCAGTATTCATTCCATCACCAGATCTTCAGTGCGGCCGGAGAACCTCCCCAATAAGGAGAGGTACTGGGCAGGGATGCCCGCTGTCTCCTTTACTGTTTGCTTTGGCACTGAATCGGCTATTCGGAGTGATTTTCGGATAGTGGGATTCCAGAGAGGTGAGATGGAGGAGAATTCGCATTGTATGCGAATGATGCATTATTATTTGTAGGAGATACATCTACATCCATAGGTTTGATGTCTCTTATTAATACTTTTGGGTTCTACTCAGGTTTCAATATAAATTGGAGCAAGCCTGTTCTCCTGCCGGTTGACCCTCTCAGAGACCCCTTGCCACCGACTGCTTCTCAGAAAAAGGTGGTAGAAACATTTGTACAGTGAAGGAAATGCGTATTTGCTCCCCTGCTGATTTTGAATGTTTGCCCCTCACAAAGAAATGATCGGTCTAAAAATCGAATGTTCGGTGTATTGTAACACTGAGAGACAGAATAGCAACAACAAATTCAGCAGAAATGCATGTCTAACAAATGATGACTGATCTGCATGTTCATGAGGGAAATAAGTATTTGCTCCCCTGCTGATGTTGAATGTTTGCCCACTTACAAAGAAACGATCAGTCTAAACATCGAATGTTCAGTGTATTGTAACACAGAGACAGAATACAACAACAAATTCAGCAGAAATGCGTCTAACAAATGATGACTGATCTGCATGTTCATGAGGGAAATAAGTATTTGATCCCCTATCATTCAGCAGGATTTCTGGCTACCAGGTGTCTTTCATACAGGTAACAAGCTGAGATTAGAAGCAGTCTCTTAAAGGGAGTGCTGCTAATCTCATTGTGTTACCTGTATAAAAGACACCTGTCCACAGGAGCCATCAAACCATCAGATTCCAAACTCTCCACCATGGCAAAGACCAAAGAGCTGTCCAAGGATGTCAGGGGCAAGATGGTAGACCTACACAAGGCTGGACTGGGCTACCAAACTATGGCCAAGCAGCTTGGTGAGAAGGTGACAACAGTTGGTGCAATCATTCACAAATGGAAGAAACACAAAACAAGTGTCAGTCTCCCTAGGTCTGGTGCACCATGCAAGATCTCACCTCGTGGAGTGTCAATGATCATGAGAACAGTGAGGAATCATCCCAGAACTACACGTGAGGATCTTGTCAATGATCTCCAGGCAGCTGGGACCACAGTCACCAAGAAAACAATTGGTAACACACTACGCCGACAAGGACTGAAATCCTGCAGTGCCCGCAAGGTCCCTCTGCTCAAGAAAGCACATGTCCAGGCCCAAGTATAAGGTAAAATATACAGTAAGCGCTCATCAATAGTGGCAGCAGCTGAACATAAAGGAAAACGCATATAAAGTCCCACAATTCATATATATAAAAATGCAGCGCTTGAAAAGAAAGGTGATGATAAGACACAGTCCAGTGAACGAAATGTGCTCCGTATTTCCTAGTGCAGGTGGTAAAGATTTACACTAACCAGATAGCGTAAAATAATACGCATGTGTATATGTATCCTGTAGAGTCCCCTTCTGCACTCAGATCTGGTCAAATAGATAGCCGGAAAGGATAGACATCCAACGCCCTCTTGTGGTGAAAGAGTGGTCCAGCAAGTCAGAGCGATGCCAATCAGAGTAAGCCTTCCCCCTTCACTGAAGATGACAAGGAGATCCCTTGGGGCTGTAAAAGTTGAGGAAGCTCCTCACAGGGGACACAGGGAAGTGCTCATAGTGTAGTAGATAAGGCTTTATTGTAAAAACATAGGTGCACAGTAAAACGGGTATAGACAGGTATGGATGAACACACTGACCCCTTGGAATTAAAGATGGCCGCCGGGCCTCCTCGTGGCACCGGCGGCTTAGTGTCAACGGCGTCCTAGGTCCACCTGACGCGTTTCGTGCGCACGCACTTCTTCAGAGGTGGAACAAGGACCGCCGTGACCGTCTCCTCTAACGTATATACCGTATCTGGCGCATGCGCACTGATGCGGCGCCATCTTGCCGAGGTCCTGGCGTCCGCAATTAACAAGTGCGCATGCGCGGATGCCATTTTACCATGGGCCAAAGTGAATGCAGGCATCTAAACAGCGGCTCCGTACTAGTGGAGTCCGGGCGTCCGTGTTGCGCAACTGCGCATGCGCGGGCACCATTTTGTCATATGCCAAAAGGCAGAATACCCTGCGCTAACAGGAACAATATTATCGGTATCGGACGTGATGTACGCCATGATAAAATAGCAAATTAGATGATATTGTATGGGAAACCCCCTCAGAGGACATCCAATGTGGAATAATGTTAAGGGGAGAAGAATTAAACAAATTCCCAAAGAATGTGAATTGGCCAGGACAAGGGCTCAAAAGGTTAATATTGAATAAACAGGTGTCCTAAATGGGGGGCCGATAGGTGCAAAAGCCCCATAAAATAATCTAATGAATAAAATATAAATCTTAACTAAATAGGGTGTCACGCCCTATACATAGGTATTAATCCCATACGTAGGGACAAAGCAACATGGTAAATTGGCATTATAAAACATATAAAATACCTGTCACATGGAAGTACAAGCCCATAGTGACAAGGTAAATAAACAAAGAAAATATATATAAAATACATGTTTATATTCAGCAACAGACATGTCCAGGCCCGTCTGAAGTTTGCCACTGAACATCTGAATGATGCAGAGGAGGACTGGTTGAAAGTGTTGTGGTCAGATGAGACCAAAATCAAGCTCTTTGGCATCAACTCAACTCTCCATGTTTGGAGGAGGAGGAATGCTGCCTATGACCCCAACAACACCATCCTAACTGTGAAACATGGTGGTGGAAACATTCTGCTTTGGGGGTGTTTTTCTGCTAAGGGGACAGGACAACTGCACAGCATCAAAGGGACGATGGACGGGGCAATGTACCATCAAATCTTGGGTGAGAACCTTCTTCCCTCAGCCAGGGCATTGAAAATGGGTCGTGGATGGGTGTTCCACCATGACAATGACTCAAAACACACGGCCAAGGCAACAAAGGAGTGGCTCAAGAAGAAGCACATTAAGGTCCTGGAGTGGCCTAGACAGTCTCCAGGCCTTAATCTGATTGAAAATCTGTGGAGGGAGCTGAACGTTCGAGTTGCCAAACATCAGTCACCAAACCTTAATGACTTGGAGAGGATCTGCCAAGAGGAGTGGGCCAAAATCCCTCCTGAGATGTGTGCAAACCTGGGGGCCAACTACAGGAAATGTCTGACCTCTGTGATTGCCAACAAGGGATTTGCCACCAAGTACTAAGTCATGCTTTGTGATGGGGATCAAATACTTATTTCCCTCATGAACATGCAGATCAGTCATCATTTGTTAGACATGCATTTCTGCTGAATTTGTTGTTGCTATTCTGTCTCTCAGTGTTACAATACACCGAACATTCGATTTTTAGACTGATCATGTCTTTGTGAGGGGCAAACATTCAACATCAGCAGGGGATCAAATACACATTTCCTTCACTATATATCTGGTAATAGTTATACATCAGGATATCTCTAGCTATACAGATTTAAATATTAACCAACTGTTTATGAAATTTAACCCCTTGATGCCTAAGGGTAAAACAAATCTTAATGCCTAAGCACAATTTTGCAATGTTGACCTGTGTTAGTAAAACTGTACATATCATCACAACTACTTTGTACATCCAGGTGGATTATACCGCGTTTTTTTCAGGACAAATTGAGCTTTCATTTGGTGGTAAATGGTAATGGATATCTCCTGATTTTATTTTATTATCAAAGGAAAACTGGCCCATAATAGTAAAAAAAATATTTTTTTTAAATTTACCTGTGTTTCTTGTTACTACCATAACCTACCACCTACCATCAACTGTGGGTATAGGATTATAACTTGTTTTTTTAATGGTTGAACTGGATGGACTTTTGTCTTTTTTCATCCAGACTAACTATGTAACTATATAATCCTACACCCACAGTTGATCCATAGGAAGACAAAAAAAAACCCAGCAAAGCATGATCCAATTTGCTCCTGCAGGGGAAAAATTCCTTCCTGATCCCCCGAGAGGCAATCGGATATTCCCTGGATCAACTTTACCTATAAATGTTATATCCAGTTATATTCTGTGTATCCAAGAAAGAATCCAGGACTTTCCTACAGCAATCCACTGAGCTGGACACAACCAACTCTTGAGGTTCCTTCCTTACCCAATTCTCCATTAGACATTGAACATATTATCCCCCCCCCCCCTGAAACTTGGCATGAGGGACTCTCCTCTATGTCCATGATGTGAGAGGGATATTGGGACGATGGTACATATGATATGGAGATGTCCTAAGCTGGTTAGATATTGGGCTTGTGTATTGGACACTATTAATCACGTGTCTGGAGTTAACATCCCGATGGAACCCAAGACACGTGTATTGGGGTGGCTGGATACAGAAGTATATAGTCCGCAGGCTTTTATGGCGATCCTTCGTCTGCTCTTTATAGCAAGAAAATGGATCTCCACAGCGCAGAAATGGATTTCCACAGCGCAGAAATGGATCTCCACAGCGCAGAAATGGATCTCCACAGCGCAGAAATGGATCTCCACAGCGCAGAAATGGATCTCCACAGCGCAGAAATGGATCTCCACAGCGCAGAAATGGATTTCCACAGCTCCCCCAACTCTATGGGTAAAATCAGTTCATGAAGTCTTACAAAGAGAATACACGGTTTATGAACATAGGGGATGCCCAGATACATTTACAAAACTGTGGTGTAACTGGCTGGATTAAATCCGGTACAATTAGTTAGGGATAGGTTGTTAGGGCGCAGCACTTAGGGAGTTTCTCTTTTTTTTTAACCACTTGTCTACCGGGCAGTGTCACCCCCTTCCTGCCCAGGCCAATTTTCAGCTTTCAGAGCTGTCGCACTTTGAATGACAATTGCGCAGTCATGCAACACTGTACACATATGACATTTTTACAATTTATTTTGAGACAGATAGAGCTTTCTTTTGGAGGTATTTAATCACCTTGGGGGTTTTTTTTTGCTAAACAAACCAAAAACAACTGAACATTTAAAAAAAAAAAAAAAATGTTCTTAGTTTCTGTTATTAAATTGTGTAAATTAGTCATTTTTCTCCTTCACTGATGTGCGCTAATGAGGCTGCAGTGATGGGCACTGATAGGCTGCACTGATGGGCACTGGTAGGTGGCACTGATGGGCATTGACAGACATCACCAATGGGCACTGCAAGGCAGCACTCATATGTGGCACTGATGGGCAACACTGACTGGCACTGATAGACGGCACTGACTGGCACTGTTAGGTGGCACTGACTGGCACTGTTAGGCGGCACTGACAGGCACTGTTAGGCAGCACTGACTGTCACTGATAAGTGGCACTGATTGGCAGCACCCATAGGTGACACAGATAGGTGGCACTGACTGGCACTTATAGTTGGCACTGAATGGAAGCTCAGATTAATACTGATATGTGGCATTGATGTGCACTGGTAGCCACTGATATGTGGCATTGATGTGCACTGGTAGGCACTGATATGTGGCATTGATGTGCACTGACAGGTGGCACTGATGGGCAATGACAGGTGGCACTGATGGGGCTACACTGATCATCAGGGCACTGATGATCAGTGTAGATGTCCCCTCTATGGAATGCCGACTACTGTCTCTCTCTCCTCATGAGCTGTCAGCGTGACAGCTCATGAGGAGAGGAATGCCGATAACCGTCATTTCCTTATTTACATGCGATCAGCTTTGATTGGACACAGCTGATCACATGACAGAGCCAATGTCATTGGCTCTTTCCGCTGATCAGTGATCCGCTGTGTCCCAGGGACCATCATCGCTGTGCTGCACGCCCCTGGGAGTGGGCACACATGGTTAGAGTGGGAGGACGTCATATGACATCCTCCCAGAACGAGAGAACTGCCGTCCTCTTGTCATTTCCTTATGGTGGGCAGGAGGCGGTTAAATAATAATATTGAGGGCAGTGCACTAGTAGGGGACACAGCGCACCACCAATCACCCCGCTGCACCCCCCCTGGGGGCAGGCACTCACGGTTGGAGTGGGGGACGTCATATGACATCCTCCCAGAACGAGAGAACTGCCGTCCTCTTGTCATTTCCTTATATGGTGGGCGGGAGGTGGTTAAATAATAATATTGAGGGCAGTGCACTAGTAGTTGAGGGACTAAAGCAAATGGAAATTAGTGGATGGAAAACACGGGGTGGTCACAGATATACATAGGAGTGCAAGGATATGGTGCGCTTGGAAAGTTGAATAATTAAGTAAATGGAAATTTTGGGAGAATCTCTCAGCTTTATAGAGAGTCTTACATAAAGGGTGTATTTAAATAACAGGAAAATCACTTTATGTTTATTTGTTGTATATAATATAGAAAGGATAGGGTTTTAAGAGGGCAATGGAGTCTGTTGGTAAATATATATATATATTGTAGACTATGAAATATATAAATATTAAGATAACTGCAGCTAAAAGTTTAGTTAATGTGAAGTGTATGTTTTCTTGTGAAAAGGGAAAAGAAAACAGAAAAGTTTCATAAAGATGATCCGAACAAAAAAATGACATCAATGGTAACAATGCAGATAATGTACAGATCCTAATGATACTATCAGTGATTGTTCCTCATCTACCTGATGATGGTGAGGGATGGTGTGACCTTCCTGTGTGGAATCCCGGGAATACAGAGGACGGGGACATCTCTCTGGTGGGTTCCCATGACTGGATCCATCTGTAGGAAACACACACACTGACTGAATCCATTGTTTCTATGTGTTTATCAGATGATGGGGGATCTAGGTGGATCCTCCGTACTGCTCTCTCCTTTACAATAAAGTCTCCTCTTACCCGGTGATGTGAGGGGCGGCTGATTGTCCATCATGACGTCCTTGTAGAGATCCTTGTGTCCTTCTAAATACTCCCACTCCTCCATGGAGAAATAGACAGTGACACCCTGACACCTTATAGGAACCTGACACACACAATGATACAGTCACCATCCAGACACATCCCTTGTCTGTTACTGGAGAATGTCCCAGAATTCCCGGCACCGCTCACCTCTCCTGTCAGCAGCTCAGTGATCTCTCTGGTGACTTCTAGAATCTTCTTCTTCTTTCTCTCTTCTATCAGGGAGGGAGGTGGAGGCAATGTGATGTCATATGATCTCCAGACTTCACAGGAGGAAAACTCTACATCTGAACACAAATAGTCACATCAAATGATATTCCCAGAATCCTCCTCACCTCTCCATTCAGGTCTCCATTTTATTAAAGCCCCACTTCAGGCCCCACTTCTGACTCTGGATGGATGGACATTGGGAGGAGGAGCTGTGAGGTCAGTGTGATGTCATAGGATTCGCTGACTCTGGATGAAGGGAAATGGTGAGGAGGAGCCGTGAGGTCAGTGTGATGTCATAGGACATATAGACTCTGGATGGAGGGACATTTGGATGGGAAGATTTGAGGGGTCCTCTAGATGAGGCTTCCATGCAAACCAAATCCTTGTTCCTGGGTGCGTCCTACCTCTCCTAAACTGAAGAGTGAACTTTGACCTTTACCATCCAGAAATCTGTCCGGAATCTGTGGAAGTAAGCTGTCATGTGATCAGGTGACATGCGGAGGACCGGAGTGTAAATAGCAGACAATTGTCTCCAGAGCCCCTAATGGTGGGGATGGATTTGGCGGCGTGCTGGTGCCAAGTTTCCTCCCCCCAGGGTCACTGCAGGTGTGGAGAAAAGCTGTGTAAGAGGATATGGAGGAGAGATGAGGAGGAGATCCAGGAATCAGGAGAAAGGTCAGGGCAAGCAACAGACGAGCGCATCCAAGAGACCAAGCCGGGGTCACTACACAGAAAATCAATCCAAGGAAACAACAGGCAGGACGAGGAATAGCAAGAAGGAGCTGAGAGACAAATGAGAATATTGCTCAGCCAATGGGAGATGATCTCAGCATGACTTCCATCATGAAGGAGATGAGGGGGAGGGGAGGAAGTCACTGAAGGTGACCATAGATCCATGGAAATTCAGCTGGTTCAGCAGGGATCGCTCACATTTCCATCCATGTGTGGCCACTGCCGGATAAAAGCCACTCCCCCAGCAGCTGCAGCCAATAGCTTCAGTGCTGATCTGTGTATTCTGAGAGCGGAGGAGTCCCCCCATTGTCAGAATACAAGAGTGCAGCGGGGAGGATTCCCCCATCCACCTCCAATGTGTGGATTGCTTCAGTTTTAATGCTCATCCCGCTGGCTGAACGATAAAACTGAACCATGTAGGCCAGCTTTGGGAGCAAATATATTATCATCAACTCCTCCCCCTGAAGGGATTCATCTACGTATTACCTCCTCTGCTGCCACATCCAACAAGGTATGTGCTCCACTTCCTAATTCATGAAACTTCTTCTCTGTACCTGACATCACTTCCTGTCTGTCTTCCATAGAGACTTCCTGTCTGGGTAGAAGTGAGATCACCACCTTATGGAGCTCAGAGGAACTACAGCCCCGAGAAGTTAGCCGTGCATTGAAGTAGATGCAAAGTGGAAGCGGTGGACTTGCAGAGAACACTATACTGAGCACAAAATATTGTCTGTCTCCATGAATTTGCACAGAATTTTAGATGATTTTTTTGTTTTTATAATTTATAAAATTTTTCTGATACAAAAAGAACATCCAAAACATAAAAAATAAGATGGAAATACACATCACAAGTACATCCCCAATACCTAAGTTCCCTTTGCAACACCTTTCCCTTCCCCACCCTCTTCCACCCCGGTCCACATCCTCTTACTTCAGTTTTCCTTCCTCATGGTTCTCAGTCCATTTCTATACCCCTCCATCTTACATCCTTTCTTTCTCCCGGATCTCAGTTAAACTTCCTCTAATATATTCCACCTAGACTGCAATTCATTCCAGATATTTTTTAGATGTTTTCAAATTTGACCAGCTATTTCATGTTTTCTTAAATGTAGATGACCAGAGACTGCGGACACAGCACAGGAGATGACCAGAGACTGCAGACACAGTACAGGAGATGACCAGAGACTGCAGACATAGTACAGGAGATGATCAGAGACTGCGGACACAGTACAGGAGATGACCAGAGACTGCGGACACAGTACAGGAGATGACCAGAGACTGCAGACACAGTACAGGAGATGACCAGAGACTGCAGACACAGTACAGGAGATGACCAGAGACTGCGGACATAGTACAGGAGATGACCAGAGACTGCAGACACAGTACAGGAGATGACCAGAGACTGCGGACACAGTACAGGAGATGACCAGAGACTGCGGACACAGTACAGGGAATGACCAGAGACTGCGGACATAGTACAGGAGATGACCAGAGACTGCGGACATAGTACAGGAGATGAACAGAGACTGCAGACATAGTATAGATGACCAGAGACTGCAGACACAGTACAGGGGATGCCCAGAGACTACATACCTTTGGGGAGGGGGGAGAGGGGGTACCCAAATTTGAAAGGTACCCACTCCCACTTCCTGCCTCCTCATCTTCTGGGACACATGACAGGTCCAAGAAGACTGCTGGACCATTCACAAAGCACAGCGCTTCTCGAGCATGCGCAGTGGGCACCCGGCTGTGAAGCTGTCACAGCCGGGTGCCCACAATAAAGATGCCCGCATCTGGAGAGAAGACCGTACACCACTGGACCAGGGAACAGGTAAGGTTCTGCTGCAGAGAAGAGCCGAGCAGCTGGCCCGGTATTCTGACATGGTGGCGATGGGGGGGAATACTGGGCCGGTTGCTCCATATTCACTTATGGAGCAAAAAATACGGTAATTGCCAATACCACCACTCATCTAATGTCAAAAATAAATTCTCTTTCTTCTTTAAATCTAAAAAATAGTGTACATCTTCCTTTTGTTCAATATATCCTTCAATCGTGCATTTTTATCTTTAAGCCATTTCCCAGAGATGTTATCCTTCCCTGGGGGGAAATATTCTGTCCCCCCCAGGGGGGTCATAAGTGAATTATATTTCCACCCTTTTTGCTTATACAACCTATCCCAAACATTTAAAATGATCTTTGTTAGTGAACTAATATTCACATCTAATGTGCGAAAAATTATGTGGTATCCATATCATCTTCCCTAACTATGCCCTACTCAAAGGCCCTTCCATATTCATCCAACCTTTCCCTTGTGCATTAAATGTCCAATCTATTATACGTGATAGTATCACAGCTGAATAAAATTTCTTCATATTGGGCAAACCCAAACCCCCATTTCCTTTTGCCCTACACAACACCTCATAACTAATTCTTGTTTTTTTTATTTGCCGAAATCATCTTCTTTATTATCTCAAAAAATTATCCCGGAAGGTGTACCAGTAGCAAACTTATACAGAATTTTTGGTACTATCACCATCTTTACCAGATTTATACAGCCTATCCAAGAAGCTCCACCTTTTGACAATCTCCTCAACTCATCCTTTAGTTCATTTATTACTGGGATATAATTCGCCTGATATAGGCCTTTTATCAAACGAATTAATTTTACTCCCAGATAGCCTATTTCTTTTCCCCTCCAAGTGAATAGAAACTCTTTTTAAAGACTCAACTCCTCTGATTTTAATAAATTGATGTTTAAAATCTCTGATTTTGCAGGGATTATTTTCAAATTTGACAGTTCGCCATACTGATTTAATAATTTCATTAAATTAAGCAATCTTATTTTAGGATTTACGATGTAAAACAACATATCATCCGCATATGCTGCCACCTTGTGTTCCACCTTCCCTATTTTTATTCCTGCTATATCTATACACTTTCTTATCCTCGCCAGGACAGGTTCCAAGGACAGTACAAATAACAATGGAGAGAGTGGACAACCTTGTCTAATACCATTATACATTTTAAAGAACTGAGAGAGGGATCCATTAACCTTAATCGCCGCTGATGGATCGTTGTAAAGCCCTTTTATCCACCTTAACATTTTAGGACCTAATCCTAAGGCCTCCAATGTATCAAACATAATTAACTGTCAGGAATGGACTCAGCACTGGGGGTGGGACTCACCTGCCGTGTGGGCTGCAGTACCAGGGCTGACCAGCGGGTGCTCTCAGCAGCCAGAAGCTCACTCCTGCAGTCAGCCAACACCTGGGGCTGTTTGCAGGAGGTGTATTTAAGGAATGACCAGGCCTGTGATCAGGGCCTTGGTGTATGTTTCCCATGAGCCCCTGTACCTGGTATCCTGTGTTCCTGCCTATCTGCTGACCGTCTCCTGTTGAACCCCTGGCTTGCCTGACCACCCTTCTGCCTGATCCTCTGTACCGCGCTGCCCGTGACTTACTGAACACGGCTTGTGACCCTGACTATTCTCTGCCTGCTCCTCCAGTACCTCACTGCCCGCACGTTGCTGACCTGGCCTGCCTGACGCTACCCAGACGATCCATCCCACACGGATCCAGTCACTTCTGTCCAAACCTGCCAGCCCCTTCACATCAGGCTTTCCCCCAGTACATACCCTCGGCGGACCCCTCTACCACAGTTGGGTGCACTCAGGGGCCATGACCTGGTCTCAGTCCTGCGCCAAGTCTATCCCCACCATCAGGGGCTCTGGTGAAAAGGCAGACTGGGGCTTAGACTCCGCGCCCTGGGGAATCCTGTTCTGTGGGTACTGGAGATCCCGCCGGGCGGTGCCTGACAGTACCTTATGGCCCGCCTGACCATTTCAACCTCTCCAGCCCTGACTACGCCTGTGTTCCTGAGCCTGCTACTTCCCTGTGTCAGTTCACACGTTTCTGGTCATACCCAGATCCCTGACATTAACCCTGTCAAATGCCTTTTTGGCATCTATCGACAAGAACACTGTCAGCAATTTCCCTCTTTTCTACCTTTTGTAGGAGGAGCAATGATCTCACACCATTGTCCCTACCTTCTCTTCCTGGAATAAATCCTACCTGATCTAGGTGTACCCAATCTGGCATCAACTCCTTCATTCTGGTTGCCAATATCTTAGCATACAGTTTGGTGAGAATATTCAATAAGGATATGGGCCTGTAACTTGAACACTGTGTGCTATCTTTCCCTTCTTTAATTATAATTGTTATATAAGCCTGCAATGACTCCTCCCTCAATTCCAGTCCCTCCCCTATTGCGTTCATATAACCATACATTTTAGGAAGGAGATCTTTAAACTTTTTAAAATATCCCACAGTGTATCCATACGGACCAGGGCTCTTTACTGCGGGCCGTGTATTTTATGGCCAGGGTAATTTCCTCTAGGGTGATCTTGGCAACTCCACTTCCTTTAAATATTTCTTCCTATTACTCTTCTTTTCATCTTCCGTGTCATTTTGATTTCTGGGGCTCACATCGTACAGCCTGCTATAATATTTATGAAACCTATTTGCGATATCAGTGGTGGTGTACACCATTCCTCCTTTACCATCATTATTTTTATAAAATTTTTAGATTTATTTTCCTTAAGCTTCCTCATTAAATATTTTCAAATTCTATTCCCCCACTGATATCTTTCTTTTGCGACCCTATTGAATATCCTTCTTGACTCCTGTTCCATGAGCTCTTTTAGTTTTTCTCTTTTAAGGGTCATCTTCTGATAGACATCTGTTCCTATCTTCTTTTTATGTAATTGTTTTAATTCATGAAGCTCCTCTATCACCCCCTTTATTTTTCCCCTTGTTCTTTCTTTTTTTCTGCACCTATTGAGATCAGTATACCCCTGATATATGCTTTATGTGCCTCCCAGATTGTGGCCGCCGAGACCTCCTCAGTCTCATTGCATTCAAAGAATTGCTCATTTTCCTGCCCTAACCTCTTCTCTATTTCTGGGTCCTGTAGAAGCATCTCATTTAGTCTCCACATATTTATTTTGTCCTACTTCCCTCCTACCTGAAGTCTCATTGTGACAGGAGCATGATCTGAGATGGACATAACTTCTATGTTGGAACTCACCAACGACTCCAATTGTCTATACTCTATCATTATATAATCCAGTCTTGAATACGAACCATGTACCGGAGAGAAGAAGGTGTAGGCCCTTTCACCTGGATGTTTTACTCTCCAAGTATCACTCAGTTGGCACTTATGTAATAATCTCTTCAGTAATTTGGATTTCTTACTCCCCTCTCTCTGCATACAAGAGGACACATTCATATGAGGATCCAGACACACATCTAAGTCTCCTGTCACAACCAGACCACCTTTCTTAAATTCAAAAAGTTTCCCCAATACCCCTTCCATGAACATCTCCAGATTTTTATTTGGACAATAAATATTAGCTAAAGTATATTCAACTCCTTGTAACTTTCCCCTCAGAAATAAGAACCGGCCCTCAAAATCTCCATTCTTTCCTCCGGGATAAAAGTAGCTTTTTTTGAGAACCCAATCGCTATGCCTTTAGCTCTTTTAACTGGAGGATCAGCATAATACCACATTGCGTGGTGTTTAGAATATAACTTAACATTTATGTCATGAATTATATGTGTCTCCTGAAAAGACATCAGGTCCATGGAGCATTGGTGGATTTCCATCAATATCTTGTGTCTTTTTGTTGGAGAATTTAACCCTTTCATATTATAAGTCATAAACTTTATCACACTCATTTCAAATATTATCCTGTTACCCTACTAGCCTTCTCTTCACGGGAAGAGAAATACAGACAGCTAGAGATATGGACTTCCACCCTTCCCTTTGCCCCATATCCCCCCTCCCTCCTATTCCTTTTACACCCAATCTCTCCCCCCTCCTCTCCCACCCCTCCAACCCTCCTGGCCTATATTCAGCCTTGGAATCTGGTGTGGGAATATCCCACTGGCGATTTCTAGTTTAGGGTGAAACTCGAAACACATGACAGCCCCTCTCCTAGACAGATTACATTCCTATGGAGGCTTTAGCAGCATGCCTGGCCTCCGGACTACCCACCCACTCCACACATTCTCCACATCTCATTTCATCTCCTTCCCCGTTGACCCGATCTCGATCTCAGGGGAAGGAGAGGGAAAGAACACAGGAATCATGGCTAGCCAAAGAGAGCCTCAGGAGAAATCAAGAGGAAAAACATGTCACACTTTCTGCAGTCCACTGTGTGACAGGAGTGACTTTTGGGGGTGGGGGGACCTCTGTGTCAGCTCATGTTCCCCTTATTAAGTTTAATCCACCCTGTCCCTGTTAAGGGGTACAGGGTGTGAATGTCCTAGTATTGTGTATTGGTGTGTTGTCCTTTGTTCTGGGCCAGGTGGCTGTCCATTGTCCTTTGCCATGTGCTGTAGCCCTTCCCACTGATGGGGCAGGCTGATGATGTATTTCCTGTAGCCCTTCCCACTGATGGGGCAGGCTGATGATGTGTTTCTGTTCCTGATTGTGTTTCCCCGCCCTGTGTATATAACTTGTGTTTTTGTGTAAAAATAAAAAGTGTTGACTTCCTGTTTTAAGAAGAGTCGGGTGCTGTCTATTTCCTGAGGGATTTCAAGGGTGTGGTCCGTAGATGGTGTTCGGACAGGGAAGCTGCGGTATAACGGAATATACCCAAGTGTGGTCTGGGGTCCGGTTCCATTACACAATCCCTGTCACATCCCCCTACTTCTTCTTTCTAGATACCCGCTGCCACCATCCTGAGCCCTTCCCTCCTCTCTAGACCCTTCTGACCATCCTTTCATTTTCTGTAAACCTAATTTCTCACAAAAGTCATTAAATTCTTCTGGAAATCTTAGTCTAGCTGATCTTCCATCTTTCCAGCCAATTAAACAAGCAGGGAAACCCCAGTTATATCGCACTTTTTTCTCTTTCATATGGGCTAACAGAGGTTTCAAGGATCTCCTTCTAGCCAGTGTCTCTGGGGAGATGTCCACAAAAATATGCAAGGTTGTTTCATCATATTTTATCTCCACGCAGTCCCGCAACATTTTCCATATAGGTTTCCTATCACCACAGTGATGGAACTGGACAATCACGTCGCTAGGTTTTTCTGCCGATATTCCTTTTGGCCGTCTAACCCTATGCACTCTTTCAATTTTCACTTTTTTTCCCATAATTGGATTACAGATTCTCTCCACTTTCTCCTGAAGATCCTCTTCCTATCCCGTTTCTTCTGGTAGGCCTCTGATATCTTTCTCTGTTCTTTCCACATCTCCTCCACCTGCAATTCCAATTTATTAAATTGTTGTGCATATCCCTCCATTTTTGTCCTCTGCTTCTTCAATTCGTGTTAATATCTGACCCATTGATCATTGCAAAGTGTCCCAATCTCATTTTTCATTGACATTTCTAGTTTCTCCAACATTTCCGCCAACCCTTTTTAGGCGAGATTATGACATTAATCCCTGCTGTTCCATATTTCCTACACTTTCTCTATTTACCATTTCTTTACACTGGCTCTCTTCCAATGTCCCAATTGAAAGTCTGGATTGGTCTCCGTTATATGTTTTGGATCTATCATTATGATTCTCCCAATTTGAGTCTCAGGGGTATATACTTTCTTATGGTACATGTATTTATAATTGATTGGGGGGTTTTAGGTCCCCCCTTTAGTCGATCTACTCATTTCAAATACGTTATGGTTCGTTGCCCTCTATTCCTTTATGTCAGAATACAGACCCCAGGACCCTCTTTTTCTTCAGCAGAAAAGTCCCAGAAAGTTCCTTTATACTTTATAATAATAGAGGCTCCTCCGACCCCGAAGACCACCAGAGCCCACCACACTTAATCTTCTCTTTCTTCAACAGCGATCGATATATCTACTGATTTTAATATAGAAAATGACAGTTCTTCTTCTTATTATTATTACATGGAGTTTATATAGCGCCAAAGGGTTTGCTCAGCGCTGTACAATATAGGGGGGACAATACATGGTGCAGTACAACAATAACAAACAACGTACGAGGGGTAAGAGGGCCCTACACTTTCGAGCTTACAATCTAGGAGGGAGGGGGTAGTGGTACAGTAGGAAGTGGCTGTGGGGAATGAAGTGGTGGGAGGAATGAGGGAGAATGGCCGTTAGGTGAGGGTGGGGTAGGCTTCCCTGAAGAGATGGGTTTTGAGGGAGCGCCTGAATGTGAGGAGGGAAGGCAACAGTCTGATGGATTGGGGCAGTGAGTTCCAGAGGATGGGGGAGGACCTGGAGAAGTCTTGCAGTTGTGCATGGGAGGAGGAGACCAGGGAGCAGGATAGAAGGAGGTCCTGTGAGGAGCGAAGGGTACGGGTAGGGCGGTACTTGGGGATCAGGTTGGTGAGGTAGTTAGGGGTAGTGTTGTGAAAGGATTTGTAGGTCAGGGTTAGAAGTTTAAATTTGATGCGTTGGGCAATAGGGAGCCAGTGGAGGGAGAGGCAGAGGGGGGTGGCAGAGGTGGAGCGTTTGGTGAGGTGGATGAGTCTAGCCGCTGAGTCCAGGATGGTCTGAAGCGGGGAGAGCTTGCACTGGGGTAGGAGGGTGAGGAGGGAGTTGCAGTAGTCAAGGCGTGAGATGATGAGGGAGTGTACGAGTAGTTTAGTGGTGTCTGGGGTAAGGTAGGTGCGTATCTTGGCAATATTGCGAAGGTGGAGCCTGCATTTGTTTGTAAGTGATTTGACATGAGGTTGGAAGGAGAGGTTCAAGTCAAGAATGATGCCAAGGACTTTGGCTTGCGGAGCGGGAGTTTTAACCACTTCCAGTGGTAACTCACGCTCCACTTTTGTGCCGCAAATATGTTGCCGTTCCTCTACTATATCAGCCAGATTTCACCACAGAGGGGTCTTGGTGCATCAGAATTGAGTACTGGGGTCAAGGCCTTTCTATTTTTATTAACTTCTGTATATTGAATTCCCCAACTCTGCAGAGCTCTATTTCAATATCCTGGCCTTCAGGAAGCTCCGTAGACACCCAGGCACCCTTCCATCCTTGGGGCCCTCCAACAGCTCTTTCTCCTCTCTCCACACTCAACCACGGGAACTCCGAACCCCTCCGACCTCCGGTCTCACCAGCACCGCCTCTCACATGGGCCAACCGCGGGTGCCTCCAGGGACCTCTGTCGAACTTCCACCGCACCGGTCACTGGCAATTCAACCGGGCCACTCTGCCAGGGGGCCAGGTAAGAAGCCAACGAGCATAGGGAGCTCCGAGTTTCAGTCTGCTGCCGGCCACTGATATTACAACCGGCAAATGGACTGCTCTGCACACAGGGAACCAGGTAGGGAGTCAATGGGTATAAAATGCTCCGGTGGACATCTGAAGCCCTACAGCCATGCTACCTCACTGTGCCATGTTTTGGCAGATTTTCGATGATTTCCTATAGCAGCAAATCTGATGAGATGAATGAAGTGGGTGTAAAGTGGAAGCAGTGGATCTGCAGGGAGCAGCATCTTGAGCACAAAGCACTTTATGTTGTGGATGGATTTGCACACGGTTCAGTTTCCTTCATTTATTGATAAACCCCATAAGACCAATGAAGTGGGTGTAAAGTGGAAGCAGTGGATGTGCAGAGAATAGGATTTGGAGCCCCGAGCTCTTTATCTCTGAATGTCTCCACATATTTGTAGTGTATTTGTGATGATTTCTGTGCACACACAATAGGACAGCGCTGTGACACATAATGCTCTTCTAGATGACAGGGAATCCTTCCCTTTGTTACAGCAGCAGTCCGCTAGAAGGTTTTTGTAGGTTTGGAGTTGTTACACATAGCGCGGGTTTTATCCATTTATAGTGATGACATCATTGCCCAAATCTGGGGGTCACCAGCCATTTCCACCCTTTACTCCCAGCTGGGGGGCTTTGTATCCATATACCAGATGTTCTACAGGACTAAATCTGCAATCAATGTTACTGCAAAATCAAAGGGGCCAAAACCCCTCCCCCGAGCAGTCATATATTTCTGTCCCCCTTGGTGGGAGTGGAGGTGACCCCTCTATAAGGATCTACAGTCCATACACACCCAGCACAAGGCCGGGGTCACACTACCAGATGCTTCTCGGGGCTGCAGTTCCTCTGAGCTCCACAAGGTGGGGATCTCACTTCTACCCAGACAGGAAGTCTGTATGGAAGACAGGAAGTGATGTCAGGTGGAGACAGGAAGTGATGTCAGGTACAGACAGGAAGTTGTATATGGTAAGCTGAAGAGAGGAGACATTGGTGGATCTGACAGCAGAGGAGGTAATACGTAGATTAACCCCTTCAGGGGGAGGAGTTGATGATAATATATTTGCTCCCAAAGCTGGCCTACATGCACTCTTGTAGTCTGACAATGGGGGGACTCCTCCACTCAGAATACACAGATCAGCACTGAAGCTATTGGCTGCAGCCGCTGGGCGAGTGGCTTTGATCCGGCAGTTGCTCTTGGATGCGCTCGTCTGTTGCTTCCCTGACCTTTCTCCTGATTCCTGGATCTCCTCCTCATCTCTCCTCCATATCCTCTTACACAGCTTTTCTCCACACCTGCAGTGACCCTGGGGGGAGGAAACTTGGCACCAGCATGCCGCCAAATCCATCCCCACCATTAGGGGCTCTGGAGACAATTGTCTGCTATTTACACTCAAAGTTCACTCTTCAGTTTAGGAGAGGTAGGACGCGCCCAGGAACAATTATTTAGTTTTCATGGGAGCCTCATATAGAGGACCCCTCAGATCTCCCCATCCAAATGTCCCTCCATCCAGAGTCTATATGTCCTATGACATCACCCTGACCTCACAGCTCCTCCTCCCAATATCCCTCCATACGTCACAGAATCCTATGACATCACACTGACCTCACAGCTCCTCCCAATGTCCCTCCGGACATGTCAGGATTTTTTTTTTCTGATGCTCTTAGGATGTGGGGGACCCTTGGCATCCTCACTTATAAATTGGGACTGTTGGTCTTGCGTTGTATGTAAAGATGTCACAATGCTTGCGTAGTGTGGGGGTCCTGTGTAGGTACTTTATACCTCAGCCTGCAGTGGGGCTTGAATAAAATGGAGACCTGAATGGTGAGGTGAGGAGGATTCTGGGAATATCATTTATTTTAATATTTGTGTTCAGATCTAGAGTTTTCTGGAAGTCACCAGAGAGATCACTGAGCTGCTGACAGGAGAGGTGAGCGGTGCCGGGAATTCTGGGACATTCTCCAGTAACAGACAAGGGATGTGTCTGGATGGTGACTGTATCATTGTGTGTGTCAGGTTCCTATAAGGTGTCAGGGTGTCACTGTCTATTTCTCCATGGAGGAGTGGGAGTATTTAGAAGGACACAAGGATCTCTACAAGGATGTCATGATGGACAATCAGCCGCCCCTCACATCACCGGGTAAGAGGAGACTTTATTGTAAAGGAGAGAGCAGTACGGAGGATCCACCTAGATCCCCCATCATCTGATAAACACATAGAAACAATGGATTCAGTCAGTGTGTGTGTTTCCTACAGATGGATCCAGTCATGGGAACCCACCAGAGAGATGTCCCCGTCCTCTGTATTCCCGGGATTCCACACAGGAAGGTCACACCATCCCTCACCATCATCAGGTAGATGAGGAACAATCACTGATAGTATCATTAAGATCTGTACATTATCTGCATTGTTACCATTGATGTCATTTTGATTATATCTTTCAGAGTGGAATCCTCGGGGATGATAATATTGTTGTTAAAGAAGAGTATAAAGAGGAGGATGAGGAGTATGGAGTGATGGAGGAGTTTTCAGAAGGACACAAGGATATGATGGAGACACCTAATACCAGGAACCCCCCAGAGAGATGTCCCAATCCTCTGTATTCCCGGGATTCCATACAGGAAGGTTACACCATCCCTCACCATTACAAGGTTGGTGGGATGGAGAATCTAGAACAGTGGTCTCCAAACTGCAGCCCTTTGCTTGCCTTTGTCTGGCCCTTGAGGCACTTTTCCTCCCACTGACACCAACAATGGGGCACAATTCCCGCTATTGACATCAGCAATGGGGCACTATTCCTCTCCTAATACCAAAGATGCATTGTTTACTCCCACTGACACCAGGACAATTTCAATTCCCAGTACCCACAGTAAACTAGCTCTTTGTTTAGAAAGTTTGGAGACCCCTGATCTAGAACATGGGACTCATGGAGATGATGTGTGGATTGTTTTATGTGTGCTTATATTTTACAGGTGATTTATTTCTCTAATTTTCTTGGTTTAGGCTGAAGATCTGATAGATATAAAAGTTGAGGTGAAATCAGAAGAAGAAGAGGCGTATGTGAGGGATGATCAGCAGTCTATGGAGGAGGATGGAATAACGGGGACATTTATAGAGGAGGACACTCCTACAGAGATCAGCACAGGTGGGTCATGAACACTAAATCCATTCCTCCACCCATACTGCTCACTGATTGGTCCAGAGTAGGGCGGGGACTGGGTGATATCAGCCTGTAATCCCCTGGTCACTTTCCTGAGCTGTGTTCCCCGTCCTGTATTCCTGGATTTCTCTCGGATAATCTTCCTTCTCTGTGCTGCAGACACAATTTATGTATCTAGACTGGATTAACCACTTGACCTCTGGACGATTTCCCACCTTCCTGACCAGGCCATTTTTTGCACTACAGTACTGCTTTACTTTAACTGACAATTGCTCCGTCATGCAACACTGTACCCAGGACCTTAATGTGCTTCTTCTTGAGCCACTCCTTTGTTGCCTTGGCTGTGTGTTTTGGGTCATTGTCATGCTGGAACATCCATCCACGACCCATTTTCAATGCCCTGGCTGATGGAAGAAGGTTCTCACCCAAGATTTGATGGTACATTGCCCCGTCCATCGTCCCTTTGATGCGGTGCAGTTGTCCTGTCCCCTTAGCAGAAAAACACCCCCAAAGCAGAATGTTTCCACCACCATGTTTCACAGTTGGGATGGTGTTCTTGGGGTCATAAGCAGCACTCCTCCAAACACGGTGAGTTGAGTTGATGCCAAAGAGCTGGATTTTGGTCTCATCTGACCACAACACTTTCAATCAGTCCTCCTCTGCATCATTCAGATGTTCAGTGGCAAACTTCAGACGGGCCTGGACATGTGCTTTCTTGAGCAGAGGGACCTTGCGGGCACTGCAGGATTTCAGTCCTTGTCGGCGTAGTGTGTTACCAATTGTTTTCTTGGCGACTGTGGTCCCAGCTGCCTGGAGATCACTGACAAGATCCTCACGTGTAGTTCTGGGATGATTCCTCACTGTTCTCATGATCATTGACACTCCACGAGGTGAGATCTTGCATGGTGCACCAGACCTAGGGAGACTGACAGTTGTTTTGTGTTTCTTCCATTTGTGAATGATTGCACCAACTGTTGTCACCTTCTCACCAAGCTGCTTGGCCATAGTTTGGTAGCCCAGTCCAGCCTTGTGTAGGTCTACAATCTTGTCCCTGACATCCTTGGACAGCTCTTTGGTCTTTGCCATGGTGGAGAGTTTGGAATCTGATGGTTTGATTGCTCCTGTGGACAGGTATCTTTTATACAGGTAACAAAATGAGATTAGCAGCACTCCCTTTAAGAGACTGCTTCTAATCTCAGCTTGTTACCTGTATGAAAGACACCTGGGAGCCAGAAATCCTGTTGAATGACAGGGGATCAAATCCTTATTGCCCTCATGAACATGCAGATCAGTCATCATTTGTTAGACGCATTTCTGCTGAATTTGTTGTTGCTATTCTGTCTCTCAGTGTTACAATACACCGAACATTCGATTTTTAGACCGATCATTTCTTTGTGAGGGGCAAACATTCAACATCAGCAGGGGAGCAAATACGCATTTCCTTCACTGTATATTTTGGTAAATAAAATCCCGAAAAGCATATATTGATTGGTTTGCGCAAAAGTAATACTATTGGCAATGATCAGCGTCTTATAGCGGGACTGCGATATTGCAATGGACATTTTTACACTAACTGATACTTTGTGGGAACCAGTGACACTGATACAGTGATAAGTGCTAAAAATATGCACTGGCACTGTACTAATGACACTGGCTGGGAAGAGGTTAAAAATCTTTAGCAATCCGAGGGTTAACTGTGTGCCTAGCTATGTGTTTTCTGTACATTGTGTGCTCCTTTTACTAAGGGAAGTGATAGATCTTATTCCCTGCTTTGCAGGGACACAAGATCCACCACTTCTCCCCTGTCAGAAAGGAGCTCTGCTTTGTTTATATAGGCAGAGCTTCATTCTGTGTCTCTGCCTGATAATCTGCAGGTTTCGGCAGATACCCACTTCCCCACACCTGCAGATCGGTTTCTGCTGTGAATAATTACAGCTGAAGCGGATCGCCGGCGGTGCACATGTGTGCCCCCTAGGAGGGAATGCAGAACCACATTTATATATGGAATTTTGCTCAGGAGGGCTGCCCTGTAACAGTGTATCTTCTATAGGGTGTTTTTTAAGTGGTTAATGTAGATTTGGGAGATCAGGCGTGAGCAACATGTTCACTTCACCATAGGCGTTGCTTGATCTAGGCACCTGGGGCATGTACCTTCCCCATGCCTGAGCCTAGTGAGATCTCTGACAGAACAATTCTCCCAGGATTACTTGTTCCATTGTCTGCTGGCTGTGCCGGGTGGAGGGATATGTCTGTATAGTCTCAGACCCAAGTCACTGAGTGCAGTCTCAGGAGATGGGAGGCAGCAGTGTGGGATCTCTGCAACTGGTCTACAGTAAACATTTAATCTTCCACTGATTACTGAATACCAATATTATGAGTCCTGACCCTTACACTGTATAAGTTATATTGTAATTTACATAATCCTGACCCCTGCACTATATACTGTATGTTGTACATTACATACTCCTGACCCCTGCACTATATACTCCATGTTGTACATTACATCCTCCTGACCTCTGCACTATATACTCTATGTTGTACATTACATACTCCTGACCCCTGCACTATATACTCTATGTTGTACATTACATACTCCTGACCCCTGCACTATATACTCTGTGTTGTACATTACATCCTCCTGACCCCTGCACTATATACTCTGTGTTGTACATTACATACTCCTGACCCCTGCACTATATACTCTGTGTTGTACATTACATACTCCTGACCCCTGCACTGTATACTCTATGTTGTACATTACATACTCCTGACCCCTGCACTATATACTCTATGTTGTACATTACATACTCCTGACCCCTGCACTATATACTCTATGTTGTACATTACATACTCCTGACCCCTGCACTATATACTCTATGTTGTACATTCCATAGTCCTGACCCCTGCACTATATACTCTATGTTGTACATTGTATAACTCTGATACTTTATAGTACATTATATAGTCCTGACCCCTCTCTACCCTCCACCCACTGCTATATCTCTTTTGTTGCACCCATTTCCTCCCAGCTGGACATTTTATATCGGATGATGTGATTGGAGCACAGACTTTTACATGGTGATAATAATGTGATAACATCCTCCAACTTTGGACACTTAAACAGAAAGTGATAATGAGGGAGGAGTCAATACCCCAATGATGGTGGTCTTCAAGATCAGTCCAGTCTTCATCTTGGTTGTTCTCCCCCCATCCTCACTCTCTGACCTCTGGTGGGGCTCAGCCCCGCTGTTCTTCATGACTAAATCATGGACTAAATAAGGAAGTGCAGTACTTCTTGTGTTGGGAAGATGGTGATGAGTGATAGAGGGGGTGGGGACCCTCGTCCTATAATCCCCTCATCACTGTCCCTCCTATAAAAGACAGTTCTGGTTGTTTCCTCACTCTCTGACTAAGGTCCATGAATAAAGAAATGACCTGGTAGGAGATCAGAGGAGCCATTTCCTAGTTCCCTTGAGGGTGGAATTGTAAGCTCCTCAGAGACCAAGCTGCCTGATGTGGGCGGAGTCCTGGTTTGGGGGAACCAATCGGCTCCTGTCTAGTAATCCTCTTTGTCTTTGTATTTTAGTTCATGGCCGGGAGATGAGGAAAACCTCCGAGGATTGTCTCACTTTGTCTCCAGACTGGAAAGTAGAAGATGAGGACATCACACAGTATAGTCCAGGAGAAAACCCGGCTCCCTCCAATGTCCATCCGGCACCACCCAGTGTAGATGGACCATCGGATTCCTCATATCCTGAGGAACCTCAGACTGTGCGGGACCGGGCCGGCCTTCCAACAGAGAAGAGGTTCTCCTGTACTGAGTGCGGGAAGAGGTTCCATTCTAAATCCAAACTTAACGTGCATAAAAGATCTCACACGGGGGAGAAGCCGTATTCCTGTCCTGAGTGCGGGAAATGTTTTTCACATAAGTCCAGTTTTCAAATGCATCAGAGGCTCCACACAGGTGACAAGCCATATTCCTGTTCTGAGTGCGGGAAATGTTTTTCCAAGAAGACCAATCTTCACAGACATCAGAAATTGCACACTGGGGAAAAGCCGTATTCCTGTTCTGAGTGTGGAAAATGTTATGTAAACAAACCAAATCTTGTCACACATCTGAGATCTCACACTGGAAAAAAGCCGTATACTTGTCATGAGTGTGGGAAATGTTTTTCAGTTAAGTCCAGTCTTTACACACATCAGAGATCTCACACAGGGGAGAAGTTGTATTCCTGTCCTGAGTGCGAAAAATGTTTTTCAGTGAAGTCCAGTCTTTATAAGCATCAGAGATTGCACACGGGTGAGAAGCCCTATTCCTGTCTTGAGTGCGGGAAATGTTTTTCACAGACGTCCACTCTTTACAGACA
The DNA here is from genome assembly GCF_062004578.1 of Staurois parvus. Lineage (NCBI taxonomy): Eukaryota > Metazoa > Chordata > Amphibia > Anura > Ranidae > Staurois > Staurois parvus. The sequence continues at coordinate 3,821,693 of NW_028318017.1, forward strand.
TCAGAGATGTCACACAGGAGAGAAGCCACTTTCCTGTCCTGAGTGCGGGAAAAGTTTCTCACAGCTGTCCACTCTTTACAGACATCAGAGATTGCACACGGGGGAGAAGCCGTATTCCTGTTCTGAGTGCGGAAAATGTTATGCAAACAAATCAAACCTTGTCACACATCAAAGATCTCACACTGGAAAAAAGCCATATACCTGTCCTGAGTGCGGGAAATGTTTTTCAGTGAAGTCCAGTCTTTACACACATCAGAGATCTCACACGGGGGAAAAACCGTACTCTTGTCCTGAGTGTGGAAAATGTTTTTCAGACAAGTCCACTCTTTACAAACATCAGAGATTTCACACAGGGGAGACACTTCTTTCCTGTCCTGAGTGTGGGAAATGTTTTGTAAAAAAAGCAGATCTTGTCAAGCATCAAAGGTCTCACACAGGAGAGAAGCCATTTTCCTGCCCTGAGTGCGGAAAATGTTTTTCACAGACGTCCACTCTTTCCAGACATAAGAGATCTCACACGGTGAAGAAGCCACTTTCCTGTCCTGAATGAGGGAAATGTTCCTCACTGAAGTCCTGTCTTCCTGTACATCAGAGGTTCCACACAACCCTGGAGGTGTATTAGTGCCTTGAGTGCGGTAAATGTCTTCTAGATGAATGTTGCTGGACATCCCAGCTCTCATGTGGAGAAGAAGCACACCCTGATATACACCGCAGATATACTCCATGGCTGATCTTCATCATGGGAGAAACAGTTCATAAGGAGATCAGAGGTCACCAAAGACATGGATGAAGTGTGGGACCAGGTTGGCCATTGATAGCAGGAGAATAAAATTGAAGTCATGACCTTTCATTTGCTGAGTACATTTTGTGGTGGGAGATTTCACAAACACTTAGAGGTCTGATTTTTTAAAAATTAGTTGAAGGAATGTGGCCACAAATGGGTGAGGTTGTGCCGAGTAAATAGATACCCAACATGTCCAGCCTTAAAATTGTGTGCTGATGAAATGATGACTTGAAGTGAAACTTTGGTCCTCAATAATGCCCATAGGTGACATAAGTGCCTTTCCCGGTCCTCATTGTAGAGGTAACCCTGAACAATGGATGGAGAGTGATTGCTCTGTAATATGTAATATGTGTGGTGCAATCCATGATTGTATACATAAGTGCCCAGGAAATCTTCATGTTTCTGTATGTGGGGACTCAGAAATTTGGGGGTTTTATTGCTTGGGTGTATCTTTAATTTTTCACTTAGCTTTATTGCCATCATAAACGGGACCAATAGCCCCTCTGTAATAGAATTTTGTTGTGACGGGTTCTCTGTAATGAGACATCAGGAGTCTATCAGACCTCTCATGTGTCTCCTGCCCTTCATGATGTCTATCAGACCCCTCGTGTGTCTCCTGCCCTCCATGGTGTCTATCAGACCCCTCATGTGTCTCCTGCCGTCCATGGTGTCTGTCGGACCCCTCGTGTGTCTCCTGCCCTCCATGGTGTCTATCAGACCCCTCATGAGTCTCCTGCCCTCTATGGTGCCTATCAGACCCCTCATGAGTCTCCTGCCTTCCACTGAAGACAATGGAGAGCAGATTGAGCTCCATTCACAGCTTCTCTGACCACAGCGGTCAGGAATGATGGCACTGACCCCTAAAGGGACCTAATACACATCACTTGTGGGTTCATTCTAGCTAGGGGTGATCAGTGAGCGGATGTTCTCTAGTCTCTCCCCTCTACCCAGTGGCACCCACCATGCAGATGCCAGGCTCGTAGGTGGGATAACAGGCCCAACATACATTGCATCCAGAAAGTATTCCCAGCGCTTAACTTTTGCCACATTTTGTTATGTTACAGCCTTCTTCCAAAATGGATTCAATTCATTTTTTTCTTCAACATTCTAAAAACAATACCCCATAATGATAACGAGAAAGAAGTTTGTTTTGAAATCTTTGAAATTTATAAAAAAAATAAAAAAAAAAACCCATGTACATAAGTATTCCCAGCCTTTGCCATGGCACTCAAAATTGAGCTGTGGAGCATCCTGTTCCCACTGATCATCCTTGAGATGTTTCCACAACTTGATTGGAGTCCATCTGGGGGACATTCAGTTGATTGGACATGATTAGGAAAGGCATAAACCTGTCTATAAGAAAAATTAATAATAGCGCCTATGGTCAAAATTGTATAACTTACTAATAGTGTACCAGCTGCAAAAAAAACACCATATATAAAGTGTACCAATTAATAAATAATTTGCGCTAGTAAATATATATAAATATATGTAAAGAAATCATCAAATCATAAGTCCAGAAAAATATATATATACCAATACCACAGAAAAATATAAAAAACTTTTTAGGTGCAAAAAAACTTTTGTGCAAAAGGAGTGTCTCAATATAAAAAAAGTGTCTCAATATAAAAAAATTTCACCAAAAAACCTTGATAATATAATGGCAGATCAACCATAAAAATATCTTCAGAAACGGAAGCTCTCCAACACACCGATCCTCATCGATCGAAATAACAGGACGAAAAACTTTGTAGTTAATCGAAAATCCACTTCTCCAATAGAAAAAGGACCACCTTCAAACGTATCCATGGGGGGAAATGCCAAGCACTCGAGAGAAACAGAAAGACTTCATGGTGCAATATTATAAAAACCAATTCCTTTATTAGATACTCATTGCACTTACTCAAGAGGTGTCCCAGCCGACACCAGCATCAACAGCATCAACAGCAATCACATAAACGAGCCTGACTACTCAGCACATGTGCAATAGCTGGCAGTCAAATGTGATGTCATTACGTTTTTGACTGCCAGCTATTGCACATGTGCTGAGTAGTCAGGCTCGTTTATGTGATTGCTGTTATGCTGTTGATGCTGGTGTCGGCTGGGACACCTCTTGAGTAAGTGCAATGAGTATCTAATAAAGGAATTGGTTTTTATAATATTGCACCATGAAGTCTTTCTGTTTCTCTCGAGTGCTTGGCATTTCCCCCCATGGATACGTTTGAAGGTGGTCCTTTTTCTATTGGAGAAGTGGATTTTCGATTAACTACAAAGTTTTTCGTCCTGTTATTTCGATCGATGAGGATCGGTGTGTTGGAGAGCTTCCGTTTCTGAAGACATTTTTATGGATGATCTGCCATTATATTATCAAGGTTTTTTGGTGAAATTTTTTTATATTGAGACACTTTTTTTATATTGAGACACTCCTTTTGCACAAAAGTTTTTTTGCACCTAAAAAGTTTTTTATATTTTTCTGTGGTATTGGTATATATATATTTTTCTGGACTTATGATTTGATGATTTCTTTACATATATTTATATATATTTACTAGCGCAAATTATTTATTAATTGATAAACCTGTCTATAGAAGGTCCCACAGGTAACAGTGCATGTCAGACCACAAACCAAGCCATGAAGTCCAAGGAATTGTCCGTAGACCTCCGAGACAGGATTGTATCAAGACACAGATCTGGGGAGGGGTACAGAAACATTTCTGCAGCATTGAAGGTCCCAATGAGCACAGTGGCCTCCATCATCTGTAAATGAAAGAAGTTTGGAACCACCAGGAATCTTCCTAGAGCGGGCCACCCGGCCAAAATGAGTGATCGAGAGAGAAGGGCCTTAGCCAGGGAGGTAACCAAGCACCCGATGGTCACTCTGGAAGAGCTCCAGCAATTCTCTGCGGAGAGAAGAGAAACTTCCAGAATAAAAACATCTTTGCAGCACTCAACCAATCAGGCCTGTATGGTAGAGTGGCCAGACGGAAGCCATTCCTCAGTAAAAGGCAAATGGCAGCCCGCCTAGAGTTTGCCAAAAGGCACCTGAGGGACTCTCATGATGAATCAATGATTGAACTCTGGCCTGAATGCCAACTGTTATGTCTGGAGGAAACCAGGCACTGCTCACCACCTGGCTAATACCATCCCTACAGTGAAGCATGGTGGTGGCAGCATCATGATGTGGGGATGTTTTTCAGCTGCAGGAACTGGGAGACTAGTCAGGATTGAAGGAAAGATGAATGCAGCAATGTACAGAGACATCCTTGATGAAAACCTGTTTCAGAGCGCTCTGGACCTTAGACTGAGGTGACGGTTCATCTTTCAGCAGGACAACGACCCTAAGCACACAGCCCACATAACAAAGGAGTGGCTACAGGCCAACTCTGTGAATGTCCCGGAGTGGCCCAGCCAGAGCCCAGACTTGAACCTGACTGAACATCTCTGGAGAGATCTGAAAATGGCTGTGCACTGACACTCCCCATCCAACCTGATGGAGCTTGAGAGGTCCTGCAAAGAAGAATGGGAGAAATTGCCCAAAAATAGGTGTGCCAAGCTTGTAGCATCATACTCAAAATGACTTGAGGCTGTAATTGGTGCTAAAGGGGCTTCAACAAAGGATTGAGCAAAGGCTGAGAATACTTATGTACATGGGGGGGGGTTATTTTTAATAAATTGCAAAGATTTCAAAACGAACTTCTTTCACGTTGTCATTATGGGGTATTGTTTGTAGAATGTGGAGGGAAAACATGAATTGAATCCATTTTGGAATAAGGCTGTAACATAACAAAATGTGGCAAAAGTTAAGCGCTGGGAATACTTTCTGGATGCACTGTACATGGCAGAGGGTCCATGGAGCATCAGTTTGGAAAGTCTGAAAACACACTTGTTCTTCAGAATGTTCCAGAAGGGTACTTCTAGCCTTTGTGACTAATGATTCCACCATTGTAGGTCGGTTGAGGGAAGTTTGCCTGAGCATTGTAATTTGGTATTTGCAGTTTCTATCACTGGCCATGGCTGTAAAATATTGAATCCTCATGTTTGTCAATAGATTTCCGTTTTCAAGAATGAGATGAAGAAGGATCCATATCATATCTAATTATGAAGCAGATTTCTGGCCTCACCAGAGAAGGAGATAGCTAGACAGATTAGAGAGTAGAGAGTTCCAGAGGATGGGAGAGGCTCTGGAGATGCAGGAGGTCTTGGGAGGAGCGGAGAGGACAGTTTGGGTGATATATTTGTTTTAAATCAATATTTCTATTTGGTTTTGCAATATAAACAAGTATAGACAAGATCCTGGGGGCAGCTGCTCAACTCAGTAAGAGTAGTAGTGAGGAATAATATCATACAAGAAGTGATCATGTTTTTAAAATAATAACACTCTGTGATAGACACAATACAAAGATCAATAATAAAAGAACAATGATCAATACAAGGCACTGTTTTAAAGATCAACATTAGAAATGCAATCCAGTACAGTGGGGCAAAAAAAGTATTTAGTCAGCCACCAATTGTACAAGTTCTCCCTCTTAAAAAGATGAGAGGCCTGTAATTGGCATCATAGGTAGACCTCAACTATGAGACACAAAATGAGAAAACAAATCCAGACAATCACATTGGCTGATTTGGAAAGAATTTATTTGCAAATTATGGTGGAAAGTAAGTATTTGGTGACCTACAAACAAGCAAGATTTCTGGCTCTCACAGACCTGTACCTTCTTCTTTAAGAGGCTCTTCTGTCCTGCACTCATTACCTGTATCAATGGCACCTGTTTGAACTTGTTATCAGTATAAAAGACACCTGTCCACAACCTCAAACACTCACACTGCAAACTTCACTATGGTGAAGACCAAAGAGCTGTCGAAGGACACCAGAAACAAAAACCTTTGGAGGGAGTTGAAAGTCCGTGTTGCCCAGCGACATTCCCAAAACATCACTGCTCTAGAGGAGATCTGCATGGAGGATGGGCCAACATACCAGCAACAGTGTGTGCCAACCTTGTGAAGACTTACAGGAAACGTCTGACCTCTGTCATTGCCAACAAAGGATATATAACAAAGTATTGACATGAACTTTTCATATTGACCAAATACTTATTTTCCACCATAATTTGCAAATAAATTCAGCCAATGTGATTGTCTGGATTTGTTTTCTCATTTTGTCTCATAGTTGAGGTCTACCTATGATGCCAATTACAGGTCTCTCTCATCTTTTTAAGTGGGAGAACTTGCACAATTGGTGGCTAACTAAATACTTTTTTGCCCCACTATAATAGTAAGGCATATACATTATTTGAAGTTCTTAGAATTTCCTAGGATCCTAGGCAGATGCACCATAAAGCCCACGGTTTCCAAGCAGATTCCAAGGTGCGGAAGGATTTAGACTGTAAAGCCAGTGATCTTTTACAAAACAGAGCTTCTGGGCACTCTTCGGCTCACTTGATATATACAAAAAACATAACAACAAAACATAAAAATGGCTCACTCACTTCAGCTAGCCATTAACCTCAAACAACAGTACATACCGATGAAAGAAGGTCTCGGCAGTTATAGAAGAAACAGGACCTATAGGGGGAGGTTATTCGACTCTCTGGGGTTGGTCAGAAGACCTGGAGGATCTTAATCAAGGTCATGAAAACAGTAGAACATTAAAAGGGCAATATTATATAGGGCATCTCCATCCATCCTATATCAGCCGCGACCATGGAGAAGGATTCCAACCACACATCCCAAATTTTGTTAAATTTTAGAGGACATCCCCTGGAAATATGTCAGCTTGTAGAATAATACCACAGAATTGACCACTGCTTTCCAATAATTTAAGGCGGAGGACTGAGCTGCCTTCCACTTTAAAACAATGGCCTTTTTGGCATAGAAGAGTAGTAGACCAAGGAGCGTCCTAACAGCGTCCTAACCTTTGCTCCAAAGGTCAATCCTTTGGAGCAAAGGTGTGCTCCAAAGGATTGACCAGACCTAAGAGATACACGTCTACCGTCCGAGGAATGGTTGTGGTAGTTAGGGAGTAGATGAACTCTTAAGATCTCCATCCAAAAAGTGGAGATGTGGGGACAGTATCAAAATATATGGAAGAAATCCACTGAGGCCGCACCACAGCACCGGCAATTGAATACCTTTTCAGGAAATATTCTATGTAGTCTGGCCGGTGTAAAATAGGTAATATGCAAAATTTTAAACTGGATCAATTTGTTTCTGGTGGCAACTAATTGTGTAAAAGGGTATTTCCAAGCATCTTCCCCGTTGAATTCAGCAATCTCCCCTTGCCACTTCAGTTGTAATGGGTGTAGACCTACTAGGTAACATTGCCTTATAAATATTAGACAGTGGCCTCTTAATTGAAAGATCCCATAAGAGAGACTCCAAATCATCCGCTAATAGATGAAGTGAATCAGACCCAAAATGAGAGCAAAAGCATGGCGGAGTTGTAGAAATTGAAAAAAATCACAATTGGGAAGATCATATTTGATTTTTATTCTGTCAAAAGTGAGTAATGAGCCCCTGTCACACATATTCTGTAAATATTTGATACCTCTCGAAGCCCACAATGAGGGATCTGGGAAGGTCTCAAATTCAGGTACATTAGGATTGTACCACAATGAAGTATGGGGAGACCAAAAGGCAGAGGCTGAGGCACATTTGAGCTTGACTGTGGACTAAGCCCTAACAACTGCTTGCATAGATGAGGTAAGAGGTGGAAACAACCCTCACCCCCCTGGTATAGTAGATTTCTAAGCACTTCACAAGAGCCAACATATGCCGCTTCTAAGATGACCGAGGAATTTGTTTCATTGGAGATTAGCCAATTGTGTGCTTGGGTAAGAAGAGCAGCTAAAAAATGTGTGAAATACTGGACATGCAAAACCACCTTGGGTCCAAGGTCTACAAAGTATTTGTTTGTTAAACCTAGGTAGTAGAGACTACCAGAGAAAGGAGCTAATAAGGGAATGAAGCCAGGCAAAAAAACTTTTTGGTATCCATGTCGGGGAGTGCCGAAGTGTAATAAAAAGTACAGGGAACACTTTCATTAAAATTAAATTAATTCTGCCAAAAATAGAAGGACATTGTTCCATGCTTTCAGCCTCTGCCTAATGATCTGAACCAATGGGTACAAACTAAGCTGACAGTAGTCATGTACCTCTGTAGAGATAATAATGTCCAGATAACATATCGAGGTTACCCATGTTCATGGATGAGCCGGGTCCGCCGCCCCCTGCGCCTCCAGATATACAGGGAGGATTTGGGATTTCTCTCAGTTAGTGTGAAGTCCAGAGATTTCAGCAAATGAAGACAAAATGTCCAGAGCAGCAGAGAGAGACAGACCAGGGTCATTAAGAAATAACAAGTCATCAGAGTAGAGCACCAATGTCAGGAATGGACTTGCCAATGGTGGTGGGACTCACCTGCCTTGTGGGCTGCAGTACCAAGGCTGGCCAGCGGGTGCTCTCAGCAGCCAGAATCTCACTCCTGCAATCAGGCCATCACCTGAAGCTGATTGCAGGAGGTGTATTTAAGCAGGACCAGGCCTGTGATCAGTGCCTTGGTGTATGTTTCCCATGAGCCCCTGTACCTACATCCTGTCTGTTTCCTGCCTGATTCCTGATTCTGCTTGATCCTGACTCCGAATGTACTCCGCCTGTCCTGAACTTGGCTATTCCTGACTGCTCTTCCGCCTGCTCCTTGTACCTTGCCTGCCCGTTTGCTACCGAACCAGCCTGCCCGACTACGTTTAGTATTGTTCTTATTGTTATCTGTTGGAGGTTTGGTTGCACTGTGCTTATGTTTAGTCTTGCACTGCATTTATGTATTGTTTAGTCTTTAATAAATTGTATTGTTTATACTATACCTGGAGCCTGTGTTTCCCTGTGTCAGTCCACACATCTCTGGTCATACCTGGAGCCCTGACAACCAACTTTTCATTAATTGACCCAACCTGTTTACCAATCACATTCTCGGCTTTCCTCAAGGCCACTGCCAGGGGTTCCATAGCCAACGCAAACAGGCCAGGGGACAAGGGGCACCCCTACCTCATGCCTCATTGGACAGGAAAGGGAGAAGATAGTGCCCCCCCAACTGAATGCAAGCCATAGGCATTTTATATAGTAAATGGAACCATTTTCGGAAGGCCGGGCCAAATCCAAAAGCTTCCAGGACCATATCAAGATATTCGATATTAGATATTTCAATGTTGAGCACCACCAATATTCTGGTGGCAGGGCCTTCCTTGAGAAGTTGTAAGTGTGTGAAGACCCTGCGCCAGTTTATGTCCATTGATCTACCGGGCATAAAACCTGTCTGGTCTATGTCAATCAGAGATGGGAGTACCTTCATCAGTTTAGCCGCCAGAACCTTGGTAAGTATCTTGAGGTCAAAACTGAGGAGAGAAATGACCAATAAGAGGCACAATGCCTGATATCCTAACCTGGTTTTGGGAACAGAACTACATGGGTTTGGTACATAGAGGGTGGTAGTTCCCCCAGTTCCAGGCATGCAGTAAACAAGCTCTGGAGTTCAGTAGCTATGATGAGACTGTTTTCTTTATACCATTCTCCAGAAAGACCATCCAGACCCAGTCTCTTATTATTTGGGAAAGAATGAATAGCTGCTTCAATTTCTAAGGGTGACAATGGGGCCTCCAAGCTCTCCCATTCCTCAAGGGAGAGGATGGGCAATTAAATCTGAGTCAATGTTGTAGAGATTGCAGAGCAGGGAATTGACTCAGGTTGTGCATAGAAAGTGGTAAAGTAGGTTTTTAATTCCCTTAAAATAGCTGGAGGAAAGATAAGTATATCTGCTGAGGAGGAATATATCTTAGGAATTGCTGTTTGATAACAAGGCTCTTCAACTAGATTGACAAGGAGCTTTCCATTTTTACCCCCAGACTCAAAAAGCTTCCCTGCCAAGGCTCTGGCATCTGAATGAGTAACATTAGTAAGCTGCATCTTAAGGTCTCGCCTAGCATGCACTAAGGAAGAAAAGTTCTCCGAGGTCGCCAACACTGTAAAAGCAGCTGCAGCTTCCACCTCCTTGTCCTCAAGCTGAGCAGAGAGAGAGGTACATTCAGAGCACACCGTTTTAATTGCGGAAATAAATTCACCCCTGACAGTAGCCTTGTATGCCTCCCATACCATAGCCAAGGAAGCAGAACATTCATTAACTGACCATTGCTCAGATAGGTGGTTATGAACCAGCTGCTGGACTTCAGGATTATAAATCCATCCAGGGGCCAGTCTCTAGCAACCAGGGTCCTGACGATCACCTACCCCCAAGGCAAGCTCAAGGGGGAGTGGTCAGAGAGGCCAGCCGGTAGATGGGATACAAAGTCTACATGGGTTAGCACCAAGGAGGTCCAAAAGACTAAGTCTATGTGGGAGCCAAATTTGTTTGGGGTGGAAAGATGGGAATAATGTATGACATCTGGATGTTTCCAGTGCCAGAGTTCGGTAAGGTTAAAAGCATCCACACTTTCCACCAGATCTTGAGAAGTCTTGTTAATAGGATTAGAAGTATTCAGAGCTTTGACTGGAATAACGTTGAAGTCCCCTCCGATGACCACTTTGTCAGGCAGGAAGGGGGCTAGATGTTCTTGGATATAGAATATCTGGATCAAAGGGAGGTGGTAGGTACACATTTACAAATGCCCACATAGTCGCATGAAGTTTCAGGAGTAAAATAACATAGCAACCCCCAGGATCGGTCATTACATTTACAACCGTATATGGTAGGGATTTATGGAGGAGAATGGAAACCCCCCTGGCATAGACAAAATAGGTAGTGTGGAACCCCTGCTTGACCCAGGCCCTCCGGAGGGCTTGTATTTTAGAGCCCACAAGGTGGGTCTCCTTCAGGAATAAAATATGGGGTTTGTGGGTCTGTAAATATTTAAACGTGCGAGCACGCTTAATTTTGTCATTAAGACCCCTAACATTCCACTATATCAATCTAAGAACTATATTAACCCCTTCACGCAGGATCGTCCCGCGTGAAGAGGAATTCAGGAGGCGGGATGGGCGTGGCTTAGTGTCATGTGGCTGCCGTGACGTCACGGCCGGTTACATGATCGGGAAAGGTCCCGATCGAAAGAGCGGACCGGGACCTTTCCGTGAGTACCTCACATGTGTGCTGGGAGCGCGCGCTCTCAGCACATATGTTTTTTGCTACATGAACGCAAATGTGCGGCCGCTCGGTATCTAGGCCCAGATGGCATGAAGGGGTTAAATATGATGGAGTGATTTATGGAGGAAAATATAAATAGCCTATGAGGGGCTACCATAAGTCAGGGGGAGAGGGGAGTTGCCATGTCTCCATCCAAATACCAAGTTCCCTCAGGGGCGTGGACTGCCTGACCATTAATTAGGAGAGCAAGCAAAGGAAACATCCATAACAAAATAACCACCTATCGTGAAGCTGAACGATGGACATCAACTAGCTATCACAGTTAAAGTCCCAGACTTGTGTCCACCAAATAACGAAGTCTTCTCGAAAATGCAGTGAACAGTTTTCAGTGAAGGGGAGGGTGGAAAAAGAACAACAGCAACATATCCACCTGGAGATGAAGCTCCCATAAGTATACATAAATGAGGCCTGGGAGCTTGGATAGGTACACTGTAAGGATGATGATGGCAGTGGGTTTTGATCCCTAAGGGCATGGAAAATATTCATAGTCAACAACTCACCAAAGCTCTACTGCTCATCAGAAGAATGTGCATGGGGTGCTGGTGCTCAGGCTGCTTTCTAGATCCAAGATACGTGACAGAATATCCGGCAACTCATTTCCTTATTGTATTTTCTTTATTGGCACACAGTAGAGAATATGGAATCCGTAAAAGCTGATGTGTTTCGGCCACAGCCTTGGTCAAAGCTTACATCAAAAAGAACCAAAGTTCAGACTTATATAACAGCCCACAAAAATAGGAGCAGTACATAATTAAAATCATTATTCAGACTAATGCCCCGTACACACTATAAGAATATTGTATGAAAATTTTCGTATGAGGACCGATCGTCCGATAATCAAATTGTTAGTACAGTTTTCGAGAGCCGATCACGATAATTTGTGCGACAATATCCAAAGGGACAAGCGCAAAAAATTTTCTCGTACGATATCAGATCGTACGATTTTCGTTTAACCACTTGCCGCCCTGCCACTGTAGAAATACGGCGGCAGGGCGGCACTGGCAGGCAAAACCACGTTTTAAAATGCGTGTTTTGTAAACAGATAGGGGGCACGTGCGAGGCGATCCCGCCGATCAGCGCCGCGGATGTCTTTCCGGCTGTTTCCCGGCGATCGGCGGCAAACAGTGACAGACAGCACAGCTGCAGTAGCTGTGCTGTCTGTCACTTCCCTGACAGCTCGAGGATGAGCTGATCGAGAAAGAAGAGTTTCTCTCTCTCGATCAGCCTTGTCCCGTGCAGCACACCCCCCCCGCCCCCTAGTAAAATACTCCCCCTCACTCAGATAACCCTTCCCTGCAAAATAAAGTTAACCCCTTCCTCCCCAGTGCCATTAGTACAGTGTCAGTGGTTTTTTTTTGCACTGATCACTGTATTAGAGTTTTTGGGGATGGCAGTGACCCCAAGTCAGTACCCCCCAATGTCAGAATGTCCGCCGCAGCCCTGCGGTGGTCGCTGCCATAAGTCACTGATCGCCGCCATAATTCGCTGATCGCCGCCATTATTAGTATAAAAAAAACCCCTATAAATCCCAGTATCTTTCCCGCCATTTGTAAACGCTATAACTTTCACGTAAACCAATTAATTTACACGTATTGGGGTTTTTTTTTAGCAAAGACATGTCGCAGAATGCATTTTGGCAGAAATTTATGACTAAATTTGATTTTTGCATTTTTTTACTGGACATGTTTTATAGCAAAAAGTCCAAAATATTGTTTTTTTTCCCTCAAAATTGTCAGCCTTTTTTTTTATAGCGCAGAAAATAAAAAACGCACAGGCAATCAAATACCACCAAAAGAAAGCTCAATTTGTGGGGAAAAAAAAGATGTAAATTTTATTTATGTACCGTATTACATGACCGCGCAATTGTCCGTTAAACCAGCGCAGCACTTTATAGCAGAAAAATGGCGTAAATTGCAGTATCTATACCATAGTTTGTAGACGCTATAACTTCCACACAAAGCAATCAATATACACTCATTGGGATTTTTTTTACCAAAAACATGGAGCAGAATACATTTTGGCCTAAATTTATAACCAACTTTGAGTTTACTATATATTTTTTATAGCTGAAAGTAAAAAATATTGTTTTTCTTCAAAATTTTTGGCTTTTTTTTTGTTTATAGCGTGAAAAATAAAAAGCGCACAGGTGATCAAATTACACCGAAAGAAAGCTCTATTTGTGTGAAAAAAAGGACGTAAATTTCATTTGGGTGCAGCATTGCATGACCACGCAATTGTCAGTTGAATTAGTGCAGCGCCGAGTAGCAAAAAGAGGCCTGGTCATTAAGGGGGGTAAATCCTCTGGAGGTCAAGTGGTTAATCAACACAATAGTTGTCCGAAAATACAATACAATGCATGACAACTTTCAAAATTCTTTTCTTTCATAGGAGAATTTTCATATCTTTAATAACCTTTTCACTTTCGATGTGAGACTAGCAGGCAAAAAAAAAATGGCCGATCGTTCGTCCGATATTCTTATCGTGTGTACGGGGCTTAAATGATTGCAGGTGAAAGTAAAATAATAGGATAGCAGAGAAAAAGAAGAAAAATATGCTATAGAAGTCTAAATTATAGTTCTTTTTAATGTAAGCTTTGGCAAAGGCTGTGGCCAAAATATGTCTATGGATTCCATATTCTCAACTATGTGCCAATAAAGCAAATATGGAAAATATTCATCCCTGTAGCCTTAGGAGGATATGAAATGGGGATCCACCAGTCTATTTATCCAAGGGGAGAGCCTAGCAGTGGCAGCAGCTCAAGAAGGGAAAAAGTGACATGAGGGAAACTGGCGGTGCCTTAGTAAGGACTATGGACCACTTGCTGAAATGAATAAGACATGCATTGAATGTGACATGGTGCCTGGAGAGCAATGTAATAACAGAGAACAGAAACATGGATGAGAAGTGCAGCCAGTGTAAACCCACTGTAATACTGAATATAAAAAAAGGTTCAAAGAAGAACGTAGCACACCTTAACTGCAGAAACAAACGGGGAAGAACCTAAGCTTGTTAGCAAAGCAAGGAGAGACCTGCATCTCCTGGGTAGACGGCCTGAAGTGTGGTGAGCCAATCAAGTAAAAGTACCCAACTTTTCCTGCTAATTGGCATTGCTCTTGTTTGAGACCTTGTGTTCCACTCCCAAGAAGGTCTAGACTGGGGACGAGAAGATGCATGGTGGGGTGGGTCCTCCAGGACTATGTTCCAGTTTTTAGACTATGGAGCCCTTCTGTTAGGGTGTTGATGATTGTTGTGGATCCATCACATGTGACCTTTAAGGTAGCAGGCTATTTCCACTGATATCCTATATCATGGTTCCGCAGAGCCTTGGTAATGGATATCAACTTTTTTCTTCTCTGTAGAGTATGTGCAGAGAGATCAGGAAGTACTTGCACTGTCAAAGCCTGTTCCGGAAGTTGCTCCTTCTTTTGAAATGCAAAAAGAATTGTTTCTTTCACTTGGTGATAGTGGGTTGGCAATAAGATATCCCTAGACATTTCTTGGGGAAGAAACAAAGGTTTGGGGATCTTGTGGATTCTATCAATTGTAAAATCTATAAGTGTTAGAGATGGTGCTACATCTTGGAATAGGTCATATACAAAAAGAGGGAGCTGGGAGGGTTGCACTGACTATGGGGTGCCTCTAATTTTTAGATTATTACACCTGGAATTATCTTTCAGGTCCACTACTTTTGATTTCAGCCTAGCAGCCTATCGTCACCATGTGCTGTATGTACATCCACCATGTTGTTATATGATTCTGTGCATACCCCCATAGTATCCTCCAAGTAGCTCACTCGATCTCCCATGTCGTGAACATCTGCAGCATATTTGTTAAAGCATGGCAGCTTGGAGAGAGGAGTAGAGCGACAGTAACATGTCTTTCAGTACAACATCAGATATTGGTTGTCCCACTGTGGGGAAGGAAGCTATATGGTTTGCTGTCACACTTCCATACAAGGACCTTCAGATGTGTCAGGCAAGGGTTCCCTTCCTAGGCATGATTTGACTGGGCTCCTGGGCTGGAAGATGCAAGGATCGATCCGCCACAATTTTGTCAGGGAGCGAGGAGCCAGACACACAAGGAGGTGCAATTAAAGGTAGGTTTATTATACAAAAACAAGAGAGTCTATGCAAGTCCAACAGCAACAGCGGATGACTTGGTAGGACAGTAGCCAGGAAGGATGGTCGTCAGAGCCGGGGTCAGAAGCCAGGAAGGATGGTCGCCAGAGCCGGGGTTAGAAGCCAGGAAGGATGGTCGCCAGAGCCGGGGTCAGAAGCCAGGAAGGAGTCTTGCCAAAGCCGAGTCAGTATCCAGGAGAGCAATGAGAAACTAAACAGGAGCTTGTTGCTGTGCAAGAGACAGGACACGATTGCAATGGACAGCTACAAACAGCAGACTTATATGTGATAAGCCGCCACCTCCTGGGGGAGGAGCCGCAGAGGGCTGAAAGCATAAAGGATCCCACAATGCTTTGCAGACACCTAAGTTGGATGCCAGCACATGGAGCAGCACAAGCCCTGAGGAAAGGTAGGATCTTGACAAATTTT
Organism: Staurois parvus; assembly: GCF_062004578.1. NCBI lineage: Eukaryota > Metazoa > Chordata > Amphibia > Anura > Ranidae > Staurois > Staurois parvus. The sequence continues at coordinate 3,837,212 of NW_028318017.1, forward strand.
CTGTGTGCCCCACTGTATCTGCTGCTGCTTGTAGGAATATAAAAGGTAGCTGCCACTAGAGGTCCATCCAAGGATGTGCAGGAGCGGCTCCCAACAACATTTTGTTGAAGACTCTTCCGGACTGCAGCAAAGAAACCAGAGTTTCTGTAGGTGTAGCTCCTCCCATCGCTGTTGGTACATCTGCGGTGGTTCAGGAGGGGAACAGGTCCATGGAGGATAGTGGATGCGGTGCTGGGATGCGTGGATGGGCCGTTTTCCCCGAAGGATGTGCGGAGCTAAGGCTTCATGCAGCCATCCTGGATAGCGGTTGCCAACCCCCCCGATCTGCCCTGCTTTTTGGGGATGAAAGATCCCAGATTGGTATGTACCAACCCTCTTCACCTGGTTTCAGTGGTGGGACAGGTTCTGCTTGGTCATAATCAAAGGTCTTTTGCATATACAGTGGGGCAAAAAAGTATTTAGTCAGCCACCAATTGTGCAAGTTCTCCCTCTTAAAAAGATGAGAGAGGCCTGTAATTGGCATCATAGGTAGACCTCAACTATGAGAGACAAAATGAGAAAACAAATCCAGACAATCACATTGGCTGATTTGGAAAGAATTTATTTGCAAATTATGGTGGAAAATAAGTATTTGGTCACCTACAAACAAGCAGAATTTCTGGCTCTCACAGACCTGTACCTTCTTCTTTAAGAGGCTCCTCTGTCCTGCACTCATTACCTGCATCAATGGCACCTGTTTAGACTTTTTATCAGTATAAAAGACACCTGTCCACAACCTCAAACAGTCACACTCCAAACTCCACTATGGTGAAGACCAAAGAGCTGTCGAAGGACACTAGAAACAAAATTGTAGACCTGCACCAGGCTGGGAAGACTGAATCTGCAATAGGCAAGCAGCTTGGTGTGAACAAATTAACTGTGGGAGCAATAATTAGAAAATGGAAGACATACAAGACCACTGATAATCTCCCTCGATCTGGGGCTCCACGCAAGATCTCACCCCTTGGGGTCAAAATGATCACAAGAACAGTGAGCAAAAATCCCAGGACCACACGGGGGGACCTAGTGAATGACCTGCAGACAGTTGGGACCAACGTAACAAAGGCTACCATCAGTAACACACTACGCCGCCAGGGACTCAGATCCTGCAGTGCCAGATGTGTCCCCCTGCTTAAGCCAGTACATGTCTGGGCCCGTCTGAAGTTTGCTAGAGAGCATTTGGATGATCCAGAAGAGGATTGGGAGAATGTCATATGGTCAGATGAAACCAAAATAGAACTGTTTGGTAGAAACACAACTCGTCGTGTTTGGAGGAGAGAGAATGCTGAGTTGCATCCAAAGAACACCATACCTACTGTGAAGCATGGGGGTGGCAACATCATGCTTTGGGGCTGTTTCTCCGCAAAGGGACCAGGATGACTGATCCATGTACAGGACAGAATGAATGGGGCCATGTATCGTGAGATTTTGAGTGCAAACCTCCTTCCATCAGCAAGGACATTGAAGATGAAACGTCGCTGGGTCTTCCAACATGACAATGATCCCAAACATACCGCCCGGGCAACGAAGGAGTGGCTTCGTAAGAAGCATTTCAAGGTCCTGGAGTGGCCTAGCCAGTCTCCAGATCTCAACCCCATAGAAAACCTTTGGAGGGAGTTGAAAGTCCGTGTTGCCCAGCGACAGCCCCAAAACATCACTGCTCTAGAGGAGATCTGCATGGAGGATGGGCCAACATACCAGCAACAGTGTGTGCCAACCTTGTGAAGACTTACAGGAAACGTCTGACCTCTGTCATTGCCAACAAAGGATATATAACAAAGTATTGACATGAACTTTTCATATTCACCAAATACTTATTTTCCACCAAAATTTGCAAATAAATTCTTTCCAAATCAGCCAATGTGATTGTCTGGATTTGTTTTCTCATTTTGTCTCTCATAGTTGAGGTCTACCTATGATGCCAATTACAGGCCTCTCTCATCTTTTTAAGTGGGAGAACTTGCATAATTGGTGGCTGACTAAATACTTTTTTGTCCCACTGTAGGTAACAAAATGTTCTTTCATTTCAGGTTTCCTTACAAAGGAGCTCTGTAGAACAAGGAGTCTCTTTTATGCTTGCTCCCGGTTGTTTGGTAGTCAAGTCATGGTTTGCGAAATGGTAGGGGGTGCTACCCAGTGGTTTGTTTCGTCCACTAATATCTCCTTTTCAACTACATCAAGGAATGCATGATCTTCGATGGACATAGCAGGTCTTTCATTATTTGGAGTGCTAGTGAACACGTAGTCACCTAAAACGGACAACGCTACGAGCTGTGGTCTCTGAAGGGCATAGTGAGGGAGTGCATGGCTGTAGTTTGCAAACATTACAGCTATCTTTTACTCTCATATATCTGGTGCATGGACTGAATAGAGAAGGGTGCCCATTAAATGTCCACATGCCTTCCTGGATCCATGATGCGTGAATTACGGTGGAGTACTATCCAAAGTGCAGTTTTTGTATGGATTCTTTCACTTGAAGCAACGTTATTTTGCCTGTTATACGTATGCTTTTTTTACTGTGCTGTCCTACTAACTCTTGGCTGACAGCCAGCTAACAAAAATGACAGAAGCAGCGTTGTGTTTCATTTCAAAACTGCATTTACTTCTGTGAACAGTTCTGTAAAACTGCAACACAATCACATAAACTGAGGTTACAATATGCTTTTACGCACGTCTCTTTTAAATGAATACAAAAAACACATTTCTTTTGCAGACACTCGCCTTCAATTGAAGCAAAACACATAGAACTACAATCCAGATAGATCATAAATATTAACAAAAGATATAGACTTACAAGCATATCAAAGGAAAAAGAATGAGAGCTTCACTGATGTGCTTGGCAAGATGGCTCTGACTTAGAAGAGGGTTAGACTTTATTAACAAAAACAAAAGTACTTCCTGATTCCTGTTTCTGAAAAAAAGAATAGACTGCAAATGCAGGGAACACCCAACAGATGGAGCCCTAATCAACACAATAATCTGACAGACAGTAAAACTACATATGGATACTAGATGGAGCTAATTTATTTGATACCTAGTGCCATTTAACCATTAGCCGCCCGGCCAATGACTTCAGAAGTGCTTCGGCATTCCGGGTGCACGCAATTTGGCTTGCACCCGCACATGCGCAGTTTGCGCTCCTGCAGAGCCACGCAGCGGGGCGATCTGTCACCGGCCGTGTACCTTGGACACGGCCGATGACAGATCTGAGTACCGGCCCCCGTTGCTGGTACCATGTGACCTGTTGTGACCAATCATAGCAGGTCACATGACAGTTGTATACAATGGATGGCTTCATTCATGCAATCCATTGTATACTACTGCCTAGCTGTGAATGGTCACAGCTAATCACATGCACATGTCATGTGATTAGCTGTGACCAAATCACAGCTAAGCACAAAAAAAAACAAAAAAAAAACAAAAAAAACCAGAATGAATCAATGTCATTCAGGTAAATGCTTGCTTATAGCAAAGTAATTCTTTGCTATAAGCAAATTGTGTAAATAAAAAAAAAAATACTGATCACTTCCCCAAAGTAGTACAATGTTACTATGGTAACATTGTACTACTTTGGTCATAGTAAAATATGAAAAAAAAATAAAAAAAATGTAATAAAAAATTAAAAATAATAAAAAAAAATATATATATATATTTTTTTTTTGTTCATACTGTCACCAGTCAGTGTCCCTGATCATGCCATGCCAGTTATATGATGACGCTGTACTGCACTGGTGACAGTATGTAAAAAAAAAATAGTGAAAATAATTTTTTAAATTTTTTCATTTTCCGAAAAAATTTGACAAAAAAAATACAACTTCAAAAAACTCGCCATGCCTCTTATGAAGTACGTCGGACTGTCTACTCTGCAAAAAGGGGTCATTTGGGGATATCTGTACTGTTCTGACATTTGGGGGGGATATCTGTACTGTCCTGACATTTGGGGGATATCTGTCCTGTCCTGACATTTGGGGGGGATATCTGTACTGTCCTGACATTTGGGGGATATCTGTACTGTTCTGACATTTGGGGGATATCTGTACTGTTCTGACATTTGGGGGATATCTGTATTGTCCTGACATTTGGGGGATATCTGTACTGTCCTGACATTTGGGGGATATCTGTACTGTCCTGACATTTGGGGGATATCTGTACTGTCCTGACATTTGGGGGATATCTGTACTGTTCTGACATTTGGGGATATCTGTACTGTTCTGACATTCTTGGACCTCAAGAAATTAGATTGGCTGTCAGTACTTTAGGATTGATCAATTTTCAGATCTATACCATAGTTTGTGAACTCTATAACTTTCCTACAAACTAAATAATACATCCTAATTTGGGTTATTTTCACCAAAGACATGTAGCAGAATACATCTCGGCCTAAATTTATGAAGAACAATTATTTATTTGTAAACTTTTATAACAGAAACAAAGAAAAATGTGTTTTTTTTTCAATATTTTTGGTCTTTTTTTGTTAATTTAGCAAAAAATAAAAACCCCAGCGGTGATTAAATACCACCAAAAGAAAGCTCTAGTTGTGTGAAGAAAATGATAAAATTTTAGTTTGGGTACAATGTTGTATGACCGCGCAATTGTCATTCAAAGTGTGAAAGCGCTGAAACCTGAAAAATGGCCTGGGGGGAAGGTGTAAAATTGCCCAGTATTGAAATGGTTAAACAAAACAGTGATTTCCTATAACTGTCAGCGCCATCTATTGGCCATTATGAGGTATTTTTCCTGAAATACTTTCTGAAGGGAAATGTATGTTTTTCTTATGGTCTATCCTCACTCCATGTTGTTTTTTGTATCCCATTTTGATTAACTGCTTTTGTATTATACCCAGAATGAGTTAATGAAAATATGCCGTGTCAGTTATGTGCTATAGAACTGTACTCACAACATTCTTTTGTTTTTTTATCTTAGCTTAGCCTTGGTAGAGGCAGGGGTAGTATCCAATTATTTCTTTGTATTAACAGCACCTGTTTCTGCTATGATATAGTTAAAAGTCAAATACTTCTGTCCCATGGGAAAAGAACTGTTGGTTACTTGTAACTGATTTCAAGGTCTGAGAAGTCTCACGTTCACAGCCTTGACAAATTCTATTATATGATTTTCTTTGTTACAATATAAGAAGAATCTACGAATAAAGATCAGATCGTCTTCTGGAAATGTGTGTGTGCATGCTGAGTTCTCTCATTCCAGAACACGGTCTCTTAGGCCTAATGGGGAGACCGAAACCTACCAGTGATTGATTAGAAGCACAAATTCCTTTCAGGTTGGGGGCTCGTCCGGGATCGGAGAGTCATCCTGTCTGGTAAGTATCTGATTTATATTTTCTGATAATTGCTGTGACTAGGCTCTGGCTGAGTTCCGATGCCCACATACTTTGGGAGTATGTTTTAATGAAAGGGTATAGTGTAAAAGATTGCCGGCCGGCATAAGTACTTTTGGGAAGTACTAAAGGACATTGTCCAGAAAAAATATGTACTTTTGGTAAGTACAGGTACTTTTGGTGAGTACTGAAAAAATATGTACTTTTGGTAAGTACGGGTACTTTTGGTGAGTACTGAAAAAATATGTACTTTTGGTAAGTACAGGTACTTTTGGTAAGTACTTTTGAGGACATTGGATGTCCAGGGACACGGGTTGTCCAAGAAATAAGAAAATATTGACACTGATAGGTTTGGGCTGCCAAAATTATGTTGCTTATCTTTCTGTCGCGTAAAGTATAAGATAATTTGTTGTATGACACAGATGTCCAGGTGGTAAGTGTACGGACTGATAGTTACAGATGAAAAGTTTTGCAAATGACTTGTCCTGAATGTGTATGTGGATTGTTTTTTAGTTATCATATCCCCGAAGGATATCTTATCAGTAAGGTAGAAAAAGGATATAAACATAAGTTAGGAAAAGGACTTTTTTTTATCAAGGTAGTTCTAACATACAGGTAGAAAAGCGTAAATTTACATTGTCCAGTAGAATTTCAGGAAGGACTCACAGTGGGAGAAGTTAGAAAACAGGTTAGAGAAAAGAGATATTATTATATACAGTGTCCCTTCCAGGACACAAATTAAAGGGAACATCTATCCCGTATTTTTATTTGTCTCCTGTCCTTTTTCTCTCTCTTTTTCTCTGTTTCTCTCTGCCTCCCCCCTCCTTTTTCTATTCTGGTGAGAGTGATAACACTGTTCAACAGGTAAAAAGTTTTGGGCATAAAATTAGCTAATCTTACATAATTTTGGGGTGCTGAAAACGAAAATGACCCTAAAAAATGTTGATTGGCTCTAGTTTCCATGATATATTCACCCATCTAATGACGTAAGCCATTCAAAATTATGATGCAACTTCAGCTGCATATTGCGCAATTGATACTGGTGACCAATAGAAAATTGCATGTATACTGAGATGATGCAATATTAGCCTTTAATTGCATCACTTCACTGCATAAAAGCTGCAGTATCTGTAGCTGATTGTAGTTCGACAGCGTCTTTACATTTCGTTTTATGCTTATATAGGCTACTCAGTAATGCCTCGAACTTGTGTGAATAAAGCAGATAATTTCTGCTATATCTGCGGTGAAATAACTTTTATCTCACAAAAAAGGAGGATAACAGGAATGATTAAGAAAGCCTACAACTTGTATTTTGGCTGCAAGATAGGAGACCAGGACAAGAGCTGGGCACCACATATATGCTGCAATTCTTGTGGGACGGCACTGGAGCAATGGTTGAATGGAAAAAAGGCATCTATGCCTTTCGCTGTGCCAATGATTTGGAGAGTATCTAAAAATGTCTCTAAAAATTCATTTTCTACATTTGCATCTGGATTGTTTCCCACCAAACTGTGGAGCAGTGAGTGATGAACACGGAGAGCGCTTCCATCAAGACATTGCAGCTATGGAAAGAAGATATCAAGGTAAATGGAGCCCATCAATGCTTGCTGACTATTGCTGGACAGTTGTAAGAGATAGCCCTTTCCTCGAATACAAGAGAAAAGCCAAGAGAAGCAAAACCGACACAAACTGAAGACAAAACTAGTGAGAATCCTAAGTATTAAAATGATTCAACTTAGTTTATGGCTATAATTTTTCTTGGTAATCCTATGCAATATATTATGCCATTTAGGCTTTGTTATGTCGTCAATATCACTTGCTTTATATTTGTGGAAAGACATCTATCTATATAATTATTGTGCATTATGTAATCATTACGCCTATAGTAGAAAACTTTCCGTTTACAGAAAAACTAGAGCCAATTGACAAATTTCATTGTTATATTTGAACTCAGAATGTGAAATTCATTAAGAAATGGATCCTTTTGTTTCCAAAACTGGCAAAAAATAAAAATTTGTTGAACAGTGTAATTGGTCACAGATCACTCGACCCGAGAAGGTACAGGTGTAACTAGATTCACGTTTAGGAATTATTTTCACTTTCTTTTTTTTCTGAAAAGATAACATAGGACAAAATAAGAGTAAAAATACACTTTGTCCCGGAACTTTGTCCCGGAACACATAGCCCGGATTTGTAGGACTGATTATTACCTAATAAATCCGTGGGTAGACAATTTAGCAGGGTGAATTGAAACAATGGGAAGTTAAAGTCCGTTCCCGAGAACAGGAGATAATGACATGGATATGATAAAAAGCCCTAGCCCCGGACCGGCAGAAAGAACCAGACATAAGGTGGCGACACCGACCAAGTAATATCCATTTCTCACAGTAGGGGACACATTGATAATTAAATGTTTAGAAGTGGAGGACATTGACGGTATCACAAAACACTGCCTCAAGCCCACTGTTACACTGGTATATTTAACCATTAGCCGCCCGGCCAATGGCCGTTTGGCGGCTTCAAAAGTGCTTCTGCACTCCGGGTGCACGCCATTTGGCGTGCTCCCGCACATGCGCAGTTTGCGCTAATGCAGAGCGGCGCAGCGGCGCGATCTGTCACCGGCCGTGTACCTCGGACACGGCCGATGACAGATCTGAGTACCGGCCCCCGTTGCAGGTACCATGTGACCTGCTGTGACCAATCACAGCAGGTCACATGACAGTTGTATACAATGTTCATGATGCCATCCATTGTATACTAGTGCCTAGCTGTGAATGGTCACAGCTAATCACATGCACATGTCATGTGATTAGCTGTGACCAAATCACAGCTAAGCACAAAAAAAACAAAAAAACCTGAATGAATCGATTTCATTCAGGTAAATGCTTGCTTATAGCAAAGTAATTCTTTGCTATAAGCAAATTGTGTAAAAAATGTTACTATGGTAACATTGTACTACTTTGGTCATAGTAAAATATGAAAAAAAATCTTAAAAAAAAAATAAAAAAATGTAATAAAAAATTAAAAATAATAATAAAAAAAAAAAATAAATATATATTTTTTTTCATACTGTCACCAGTCAGTGTCCCTGTTCACCGCCATGCCAGTTATATGATGACGCTGTACTGCACTGGTGACAGTATGTAAAAAAAAAAATAGTGAAAATAATTTTTTTAATTTTTTCATTTTCCGAAAAATTATGACAAAAAAAATACAACTTCAAAAAACTCGCCGTTCCTCTTATGAAGTACGTCGGACTGTCTACTCTGCAAAAAGGGGTCATTTGGGGGATATCTGTACTATTCTGACATTTGGGGGATATCTATACTATTCTGACATTCTTGGACCTCAAGAAATTAGATTGGCTGTCAGTACTTCAGGATTGATCAATATTCAGATCTATACCATAGTTTGTGAACTCTATAACTTTCCTACAAACTAAATAATACATCCTAATTTGGGTTATTTTCACCAAAGACATGTAGCAGAATACATCTCGGCCTAAATTTATGAAGAACAATTATTTATTTGTAAAGTTTTATAACAGAAACAAAGAAAAACGTGTTTTTTTTCAACATTTTTGGTCTTTTTTTTTAATTTAGCAAAAAATAAAAACCCCAGCGGTGATTAAATACCACCAAAAGAAAGCTCTAGTTGTGTGAAGAAAATGATAAAATTTTAGTTTGGGTACAATGTTGTATGACCGCGCAATTGTCATTCAAAGTGTGAGAGCGCTGAAACCTGAAAAATGACCTGGGCAGGAAGGGGTAAAAGTGCCCGGTATTGAAATGGTTAAAGAAGGCATGTAAAGACAGGAATTTTACACGGAAGACATTAGACTGATTATTGACTCACTGGTTGATACCACCCATTGGTGTCTGAAATGCCATCTCTTTTTACAGCCATACCATCTGCTGCTGAATATTTTTCAGTAATTAACTTAGCAAATGTATTTTTTAGCGTCCCTGTTGACGCAGAGACACAGCCCATTTTTGGTTTCTGTTTCCACGGCCGCCATATGACCTGGTGTAAAATGTCTCAGGGTTTTTTTTGTGGATTTTTCTGTAGTCTATTTAATTTTTCTCCGGGCCACTCTGAGGGGGTGGACACCGGACTATGAGTCAGTCCTGCTGCAGTACGCGGATGTCATCTGCCTCTGCAGTCCCACTAAGGAGGCTGGCCTGACGGATGGGAAGAGTTTGTTGAAATGTCTTTTTGAAAGTGGACACAAGCGGGGAGATTTACTAAAACTGAAGCACTCAGAATCTGGGGCAGCTGTGCATGGCAGCCAATCAGCTTCTAACTTCAGCTTGTCCAATTAAGTTTTGGCAATAAAACCTGGAAGCTGATTGGTTTCTATGCAGAGCTGCACCACATTTTGCACTCTCCGGTTTTAGTAAATAACCCCAAAGGTGTCAAAGAAAAAATTGCAATGGTGTAAAACAAGTGTTGAATATCTGGGTTTTGTGCTTACAAAGGGGGAAAGGAAAGTCAGTCCAAAAGAGAGCTGTGGCTCTCCTGGTGTTACGGATCCGCCAGGCGGTGCCTCTGGCAGCCCACTGGACAGGAATACCCAGAGCGTGGAGTCTAAGTCCCGGTCTGCGTGTTCACCAGGGCCCCTGATGGTGGGGATGGACTTGAAGCAGACCAGGACCAGGTCACGACCTGCGAGCAATCCCACCCGTGGCAGAGGGAACCACCGGGGATGGATACAAGAGGAGAGCCAGATGTGAGGAGGCCGGCAGGCCCAGGCTGGATGGATGGATCGTGGTCAAACTAGCCAGTTGTCACCGTGGGGCAGCGAGGTACAGAATCGGCAGGCAAAGAGTAGTCAGGTCACACACAGGGTCAGTATAGGAAATGTCAGTCCGCAGAGGGGTTAAACAAGCCGGGGGTCAGGACAGGAGAAGGCAACGTAGTCAGAACAATCCGGGTCAAAAGCAGGAGAAGGCAACGTAGTCAGAACAATCCGGGTCAAAAGCAGGAGAAGGCAGCGTAGTCAGGGCAATCCAGGTCAAATAACAATACTCACAGGGATACAGGAACTCAGGTAACAGGATAGACCTTGCAGCGATTTGTGACAACGCAGGTTATCTTTAAATACCGCGCCCTGCGCTGTCATTGGCCGCCCAGCGGCGCCTACTGCGCATGTGCGAGTCTCCCTCAGCCGTGGCCGGCTGGGACCTAGTGCCCGTATCCCGGCGAGAGCCGCCGAGACTGCGCATGCGCCGGACGAGACGCTGCGGCGGACCCTGACACCTTGGTCTTGCCCGCCCACAAACCAAGAAAGATATGCTCTCCTTTCTTGGAGCCATTGGTTACTGCTGCCAGTGGATACCTGACTGTTCCTATTATGACAAGCCACAACCCAGGAAATGTCAGAAATTGGTAAATGATCAGATGACATGGTTGATGCATATGTGTATTTTAAAAATGCAATAGTAACCGCCCCTGGCCTCGGCGTCCCTGACTATGTAAAAATGTTTCATGTGTATGCAAGGGACAATTGTAAGACCATGGCTGGTGTACTCGCCCAAGAGCACGGAGGCAGACTTCGCCCTGTAGTTTTTTTTTCAAAAATGGTGAAAGTTCAGGTCCAAGGTATGCCTGCGTGTCTCAAAGTGTTGGCATTTTGCGTTATGGCTGTGGAGATGTCTACGTCATTCACCTAGGACAGTGGTCGGCAAGCCGCGGCTCGCGAGCCACATGCGGCTCTTTACACACTTTAATGCGGCTCTTCTGTGTGCCGGGCGCCCGCTCCCCTCCCTCCTCTCGGGCGGCCGCCCCAAAAGTCAGGACTCAGCAATGGGCAAACTACAGCCCGGCGGACCTTTTAATCCGGCCCGCGGAGCGTGGCAAACATTGGCTGTCAGGATGTAGGCGGGGCAGCCAGGATGTAGGCGGGGCAGCGTGACGAACTCCTCTCCTCTCACAGTCCGCCCTGAAGACCGGAACGGCGCGGGAACACGGCGAGAGGAACGCGCGGAGCAAAGGTAAGTGAATTGACACAATATGGGGAATGAATTACTATAGGGGGGATGAATTACTATAGGGGGGATGAATTACTATATGGGGGATGAATTACTATGGGGGATGAATTACTATAGGGGGGATGAATTACTATATGGGGGATGAATTACTATAGGGGATGAATTACTATGGGGGATGAATTACTATAGGGGGGATGAATTACTATATGGGGGATGAATTACTATATGGGGGATGAAATACTATAGGGGGGATGAATTACTATATGGGGGATGAATTACTATAGGGGGGATGAATTACTATATGGGGAATGAATTACTATATGGGGGATGAATTACTATATGGGGGGATGAATTACTATGGGGGATGAATTACTATAGGGGGGATGAATTACTATATGGGGGGATGAATTACTATAGGGGGGATGAATTACTATATGGGGAATGAATTACTATATGGGGGATGAATTACTATATGGGGGATGAATTACTATGGGGGATGAATTACTATAGGGGGGATGAATTACTATATGGGGGGATGAATTACTATAGGGGGGATGAATTACTATAGGGGGAATGAATTACTATATGGGGGATGAAATACTATAGGGGGGATGAATTACTATATGGGGGATGAATTACTATAGGGGGATGAATTACTATATGGGGAATGAATTACTATATGGGGGATGAATTACTATAGGGGGGATGAATTACTATATGGGGGATGAATTACTATAGGGGGGATGAATTACTATATGGGCGATGAATTACTATGGGGGATGAATTACTATATGGGGGATGAATTACTATGGGGGATGAATTACTATGGGGGATGAATTACTATGGGGGATGAATTACTATATGGGGGATGTATTTTCAGTTTTAAAAATGTGGCTCTCAAAATAAATTTCAATCGTGGTTTTGGCGAGATTTGGCTCAGTTGAAAAAAAAGGTTGCCCACCACTGACCTAGGATATCCTACGATATTGCACACTACACATAATGTAGCTATTTTGCTAAAAAATATACACAGCACATGTCCTCCCAGAGGCTGAGCGGCTATGAGATCATTTTTTTGTCCAACTCTAACCTCACCATCAAATATGCGTCAGCCACCTCAGGCCCTGCTCCCATTTTTAATGTTCTGTTAGGATTAATGGGAGAGGATTTGGTAAAAGATGAAAGGCCTCTTTCTCAAAGAGGGGAAGCCATGCATCCCTGCAGCTAGCGCTCCCCTGTTTATAGAACAATGCCATGGAGTAGGTCACAGGGGCTGGCAAAACATCTGCAAAGCTTTATTACAAGATTTTTACATTGCAGGTCTCCCCAAATTAGTGAAGGCTTTTGTATCCAGATCCATTGTTTGCATTCGTAACAATCCAAACATACCAAACAAGCCTAAGCATGAGCATCTACAATATTCTATTACTCCTTTTACACACCTTCAAGTTGATTTCACACACATGCCAAAGATAGGAAAGAAGCAAGAATATTTTTTTGTGATTTTAGATGTGTTTTCTAGGTGGGTAGAAGCTTTCAAGACTACAAAGGAAGATGCCCAGACAGTTGTCCGTATCCTCACACAGGAAATTATTCCTAGATGGGGGTGCCCTCTACAGATCAATTCAGACAATGGTCCTGCTTTCACCTCAAAAGTTTGTCAGGGACTAGTGAGAGCCCTAAAAATCGAGTGGAAATTCCACATTACCTATCACCCACAGAGTTCAGGGATTGTAGAAAGAATGAATGGGACTGTAAAGGATAAACTGAGGAAAGCAACTGGGGGTACTTTTGTCGGCTGGACAAAGCTACTTCCAATGGTATTAGCAGAAATCAGGATGACACCAAATAAAGTGACGGGATATTCTCCGTTTGAAGTATTAATGGGGAGACCGTTCCCCACCCCGTGGGCTAGAACACCACTATTGTTAGAATCAGGAGATCTAGAGCAGATCAGGGAAGAGTATGTCCGTAAATTGATTGAAACTTTGGATATGGTTGAAAGAAATGTTGCTCGCACCTTTCTCTTTTTCTCCACAAGTACCAACACATCCTTTCCAGGTTGGTGATATCGTAGTGGTCAAGCAGCTAGCCCAGAACAAGAAGGCCGGATATCCATTTGGATCCAGATACATTGTTTGTATCCGTAACAATCCAAACATACCAAACAAGCCTAAGCATGAGCATCTACAATACCCTACTACTCCTTTCACACACCTTCAGGTTGATTTCACACACATGCCAAAGATAGGAAAGAAACAAGAATATCTTTTGGTGATTTTAGATGTGTTTTCTAGGCGGGTGGAAGCTTTCAAGACTACAAAGGAAGATGCCCAGACAGTTGTCCGTATCCTCACACAGGAAATTATTCCTAGATGGGGGTGCCCTCTACAGATCAATTCAGACAATGGTCCTGCTTTCACCTCAAAGGTTTGTCAGGGACTAGTGAGAGCCCTAAAAATCGAGTGGAAATTCCACATTCCCTATCACCCACAGAGTTCAGGGATTGTAGAAAGAATGAACAGGACTGTAAAGGATAAACTGAGGAAAGCAACTGGGGGTACTTTTGTTGGCTGGACAAAGCTACTTCCAATGGTATTAGCAGAAATCAGGATGACACTGAATAAAGTGACGGGATATTCTCCGTTTGAAGTATTGATGGGAAGACCGTTCCCCACCCCGTGGGCTAGAACACCACTATTGTTAGAATCAGGAGATCTAGAGCAGATCAGGGAAGAGTATGTCCGTAAATTGATTGAAACTTTGGATATGGTTGAAAGAAATGTTGCTCGCACCTTTCTCTTTTTCTCCACAAGTACCAACACATCCTTTCCAGGTTGGTGATATCGTAGTGGTCAAGCAGCTAGCCCAGAACAAGAAGGCCGGATATCCATTCGGACCAGAGACCAGAGTGATCGCAGTGACTAGGACCGCTGTCCTAGTAGAAGGTCAGCAAGCCTGGATCCATGCCAGTCGAGTGAAAAGAGTTAAAGCGACCAAAGACACAGGCACAGGAGAGGACCAGGACAAGGTGCTGCCTATTAAAGGAGGTGAAGCAGGTGATATAAATCCTTGAAGAGTGAGTGAAGTCGGTAACAAAGTCTTTGAAAATAATCAAGATGAACATTTTATTGGCCAAAGACTCTGGCAAACTATGGCTTCTGCTGGGACTGATTAAATTTTTAGTGTTTACCCCAATATGGATAGTGACTAACTGCATATACTCCCCAGAAGACCTGGGCGCTGTTCAGGTCATATGTGGCCACAAGGAGAACCAGAATATTTCAGGAAATACACACATACGGTTCATAACAACAGTGATAATAATACCTCAGAAAACGCACACCAAATACACACTAGGACCAAAAGAGAAACCAATGTACCAGCACAGAAACCACAGGTTGCTATTACCAGAGAGGGGAAGCCACATATCAGTACTTTTAGGGATATGATTGCCATCGCTGATCCTTTTTCTTTTTTTTTTTGAAGATACCGTGGCAGCAGAAACGGGATTTTTAGATATAAATCTTTGGTTAGAATGGATGAGGTACAGTGCCCTGCAGCACAACAAGCCCTGCACCTTTGAGAACGTGCATCGCACGAAACGCGTCAGGGAGGCTACAGCACATGGACAGCTAGCCACTACATGTGGCCAACTAATTTATGGTCAGTAGCATCCTTTATTCTACCTCAATTTGAGAATAAACCTGTTTATACAACATTACACTATGTGGCGTCCCTTATTGGGCTCTCTTTGAGAGCACCACCTTCCACAGTGCCTGGTTGGACCAAGGGGATTTCTGACGCCCATACTGAACCCTGGTAATTGATGATTACGGTGAGACGGAGGATGATGTAGAGTGCGACCTGACCAGAACCGTATTGACCGAGATGTTTTTGAAGATTTATATCTCTCTACATGCGTATTTTATACGCACTTCTGGTGAGTGCGTAATCTATTTGTTTTAAGGACCTCTACCTCTGAACCGCAACACATCCCTTATAGCAATTTACATGGGAATTGGACTATTGTGTGCTTTGCCATTATTGACTTAATAGCGTATTGCATTTTTATTTTTTTCTTCTTTCTCTTTTTCTGCCTTTGCTTATTCGATTAGGACATATATATCGAGTATTTATTTTATGTTTTCATAAATTCTAGCGCTGCACCGATCCCTCTCTTTTTTCCAACAAGTCTAATTGTTATGTCTGTGGAGCAGCCAGACCCCATGTGGGAACAGTGCCACTAAACCTTCCTGAAGATGTTGAAGAATGTTTCCTAAGTCTTTTTACAGGAACACATGACAAGAATGCTTCCTGTGAAACCTGGAAAGCAAAGTATCCCATAGTCACCAAAAACCAGGTGAAGGCTTAAAAATGTACCCAGGGAATTATACCTGCTATAGAGGAGTGGCAAGAAAAAGAAGTTTTGGAAATTTTACAAAAGGTTTTTGTCACACATACAGCAACATCTCATCTAGGCTTTTACAGAATCAGACACAATCTTTAGGTGATATCTACTGGATTTGTGGTGATGGTAAGATCAGGTCTAGATTGGAGAAGGAGTGGTCTGGTGAGTGTGCTTTGGCCAAAGCTATTATGCCCCTGCATATCTTTAGTGGAATTCCTTCTGAAATCCCTGAAGATGTAACAGGAGGTACTCAGAGGTACAAGAGGGAGGCCCCGATGGGTAGTTTTGACCCACATGTTTATATAGACGCCATAGGGGTTCCAAGAGGGGTCCCGGATGAGTTTAAAGCCAGGGACCAGGTCAAAGCAGGTTTTGAGTCAATCATTCCAATCATCACCGTCAACAAAAATATTGATTGGATAAATTATATATATTACAATCAACAGAGGTTTGTCAACTATACCAGGGATGCATTGAAGGGGATAGCGGAGTAGTTGCAGGCTGACTCCACCATGACCTTCCAAAATCGTATGGCCTTAGATATTACATTACATTGAGTTTATATAGCGCCAAAGGGTTTGCTCAGCGCTGTACAAGAGGGGGGGACAGTACATGAAACAGTACAGCAACTACAAACAGCACACGAGGGGTTAGAGGGCCCTACTCTTTTGAGCTTACAATTTAGGAGGGAGGGGTAGTGGTACAGGAGGAAATGGCTGTGGGGGATGGAGTGGTAGGAGGAATGAAGGGGAACAACTGTTAGGTGAGGGTGGGGTAGGCTTCCCTGAAGAGGTGGGTTTTCAGGGAGCGCCTGAAGATGAGGAGGGAAGGTGACAGTCTGATGGATTGGGGTAGTGAGTTCCAGAGGATGGGGGAGGACCTGGAGAAGTCTTGCAAACGTGCGTGGGAGGAGACCAGGGAGCAAGATAGAAGGAGGTCCTGTGAAGAGCGAAGGGTACGGGTAGGGTGGTACCTGGGAATCAGGTTGGTGAGGTAGTTAGGGGCAGTGTTGTGAATGGCCTTATAGGTCAGAGTGAGTAGTTTGAATTTGATGCGTTGGGCGATAGGGAGCCAGTGGAGGGATAGGCAGAGGTGGAGCGGTTGGTGAGGTGGATGAGTCTAGCCGCTGAGTTTAAAATGGTCTGAAGCGGGGAGAGCCTGCACTGGGGTAGGCCGGTGAGGAGGGAGTTGCAGTAGTCCAGACGTGAGATAATCAGGGAGTGTACGAGTAGTTTAGCGGTGTCTGGGGTAAGGAAGGTGCGTATTTTGGCGATGTTGCGGAGGTGGAGCCTGCATGAATTTGTAAGTGATTTGACATGAGGTTGGTGCTTGCAGAAAAGGGTGGTGTGTGTGCAATGGTAAAAGGAACAGGTACTTGCTGTACCTACATCCCAGACAACACTGGGCCAAATGGCAAGGTCACTATGGCTATAAAAAAACTGTCTGATCTGTCGGAAGAGTTGAAAAGGAATTTCGGGATCACTGATCCATGGGATCAGTATTTTGGATGGTTCAAGGGATGGAAGCAGGTGCTAGCACAAATAGGGGTGATTATTGTAGTCACCCTGATACTCATAGCCCTGATAGTGTGCTGTGTGATTCCCTGTATAAAGAGGCTTATGAACAAAGGTATAGAAATGACTATGTACGAAGAAGAGATCCAAGAACAAACTGCCCCACTGAACCCAAAACCTAAGGAGTACCACAGTTATTTAGCCAAATACAGAGAGAAGCAGAGAAAGAACTATGTTGTATAAGGGGGAATAGAAATCATATGTACAGTTGCAAGAAAAAGTATGTGAACCCCTTGGGATTACGTGGAGTTTTGCATGAATTGGGCATAAAATGTGCTCTGAACGTCATCTAAGTCACAACAATAGAAGAACACAGTCTGCTGAACATAATACTACACAAACATTAGATGTTGCCATGGTTTAATTGCACATCACATGTAAACATTCACAGTGCAGGGAGGAAAAAGTATGTGAGGCCCTAGCTTAATGACTTCTCCCAGAGCTAATTGGAGCCAGGAGTGAGCCAACCTTGACTCCAATCAGTGTGATGATATTGGATGTGTTGCTGACAGCTGTTCTGCCCTTAAAAAACACACACCTGTTTTGGATTTACTGGTTTCAAGAAGCACTGTCTGATGTGAACCATGCCTCGCAGAAAAGAGCTCTCAGAAGACCTACGATCAAGAATTGTTGACTTGCATGAAGCTGGAAGGGGTTACAAAAGTATCTCCAAAAGCCTTGATGTTCATGTGTCCACGGTAAGACAGACTATCTACAAATGGAGAAAGTTTAGCACTGTTGCTACTCTCCCTAGGCGTGGTCGTCCTGTAAAAATGACTGCAAGAGCACAGCGCAGAATGCTGCATGAGGTAAAGAAGAATCCCAGAGTGTCAGCTAAAGACCTACAGAAATCTCTGGCACATGCTGACATTTTTGTTGACACATCTACAATAAGGAAAACATTAAACAAGAATGGAGTACATGGGAGGACACCACGGAGGAAGCCATTGCTGTCCAAAAAGAATATTGCAGCACGTTTGAAGTTTGCAAAAGAGCGCCTGGATGTTCCACAGCACTACTGGCAAAATATACTGTGGACAGATGAAACCAAGATTGAGTTGTTTGGGAAGAACACACAACACTATGTGTGGAGAAAAAAAGGCCCAGCACACCAACATCAAAACCTCATCCCCACTGTGAAACATGGCGGAGGGAGCATCATGGTTTGGGGCTGCTTTGCTGCCTCAGGGCCTGGACGGATTGTTGTCATTGATGGGAAAATGAATTCCAGAGTTTATCAAGACATTTTGCAGGAAAACGTACGACCATCTGTCCACCAACTGAAGCTCCGCAGAGGATGGGTGATGCAACAGGACAATGACCCAAAGCATACAAGTAATTCAACAAAACAATGGCTGCAACAGCACAGAATACGCCTCCTGGAGTGGCCCAGTCAGAGTCCTGACCTCAACCCCATTGAAATGCTGTGGCATGACCTTAAGAGAGCGATTCACACCAGACATCCCAAGAATATTGCTACACTGAAACAGTTTTGTGAAGAGGAGTGGTCCAAAATGACTCCAGATCGTTGTGCAGGTCTGATCTGCAACTACAGGAAACGTTTGGTTGAGGTTATTGCTGCCAAAGGAGGGTCAACCAGTTATTAAGTCCAAAGGTTCACATACTTTTTCCTCCCTGCACTGTGAATGTTTACATGTTATGTGCAATTAAACCATGGCAACATCTAATGTTTGTGTAGTATTATGTTCAGCAGACTGTGTTCTTCTATTGTTGTGACTTAGATGACGTTCAGAGCACATTTTATGCCCAATTCATGCAAAACTCCACGTAATCCCAAGGGGTTCACATACTTTTTCTTGCAACTGTAACTGTTGGTTACTTGTAACTGATTTCAAGGTCTGAGAAGTCTCACGTTCACAGCCTTGACAAATTCTATTGTATGATTTTCTTTGTTACAATATAAGAAGAATCTACGAATAAAGATCAGATCGTCTTCTGGAAATGTGTGTGTGCATGCTGAGTTCTCTCATTCCAGAACACGGTCTCTTAGGCCTAATGGGGAGACCGAAACCTACCAGTGATTGATTAGAAGCACAAATTCCTTTCACTTTCAATCAGGAAAAAAGAGTAATACCTCATTATGGCCACAGATGGAGCCAATGGTGATAGGAAATCATTGTATGAAATAAAATATGACCAATATTTGTTACACGAGGTAGAAAGCAAGCAAAATTTGTTTAATTTAAAAAAAAAAAAAAAAAAAGGTCAGGACTTTATATTCTTCTGCTATCAATGTCCCACACTTCATCCATGTCTTTGGGGACCTCTGATCTCCTTATGAACTGTTTCTTCCATGATGAAGATCAGCCATGGAGTATATCTGAGGTGTATATCAGGGTGTGCTTCTTCCCCACATGAGAGCTGGGATGTCCAGCAACATTCATCTAGAAGACATTTCCCGCACTCAAGGCACTAATACACCTCCAGGGTTGTGTGGGATCCCTGATGTACAGGAAGACAGGACTTCAGTGAGGAACAATTCCCTCACTCAGGACAGGAAAGTGGTTTCTCCCCTGTGTGAGATCTCTGATGTCTGGAAAGAGTGGACTTTTCTGAAAAACATTTCCCACACTCAGGACAGGAATACGGCTTCTCCCCCGTGTGAGATCTCTGATGGCTGTACAGATTGGACTTCTGTGAAAAACATTTCCCACACTCAGAACAGGAATATGGCTTTTCCCCTGTATGAGATCTCTGATGTGTGACAAGCTCTGATTTTTGTACAAAACATTTCCCACACTCAGAACAGGAATGCAGATTTTCACCCATGTGCAATCTCTGATGTCTGTGTAAATATGATTTATCTTGGAAACATTTCCCGCACTCAGGACAGGAATGCGGCTTCTCCCCTGTGTGAGATCTCTGATGTTTGTAAAGATTGGACTTCAGTGAAAAACATTTCCCGCACTCAGGACAGGCATA